>NC_137695.1:105426391-106026391 GCF_964034855.1 Anser brachyrhynchus
AGACACTTTTATATGTTACTGCATTAGATGTGGTGTACAGCACAGGGGGTGTCAGCACCTTAAAGCAACACAACACATGGCTTTTGCTGGAAATACACATGGCCAATAGATACAGGAACAAAAACACTTGAACTGGACTGAAAACCATCACTAAATGATACCAGTAGATAATCCAAATCATTATAATAACAAATAATACAAAGTATACAGTATGATCTTTAATTATGAAGAACTACAAAGACCTGGGTTTCACATTTCATCCACACTTGTTAAACAACATATTGGTAAAATGAGTTCATTCTCACTATTTGTTTGCATTGCAGGAACACAGAGATCCTTCAATCAAGAATCACAGCTCCAATGGCCTGGGCAACATGTAATTAAAAAAAAAAAAACAGTCCTTACATCTACAGTCTTGAGGTCTGGAACTACGACAAAAAAGATGAATTACTTATAGAACAGTAGGAGCAAAATGCTCACATCCACTGTGCAAAATTCTGGGTACTCTCAGCTCTTCAGCTGCCTAACCGATAAAAACCCAAACAAACCCTGAAGGAAGCCTTTTTACGATTTTGACAGCAAATATTATTTCCCATATATCAGGTACTATCTAGTGAATCACCAAGACAACTTGCTCTTGTACTAGGACAAACTCCGACCGAGCCACAGGCAGGAAACACACAGCCAGACTAAAGGAGGTAATAGGAGAAATGAGCATCCATTGCATTTTCTCCATTCCAGGTGCTTTGTGCTCTCTTTTTCTGAGCAGTAAAAGAAACAGGGAAAACAAGGCCTAAATACTACCACAAATAAAGCTGTTTACTACTAATCCTGGAGTATTTTTGGTGTCTCAAAAACAACACCAGGAAATAATTAAAGGCTTAAAAAACAAAAATGCAATCTGAAAGGTTCAAACTCGAGTAAAAGCAAATGAACTAGATGGACACATAGTTCAAATGCTGTGGTCATAGTACCTAACAGTCCTCTTCACCACCAGCAGCTGGAAAAAAGAAAACCACCAAGAAGCTGCTTACATGTTTTTCTGTCACCCAGACTTTCCTTTCCTTCCAGGCTATGCAGACCACGAACAGAAAACTACACCTTGTTTTCCCATCACAGTTGGCAAAATTCACAGCCCAACTTCAAATAACTACTGACAATTTTTTTCACAACTCCTTGAAGCAGGGAATCTTTAATAATTTGCTCCTGCAGTGCCAAGCAGAATGCCAAAAAGAAAAGAAAAGAAAAAAAAGGAATCCATAGAGAGAAGCAGAGATGAATCAAAACCAAACTAAGCTTCAATCTGAAAAAGTGCAAAAGAAAAGAAAAAAACAACAACACCCAAAAAACAAATTAAAGTGACGGACCATATAAAAGCAAACAGGTGAGATGAAGCATGCACCAAAGCAGGTGCTTGGAAGTGATGACCTAACGGGCTCTTCTGGCTCTATAGCTCAGGAGCTCCTGGCACAAGCGCCCTATCTGCAGCATCCCTGCACTGAAAAGAAAAGTCTCTCTATAGAGCTCATTCATTAAAAAGTGGCTCTTCAGGCTATTGTAAGACAACAATTTAGCGTGCTAGATTCACTTTGTGCTTTGTTGCTGAGGAGAGCAGAAACAAACTTACTGTTCCTCTCCTACAGTGTTTTAAAAGCAGAATGCAATTTCAAGGGCAGATCAAAGTTAGACTAATTATTTCCTTTCTGCATATCCTATAACTAAGTGTAACAGGTCACTAGGGAAGGGTGAAACAAAAGATGAATCTATTTTCACACACTAACAACAAACACTAAGAAACAAGGACCTTATTTATATAATAAAAAGATGCATAAGGGAAAACATCAAAGCCTGTATTAAATATACAAGCCCACAAATATATCACCAGTGGTGCCTAAATAACTAGGGAAATAATCTGGCTCTTCTCTTTCTTCACACTTAGTTCAAATTGCACATAATGCTGAGGTGATTAAATCCTTCAAGAGCCTTTAGCACTACTGATCATGAGGGTTTGGTAATTCTAGTATTGCCCACTTGAAGTTAATCCTGTGACTAAAAAAACTACAGCGTTTCCATTGTTTTGTGTTGTTTAGAAACATTTGAATTTACTAAGGCCATACCATAAACATTCAGACCGCAGTCAGGAAGGCTAGAAACATGCTTTGTTGTAATTTTTTAATGAAACTTGACATTCCTTTTTAAACAGTTCCAGGAATCAGGGCTTTAAAGTACTCCAGCTACCGTGAGAACTGAAGAGTGGTCAAAAATATAATTTGCCCCTAGAAACTCGCAGAAGCAAATAGTTATTGTACTGCATTAATTCCTCTCTAGGAAATCTCGGCAGGATTTTGCTTATGTTACTGTTCCTTTGTCCTTTTCCCAGGTTACTTCAGCTGCTGTTGGAGAAATTGCAAGCTTTTGGGGGGGAAAACAGTATGCGAGTCTTGTGTTTTGTCCGTCAGCAATTGCACCAGTGTTCTCCACGGCATATTCCCCAGCATTCCTACCTCACCCACTGCTTCAGAGCACCTCCACCATGTACGATGACCCCAGCAGACAGGGACTCTTACAGACAGCATACAATACAAAATGGCATCTGTCAGGGTCAGGCAATTGCCCGGTTTCTACAGACCCATTTAACTCTCCAGGATTCAAAAGAGAGCTTTTAGCATATGAGCAGTATTGCTTTTTCTTTCAAGATCTTCCCCAGGAAAATGTGCTCTTGGAGGATGCACTTTTTTCCCCTCAAAGGGCGGATGAGGCTCCCTGGAATAGGAGGAGAAAAGGAAATGGTCCTTTCCAAGGCAGAAAACCAGGGATGTTCAGAAAAATTCCTCCTGACCAGGACAGAGCAAGGAGGTGACACAGGGAATGGACATGAGCGGGACGGAGGGATGGTCGCAACTGCAAGGAGCACACGGCCATCGCCGTCAGCTGGGCTTTCAGAAGTGGCAAAATGTGCAGTCCTGCAGGAGTACTACCTTGTGTATTTGTTGCTCTCTTTTTGTTAAGGAAGGGCTGTCACCTGGCTCCCATCCAGGGAAGGCTGCACGTACCAGGCCGAATGTACGGCGAGTACAGCCTGGCACACACCAGTTTGACTGGCACACCTCGGGTTCTACAATAAATCTCGGAGCAAACCCAAACTCCTTCTCCATTTCTACACACAAATAAACAGCCTTTTATTTGCTTAACAGTGCCTTTTTTTTTCTTTGTAATGAGCGTCCTTTTACTGTTCCTTGACGAAGAGTACAGATACAGGCATTTCTCACCCACACAGTACTCAAATGACTTTCAAACCTTTGTGTTAGCTTGTCATTTTTTGCAGCTTTCACACCCCTATTGATACAAAGCTTAGACAAACCCTGAAAACTAAGGATCTCTCCAGACATGTCTAGACTCTCAGTTCAACAAGGCACAATATTTTTGAACTCTCTAACCTCTATGGGAGGTGACCAAAGCCAGCTCAGACAGACTAAACTGACACACCGCCAGCTAATACCCTGAACACCTTAAAATGCAAATAGCTCTAATCTTATTAAAAATGATGCAATTCACCCCACTGCAACAGTACGAGGGGGAAGGGAAGCAAAATGGTAACGTAGCCTACTGTTCTCATCAGACAAACAAAGCTGTAACGTTTATGATTTTTTTCCAATTGTTATTAAAGAAGTCTGAGAACGAGGAATTATTATTTTCTTTTAATCCACGTCGAGCCTGGTAAAAGACTATATCTAGGCTAAGCGTGGGAGGTGAAGAACTGCCACCATCTCCCAAAGACATGACTAATACAAGATTTGGTAAGGCAGAAAGACAATGCCAAGTCTTTCCTCATACAGTGCAAGTTGGATGAAAGCAAGTATGTAGGAAGGTAGCTAGATCATGCCAGTGTAGGCTCATGCTGTACCCGCCATTATAAAACAGGCACCTTACTAACTCAGATGGAGCAAACGATGTAGAAATGCAACAAAAAAGTCACTTTTTGCAAGCCAGAGCTTTCACATTATCCTGCCTCCTACCCCAGACGTGGGACAGCAGGGAACACACACTCCCAGGTAACACAGGAGCTGGGCAGTTACAGGGCAGTTCTTCCTGCAGAAGGACCTATGCCATGGATGCAGTGAGCCTCACACGTCACCTGACTAAAATTGCCTAAAACCTACTCATTTACAACCAGGTAACAAGCAGCATCAATTTCCACTCCTACAGGGCTAACACCGCAGACATGAGGTAAACAAGGACTAGCAAAAACTTCTTCATTTTGATGGGGCTACTCATAATTAGTAGTGGCGAGAGAACGGGTTTCCGCATGCCCTGCCAGCAAAAAGATTTCCAGCTTCCTTCCAAAGGCTCCAGAGCTCTGAGCCTGGCCCTCACTGCAAATGCTTCAAGAGAGGTTGCACGACTCCAAGCCTGGGATTACTCACATTTCTGGATATCCGATTTACTCCTTCTCCACTCCTTCACTTTCTTCCCCAGCAGAAATGTATGAGCAACCAGGGCTATCGAAGTATCAAAAAGGACATGGAAAATAATGCAGTACCAATGGGAGAGCTGTGCTGCAGTAGCACAGAAGCCTTCCAGCCATGCTAATGAGCAAAGATGGATAGAAGAAAGGACTCCTGGAGTTTTGGATGCTGTTCAGTGTAGTAATCTGCAACTGGTGTACAGCAGCACGTACAGAAAGTGTGCAGCAATTCGAGAAAAAGCAAGAGGCAAGCAGCATCTCTTCTCTTAAAGCTTTGCTCAGCTGGATTGCTCATGGAGGTGCGAGTGATTCACCAGCAGAAACAATAGGAAAAAGAGCCTGATTTGTAGAACCTCTGTGGATCTTAATTCTCAGCTTTGCAAAGAGCACAGATCCTACCACAAGAAAGACCTGTCAAAAATTAAAAACTAATCATACTATAAACACCAGGGCATCATCAAACATACATTTGCCTTCAGATCATGGATTACTGTTAAATTGGGGCAAATCTCTTTTCAGCTGAGGTCTCAACGTAAACCAAGCAAAACATACCCCCTGAACCAAACACCTTACAGCCTACAAATGCTGTCCCAACCTAAGACACACAGACCCGTGGTTCTGTCTGCCTTGGATCAAATGAGCATAAAGGCTTACTGTGAACTGTTCTCAGATGAGCTTTCCCATGCCATTAAACAAATGCTAACCAATCTGCTGAAAATCCTGGTTCAAGCTGGATCACAAACGAAAGGGTGGAACAATCCCTGTAAGTCACCTGGGTTTTGCCGCTACTCCAATGGATTTGGGAGGAGGGACCTGGTGAGGGACTGCCAGTCATCAGACAAAGAGCCAGCACGAATGGCAGCAGTTAAGGGAGACCTCCACGGAACAGTCAGGATCTGGAAAAAAACCTCCAGGATGGGAGTGGGAAACACAGCTGTTTGCCTGCAGCACTAGCTGGAAAAACCCTGGCTGTAGTAGCTGCTGATCTTCTAAAGAGTTTCAAAACCAGCAGGCAGCACAACTGGCTTTCTCTCTTGAACATTGTACTAGGTCATAAAATAGACCAATTCTATTAACAACAACCAAAAAAAGAACTTCTGCCATTGTGAGACACTTTGAGCAATACCTATGCCATGGCTTGTTTTTCCAGCTTACACAGAGGTCCAGCTGCAGAGAACCTTGGGTGGTTACTGCTGGTTACTACTTAGTGCTATCAATTCCAGACTCTCATAGCCTCCGAATTATTCCTGAGTATCTTTGAAGTCCAAAAATAAGTCCTTGTTCCTGTCACCATCCAGACTGCCTTGAAGAACTTTCTCCTGCAGGATGGGAGTGTTCACATGGAGCAGGCCAGGACTTCATGTTGATTTTAGTCTCAGGTTGAGTTGGCAAACAAAATGGGAAATCTAAGTGCATGGTGGAGCACCAGGACAGCAAGGCAGGAGGTTCAGGATTTTCTTCACAGCCCTGCCGACTCCACAGAATCTAAACCCAGCTCAAGTGACATCACTGTTGGAATAGGATAGCGTAAAAAAGGAGGAGACGAGAGGGCTTTTAGTTACAAGCCCCACCTTCAAATTGCTAGAAAGACTTGGGTCAGTCATTCCTAGTCAATAACCTAAGACCCCTAGTGCAGAGCTTCGCCCAGGGAAAGAATTTTGCTCACGTCTTTTGCTCCTCTTCTTTGGCTCTGGCCCCAGCACAGCACTGCTGACTGTCTAGCTCCCATCACCTGGCATCTGGAGACAGGAAATCGGAGAGGCACCACCGTACTGGGACGTTAGAGCTGCCAGCGACAATGAGGCAGGAGATAAGGTATCTCCTCTGCAAACCCCCATGACCACACTCAGTAAATCCATGTGATGATCACCTCTCTACCACAGAGAAGGAAAAGATCTAAAATAATCTTCTGAACACTGAAAGGGGAATTGGGAAATGTTGTGCCATCTTCCTGCACGCTGCTAGCTCACTGAGGTCACTGAGTGCAAGGGAGGGACGGTAGATGGACCACAGATGTTCTGCATGGCACGCACCGCTGCACCTCAAAGCCATGGCATCGGAAAAAACAAGAACTGTAATGACACTTGCAGTTTAACAGTGCTGTTACTGCTAGCCCTCCACCCTTGACACCTGCCAGGGATGGCGTAGGGCAGAAGGAACTGTGGTGATCACCAGATAAAGCAGAGGAGAGACCTGGGCATTCCACATGTGTCTGTGATACGAAAGATTTTTTTTTTCCCTTTAGGCAATTTGCTTGGATCACCTCACCAGCACCTATGAAGGGGATGTAAGTCATTTTTACGTGCACACCACCTAAGGCACCATCGCAGATGACCTGGCACAGCCCTTCACAGAACCACAACCATCGGCTCCTTTGGGCTGGAAGAGCTGGAGGTGCCCCATGTGTCACGTAGCCCAAAGCCCAGCCAGCACTGAGCCCAGACCAGGCTGCAATTCATATTCTGCCAATTGCACCGACTTTAAGAAACGCTCTTTACCTCAGGACAAGGATAGAACTAGTCTAGTTTAAATCAATTATTGTCTAAAAAGACATTGAATCAGTATTTCTTGGGTCTAAGTAAGGCTGGCAGGGGTTTCTGTAAACAGGCCATCTTGGGAACTGGAAATACTTCTCCTAGCATGAGAGCACTTAAAGACTTCATAAAGTTATACAGGAATTGTCTCTTACCTCTACACAGCCTTTACGAGTGAAGAATCCTTCAGACAATGTAGGTTAGACCTGCTTCTTGAAAGGAATAAGCTACACCAGCATTTTTTTTTATTTTTTTTTAAATCATTTCATCTACCATCCAGTTTCTGCTGGCACAGCTGAATGTGTTAGGAGAGTGATTTACGCACAGCCCTCGCTGACGTACCAACATTTTCCAGTGCAGACTAAGCTGCAGTCATTAACTAAGAGAAGTTTTGAGTACAACAAGTTTAAAGGAGCTCCCCAACCAGTTCAGAAATACATGGCAGGCAATTTTTAGATGTACAGCAAACAAGTCACTGATAATCTTCCCTTTACAACTGAGACTTGTCTTTCAAGAGGTTCAATGCTGTCATTGTGGTCAGTTTTGCAAAAGCACCTTGTGACATTTAAGATTACCAAAAATTAACAGTGCTGGAGGAGTGAGGCAAGATTTTAGCAGTAAATCACACAGCTTTATGTTCTGAGGAATGCCAAGTGTTTTACCCTTGAGTTTGCTTTAATGTGGTGTGGATATAACCAATTTGAGCAGATTTGATACCTGAAGAACTCTCCAAGTAACATAAAATCATGTTTTCAGACGTGCAACTACTGCAACAACTCTGGTTGTATCCCTTGCACAAGGGTAAGCAATTTTCAAAACTCGGTAGTTCAGAGCTGCAACTGTCCTATACATAGGATTCCTGAAACTGAAACACTACTTTTTTTTTTTTAAAGGAAATAATTACATGTGCTTTTGTTATTTTCCTTACTCTGCTCTCACCGCTGATTCCAGAGGGTTTGTTTTCCCTTGCCCAAAATGACCCATTGCCGCTATCACAAGCTAAAATTACACATAGCTGGCACATACACTGAGAAATATGAAGAATCATTTTTAATGTGATTTGCTTTTAAAGGCAAAACAGCAGTTACAAATCAGTTGACCTACTTCTGCTATAACTTATCATATTTAAACAAACAATCTAAAAAATGCTCTTCAGAAATGAAAAATCACCTCAGAAACTTAACTGTGGTAGAGAAAAAGGTAAAGACACCATTACCTACTGAATTCCTTAGGGGAAAGGAAATTGGTAGTAGGAAATAAGACTAGCTGTAATAAAAGGAAGAAAAGACAGGAAAAGCTTTGGAAGATCTGGGTCATCAGGATGATATTTCCACATTTTTTTCAAGCTAGGTCACAACATTCTCAGGTTGAGGAAAACACGTTCCTCGGCCTCATGGCAAGCCCACCACAGGGATGCCAGTGGCCAGGCGTCTCCTCTTCCAGTCCTTCACGTCCCACGCCTCCAACACCAGAGGCTGGCTGCTCTCCTGGAGAGCACAGCCAGCCGCCAGGCCTCCCGCATGTTTGAAGGAAGAGGGCCAGGACTAAAGACACGTCACCTACGAACCACATCCCGGTGGGTATGAGTGGAGCCATCTGTTTTAGCACCATCATTTATATTCACCTATTTGCGCTACTTTCTCCTTGAGCAGGCCGCAGAAAGCACCTCATCGGCTGGTTTCTCTTTTCGCCGCTGGCAGGGATCCTGGTCCCGCTGACGGGGCTGGCAAGCCGCCTGTTGATTTCAGCGGGAAGAGGATCAGGCCCGGTCCTGCCGCTGCTGCTCACGCAAGCACTCGGCTCCACCCTTCGTTTCTCACATCGCTCCCTGCTCTGGTTTCCAGAAAGCAGGGCCAAAACCGAGCTACGGAGCCCCGTTGCCACGTGCTGTCCCTCAAAGCCCCGTGCCACCGCTGAGTCGGGCCTGAAAACTCGCAGCCACGTCCCACCCTTGCCTGCCAGTGCCAGGCCCTCTGCAAGAAGGTCCCAGCGGCGGCCGGGCGCCATTTTCCTGCTTTGTCAAGGACCGTGGCTGTCCTGGCCTGCGGGAGAGCCAGGAGTCGAGGAAGCCATCTCAAATACTGTGACATTTGCACTTTTTCTTAAAAGTCCCCAGTTCCTGGAGTCATGTTTCTTCTTGAGAAACTTGGCTTTCGTTTAAAGGCTAATCTTTCCGGGTTCCCGTAATTGCAGAGGACAGCCTGAAAATCTGGCTGCAGAGTTTCCCAAGAGGAAATAAAAACCCAGTAAACAAATAAAAAGAACTGGAAGTTTTTCTTGATGTCATTTGTTGATTTTTCTTAACATCACTATTTTAAGCAATTCTCTCTCTTTTTTTTTTTCTTTCTTTCTTTTTTTTTTTTTTAAGGCTTGGCAGATGATTTTTGAATGCTTCAGATTGGCAATTTGCTCTGAGCTAAATTCTGATTCAGACTGCCATCAATGAAGATTTAAAAAAAATGTTTCTTCACTGTTTGTCAGCATTATCCCGTACTCATTAATTGCATTTTTATATCTATTCTTTTATAGTGATACTTTAAACCTCTTTCTTTGACTAGATACAGACTTGGGAAACAAAGCCTGTTCCCAATCTAGAAAACCCTCAAGGCAACTAAGAGACTTGGAGCTCATTTTATGCTTATGAAGCTGGTGCAGGAATTGTAAATATGTACCTATGAGACACTGGAGATTGGAGAAGAAAAGCTGACTGCTGCCCTTTGCAATTGGACATTTTACAAATAAGTATGTAATTGGGCTTTAGTTGCTGACCTGTGTAATGTGCACTGTTTCAGTATTTCCGACTCAAATGAAATGATGCTCATTAGAAAAATGTTCAGCTTGCATTACTCCAAAGCTTAAAACTGCTCTTCCCTAAGCAGAACTGAAACAGAAAGCAAGGATGTATTTTTATATATATACACACACATTTTAAAAAAAAAAGGCAACGCTTTTTGCCCTTAGTAGAGCAAGATACACAGCTTGGACAACTGCAGATGTTTAAGAAGAAGCCCTTACAGCACTTAAAGAAAAGGAAAGAAAGACGAGAATTGTGTTTGCTTAACATCTACGTATTTTATGCACGTGTGTGCAAGAGCCTGCATTAGCTGTAACCCTCCGTCTGCATTGTTGATTAAAGAAATAACAGAAAAGAATGAGACTTTCACTGCAGCTGGGTCAGCTCATACCACGGGACTCGTATCTGGCACGGGCACGGCCCAGCTGTGCAGAGTATCTTATGCCAATGTCACGACCCAGCTACTACAGACCAGGGCTATTGCACAGTGGTTAGCAAGCTCCAGCAACAGGCTGCTGTGGATGTAAATATGGAACCCTGTCTTGTCCCCAGCCACCTGGAGCGATGCCTGAATGAGAAAAGTTCCTGAGCTCAGACTGGCACTAACGAAGACTCCGATGCATCCCAGGTCTTATAAGCCTGCACGCTTCAGCTGCTTACAATAACCCTCCTCAGCAAGCAGCATCAGATGGGCAGGACTGTCTGTGCCTGGCTCTCTTAGACGGAAAGTCTTCCCACAGCCCCAGAACGAAAGCCCCTGTGTTTCCCCTTGCTTACCCAGCCCCGGGCAGCCATCCTTCTCCATCAGCCAACATCAGAAAACAAGCTGATACAGAGAAATACTTACAAGGAGCTATTGCAAATAATTTTTTTTAATGGAATTTTGAGTCTGGGCTCCATAAAACACACACACGAGGGTCTCTGGATTGGCCTCTAATGAATTATACCACCATCACAGAAGGAAAATGCTATTTACTTAAATTCTTTGATGCCAAAAGTGAGGGGCAGGAGGTTGCAGAAGAGATTTTCAGCAGCAAAGGAATTATAAACAAAACAAAACATTGCAGCAAGCTCTGAGAAAAGTTGAATACAATACATTTGACTCCAGGTCTAGCCCTGCCAGCCAAATAGGAAAAATACAAGTTATATTGGAGAAGTCAGTCTTGGAAACATAGGCTGGACTGCTCTTCTCACCCTTCCTAGCTTTTTGTTTGTTTGTTTGTTTTGTTTTATTTTGCAGTAGCTCTATGAAATTCTGGGGAAAATTAGCAAGCCTCAAAACTTTATGAGAAAAGTATAGATAACTAAATAAAATTTATTCCGTTTTGGTGCCTGGAGTAATGAGCAAGATTCAAGGACTTACTTCTGAGAAAAATAATAGCAGTATGCTACCAGGTGACTGAAGAAACAGCAAGAGAGGCTGGAGGAGCTGCCACTGCCATGAAAATAATAAGCTGTTCCAGGCAGCGTGCCTCCGCTCGGGGAAGAGATGGGACGAGATAAAAGCCCCAGGAGAACACACCGCTATCAGGACCGACTCCAAGTTTCTACACCTGCAAAACATCCTCATGTGTTCCCAGCAAAGCATGGGCTTTTACCTAGGATTTTAATACAGACCAAACAACACCGGGAATAAGTCATGTAGAAATTTAAAATTAACAAGTCCTTTTCATCTCACAGCTCTCCCCAAAAGACTTCAGATCTCACTTAAGCAAAGACAGTAAAGGTAAAACCCTAAAGTAAAATATTTCTCAACAGTAAAACTGTAATCTGGGGGCAAAACAATGACAGCTGATTCTTCCAGAAAATACCCTTCCCCTTGTAAAATGATAAAAATAGTACCTGTTCAGGGCATACACGCACATATAAGACAGATGTGTTTACAATGCAAAATATATCAGCCTGTGCTGAGAAGTCAGGGACTGCCAACTGACCTCACCATGACTGCATAACAAGCAGTTTTTCCCAAAGGTAGACTTCAAAGAACTTATGAATAGTGAATGCAAGTTTTTTTGTTCTTTTGTTGTTTTGTTTGTTTGTTTTCTTTTTCTTTTTTGGTTTGTTTTGTGTTTTTGGTTTTTGTTCTGTGATGATCTAGCATGATGGAGAAAGATCTGAATAACCATTTCCTGGTTTGTTCTTGAATTTTAAATTTAATGAGAACAGAAAAATCACATCAGTCTTTCTTTCCATTCCAACAGAGGAATTTTTTTGTGGGGGCCTCTGGAAAATTCTTACATTTCACCAAGTGTAGCCTTTCAACCAAACGTTCCCTAGGATTAAGCCAGTATTCACAACAACACAGGGAAAATTTTGTAGTGAATACCAATCCTTCCTTCTTTAGGCTGCTCAGCTTTCAGTAGGTTCAAGCAGAAACCACTCGAGGACTTGCGGAACTGCAGAGCCCTGAAATTCTGCAAAAAACAGTAAAAATGACCAATCTAACAAGTAATAAAACCCTTCAAATGCTTCCCCCATTCTCTTTTTCTCTTTTTACATGTGTATTTTTCAATCATACAGATTGTTCTGTGCAGAGAAACCTAATAGTGTGTTCTCCCACACTTTCCATATCTTTCAGAAGTTTATTTTTGGCTCTAGGTGTTTTTCTTGGAATATGTATGCAACTAAGGACAGGAGGACTCTTACATCCATTTTCTCACACGGAAAATTGGACTCCAATTCTGATTTCTTCCACAGTGGCTGAAGTCAACGAAAACCTCAGTGAAAACAACAGAGTTATTCTGGTGGAAACTTAAGAGAAAAAAAAAATAATTAGGCTATTGCCTCACTACAGAAGTAGACTGGTGATGTATGTTTATGCAGTGACATTTTTCGAACACACAGTAATAGGAATACTTAGCTTGAATATTTCACAAATTCCTTAAGATCCTGATACTTTCTTCCTGGGACTAGTTCTTCATTAAATTTAATGACTCCTCAAACCAGAAAAGAGAAAATGTCAATACCACCTGCTAGCTTTAGTGAAAGCTACCTGGGTAAATGTACAATGTGGCAAAATATGAATATGGGCTTGGTCAAAAAAAATTATACTGGAGACTTCTGACATTTAGTGGGATTGTGAATATTTTCTTGAACACGCTTATGCACACACAAAGGAAAAAAACAAATAAACAAATAAACAAGAACTGTTTGAAGACAAATTCCTGTCTACAGTCCTCCCCACCCACCCAGCCAGAAAATGTGATTTACCAGAAGGAGTTCACAATGCTGCACTGGCTGAGAAAGTACACTGAGAACTTCACAGCAAGCCCAAAATAGCTTGAAAAGAGGAAATGGGTGGGGGTGAGGTTCTTTCTTCTGCTCACAAAGAGCTTCACCAGCCGATACAGATCAAGCAAAAGCAGTCCTGACATGCAGAGCGGCACTTGGTGACAGTCCTCCCCTCTTTTCCCAGTCTGGTCTATTTTAAGTTCACATCACAGGCAACTTGGCAGCTACATGTTTCCGAAAGTTGCCCCTGCCACTTCCACTAGTTCAAAGCGTTTGTAAGGGCACAGCTCACAGCACAGGAAAGTTTGAGGGGGCAGAAAAGGCACTCTCAGGCTACTGAAGGCAAGTCACCCAAAGAAAGAACACAACCTACCGATACTTAAGCCGAAAACATGCTCAATTTTCCGTACCGTATTACTTCTTTTCAAATAAATGCAACATTTCCATTAGCCAGCCACGTGCTGATAGTATGGGTGATAGACACCATGTGTCTGCTCAAGCAAAGAAAGAAGCGCTCATCAAGAGATTCAATTGTGTGGGCTGTGCCTTGGTAATTTTGTCATAGTCTCTCACCTTCTTAGTGTTTTTCCAGAAGAAAAAAAAAATCAATTACAAATTAAAAAGGATGTGTGTGTGCATGTTTGTGTACGCCTGCAGATGCAGAACCAGGAACAAAGAACATGGTGGTTGCATGTGAAACCTTGGCTGATTCCCATTAAGTATGTAAGTAATGTAATGGTAATGTTTCCCATTGAGATATGTGAAATGAGAGCATTCTCATCCCCACAAGTCAACTTTTTAAGATATCTGTAACTAACTGAAAATCCAGGTCCTCAAGTTCAGCCTGTACATTAATGTGATTATTGGAACACCATAAATCTGGAATGGCAATCTAAAGCTATTCAAGAAAAGAGAGATTAAAGTTGTCCACAAAGAAAGAGAAGTTGCAAGCCCTTCCCTCTTTATGATGTGCAAAATGATGTGAAAGTTTTCAGGGACTTTCACGTGGTTGGCATTTCATACTTCAGTGACATGTGCTTCAAAAGGGAAGGACAGCAGAGGAAAGGTGCATTACCTCTCTTCTTGCAGAGCAGCCCAAGAACTCACCACTCCCACGCCGAACATCACTGCACACTCACAGGAGGGCTCTCTATTCAGCTTCCACACAAAGTTAGACAGATTAGCTTAAATTGCTGTAAACAACTCCCATTTGCTGTACTCGAGACCTTTATTCCAACAGCTGGCTGCTCTATATTCTTAAACTGTACCTGAGTCACCTTCATGTGTTATCCTCAGCGCTCTGGGAAACCTGGGGTTTAGTAAACAGGTTAAGCACATGAAAAGATTAGTCAGTATTGTGTTTCAGATGGATGCGAGATGAGATTACACTGAAAGCAAGTATATTAACAAAATTAAGAAGAAATGTCTCTAGAATCTTTGCACAATCTAAATGGCCCACACTGCACAAAAAGAAACCGTTTCCAAGTTTAGGGCTCGATTCTTTCTGACCCTGGCATTGAAGACCATTACCAATACTACCAACATCCTAAGAAAACTGGGTTCTTTGGTTGCCATACAGGCTGGATGACATGGACATTGTGGGTTCCCTGTAGCTGAAAGTAATGAAATTGGAAGGAACGGAGCTTAAGAAGGCAACTAGACAAAAATATTAGTTATGGAAGATGGAATAGCACAGTTATGCATGTATTTACTCCTCGCCATGTGTTAATGTGTATCTGTGCAGCAAAAGGCATGGAATTCAATGTACTAAAGTACTGTGTTCACCACACAAAAGCGCTTACATGAGTTAAAGCAAGCTCTATTAAGAATCAATACTGACATTTAAGAAAGACTCAAGACTACATTTCTTCATTCATTTTTGTGTTGTGTCGCCCCTCCCGATATTTAAGTGACACAAGCCATCACCAGTTTGAACTCAAACGTTACAGGGACAAAAACATTAGGTGGGAAGCAACACGATCCAACCAGTATGGCAATAGATGGAATATCTACAGAGGGCTGGAAGCAATCCAGTCTGTCCTACTCTTCTCTGCAGCTCTGTCACAAATCCATCCGACCCTCCTGTGTCCATCTGCCACTGGTGAGATACGTTGTGTTAGATACTGCTCTGAGAAAGCACTTTATAGGGAATGGTAGAAAAATTCTGTACAAGAACTTCTTACATCCTAGACACAATTCTTCACATGACTTGGCTTTATGGATCTTAGTTTCTCTGTGTTATATCGTGCATCAGCATGAATGTGTTCAGGTTCTGGTAAGCACACCATCATCCCAGTATTTGAGGCTTACTCTGTCAGCTCGGATCTTTAACAAATCAGTATTCTCCAGAATGGGAAAGAGAAAGACAAGGATAAAAAGGTTTTTCCCTAAAAATACTTCTTCTGAATAATAGGAACAATAGCTTGGACATAAATATGACCAAGCAGAACAGAAGCTTGTTAAGTTTTCAGAGTGAAGAACCGCAAGCCAACAGAAAATGTCTGGTGCCAGTATCCCCACCAACCCCAGCCCTCTACCAGTCCTCTGAGCAGCGCGGATGCACTCCCCCAGCCGTGAGACGAGGTGGTTATTATAACGCCTCTGTATGTATAGAGAACCCCCACGGAGGTGAAAAAGTTTTTCCAGCTCCATGGCACCAGAGAAAGGCAGCCCGCGCGCTGGGGCTGTTGCATCCGGAGGCACAGCACCTACGAGTCCCGGCTCGAACCGCAGTGCTGCGGTGCCACACGCAGCCCACGCGCATCAGGAGACCGCAAGTAATTTAGCTTCGGTGGCCGCAAAAGGCAAAAGGCAATTAGAGGAAGACGCACAGAGGGATGAGCCCGGTGTCCTGAACGCTAGCTGAAGGCAAGTGGACAAGCTGAGAAGAAAACCCAAGGTCTATGCTGTTGTAAAAGCCAGACTTGTGGAGAAGCCATACACACGATGTACCTTGCCTTGCACAGCATAGATGGACTCCTTGCTTTTAATAGACAGCACTCTCCTTCCTCATCTGTCCTTTCTCCTAATCCATGCAGAACGACATCTTCTCAGCTATCTGGAGTGGCATCCCATTACTTTTTCCTTTTTTATTTTTTTTTTATTTTTAATCATGCACGGTAATTGCATACTGTAATATTAATATGTAATGACGTATATAAAGATCTGTCTTGTTCAAAAATCTCACCCCTGTAATCCCTCTGGAGGTTACATCAACACACAAACAGAAGAAGTTAAGAATGGTTGAAATAATCCTCTTCACTTTAAAAAAAAAAAGAAAAGCAGGTTTAAAATATTGTTCTAGCTTTTACTAACGATTACAAGTCAACACCTAAATCTCTCCTGGAAGTCAAAGAAGTGCCCTTGCACAACGCCTGCCAGTGAAAATCTCACAGAGATGCCACTGGCTCTGTATTACTAACTTCTACTGCATCTCTAACCTTGTGAGCCTCTCAGCTAGCTCGAGGCATGCTCAGAGCCATGTACCCTATCAGTCTGGTCTTCACACATGTTCACTTTAAAAAAAAAAAAAAAAAGACAACTTTTTCTATGGTACAAGGTTGCTTTTCAAAGATGCTGAACACTCTGTTTCCTGTTGACTACTCAGGAAGCAGTGGATCCTCATCATTTCTGAAAACTAGGCCATAGAGGTCTTTGAGCTGAGCTGATACTCACTGCGATGGCATCCTGGGCACAGTTACACGGTCAGTCTTCCAAAGCCAACCAACAGATCAAGCAAAGAACTGCTTACAACTTTACAACACGAGGTACTCTGCCTACACTAAAATAAAAGGAACAAGGTCTAAAAATCTGGCTAATCTAAATATATTAGGGGTCACATTTTAAACTGTAGCCTATTTTCCTACCAGATGAATGTCTGGATGAGGCTAAGGATCTGCTCTGAAGCTTCTATAACTGCTCTTAGCTGGAAAGGGTTTAATAAAAAGAAAAAAGCCATTGTGATAAATGACTAGGTAATCAGCATTCATCCCACCACCTCAGCCCCAGCACGTGTAGTGGCAGGAGCTGCCGAGGTGGGAGAAGCACCTGGGGCACCCCAATGAGCTACAGAAGGGGGGGACCCAGAGGTCACGTCCAGGTCTGGGACCAGGAAGTCCCAGAGGACACGTCCATGAGCAGAGCCAGCTCTTGGATGGGATGGGAATGCACCACGGGCAACAGGTTGAGCAGGGTCAGAGACCGAAATGATGAAACACGTCAGTGAGAAAGGAAGAACAAAAAAAAAATATGGCAAGCTAAGTCAGATATGACTGATATTTTACATTTGTGACATCTGTCCTTTCCTCTTTTGTCTCACCTATTTAGACTACACGATGTCGGTCTCCTACTCAAGAAAAACCCTCGGTGGTGCTGGACCCTCCTTAGTGCCACCATCCTTGGTTGAGCTTAGGCTTTTTGCTGGTGCCCCAGGGGCAGAAGCAGTGGGCAGCAGGGCCGCAGGGCCACTTCTTGTTCCCTTCCCTGTCGGTGACACCTGCTGGAGAGCAGGGGCGAAGGCAGGAGAGGCTCTGGGAAGCCCCAGCACCCGGCCCCGGCCGCCTCTCATTGAGGTTTCTTTTTCTGGAAACATTACAGCCAGCCTTGAATAGAAGAGAGTTGTAGGATGGGAAAACAAAACTTGGTGACAGTTGTTAAGGGAGTGACAACAGTGCAATCAACAGACGGGTTCATGTGCAGGGAAGTTTGATTCAGCTGATTTTTATAGCCGCCTTATTATGTCAGCAATCAGTGTTAGCCGTGGCGTACTGAAATAGCCGCGTCCTTCGACCGCGCAGCCACCGACCCGCTCGTGGGCCTACAGCTAGTGGTTATTTTGGAATAACCGCAGCAAGACAAAGCTTGAATCAGGAGAGAATAACTGATTTACGGCCACTTTAAGGTCAACTTGCTTTGCTGCAAAAGGGCAAAAGAGTTCTGCAGCGTGAATGGGAATCAGGCCTGACATTTCAAAAGAGGGAACCCGGCCCTGCTGCCAAAACGCACACAGCGTTTGCTTCCCCCGTGCCTCCCAGTGTGTGTGAGGAAGCCTGGCTTGATTCAGCTGCCATGCCATGCCAAAGAAGATGTGGAATCCCCAAATCCACCAAATTAATGTGAACTACAGCAAATGCCTTAACAAACCAACTTCTGTTCCAACCAAGCAGTAACAACAATCTCTTACACTGCTGTGGCGAGGCCCTGACTCAGGTGATATTCACTCATTTTTCTTGCTAAAAAGGAGAGAGAAAATAATTAGGAACATCTATTAAGCTCTTAAAAGAGCAAAAGTTTGGGTATCTTTAAAAAAAAGGACAGTATTTCCATGCAAATATAAACTTATCATAAGCTTCCTGAAGCACATGCAGCATAAAGGCAGTATCGCTGCAGAGAAGGTATCTGCTTTCAAGGGGATTTGCATTCTCATCGAATGCTGGACCAGGTCCAGGGCAGCCGGAGGATAACCACCCTCCATCCTCCCTGCAGACACTCACGGAGACGAGACTGAAGCAGTATCATTTCTGACAGAAATCAAATCCTGGCCACTGCACTGCTGGGAACACTACAGACAAGAAGAAAAAAAAAAAAATACATATATATATATATAAGGAGGAATTGGAATTAAAACAATTCTGTAGAGCTTATTTAGATAATACCTTGTCAAAGGACCCAATATGGGAACACGTTATGTGTCTAGTAAATGCATGCAAACAAGAAGTATCTGCTAACATAAAATATAACTTCAACAAGCAAGAAAGTACAAATGTTAAAGATGACCGGTTAGAAAAACAGCTCAGTTACATGCCCAGGTTAACCAAGCTAAATAATACGTCTAGTCAAGTCATACATAAAGCCATGGAGAGCATCCAAAGAACACAATTTGATCAAATTTGAATTGGTTCAGATTTCAGCACTAGCACTGTAGAGGGGAGGATGATACCTAGCAATATGCCTCAAAAGATTCAAAAACAAGTGACCTTAGTGGAGGTTTACAAACATTAGGATTGCATTACAGGCAGTGGGTGTGTATTCATTGCTTGCTTCTTGGTGTAATGGACCTGTGGATAGATATAAAAATCCCAGCACAGACTGAAGAACAGCTTCTTGGTATTCTCTGCCTTGCCATACCCACGGAATCACAGAACCAGAAATTGGTTGTGGCTGTCAGGTCCCTCTGGAGGCCCCCTGCCCCAGCCCCCTGCCCCAGCAGGGCCACCCAGAGCAGGGTGCCCAGCACCACGTCCAGGCGGCTTCTGAAGGTCTCCATGAGGAGACCCCACGGCCTCTCTGGGCAGCCTGTGCCAGTGCTCGGCCACCCGCACAGCACACAAGTGCTCCCAAGCACCAAGTGATAAGACGAGGGGAAACGGCCTCAAGTTGTCTTCTTTGTGCCCTCCCTTCAGGTGTTTATACCATTATTTATACCCGTCCTGCTGCAGTGGTGGAAAACTTTGTGCTGCCCCACTGCAAACTGGATAGAAAGATTATAAGCAACTCTTCAGTGCCAGCAAAGCACAAGGCAGCTCAGGGATGGGTGCAGCAAAGTGACTGCTCAAGGTGGCAACTGCTCAGTGTTGCCAACAAGGCCAATAAATGAGTAATCTTCATATATTGTTTTCAGGTGAGCTCTAAGATCGTCCCCAGAGTCGCAGCATTTGAATTGTTTAGGACCTACAGAGACCCTTAGCCACAGCTGGACCCTTTTGTGAAAACATGTCTAGACTACAAGAAAACGTAATGTTTTCGAATGTCCTGGTTGGCCTGTCTTAGCTGTAATACTGGCAACCCAAAACTGTGGATGTGCCAAATGCAAATGACAGTCAGATACAAAGTCAAAACATTACAAAAAATATTAGATAAAATTTATTTTTCAACGGATACCTTTATTTGTACTTCTTGAAGTCATGGTTAAAAATACTTCCTGCTAGAATCTTAGGATTGCTGGTTTGCAGCATTTGTAGAACAAATATTAAGATTGGTCTGAACAACATACAAACAGAAATGTCTGTGGGTAAAAGCACCAGCAAAGGCAACATAGCAACTTTACAAAAAAAAAAAAAGGGTTAAAAAAAAAGTTTGACAACAAGGACATGAAAGACAGCAATCAAACAGGTAGGCACTGGGGATGTGGTTGTTGGCATCAGGACCAGAAGGCCTGTGCCTCAGGAAGTCCGCAGGATTAGCAGAAGACCTGTGCTGTGACAACAAAAGAATGGCAGGGAGGTTGCACCATCCTCTGCGTGCCATTCCTCCTCGTGTTATCCCAGTGGGGAAGACGTAAGGACACCCACAGTAGGGAAACACAGGAAAAGTGCAGCGAACTAATATTTATCTAGGCTAGAGTAAGCAAGATTCAGAAGTGAAAGGACAGCCCGTGGTAACGTGCTTGACTCCCAAAGGATAGAAAAGATCTACCCCGAAAACAAGGCGTCATCACCAGTCAAGCAGAATTGAAGCGACGTGGCGAGGACTTGGCAGGTGATGCCCCCCGCCCTCCAGGTGCACAGAACTGATCCCAGCTAGGGCATGGAGGTTGTGAGAGTGGGAATGAAACGGGTAAGAGCACGAGCGTGGGAGGAATCGGTTTTGCTTAAAACAGGTATCACCTTCCCCTTCCTCAACGTCTCACTGAGGTTTCTGCATTAATGGCCTTGTCCTTCTGTGTTGTGATTAAAGCTGAGATTGTCAGAGAATCACTAGGAGCACAGAGTTGAAACTTGCCGAAAAACACAACGCACTGTGGAAGAATGCAATATGATCACAAAAAATAGCAGGATATGCTGCAAACAAAACATTTGAACATGCCAGTACCTAAAAAAGGGCAAGACGGCAATGGAGAACCCCATTGCTGTTTATTTTACTTAGTTAACAACTTTTAAAGGGGAACTTGCTCTACCAGAGACAGACCTTTAAGACCGTTTTCTAAAAAAAAAAACAAAACAAAAAAAAAACCACCACAAATTCTTCCACTTTTACGTGCCTTTCTGGAGCTCCAGGAGAAGCTCCATCAGCAGTATAAGTTAGACTAGATTTGGGATCTGAATGTTTTCAATATTTGTACAGATCCGAACTTTGGGAGAGTGGAAGGAATACACACAGTAGTTGTGGCCAGGGTCAGAATTACCAGAGGGGCAGTGGGGACAGGACTGAACGGCCCTGCCAGTGTTGGCGCTTTGCCATCGCATGGCTACGTGCGTTCTCACTCCACCACCACATCCACACGTATCCTTACCACTGAGGGAAGGCAACTCTACCTGACACAGAATTCAGTACGTAGTGTAGATTTTAGCCAAACATCAGAAAAGGAAAAGAAAAAGGAAAAACTGAAAGGAACGGGGCAGTCTTGTAGCAGAGGCAACCTAAAGCCTGTATGTGCGATTGCCTCATGGAATTAAAGCAAATACTTATTTGAAAATAAACTTACTTTTATTCTGAAGTGATCTGTGCACACAGGTTTGGAGCTGAGGGTGTCACATCGCTGCAGCTACAGCAAGGTCACCATTCTGCTACCGCTCTTTGGGAATCCTCCTGTGCAGACTAAAATTTGGCCTCTTGCTTCTGCACAAGTATACTTGATTCAGTTACGGGTGTGATCCTTACCTAAATAGTTTATATCTGCCCAGCCTTTAATGCAGATGCATCTATGGGGTATAGACGTTTCTCGGCAATGCTATTGTAGCCCTTCCCACATGGGAATACTCTGATACTGAAAACAGTGCACCAGCACTGAAACCAAACTGTATTTCACACTGTTTTCTACAGACTTTGTTGCAGCAGTACACCAGAGTGTCTGCTTCTGAATGCTGGTTGCTCTTCAAGCACCAGTTGCTGTTTTCTGGGATTTATGACTGAAAGGATTAAAAACAAAGAAAACTAAAATAGATCTCCAAAGGATATTAATAGCTCCTTCAAGCTCAGTCGCATTCCAGATCTTATTATTACAGAAGAAATATTCCTAAGGTAATAGATACAGCTTCCTCAATTTAAACAGTTTTCCCAAAGAGTAAATTCTGACTCCTGATGCAAATATCTAATTTGCCAAACACAAACACCCATGCAAATGATAACTGGGTGATCATTTGCCCCATTTGCACATACACTTAAAGAACAGCTGAAAATCCGGGCCATTTTAAATGGATGTGCCTGCCACTGTTGTGCAAGAGTAGGGCTAATGCCCTGGAAGCATTCGGTGCCCAACAGCAGCAGTGGGAACTGTGGGTTCTCTGCACTTGGCAGATCTGAGCCCTTCCTACACAGGGGTGTAAAGACGCTCACGTGCCCATGGAGAGGTGCTGAATAAAACACAGATGTGGACAATAATTTCCTTTTCGTCTGCACATTCTATGTGATGCTGCTGCTGACTATAGCTTTAACATTATAAAATAAAATTTGATAGTTCATTTTAAAATAGTTCATTTATTTCCTAAGTATTCTGGTCCTTAGCAAATGAAGAAAACGCATTTTCACAAAGCCAAAAGACGAATCATTGTGTTAACTATCACACTGAGAAGACAGAAAGCTTTATCTGTTTATATCACAGCCATGAAAAGGTCCAAGAAGTATGTTAATTAATAGCGATAATAAAAAATAAATCCTCCAGTCATGTGCTCCATTCAATCATATACAACATATATTTTTAAAATGAACAAAACACATCAGCCGTTTGCTGGGGAATTATTTTAAGGTCCTGGTGTCCCTTAGAATCTCCTCTCACGTCTTTAGATGTCTGCCTTTCACTCTCTCGGACTGAAATGTCTAGACATCCAAATTAAGGAGTGACCAATCACCGACAAACTGATCCCTCTGCGCACAAGGTCAGTGCTGCAGAGGCACACACGCACACACACACACTTGCAGCGTGCACTGTGCAGGAGACCTTTATTTGTGCACAAAAATATTGATGTTGCTAAGTGATATGCAGGCGGTCACCAGCCCCAAGTCTTTGTGTTTGTTTATTACTGTGTCTTCTTTCTCGAGTAAACAATGCAATGGTGACGCAGGGATAGAGAACCCTGCTAAATTAAAACAGCTATGGGAACTAATTTATTATGTCTGTATGATATCAACCTATGACTTCTTTCTTTCTTATTTTGTTCCATTAAGTCAGAAGGAAAAAAAATTACGAGGAACTTGAAAACACACATGTCCTGAATAGTCTCAATCATCCTACTTACCTTCCATTAAAAATGATTTATTTGTAAAAGTCCCTCTGCATATTAAACATGCTAGAACCAGATTTAAGCGCCTTTTTTTTTTTTTTGAAGTTAAAATAATGGTCCTGGCTTAAATTCATATATCTAGTCAATTGGAATAAGTAGCAACCTGAAAACGGTATCTCATGCCACCACATTTTAAGTATGGATTCACTTTGCTTATCTAAAAATTCAATCCAGTTCCATTCAGTTCTAGAATCCAAGTTACTATTAGAAAAAAAAAATCTTAGAGAAACAAAAAGCTGCTCAATTCCATCAGCATTTTTGAGTCATCTCAAATGTCAAAAATTGAATAAAAAAGATCCCATGGAACCTCTCAAAGGCAGGTCCCCAGAAGGTTATCATCCTGTCTGCAAGCGTCCTGGGAGGAAATCAGACAGGTCTGCTCCAGGAAGCTGCCTGATTTCCATGAATTTTGCTACAGTCAACATGGCAGACCATTTGGCTGCAAATCCTTTTTTCAACAGGAAGATATTTCATCAGGATGCTTTTTGCTAGCTCTATTCATAGAGCTCTGCAATGCTGTAATGGCAATCGCTGGAGCGAGACCACCCTGCCCCTTACAGACACGTACCACTCCTGACACCTACAGCTAGCTACTTGTGCAGAACATATTGGTAGGAAAACAGTAAGTGTAATTTGACTTTATTGGATTTCATTTTAAGCAGCTAAATACGAAGATGACTACCAATCTCAGCTGGCAAGCCCAGCTGAAGAATATTTCAGAACCTTTTATACCCTACCTGAACAGCAAAAGCTGGAACAATAATATAAAGATGAAAATTAACTGTAATTCAGACAGCTTGTTTCTGGTTTTCCTCTAGGTTACTACAAGTCATGTAATAAATCACCAGACAAGCATAAACTTCTCTTTTTAATTGTCATGTACATACAAGCTCCTCCCAAGTTCTGTTTCTTGCTCTACCACTGAAACAACAAGGAGTTACAAAACCAACGTTCTGCCAAGTGACTCCATTTTACAAGTCCTGATCCATAACCATGCCCAAAACAGCAGTGCTCCAGACCACCTTCTGTTCTGCAGGCCGGATCAGACACAGCAGGAAACTGAAGAGACAGGACAGCTCAGTCCCGTCCTTGCTGCCGCAGTGGCTTGCTGGATGAGCTACTAGCCCCGTCTGCCTCAGTTTTTTCATTGCACAACACTAAAAGTGTTGCTACCTTCCAAGCAAAAGCACTGCTTTGACTCCCAGAGAGCAAAGACCAGAAGTGATCCTATTCCAGACAAAAGCAATACTTCACCTTATCCTCTAGCAACTTACACGGCCAGCTCTGGGAGTGCTCCTGCAGTGATCAAGAGGTGCAAGCATTAAACATGTACTGAATCAATACACCCGTTAAAACATTATTTCTGCACATGTACTCTGGACAAATACCTTAGTTGTGGGGTGAGGAAGGAAGAGGAAAACAAGGACACGAACAGAAGTTTTTCTTCAGAAAAACTGCATGTTACTTTAAAATACTTTTTTTTCCAGCAGGCTTCTATTTGCAGCAAGAATGAGACACTTGGGACTTAATGGTAATGGCACTACTTTGAACTACCTGACTTGCCTTCAACTGCAATGTGAGCTGGGAAGCAATTCAACACCGGTGATGGGCTCTGGGACCCCAGATGCCCTGACTTGGAGGACTGTGACTGCAGGAACGATAAACTCCCAGCCAACACCAAACTTGTGTGGGACTTGCTACTCCAGCTGGATGCAAACAAGTCCATGGGGCCCAATGGGATTCATCCCAGGGTGCTCAGAGAGCTGGCTCGTGTCATTTTGAGACCTCTCTCAATTATTTTTCAATGGTCTTGGGAATCCGGAGAGGTCCCAGTTGACTGGAAGCTGGCAAACGTTGTTCCAATCTGCAAGAAGGGCAAGAAAGAAGACTGAGGTAATTACAGGCCTGTCAGTCCCACTTCAGTGCTTGGTAAAATTATGGAGAAGATTATTCTGGGAGTTACTGAAAAACACCTGAAAGACAATGTGGTCATTGGTCATGGCCAACATGGATTCACAAGGGGAAAATCCTGCTTAATGAACTTAATTGCCTTTTATGACAAGGTTACCCACCTAGCTGGCCAAGGGAAGCCAGCTGATGTAATCTTTTTGGATTTCAGTAAAACTTTCAATGCTGTTTCTCACAGTGTCCTTCTGGACAAAACGTCCAGTGTACAGCTAGACAAAAACATAATGCGATGGCTGAACAATTGGCTGACAGGTCAGGCTCAAAGGGTTATTGAAAAAGGTGTTACACCAGGCTGGTGGCCAGTCACTAGTGGGATTCTACAGGGTTCCATTTTAGGGACAGTTCTCTGTCATGACTTGGATGTACGACTTGAAGGCATACTGAGTAGGTTTGTGGATGACACTAAATTGGGAGGAGTGGTTGACTCCACTGAGGTTAGAGAGGCCTTGCAGAGAGATCTTGATAGATGAGAGGATTTGGCAATCACCAACAATATGAAGTTTAACAAGAGCAAGTGCTGGATTCTGCACCTGGGATGGGGCAACCCTGGCTGTACGTACAGACTGGGGGATGAGGGGCTGGAGAGCAGCCCTGCAGAAAGGGAACTGGGGTTTTGGTCAACACCACATTGAACACGAATCACCAGTGTGCCCTGGTAGCCAGGAGGGCCAACCATGTCCTGACACGGAAGGGCTAGCTGGTCAAGGGAAGGGATTGTCCTGCTCTGCTCTGCGCTGGTGCAGCCTCACTGCGAGCACCGTGTACAGTTTTGGGCACCACCATGTAAGAAGGACATAAAACTGTTAGAGATTGTCCAAAGGAGGGCTACAAAGATTGTGGAAGGACTGTAGGGGAAGACGTATGAGGAGCAGCAGAGGCCCCTTGGTTTGTTCGGCCTAGAGCAGAGCAGGCTGAGGGGAGGCCTCATGGCGGCCTGCAGCTCCCTCACGAGGGGAGCGGAGGGGCAGGCGCTGAGCTCTGCTCTCTGGGGACAGCGACAGGACCCGAGGGAACGGCATGGGGCTGGGACAGGGGAGGGTCAGGCTGGGCGTTAGGGAAAGGTTCTGCACCCAGAGGGTGGTCGGGCACTGGGACAGGCTCCCCAGGACAGTGGTCACGGCACCGAGCCTGCCAGAGTTGAAGAACAGTTTGGACAGCACTCTGAGACACACGGTCTGATTTTCGGGTGGTCCTGTGTGCAGCCAGGAGGTGGACTCAAAGATTCTTGTGGGTCCCTTCCAACTCAGGATATTCTATGATTCTACAATTCACCCTGTGAAGAGCACATAGGTACATCACCCAGAAGCTTTTACTTTTTCCTCTTTTCTTAAAAAGTCCTTTACATTTCACTAAAATCCTAATTGTCCTACCAAAAGGTCATGTTTCTGATTTTGTAGAGAAAGCTTAGTCACAAATAAACCTTGTAGGGTGGAAAAATGATGAGGAAGAAAATATCAAGCCAGACAAGTATGACTGGAAACTCAGATGTAAAGAATTCAAATATTTCAAAAGATGTCTCAATAGGTATATTCCCACCTCATTCCAAGCAAATACGATTAGTGCGTATTACTGAGAATTTTATGCCTCAGAAGAAAGCTCTAATTATATTTCACACTGCTCTGAAGATTCCTGTAATATACACACATCTTTAATGTGGAATTTTATACCCTATTTATAGTATATAGGCTCTTTTTGATATTATTACTTTTCTATGAAAGTTCCTTTGAAGTCAGGTAATTACCTTAAGCAAAATATTTAGCCTGTTGTGAGAATTGAACAATGAGATTTGTGTAGAACAAATAAGTCATCATGTAGCACAGCATAAAGGTTTCAGAGCCACAAGTGCAGATGGAAACATTAATTATGAAGACAAAGCCAAGAATGCATTGTAAAATTCATTTAAAGTGAGAGATCATGTAAAACTGTATAGTGCTATGTCTCACTTCAAGCAAGCCACTAAAAACTATGTGAGCTACATGCTAAAGAGTGTAAAACTATTTCATTACTAATTACTCTCCTTAGTAAAGCCATGGCTGTAGGTTACCACGGACCTGGCCAGAGTCAGGGTATAACTGTGAAGAGGTCAGAAGGAGCCACTAAAATGACTAATAATGATCTGTAGTAACTTCTCCCTAACCAGAAATGTCAAATCATTAAAGACTTGTAAATCTGGATTCTTCCCATGCTAACAGAAAGTGTGTCTTTCTCTGCAAAGCTATGAATCTCCTTAGTGGGATATATGACCTATGGCTACCATATATCAAGACACAAAGTTATATCGCTGTTATATTGCTTCCCGATCTAGGACTGATCCGTGACCATTTTGTGTCAGACCCATAGCATTTTCAAGACTTGCAGTGAGAAGTCACTGGTAGATCCCCTCTTCACCTCCTCAGACACAGTTCCTTAAAGTTACCTGAAAGTACAGAAAATTAAAACACCATGCCATGTGGATCTGCAATTTGTTACATAAATATTATCCCTTATACGTAATATAATATATAAAATGTGAAACAAAACTTTCAAGATGTAACTGAGACACAAAGATGCATGCAAGTGCAAAAAAGATGAGTCTGCCAGCGCAGGACCACAAAACCAATTCATTACCATTTTTCACAGATGGAAGAAATTCATCTGGTTTACTGCATCCAGACAGGTTTTCCCAACTGCATGCACTTCAATAATCTGAGAAATGAAACTGCTGTTTCTATTATATTTTTTTGCCTAAGCAAAAGTCTAACTTCTTATTAAGAATGCTTAATAAAACCAACACATTAAAAACAGTCAGCAGGGAGTGTTGCAATTAGATGCTTGCACAGTGCTTCCCTCTGTGCCTACATGCAAATATTTTTCATCTTATACAGACTTTCAGAAACTTCATCATTTTACTGCAGTAAGACAGACCTTTTTTTCATTGAGATGTTAGGCCATAAATTGAATATCACCATTACGTTATGGAACAAAACAAAATTACTTCATAAATTGCATAACATTTTCCTAAAGTGGTTAGTTTTGTTCTGTTTTCCTCCTATGTGGGACCTCATTACAGCCTAGCTGAAGACACTGATACTGGTTTCATCCATCCAAAATTAGGGGAGAAGCAAAGACTAGGTCTAAAAAGGCAGATGAGATATGGGAAGCATCATTAAGGAGGCAAAAAGCTAGAAGAACCACATCTAAGGTGACTGAAATCTACATGGATTACATGAAACACTATCCTTCAGAGAATATAGAGATACTGTTAAATATGTTTTTTTCTGTGGGGAAAAATGTATTTGGACTAATATGGGCAATCACATGGAAGACAGGCTTAGAAGTCATCTCTAACAAGTTTGTCAGATGTGAAATTCACTCTGACGGCTGCAGGAACCTATATTTAAAGCCAAAGTCTACAGAGTGCTGCACGCTCTCACCATAATTCACTCCATCCCAGTTAATGACACTAAGTGGCTTATAGCAGGCAGTCCTCCATCTTGCAAAATTGGCTGCAAATATCCCTGTAACCTACGGAAGGGACAGAGCAAATACATGAAAGAAACCCAACCAGCTGGAGGAAACTGTGACCATCTCATCTAACCCCAGGGACAATACAGGACAAAGTCTTTTCCGGAAATAACGCAACCTGTCTGGTCAAACATAAACCTATCTTTTCCATAAATGTTCAACCTGTCTGTAAAGGCTCCCAGTCGGAGCCTGATGACGTTTTGCATCATCTGGTAGCTCCTGAAGCGTGGCTGTCTGATTTGAAAGTGTGTCTTTTTGTTCCCCAGTGCTTTGTCCTCATCTGGGTGCACAGCAAACGTCCCTACCAGAAGTGAGTATGCAAACAAAGAGAAAAATGTTGCAAAAATATTCAGCGTGAATGAAAGCCACACCTATCACTTAGGCCTGTCCAAGTCTGTTTTTTTTTGGCCGTATTTACATCCCAACACTCCAGGTTTGTTGAGTTATTAACTGCAAATTGGCCTGTGCGAGTCTCTTGCACATTCATTATGGTCTTTACAAAGATGTTCCTTGCAAATGCCTTTAGGTCACATTTGAAACTGTGGTGCGAACTCTGCCAGACATCACGATTGTGGAAGCGCTCCTTGCAGGACGGTGCGTGATGCCTCCCACAGAAGCGAGGGGCATCTCCAGCAGGCCTTCCCCCGTCCTAGCGGCCACCGCATCTCCTCCCAGACAAGGCCAATCCCCACGAGATGGCATGGCACCATTTAATCTGAGTTTAATCTCACATTTTAAATCATTACTCCTTAGCTGACACAAAAGCCTGCCAGCACACTGCGATGCTAGACATCTCCCACGATCCTTGGCTCTCCCGGCATGGCCTCGCAGATTTCCCTGAATCAAAATACGACCCGACTCTGCTGGCTGCCAGCAGAGCACCGCTTCCTTACAGAGCTTCTGCAGAACAAAGTTGGAACAACCATAAAATAAAGATTGTTTGAGGTTGTGCGACCTATCTGAAACACCACGCAGGCAGCAAAACTTCGAAATGGGAAGGAATTGGGAAAAATAAAAAAATAAAAATAAAAATCAAGTTATAGATTAAATGAGTGCTTTGGTTTTTGTTTTAAGCTTTTTCAGCTCTTATGGTTGTCAATGGCAGGATTATTTTGGTTTAAATCAGTCTTAAAACAGACTTTGTCTATCTATTAGGAGAGAATTTAAACTGCAGTGGAAAATTAACATTGCTCTACTCAGTTCAATTTCTCCATTACACAGAACCTCCATTACCCAAAGAAGAAAGGGAACAACACTTCTGGTAGCTGCACATGAAGTCAGAGAGAAAAGCAATCTTTTGCCAAAAGCTGAACAAAGGCAGACCTTCCCCTTCTTTTCGCTCTTCTTATGGCTTCCACCACGCCGTCTGCCCAAGAGGGTATTTCAGCTCCTGGCCCGGGAGCATCCTGAACAGAGGCTCACACACTGCTGGATGCGTCCTTGTCTGTCCATGGCCGGGGAGAAAACAGCGAAGTTGAGCAGCAAAGCGACAAGAGAGGCAGCAGCAGCCTCCGGCAGCCATGGGAACAATAATTTCTATGGACTAGAGGCTGAAATCTCAGAGGGAAATAATGCCGACCGCGGCAGCCAGGTCAGAGAGGGGGACCCCAATGGCACTGGCTTGAGTTTTAAGGCAAAATGTTACTGTGGACATGCATGGACCTGACTTTCCCATCCTCTGCAAGGCCATAATAATGACAGCCACGTACCTGCAAGAGGTAATAAAGCAAAGCAGGAATTTTGCCTGCACAAAATGTAAACATCAAAACAGATGGCGCAGTTATGTTAATCAGTTAATGTTCGCAGAGCGCTTTGAAGATGCAAAGCGCTGTGAAGGTACTAAATACTCACAGTCTTGTCTAGACATCATCAAGCTCATTTTGAGATTGCAACCTTTTCAAGCCAAACAGTGCCTCTCTGTGTATGTCTGCTCTGCACTTTCTGCAACGGGCTCCAATCTCAGAATGCGTTGGTAAGGGAGAGGGATAAGAGGAGCAGCCACTGGAGATTAAAAACATGAGCCAGCAGCTACTGCTAAAGCAGCATGAGGTAGCACAGCAGAGATTCAGGCTAAATATCATTAGGGAATCTGATGGAAGTCAAAATATACCATGCCGGGATTGAAGTAAACACATCGCTCCTGTGTAATGCAGTGCGTAAAGTACTTATTCAAATACAAAGGCTATTTTTTTGGATGTTTCACGAGAGAAACGGGTGAAGATTGAGACTGTCGCAACACACAACCCTTTACAAAGCGGCTTGCTGTAATGGTGAAAACTGCGTCTACTGCACTAACGAGTCAGGGTGCAAAAAAAAGTATTTGACAGAATGAACCATATATGTAGATTTAGCAGAGCTGGGAACAGCACAGTGGCAAACATCGTCATGCACAGTCCAGACTAGGAATTTAACAAAGCGAGTTATGAACAATGAGATCACAGATTTTGTTGAGGTTTGGGAAAAATCCATCTAAAACATTTCGAATCTTGCACTTTTTATTTGCTCCAAGGAATGTGGCATGCAAATAAAATTAAACCCCAGAGACTTACGCCACAATAACTGAGCCTTTTATGTCAGATTTCCTTCCAACCCAAAGCAAACACTACTGTTCTGATGCTAAGAAAGGGTAGGTCTCAGAACTCTTCTCCACTTGGGCTTCCTCGTCACCTCAGACTGTAGATGGGGAAAGAAGTCTGGCATTATACAAGATGTATAGACAGCTGGAACACAAAATCCTTTCTCATACGCTAAAAATAGACCGGATTTGACCACCCAGTGAACAACCAGTGCTACCAAGCATGCGATGGGAGTTAGAGGTTTCAGCTCAGGCGCCAGCTCCCAGCCAGGAGCATTTCAAAGCTGGCATGTTGAGCTCCAAGGGTGAAGCCACTTCCCATCCCTCTGAAACATCCCCTCTGAGCGGCTCCCACCGATCCGCGGGGGAACGGCATCCTCTTCCCACCGCCTTCAGAGGTAGCACAGCTTTGGGCAAGGACTTGTCATCAGGACAGAAAAGGCTGAGGGCAGAAAGGGGTGCTGGCGTTTAGAAAATTGATCCCCTTCACCCCAAGAAGTAACACACCGACTGTTTTCAGACCAGAAATGTACACTCCGACATGCAGGGGAAAAGATGGCTTTGTTCCCTTTTGTCCTGTCAAAGCACTCCCCAAAATGTACCTTCCTTCTCTGCTGGGGGAGCATGAGATGGGTCTGCTGCTAACTCCCTGCCCCCATAAAACAACTGCCAGACAAAAGGTCTTCTGCTGTAGATTTGCTTGAATACTAACCAGTGGTAAGGTTATTTTCTTGCTTTTGAGGTTTTGCTTTCCAGCCTCTTCACTTCAGCTGTTAAACATTAATTTCTAAGCAGAAGAAAAGCTCTTAATACCATTACAGCTCTTATTTCCCAATTTGTTCTCAAATCATTCCTGTTGCTGTCCCTAAAATAAAACTTTAATTGGAAAAGGATTTTGTTTTACAAAACGTAGTCCTTTGTAAGTCTACTGGCAGAGCACATTGAAGAGCAATGCCAACACCATGCTGACTTCTCCCTTTCCAGGGAGAACGTCGCTTTTCCCTCGCTGTTACAAAAAGCATGTATATGTAATGAGCCCAATTTTCAGTTTCATCCTAACTGAGTTACCCTTTCCTTGCCCGGAATTTTGCATATGCTCACATAATTATGCCTTGAAATTTGCAGATACAATTACTTGCTGACACACTTTGTTATTTGAATGATAAAGTATTTGATTGTATCCAATGAAAACAAGATTAAGATGTGGAAGCAAACGTGTTTTAGCAAACCTAATGTATTAACTTAAGCTTCTGTTGTTTTATGGAAACACAATCCTCTCACAGCACGTCTACACCCTGTCATGAAGTATTGTCTAGAGACCTTGCATTAAAAGCAGGCTAGCCGTGTCACTGCATTACCACGTTTGCGCTTGCCTGGTAAGAAATACAGCTACATAGGAATGCTCGTGTTAACTATTTTTATTTTTTTTGGAACGGGAAAGTTTGCTCGCATAAAAATCATCAGTGACATATGAACAGAGTCACAAAATAACTAACAAAAGGACACTGCTAAATTAAACTAATTTTAGAATTCATATTACGCCTTGATGTTTGTCGGTTCATTACATGCAAGAAACGTTTCCAATTTTTCTGCCAAAGAGAGGAAAGCTATTAAATTAGAACTCCTGTTAAGAAGAGAGACTGTCAAGATACCAAATTACAGTTTATCAAAACTAAAAGACGTTTTTGATCACGTTTACTTAGGTTTGTCTACAACTTTTGAAGCTACACTTACTCCTCATTAGTTTAAGGTTAGTAAACCTTTAATTAACGTTTTATTAACAAAATTCCACAGGAAATCCTTAAAACTACACGTTGAGTCTATTTGGTGGCTGAGCCCCTCTTGCTGCAGTCTTGCAGCGTTCTCACAGCAGCTGGATTTCCTACTGCTCACCCTAAGTGCAGACTACCGGCTGGAAAATCCAGACAGGGCTCAGTTGGATTTCAAGAACAATTATGGCATAAGACTTTCTTGATAGAGCGCGCAGACGTGCATCTAGGGAGATTACACTAACAATTCATTCTAGCTGGCATCTTTTGGGAAAGAATGCAGAGTAGAAGGAAGCAGCCCAGTAATTACATTTAAAGCTATTATCGACAAAATCTAAGGACAGAAAAAAAAGTTACCGTATACTTGGAGGTGCTGACAATAAGATCAAGAAGAAAAAAGATTTTTGTTATTAATATTTTTGTCTGTTTGAATATATTGTTATGATGGGGAAAAAAATACCTGGAGCTTGGAGTCCATTTTAGGTCTCAAGGCTGGCACCAAATGAAAACAGAGTTAAACAGAGATGTATTTAGCAAATGAATATTATACGGAATCAATCAACATAACATGACTTGCCACTTCAGACTATTCAGAAATGATGGCAGTGCTTATATCAGGAGAGCTTAAAGATTCTGACATCCTTTTTCTTTAATTTTATCTAGTTTCAGAGCCTGCAGGGATCATGTGTTTCAGCTTTTCTTTGCAATGGAGAGAGTTGAAAATTAACCTTTTCTATAGTGAGACCAAAATTCTTAAGTATTTCTATAAGCAGTAGACTTGGAAGGCAGGTTTTAAAGAAAATGTAAATTTAGTGCATGACTATAGAGGAAGATTGCAGGAGTCAGTAGCTATAATCCAGCAATGACAATGTATCACAAATTGGATATTAACTTCAGGAAGAATCAGAAGGTGAAATTCCAGTGAAGTCTTGAGCAGCTTCAGCTTCAAGCTACAATCCAGAAAGTCTGTGCCATGCTGGCCAGGCCATAGATAAAACATTGTACAAGTGTATAGTTCGAAGGACGGGTAGCCACCGATAGCAGCTCAGTTTTTACTGCTGCGTTCAACACGAGTGCTTATATATGAGGGTTAACCTTACTTCTTTGTGTTTCAAAACCCCTTGGTCGCTATAATCAATTATCCACATATAAATACTTGTGCAGTCCAGGAGGAAGCCTACACTTCAGCAGCCATATTTAAAGGACACATCCTACAAGCACGTGGTCAGTCTCCGCCACAGAGAGAAGCAGAATATTTTTCCGCACGGGCTGCCAAGTGTTGCTCCTAAAACCAACCTCAGCTCGTATTTGTATTCCAGACTTTTGTTCCCATTGGAGCTACACAGGATCAAAAGCTGTTTACTCCTTCGGCTTAGTAGGTTCTACATCAACGAGGTTTCAGTAAAATGTGCCAAAACCACTGATCAGGGCTTTCAAGTTGTTGCTAGAGCCTAAGGAGGGATGACACAGTGTGTTTACAGTTCATGCGGCTCTGAACTCTCCAGTTCTCTGGCTAAGAGAAAGACAGCACAATCGCAATCCCCTGATTATGGCTTGCATTTTTGAAATGCTCAAATCTTTGCAGCCTTTTCACAGTATTCAATGCCTTTTGACCATAAACCGCTCCAGAGTGCAAGAAAAAACAGTTGGGAAAATATTAATCCTCACCTTATATGGTGAGAATAAAAATGAGAAAATATAGGCTGCATTCAATGTGAAATGTCTAAGAATTCCTCTTCAAGTGGATTCCTTTACTCTAGCTTCTACATTCACAGGAGACAAATTATTTTGGCATACATAGATAAGAAATTGTGTCAGCTTAAATTAATTTTGTACTACAATTATCAGAAAATGCTGTGATGACCTATAAAAAAAAATAGTATTTTCAGACTTTTGCTGACTCTTAAAACTTTATTATAAGCTGCACAACAGTTCTTGCAACTTAGATGAGTATTTTCCCTTTGCAAATTAGGAAACAAGATAAAACAGTTAACTGACTTCCCCAAGTCGTTGTAAGACCTGAGAAAATTTCAGAAGCCTTGATCCTGTATCCTGCGTTGCCTATCAATGTTCCTGACAGAGCGTATAAGCTACCACCAATATAAATGTTGGCATTACATCTACTGAATGGCTACATGAGTTAAATAAATTATGTTAAACTCATCTCTGTGTCTCAGTGGGCTGCTTTTCCTGTTGGGTAAGCATTACAGCCTAGGCCCTCACGCAGCTGCGGGAAGACTATCGTAAGTTAGAGGGCAAGAACAACTGGCCAGGGGTGCAGCAAGACCAAGCACCGACTTTAGATTGATTTCTTTCCGTTTCTCAGGAAATTATGGCAAACTGTTGATCACTGTCACTTAAATACCAACATTTTGCATATCGAAGACTTATGTCCCTTCTATTAGTAGACTAAGCCATTCCTTTCAATCTTTTCTCCACAGTTACATACTCAAAGTCTCTTACCATTCAGAACTTCCCCTACTTGAGTTTCATCTCTCTCAAAGAGAGTTAACTAAAACCAAGCACAGTACCGTACCCCACTGATAAGGATCAGTGCAAAACATAGCAGAAAAATTACTTCCCGTGTCCAACTGCTAATCTACTACTGCTGTTAATTAACTACAGTTAATCTATCCTTACATGCAATGGAAAACTAAAATATCACCAAAGAAGCTGAGTGATTTCCAACAATATGGTTTTATATAGGGAATAAAATTAAATATGATGCAAGGAAAGTCCCTGCCCTACAGAGCTAGCTCATTTTTTGAAACAACATAATTACACACGCATTCTCACACACATTATAATCTGGCTAGCTGCCTGTGCGGCCTACAAATCCTGCTTGTTATTATGTTCTTATATTTATTCAACATTCTTCGTTTTGTTTCATCCCGTTTTTCAGAAATGCTGGGTGCCATGACCTTGGCACTACAGTCCGAGGAGGAGCGGCCTGGATGTGGGCACGGTTGCACTACCAGGACCCACAGGGCCCGGCCTTTCCAACGGACGTACCCATTGGAAAGGGCTGCTGCCAAACCCATCTTTCTCCTTCGGTCACTGCGTTTATGCTGGGCAGGTAACCAGTCACCTGAAGGGGACTTTGGTGCTCTTTGATTCTCTGGACAGTTCAGAGAAGGAAAGAAATCAAAAAGCAGAACAAGGCTCCCTGCAAACAGACAAGATGGGGACAAAGTGCCAAAGGATTGCTAGTGCATAAAGGGAACATAAGCAGGGATTCAGGAGCAGGCCTTTCTATTCTCATATTGCACATGGTCTGCAATCAGAGGGATTCAAACAATTTTTTTTTTTTTTTTGCCAAGGTCATCTCTATTTCTTTCAAAGACTTGACCGAAAGAGTTAACTGAAAACTTAAAGCTCCCAGAAGAATGGGAATATGGGGAAGCATCTGCTTAAACCATGGGGTACATGGACTGGCATAGGCTCTAATGCTCTTTGTTTTTTGTTGTTTTTTTTTTTTCCAAGTTAATTTTCTACCAGACAAGTTCCCTGAAACAGTTCAAAATAGTGCAAAACACCTGTATTTACACAGCTCAAGGCAAGAAACACTGACTGGAAGACACCAGCTGAAAAGTCATCACCCTTGCCTCAAATATGAAACCAGAGTGTATATTCCCTTTGACCAGGCCTGAAAAATCACAACGGAAATGGAGAAGTCAGTTCACATAAGATTACTTTTATATCTTAAGAATCTGTAGACCCATTCATATTGATTACCTGATTATCGCAAACTACGCATTTTTTCCAGACATACTACAGCTACCAACATTTGTCAGGCTTCACTCAAATTACCTCCTTACAACTCATTGTAACACAAGCAATCCATGATGTTTCTGCAAATCATGAAGATAGATTTTCTTTAATTTCATCCAGCAGCTGTTGAAGCAAAATGATAAATAATCACAGCACAGCTCCCTCTATGCTCACCAAAAAAGCTGTAAATACATTTAACAACCTGCAGCATAAACACATCTTTTTCAACCAGGACTGAATACCTTTCAGAAAGTGTTTTTATTATAGGTGTATCTGATGAGAAGAAAGGCTTAACAAGACACAACTGAAATGCCTATTTTTCCAAAGACCATATACACAGTCCCTGCTGCATTCCAACTCTCAGCTGAATCAGTTATCCAAACATACCAGTAGCTAACCATCCTTCTGTAAATGAAGACAGTAATTGGTCTGATTAATTTAACGTTTACTTACTTCAACTTGAAAACTTTAACTTGGGGAATATATGACAACTGATGGAAGTCATAGAAGCCTGTAATAGTGCCCTGGTCGGCTCACAGTACTTCTGCAATACGTTCCCTGTCATTAGGACTTAAACTAATTCAGAGTTTTGAGTAGCAGCCATGTGGCATATGACAAATTGCAGGGTATGGCGCTGAGTCCAGCTTTAGAGCCCCACTCACCTGGACTCACACCGCAGCCAGACACCACAACTGCTGGCGCTGCCGTCCTTCAAAACACATCGTTGACTTGATCCAGCATGACAATATCCAGTAGTTTGTGTTTTTTTCCCTGTAGCATCATTTTTCACACAGATCATTTCACTGATGGCTCAGCAGTTTGGGCCTGCCAACATTCACGCTTGCCAAAACCGAGGTGGTGGCAGGCAGATGCACAGAGCCAGAAGGTTCCTGCGCGGACCTCGCCAGTGAAGCCACTGTCTTACCGAGTTATGCTCTCAGGAGGCAACAACCTCCAAGCCTCCCCTTGAGCTTAGCTAAGAAATGCCACTACAGAAGCATATGTAACGTGCCGAGGCAGCTTCCAACTGAAAAGCAAAACAAACAAACAAACCACGAAGAGACAGAACATCAACTTAATATATTCCAAAAAAATGTGCTTCTGAATGAAATTTGAATTTAAAAATTATGTTTCTTTAGAGCATCAGAGTACCTGATAATGAAATTTGCAATTCAGAGTTGCACTGAATTTGTGTAAAATAAAACCAGTTACAGCCTTCCCCATCTTTCCTAACTGTGAGGGTCTTCAGTAACCACGAAACTGTCTTCCACCATTTTGAAGAGCCCTTAAGAAGCCATCTCTAGGACTGACTGTTCCTGGTGGTAAGTATCTTGCACTGATCCTGCAGGTCAACTGCACATCTAATTAAATTTCTGAAAAGAAAAAAAAAAAAAAACAAAATATCGAGGGTATGAGCTGAACTCCCCTCCCAGCTGGGGTAATCAGGGAATCAGGTAATCACTGGGAAGGTATTTACACTGCGATTCAGGCAGGACCATCCCATACAGTCATACGTAAGAAATGACTAACAAAGGAGACAGCAGTTTATGTGGTGTGCTGTGTCACTGGGAAAATCATGTTTTCAGCTGTGTACAAATTCACTTTTGAGTCTGAATAGACAGCTCTCGGGTACGGCACAGGACTGGCATTTGGGGTGGCTGATTCAGATGGGGAGGCTCTCCCTTTAATTCTCAAGGAGTTTGTGAGAAAGTCACTTTCCCACTTTCTAGCTGTTTCCTTCCCTCGCTCCGTTCCTCCTTGTTTTTTCCATTTAGATTGTCAACACTTTGAGGCAAAGACTGAAGGCTTCTGCACAGCTAGCTGTACGGCATGCGGGCTACCCAGCTATTTTTTGAGTTCTGCTCTCGGTTCTACCTTGCCTAGTTTCACTGCTTCTACTGTTGTATAACACCAGTTTCTAGAGAGTTTCTGCTCGTATTTTTAGTTGCAGAGCATGCAGAAGGTGCTAAGCTTTCAATAACAACAATAAATCCCTGTCAAACCCTCAAAGAAATAAGAATTTGAAATGTTCCACCTCTAGGCAGATGCAAATGACTGCTGGGGAGCAAAGGACGATCTGAGAGAGCTCACGTGAACTTGTTCCAAAACAAAGAGCACTTGCCTAGAGTATGAAAAACTACCTCTGCCAGCCCTGGAGAAAATATTTGACCCAGGGACTCGCGTAGCTAGGGAAGTGAGTGTCCTACCTGCCGGGCTACAGGAGCAGCCTCCTCCAAGTACCTGCTCACAAGGGAAACCCCACAGCAAGCCAGTGAGGGCGCTTTGGGGCAGGCAGCAGGGCTCCAGAGTGGGATGCAGGAGATCCAACGAACTGAGAATAATCCAATTCATCTCCACTCCTACCTAGGTCTCGAAAGAAAATCTTCTGATAGGCACTGAAGTGTGACTCTTCTGTTTTCCTCAGGTTTTGTAAGTATTTTCTGCAGGCTCAGCTCCCCTCGACTCAACTCTAGAGCAATGCAGGCCTCCAAAGGCACATTATAATGAACTCCAGAGGAGTACACTTTACTGCCATAAATGTTTAACATGTTTGTTCTGAAAGTTACCTGTAAAGAGTAATTAATCTTGCAATCATTACTGTTACTCTGTAACTTAGAAAAAGATACCTAGAAAGAAAGATGAGGATTTTGCTAGAGTTTGGTAAGTGGAGAAGTAAGTGCATTAAAAGAGAGAAGCATCACTTCAAATGGCATTTCCCTAGTAACTAACACTACTCTCAATGCAAGTGAATGGAAACACAACCAAGTTCAGCAGTTAAAAAAAAAAAAAAAAGCAATGCACTTTGCTCCTGTCATAAAACCTTCAAACAAATTCTTTGTAAACTGGTGAGGAAGTCTTTTGTTTCTGCTCCAGTCAAAGGACTGTTTAAGCTACAGAGCAGTCCCCCCAAAACGTTCCTAAAGCGGAGACAGAAGGAAACTAGAATTTTTTTCTTTGCAACAAAGTTTCTTTATTTTATTAGCATAGACATTTGGCTTTTGGTAAAGATGTACAAATAACGATCCACAGTGACATTACCTCAGCTACATATTTGTTAGAGAAGCTGAACAGCAGAGTCTGGGAAAAGTGCAAACTATTTCTCAAAGTAACCTCTTGTCCGTCTGGCACATTTCAAGGGACAGAATGTCTGGGTCACATAGGAAAGAAGCTGGAAGCTCTGTGAACCTTGACAGAGCCATGTTGCAAGCTGTGTGAACTGCTTCAAATGAGGGAGCTTAAAAAAAAATAGTGCCACTGTAAACGTCGCACAAAACCGCTTAAAATACTGTAAAGCTTCTAGAATAAGAGACCCAGTGTTGCCAACCCTCGCAATTTTATTGAAAGTCTCATGATGCTTTATTTAGAGCCATAGCTGTTGAAAACAACAGATTACCTTGGGATCAGCTGCCATTAAAGAAGGCCTCCAGCAGAGGTTACGCAGAAGAGCTTGAAAAGCCAAAGGAGGCTGCAAAGCCTCCAGAAAATAACATGTTTGTTAAAGGCTCACGAGCTTTAAGCTAATCATGATTTTGACAGACTGGCTCAAGACTTTGGTGGTGTTAGCAATATCAGAGAGGTGAAAAAAAAAAAGAATGAAACGCAACAAACCTTGCCTTAAAACTAACCCTAAATGAATTCCTCAACAACATGAGAAAATTGGCAGCAAGAACAGAAAGCTATCTCCACACTGCCTCTCAACAACACTAAAGAAAATCTCACGCTTCCCTAAATCAAAGGCTAATAATGAAAACCAGGAGAACCTCAGAAATATGTTGGGCTTATGGAGCCATTCCCAGAAGGAAAGGTAATAAAAGGTAGCCGAGAAGCTAGCGCGTGTTCCTTCCAGCGTGATCGCTGGAGCCCAGCAGTCAGCTGCGAAATAGGTGCAGCAACTTCAGAAACAGGAGATGTGGGAGCTGGTGGAAAACAGATGGATGGCTTGCCTGCTATGCCAGGGAAGGTTATTTTTTGCTGCTTCTACTCCCATCCACACGAATTATAATATATACCCCGTGGATGTTCACTGTGAGGGAAGTGGGGCGAGAGGATCAGGCTGTGGCCACACTAGTGGGAGAGAACTATCAACACCCATCAAAGGAGCCTGGATGGGAAAAAACAGTCTTCAAGTAGGCCAGATCAAGATAAGAGAGATGTAACGCCACGAATAAACTATCACTTCCACCTTTGCTACATTTATCTCTTCCTTCATCATTATTTCTCCACTCCCCCCCACCACTCCTTCAGATTTCCATTTCCAAGTAAGGCAGAAGATCAAGATGTGTGTTTTAATTTAAAAGGAAAGGCACAGAGGAAGACATGCGGAAATTAAAGCACTCGGGCTCTCTCTCTCCCTTGAAAGTTTTGTTTTAGCAGGGAGGCGACTGGTCTGATTTGAGTAAACAGCATTTTGTCAGGATATCGTTGCAAGGAGCAGCAGAGCATCTCCAGCCAAGTGAGCAGCTGAGCCTGGTGGCAAGAGCCACGCCAGAGACGGGGGCAAAGAACAGAGCAGGAAAGTTTCTCCCATTCAGCCCAGCTGGCAATTCACCAAGGAAAAAATGGAAACAGTATTTTTCCTGTGGGGAGGGGGATCAGTTGAGCTCTAAACCAAACAGGTAAATTATTTTCGTAGTCCCCCCTTCTGCCTGAAGCACCTTCTCTTTAATGCTACCACACCAAACATTGTAAACAACAAAAAGAAAAAACAAAAGCATACTTTTTCTATCTAAGGTGGAAATTAAAAATAGTTGCAATAACATGAAAAAGTCCTGGAGACTCCCAACCAATGCCTGTTGGGTCTATCCCTGCATGAAAATAATTTAGAGGTGGAAAGCCAGCCAGGCAAGACACAGGAGACTCGTAGTCTTTTTTTTTTTTTCCTAGATTTTGGTTAAGAGCTTGTTTCCCATTTGTTTTTAATATATTCAGGGCTCCTCCCAAACCTGCTAAGCCCCACAACACTCTTGTTCACTGAGTTTAAAAACCGTTCCACAGAAACTAGAGACAAACAAACAGCAAATAAGCTGCAGGGAATGGAACAAAGCTCCCATTAAAACCGCATTCAGCTTTCCAAAATACAGTTGCACTGGCTCGGTACCTCTCTAGACAATTAACACAAAGCAGACGGTTAGTAAGCCCGGCCCTCCTGGTTGGAGTGACCATACGTTGAGATGGCTGGAGGAAAACGGGGGCTTCCTTTACGACGCAGAGGCCTGCCAAGAGCCGAGGTGGTCGGGGCCGGAGGGGAGGTTGCACAGGCAGCCGCTGTCCGCTTGCGTGGCCTCACAGCTGGTACGCTCGAGATGTGCCTGCTGTTGGAGCCCGGCGTAGGGGCACTCCTAAAAGGTATTTTCGGTTCACTAGCTCACTAACTCAGTCGCTGATCGAGGCTGGAGAAATTCTCCCTCCGGAGAGCCAGACGAGCTGTGAGTTTCCTGCATCCTGTGGCTCCTCGGGATGCTGCCCCACCCAAGCTCTGAAGCCAGGCTGACATTTTGCTTGTGTAGGACGTACGCATGCAGTAACACCGCGCAGACTGGTAAATCGCTGGACGGAATGCATTTATTTGTGCCTGCTGAAATAGGTACCGCCACGGCAAAGCCTTGCATGGAAATGTAAATATTTAACAGCAAAAATATGGGGTAAATGTGTGCACGTCAAAACAGTTTTCGCTCATGAACCATATTTAAAACGTACCTGTGACATTTGAAATAAATGTGAACCTGCTGAGGTTTAGAGTCTGCAGTTTGTTTGTGATTTATATTTGTTTAATAAAAGACTGTATGTACACTATTTGAAGCTGATGGTTACCAAAATCTCTGTATACACAACAGCCCTAAAAGGAATGTATTTCCCTCTTTAGTGTTTCCTGAAGAGTCCCAGCTCTGTCCCATGCTACAAAAGAGTAAAAACAAGGTGGAGGCAGGACAGACCGGGGTGCAGTCACACACCGTGTGTACAGACATGGCATGCCCCACAAGGAACAGATAAGGATGAAAACAATTTTCAGGTAAGTAGCTCAATACTGCAGATAAACGCATACAAATGCGTGTGTTGCATAAAACTTTTAAAAGACCGTGTGTAGCTAGATATGAAATCAAATTAATGGCTAACATGATATTGTGTAAGCATAATTATCAAGATGATGGGATGTTTTAAGTTAATTGAAGAAATATTAACAGGTTCATAAATCTTGTCAGATAGATTTATCAGATTGGAATATTTTGAAAACCTCACCAAACAAGCTCTGACTTTAGAAAGAGTAAGATTAGAGTCTGTTGTTGCACATCTCCTACAAAAACAAAACAGAAAGGTCAAAGCAGTGTGCCTGACATAAACTGCACTTGGAAGTTTCATTACAGATTGGCACACACTCCATTCGCAGCATCATCTAAAGTTACCTTCAGCCAGGAAGAAAAAGATAAAGTGTTCCTCAATATTCAAGAGAACGTTAACAAAAGAAAGCTGTATCAGGGTGTTAGCTTCCCAAAGCGCTCAGCAAAATATATTCCATCTATGAAAATTAGGCTCAAGTCAAAAGAATATTAAAGGACTGTTCTAGTTCCTAGTCTTCCCACAGGACCCAGCCGTGTTTCCCAGGTGCTGATCATGCCATAACTCAGCACAAAGCTTCAGCTCCAGTAATGCTTCTGCAACTCATTTTAGCCTGAGCTATGCAGACAAAATGAAGCGTGCCATAACTTAAGAGATAATGGTATCAAATTAATTCCTCAGCATAATTGTAACCAGGGTTGATATAAGATTCAATTTTGTTAGCAAAGTACCAAAGCAGTTTTAGCAAATCCTAGACAATGATTCAATCACTTACTAAGAAGAGACCTTATGTCACAGGCACTTTGGGTTAGCATCCACATGTGCTGGAGTAGCACCTCCCTGATGCAATGGATTTTATTCCATGCCATGTTACGATGCCAACAGAAATGTTTCAAGCCTTGCTGTTTACAACAAACATAACTGAGTGCATCACGGTTGCTACAGAATGAGGGAATCTAGAAGGAAGATCTACACTAACATTTTTCTTCTAAAACAAAGTTGACTGTGCCTTCTCCTGTGTTGATGAATTTGAAGCAATAGGACTTCCCTAGCTACTTACGTGAAACTTCCATGGTCAGGGTAATGGGCTTGTTCTTAATGTAATTCTCTCAACTGACAGCTAGACGTTTTCCTTTCAAACGTGTACTTTTGTTCAGCTGAGATACACAATGAGTCATTAATAATCAGAAACAATCTTCTGATAAATACCTTGAGTCGAGTGTTTTCAATAGTTTTAAAGAGTCCTCCAATCTGAAATCTGGCCACATCATTTAACAGCCGAACAACCCCAGCTGAAAGGCAGATCTCTCTGCTCTGTCCGTTCCCCCCACCCCTCCTCAGTTTCACAGACGTAAAATAGAAGAGTCTCCGGCCTTTCCATATGTTGCAAGGATCACTATTTCTTCACTGTTTTAGCCATAAAAAATAACATGCCAGAATGTCTTCACCCTAGGTGCAGAGCGCCATGCCATGCCATTCTAGGACTCTGCCTGCAATCTTCATAAATTCTGACGCTGAAGTGATTTACAACTTGATCAAATCTCGGCCTTGGCTTACCAGGCCTTGAGAAACAGTGCTTACCCCTTTCATAAAAGGAAACACTTTTGCCTGCAATATGCAGATGGCTGTAGGATTGACTGTTATAAGCCGCTGAGGGTAAGAATTTCACAAAGTGTATGATGACATCTGTACAGATCAGAAGGCTGTCCAGAGTTACAACAGTTAAAGATTCAGCAAGAATATTAAGCATTGACTTCTGGGTTTAAGCCAATCACAATGAGAAATCAAGCCGAAGCTTAATATGGAGCAGTTAATTATTTTATTTCTCCTTAAACGTTCCTCTAAAAACTGGAATGGTTCACTTACAGATAAATAGGGGGCATTTTCCCTCTCACCCAGCTCTTTAGGAGCTGAATGACCACACAAACAATAAGAAAGTTGGGCCAAGGACCTTTAGGTAAGACTTCATCGCAAGAAGACCAACGCAGCACCACTCCAAACTACCCCCAGTACGACGAAACAGAGATGACACAAGGACAATGTGACAAGCGCTCATCACCTGTCCAGCAAAGGGACAAGCTCACATGGGAACATGACCCCCAATGGCCCCAGTGTCCCGCGAAGAGGCTTCCACTGAACTTGCAGTGGGGAGGTGGAGCACGCCACATGGACCACGAAGGGCCATCAGGGCTTAGCAGCTCCTGATTAGTGTGAGCCCCTCAGGACACCGTGGTTCAAGCTGGGTGGCTCAGTTCAGGCACAGAAACCCAGCACTGAGCCGAGCTACCGTGTGTTTAACACAACAGAGAACGGGGAGTTCAGTGTACAAACGTCTGTGTGCTTCTGCGTGGAGTCAGCCCAATGGCCACCAGGGCATACGGGCGAGCTCAGTGCTGGTAACAGGTGATTGCACTGTTGAGATAAGCTGGAAAACAGTTCAGCCATGCCTGTACAGTCATGCCTGCAAGCTAAAGCTAAAAAAAAAAAAAAAAAAAGTCTTTTCAAGCCAGAAATGACTCTGCAGAGGGAGACAGCTGTAGCATTCCTGAATCCTCTTAATCTGCCACAAGGGTAGTTGAGATTGACTGCCTTTCTCAGGGTGTGCAGTGCCCGTGCTCCTCATCCGTAACTTGTTCACACTGCCCCTGTGCAGACCCTGTCCCCCCGCTTCTGCATCTGCTGACTCTACTGCATACCGAAATCTCCGTCCCTTGTCTTCCTTTACGTAGATAGGGAAGAGCTGTACAACGAGCAGTATGGTAAATGATTTACATGACCCACCAGGGATGGCGAGGGATTTACCAGGAAAAAGCATCAGCAAGGCAGACAGATGGCTCTACTGCAGGGGTTCTGGCTAAGGAAAAGGCTACAAAGACCGATCGGAAAGGGGAGGGAGGTCCAGGGCTTACAACAGGCCACCAAGCAAAGGGTTGGAAGGGACTGCTGGATGGGGGCAAGATCTGCATAAGAGGCCACCCGGTTAATTTTAAGGCTGGATCATGAGGCAAACATGTAGGCAAAGGACTGGAGGAGTGGTTTGTTAGATAGGGCTTAGCAGCTGAAGTATGCAAAGTCTGATGAATAAGCCCACGAGCTGCTAGCAAAGGCTCCCTTCTCCAGCTGCATGAGCCCTGTAGTCTATGAAAAGGCACAAGCAGATGAAAATTAAAAGAGAGCCAGAGTGCAAGGAAACCATCAGGTGGTATAAGTCAGAATAATATCCTAGCCTCATCACCACCAAGCTTCTGCAGACACAACAGTAAGCGATGCTTTTGAGAAGGATGCTGTGAGTGCCCAGTGGATGTTTACAGGAGCTTTCAAGACAGGACATCAATGTTTAAAGCACAAAGTTAAGGAAAGTTTGCCCATGTCACTCTTTTCTTCTAATCCTTCCACCAATTCCCCTTCCTCTATAACAAAATCTCTATCACATAAATTCCTTGCCTTTGCTTTCAAGATCTATTCATTTTCTACCTATCATATCTCATTTCTCACTGAAATATCAGCTCCTGTCTCTGATCAGCCAGTGATGCCAGCATTCATCACCAACTTCAGTGACAAGCTGGGACAACAATCTTTGCAGGAGCATTTGCCATGGATATGAGCAAGACTGCATTTGTCAGGGCACGAGAAAAGTATGCTGCAGTAGTCGAAACATGAAACAGTGAATTTTATCTAGATGAGAAGGTGGATAGAAACAGAAGATGTTTTGGAAAAATATGAATTTGTCTGAGACTCCTCAGACTCTTCTTGCAACTCTGTTTAATCCTATATATTCTATTCCAAAAACAAAACAAGGTTATATTTGGGGTCTCTCATGACTTTCTGCAGCATTTTCTTGCAATTGGCTTCATATGAAAAAAAGAAAATCCATTGTTTTCTAAAGGAAAGCTCAGCTACACCATTAATTATAATGAAAGGCAACAAAACAATCATATAGACAAAACAGAGAATTCAAAAGCACAGCAAATCTGCTCCTATTAAAAGGAGGCCACTTATTGTAAATAAAGGGTTGTTTTGTTTTTAATTTCTACATTCCTTCACCTTTATTCAGACCCATACTATGTATCAACTTGACTAAGTTATTTGAAGTGCAGTAGCTGCATGAGCTACAGACACCCTGCAAGGAAACAAGCAAATGAAGACAGAAGACATTAGTACTAGAAAGCTAGGACTGAAACTTTAGGTTTAAAATTAAAAAATGTGAGTTTATGAGTAACTGAGTGATCATGATGCAATTGTTGTGCCTTCCGGCATGTCATATCCCATGGGTGACAGAACCCCAGCACGGCTGAGGCTGTCAGGTCCCTCTGGAGGCCCCCTGCCCCAGCCCCCTGCCCCAGCAGGGCCACCCAGAGCAGGGTGCCCAGCACCACGTCCAGGCGGCTTCTGAAGGTCTCCATGAGGAGACCCCACGGCCTCTCTGGGCAGCCTGTGCCAGTGCTCGGCCACCCGCACAGCACACAAGTGCGGCCTGCTGCTCAGAGCTGTGCCCGCTGCCTCTTGTCCTGCTGCTGGGCACCACTGCAAAGAGCCTGGCTCCATCCTCACTGTATGTAAATACCCTCCCTCCGGGTATTTGTAGACATTGATGAGATCTCCCCTTGAGCTTCCTCTTCTCCAGGCTGAACAGCCCCAGCTCTCTCAGCCTCTCCTCACAGGAGAGGTGCTCCAGTCCCTTCATCATCTTCGTGGCCTTCTGTTGGACGCTGCAGTGTGTCCACAACTCCCTTGTACTGGGGAGTCCAGAGCTGGACACATCACTCCAGGTGTGGCCTTACCTGATGAAAGTCACAGATAAAATTTCCTTCATCTTATCTACACGTTCACATTCGCACCAGCTCCATTAAATGAAAATATTAGGACACTTCTCCATCAACCACTCAGGCATTCAAAATTGAAGAAAGCAAAATCATTAGCCACATTTAAGAGCTGGGCCTGACTCAGACCTTAGTCTCTCTCATGCTAATAGCTTTGTTGATTTGCACTGTTATACACAGGTCATATCAGGAGTAAATGAGTCCAAATGTTGGGGCTGGAATGAGAAGATCTTTGAGGTCCCTTCCAAACCAAACCATTCTGTGAGACCTCAATACCTTTTTTTCTTTTTTTTTTTTTTACTTTACCATTTCCCTCCATACACAAAAACTACCAAACATGTAGTGAAAGAAGATGTGTTATTTCTGAGCAATGCAGAGCCAAGTGACAGACTGCTGTCTTCGAAACATACATTTTCATGGACAGGACCAATATTTGAAAGATTTTTTTCTAACCATTATCTGATTGTACATTTCCCTGCATTAAAAAAAATAAATAAATGGAGTGACTGTCAGCTCTCCCCATGCTTCCTGGCATATGAACATAAAAAAATGCACTTCACAAAGCAACTTGATAGATTTCCGCGTAGAAGCAAGTATTATTTATTCAGCTTTCTGATCTCAACTCTGAAGCCTTCGAACTTCTTGCAGGGCTTGCCGTAAGCACCGTACCACCCTGTGTCCATCTTTGGGCTGTCAGAATTTTAGGTGCAATTTCAGTATTTTTTATTTGTGGGTGACTCGCATTTAAATACCAATGGCCAGGCAGCTTTCAATAATCATCAACTGGTTGTTTTCAAGGCAGCTTGCTTTATTTAATGCTGGTAGTCAGCCTAGGGTCTACAAACAACAAATGAGAAGTTGTTCTCCAGGCATCCCTTCCTGGAAGGTCACTGCTGCTGTAAAGTGGACACATAGCCAGGACTTAGCTCCTGAGTGGCATTGTGAGAGATGAGTATTTATGCCATTTCTGTCACAGAGATAAAGTTTGTAACCAATTTCCCTTAAACTTCACGTGTTTACTTGTAACATACTTCAAGTCTTAGCTCCTTTGTGTGGAGGGCAGCTGTGGAGACGAAGGGGTGGCAGGCCGGGGCTATCTTCCTGCCTCACCCAAAGAAGACATGCCACAGCATTTCCCAGCAGCCAGATGAAGGAGAGGAAAGAAGTGCCAGAAGGAAGAAGAAAAGCATGCACGAGTTATTGGTTATTTGGTTATTTTCTGTACACATCAAGATCTATGGGTTCACGATGTTACAGATTCCCAGTTTAAATCCAGCCTACATTTTTTGCACACCAGCCTTTAAGTTCCACCTAGCTCCCATTGTACAAGCTTCAACAACTTGTATCTTCACAAATGGGACACAAAATATGCACCTCAAGGAGACAGCTTGGAGACTACTTAGAAGATAATATTCAAGAGCTTGAGACAGCCTTAGAGCATTTAATGCAAAAGAGATGCCAAGCATGCTACTGTAGCAGTCTGTAGGCATTAAGTATGAACTCAACCTACTATTTTACCAAAAAGTTAAAATATTTACTAAGCAAAGATAGTGTGACGAGCAAGCAAGAAAAATTTCATCTCAGTACAAACCACACAAGGCCAACAAAATTATTTCAGAGATCGCTTGTGGATGAGAAATTATTTGCTGAAACTCTTCACACAGTCAGCAGTTTATTTTTTGACCCCTTCCTCTCTCCCCCCCTCCCCCAAATTATACACCTCTGATTATGATGATTACTCTTATCTGCCAGCATATCTGCCAGAACGGACCTGACAAAGCAGCTTTTACTAATGAAGCACAAAGCCTTTTACAAGATGGAAACCAGTGAAGCTCTTAGGTCCTTCAGGACAAGCAAGCTGCCAGGTGATGAAGGACTGTCAAGCAAGTCCTGTAAAGCCTGTCAAGACCAGGTAGGTCCAATCTAACAGGCAGCATTTCCAAAAACAGAAAAATAAAAATAAAAATTTTTGCAATCGATTTCATAAAACTGCCATTTCTTTAACAGACAGAGTCTCCAGGAAAGGCAATCAGATGCTATGGATGATGGATGCACCGTAAGAATTTAGACAGACCAATGACTGCAGGAATGGTCATCTAATTTTATAGCCAAGATTGCATTTAGGGTCTACGTTAAAGTGTAGGAGAATTTTAATATCGTATTAAGAGCAAGAAAATAAAATGCCAATGTAAAATCATGTCTTGTTTGTTGGAGAAAGTTGGGGATCCACTGTACGTCATGGGAGAGCTGCTCGTTATCAAAAGGGCTTTTGACTGGGTGGGGTGAAAGTACTTTTCTAAGCCCTGAAGGACACGCATGGTTATTTAACTGCTTTTCTCTTGGATATGCAAATAAATAAATAGATAGAAAAATAGTTCTCTGCTGTTTGAAGTACTTGAAAATATTGTTCACTCTACTATTTCAGCTTGAAATTTCTCCTGGGAACAAATGGGAAGAAATATACTAAAAAGGCATTAATGTGAGCAATCATGTCTATAAAAATTATACAATGCTGAAAGAATGTTGCAGCTACTCTGGCACTCTGTTATTGATATTTAAAGGTTGGTTTGCTGAATCTTAAAATCTTCAAATTAACCAAGTATTTGATGTCACTGCTCTGCATTCCTGGGTTAACCGAATCTGAATGATAATTTAAACTGAGCAAAATAAAGCATGACCTGAATTAGGTAATGGATGATGAGGTACAATTAACATTACTATTCAAAATAATGGGCCAGATTTTCTTTGCTACAGAATTTCTGCTTGATTCAGCAGGAAGGAGGGTCAAAAAAACAATTACTGCTCCCAACTTATTTGTCCAGCCTTGAAACACGGACAAGCCTCAAGTCTGCTTTAACATGCAGCAGAAGGCAAAACTCCTTAAAACGTACTCTGTCAGCTAAGAAGAGCTGGTGTACTTAAACCACAGCTTCTCCCTGTCTCCACCACATTGCCTGAAGATACCTGTGTTCTGGGGAATGGTGAGAATGGTTTAAGTAGTAACCATCTTAGATGAAGAAATCCCCAAGATGTACCTGGGCATAGCCCTATGTAAGTAGATGTTATTAACCACACAATTTCCATGAGGACAGGAAAGATGAACAAATAATAATAATAATAACAAAATCTAATGTATTACATAGTTGAAAAATATATTAACAGAAATAACTAGATTTTATGGTGTTTTGCAAAATGAACAGTGAAACTATGCTGCAGTGCAGTTTGGATACTTACAGAATAACACTGCAATTGTCTGAAAACTTAGAGAAACGTACCAAGATTAATAGGAAAACATAAATCCAGTCTGTTTAAAATCCAGTATAATGCAAGTAGCTACCTGAAAAAATAAAAAAGTTGAATTTGAAACGTCAAACTGTGATCTGTTATTTTTTTCTATTTACAAAACCAGATAGCGATACCCCTGGAAAAATAAGGTACATTAGGCTACAAGCATGCATTAGAGGAGACAAAGTTCAGCCACTAAATCGAAGAGAGCTCAACGACGCATGGACTGGTCACACAGACCTGTGCTCCCTTCCTCCTCAAGAGGTCTTTCATTTGCTCCCATTGAGAATTTTACCTGTTAAGCAACCCCAAAATTGAGAAGATGTGGCTTTAACAAACTTATTCCTCAAATACAGAGTAAGCGGTGCTTAGCTTTTCAGTGATCTAATAAAGTGTATTGGGTGGTTCTAACTAAAGAGAAGAACTAGTTTAAATGGAAAAAATGAATTCACACACACACACAAAGCTATTTTACACTTCTTTTGGGAGTCTCTATTTATACCTCGGACTACACAACCCACATTTGAGTAAGGTTTAGAGTTTCAAAGCAAAGCATTTCTCAAATGGTGGTAATGACACACACACACACTGCCCCTCTTCTTCTCCCCAACCATTTAGTTTTCATAATACATGCATCAGATGGATTTCCATTCTAGCACCATTCATCACACAAAAAGAAGACATCTGACTTAGATTTAAGGTTGAAAGGACAGAACAATAGTCTACGAGGAAAAAGAAAAAGAAAAAAGATGATAAAGCATTGTAAATAGCAGTACCTCATAAGGCACAGAAATTCATAGGCCAAGTTTGACATGAAATCTCTATGTTTAAAGGCTATGGCAATGGACAATTGACAGAATCTGTTCTGCAGGGATGCCATTTACCTAACAGTCCTTCTTCCCCTGCCAAAAATAAATAAATAAAATGAAAAAAAAAAAAAGAACCAAAAAACCAAGAAGCACATACTGGTGGAAGGGAGTGAAGGTACACTTTCTTCATACTATATTCACAGAATTCTTTACAGGAAGGGAGTTTGTCAGGAAATAAACCCATGAAAACAACTGCATCATAATAAGTGTACATGCAAGGTAAAAGTGGTCAAAAAATAAAAATGATGCTACTTTTCCTCCCTTTTTTAAAAGCTGAGGCTGACTTCCATATATAATTAAGAGTTAACTTGTAAGCCAGCTGAATAGTTTGGTATCTACACTTTTAGATGGCAGAAGAGAAATTGAGCCAAGTAAATGCATTCATTCCCAGTACAGGGATTCCCCTGGCCAAAGGCAGCTCCTCAGAATTAAAGGCAGAGGCATCAGGTGCTGTGATCACCCCTCCCTCACACTTTCTTGGAGTAGTGGTTTTTAACAGAAGCAGTCCATATGCTGCTGCAAAGCTCTGATGTTTAATAAAAAAAAAAAAAGTTTATAATGTAGGATAAAAATAGAGCTGCACTTCAGTTACCCTCCTAGAGACAAAGGCAAACCAAAACTAGGAAATTACCATTCCAGAGAACTTCTTACATATCCCAACTTAATACCAAACAAGTTTAAGAAAGGTTTCCTTTGCTCACTCACAGACGCCCTCCGAACAAAGCTGCAGTGCAGTAAGTGACACACAGTTTGATGGAGCTCAGGAGACAACTTGATGCTTCATTTCTGCTTGGCAATAAGCAGGAACCCCCTGAGTATTCCTGGGAAAAGACTGACCCGGAAGGGAAGTCAGTGCAGAAAGACAGATTTAGAAGAACACTGCTGAACTGCTTCTCTGCTTCCATAGCTAATTTACCCCTGAAAGGTCCGAGATAACAACTACTGAAGTGCTCCGGATGCACTTCTCCTTTTGCAAATTTGTTTCCAGTATTACAAAAAAGAATTTAAACTCTTGATTTGCCATCATCAACTTGTTCACATCTTTAAGGTTTCTGGTATTAAGAATAACTTCAAAGAAACTCAGCAAACAACTCATCCATATCAAACAGTTCACTGAGGTAGATTTGTGAAAGCCCGTAACTAAGAAGGAATTTCAAATGCACAGGAACCGAGGGTGTTACCATCAAGCTGCCATTGCCAGTCTGAGGGCTTGTGCCTACATGATGTGGCTTCTGAAGAAGCTGATCTCCCTGTACTGCCATCAGACGCCTTCCTTGCTAAGAGATGCTGTCTACAACATTAGATACCAACCAACAACCGCCCATAGCTGCCAAGCAATCAGCATTACTTGCAGGAAACGTCACACGTGAACAGACATTTCAACCACAAAAATCCCAGAAGAAACATTTAAATATATCCACTTATAGACACACATTTATCATCTCTCTCCTGTTTTACCCACCTACAGTGTGCAAAGCCTCACCTCTGGACATGTGGTACTGTAATCCTCACAGTAATAGGAAGGGAGGTGAGTTGTCTCTCGACCTCTCTAAAGTCCCATATCTTACCACCACTTGAAAACTATCTGCTTGGTGTGTAATCAGTCGATACTGGTTGTTGTGTCCAGCATATCCAGGCTACAAGATAGCTACGTGTGAAGTCAGCTTCGAGGTTTGATGTGAATCAGATCCATCTCTTCATATGAAAGGCAAATTTAGAGTTAGAGAACAGATTTTGTGTAATTATCTAATAATAATAAATAAATAAAAGAATCAGGGACACAAAGCTTTCAATGCTTTCAATGAGCACTGGTTTTATGCTAGTCTTTGACTGGTATTCCTCTCTCAAACAGATCCATGCCAGCAGAACAATGGTATGATCAGACAGTGCTAGAACTACAAAATCTGACTACAAAATCCCTCTCTGGAGCATTCTGTTCCCTTTCCTTCGCAGAACAGAATTGCTTCCAACTAGTCAACAACTGAAGTACCTGACATCCTCTTCATCATTCAATGTGCAGCAAACCCACCTTCACTGCTTTTAATATAAAGATAGTTTTTACCTTTCACAGTTATGACAGAGATTACATCACAGGAAGAGAAACGACGCATCACCTAGATTTAGTGGGTGACTGCAGACTAGTGTGTATGATATTGCGCCTAAAGTGACACAATCTTTGTGCAGTAGTGCTTTGATGAGCAAATAAAAAAAGGCATGTGATATAAAGGTCTGCTTTCAAATACAACTTCCATCCTTCCCTGAACTTCAGCAATAAGGATAATTCACAATTTTACTGCTTTAGTTATCAAATTTTATTACACTTTTGGTAGCATGAATGTTTTCTCTCTAACACCTCAGCACTTGGTGATATGTAAAGTCTCTTTGTTCAGCTTTGAGCAAAAAAAAGGTGCAAATTATAATACCTGTTACAGTCACTCCCCTCTGCTCCCTCTCCCTGTGCTTGAGGCTTTCAGAGACTGAAATACATTGAATAACTCAAGAAAAGTATTTGCAAGACATGGGTGCTCCGAACAGCCACGCATAGATGAAATCACGTACAGACTTGGGGTTGTGGTCCCAACACTTTGGCACTATGATAACACCACCAGTTTTCTGTTTTCAGAAACAGTCTTATTATTCTCAGTCCAATGCTTCTTTTTAACTGTATTTGTACTATGAGTCCTGTCATACTTTTTACCAGGAGACTTTTATTTAGTTCTAAATAGCATCAGAGGAGTTTTAAGATCTAGTATTCAAGCCTGAAAGTACTGAAATGCAGTCAATGTGACCCCAACTGCACATCTAGCCCCGTATTTTAATTCCAGATGTAAGAGCATGTCCCATTGTCCGTCTACAAAGAGCAGCAGAGACATTTTGAGAGTAAATATAAGATGCAGCCCTTCAATTAGGCAGATGCAGTAAGTCAAAATTCAGGTTGGAAAGTAATGTGCCAATATGACCTGGCATTTTACCTTTTCCTATACACAGTTATTCCGTATTAATGCGCTAAAGCTTTATATGAGTAGATTTCCACATTATATTAGAAATACGAACAGATAACAGTGTTCACAGCCAAATCAAACAGGTTTGTGTATTAATAATGGTTTAATAATAATGGGCTAATGGCTTTGGAGTCCAACTTTAATAATGACTACCTGCAGATCACACGAAAACATGCATAACCTCTTTATGTCTCACTGTCTTTTTAATACAAATAATTTTAAAATATCTTTTCTTTTAATAAAAAGGGGTTGAATATTATGTAAACTCCACTTTGATAGTGTTATTGTGGTACTTGAATTGTTATTTGCAAGTTATATTAAGAGCTTCAAGATAAGAGGATGTTTCAATGATACTTGTTAAACAGTCACATTCAACACATCACCATTTGTCTGCATATCTGCTATGTTACCCACGCAAAGAGCATGGGTCAAGATGCACAAAAACTCTTGGCCTGAGATCTGGAAGTCTCAGAAGACTGAAAGCAAGTCTTGTTCACTCAGATACATAAAACCCGCGTGTAAGTATGAACATCAAAACATACACCCATACCTTTATTTATTCACGTGTGCTTTTTACAACACTCCTAGCACCACACCAGCTCTCTTTCCCGTTCTCAAACACTGCACAATCCAGAAAAACTACTCCAGGAAGCAGCTTCATTTTCAACTGACACTCAACTGAATGACCCTGGTCTTTTGGGAATTCATTAAATCTTCTTGTAAGCAAACAGCGTTTTATTTGAGCAAGGATGGCGATGGACAGCATTCCACACGTGGCTGTGTGCACATGGAGACAGATACAAACTGTGAGTAGACCAAGAAATATGAACATTTGAGATTCTGTAACTTACTACTTAATTTCCATAAATCAAAGGAGTTTATGAAAGGTTTGTTCTTATCCTTACTTAATATGCTACTCAACATCAGCCTCTTTATATTAATTCAGTTTAGACTATTTTAAAGCGTTTCTCCAGGTACATTCTGTAGCATTTTGCAAGAAGATCAGAAAACGCAGCCCAAGTAGTGTCATAAATCACCCAACTTGAAACAACTCAGTGAGAAAAATAAAATCACCATTTTTGACAGCCCTTTAGCAGATAAAAATTATCTAAGGCTAACACCTCTTCTTTTACTCTGTATTTTTACTACTGCTTTTGACAAATACTGCCCACCTTTGGTTAAAGCCAAGACTAATGCATGTTTCAGTAACTAAAATGAGCATTCAGAATTCCCTGACATGACAACTGAAAGGAAACGTAGGTCTTTAAAAAAATAATTCTTACATGCACGAAAGCCACAACCTTAACGGTGAGTCAAAGTTAAAGCATTTTTTCCATACTTTTTGTTTCCTCTTCTGTATATCTGAACACATAGGATATTGTGAAACCACTTGAATAAAACTCTGTATTCCATACCATAATTTATCTATTCATTCTTCTGCCAACTTTTAAAGTGTAAGAAAATACAACTGGTAATATAACCTTAACCTATTGTCCTTCAGTATGAGTTACCTAAAAATCAAATCTGTTTTTAACTACAAGGTATAGAAATCTGAATGCAAAGAAAAACCTACAAGAGATCTTGTGAACTGAAAATCAGATGAAGAAAAGGACTCTTGCATCACACTGTTCCCCCCAACTTCCTGCTTCCCAAAAATGAAGTGGCCAGAACACAGTCTGCTGTTAAATTCCCAGCCTGACTCCATCTTAAATCAATAATGACTGCAGTCAGTTAACATCTTGCAGTTTTTTTGGCGTATGTGAAAGGAATCTGAGGTCCCAGTCAAGCTCCTGGAGAAAGGACGATCAGAGGATGGCCTGTGATAAGTGACGCAACTTGGCAAGTTCCTTCCTGGCTGATTCACAAAGACAAGAGGTGCATGGATATGAAAGGGGGAGCTCCTTCCAGCTTTTACAGGTAGCAGCACCTCTAACTTACTGAAGGGATTTCATGAAGCTCGCAGGCAATCTTACATTGCAGTTACACAAACCACTTTGATGCCAGTGAGCACGCAACTCTGAAGATACCAACGTGGCAGCGTTCGGTCACACAACCTGTTCTTCAAAAGAAACGTAAAAATCGCACGTGGGTCTGTGAGCAGCAAAACTAATGACATCTGATTTCCCAGAGCCTTCTGGTTGGATTTGCTGACGGTTCAGTAAAATGCAAGCGCTAAAAAAGTTCTCCCAGCTGCTGAAGCACCCATGACATCCCTTTCCCATGCAGACTCTAACGTTCACTAGGCACTGAGTACTTCCTGCAGCTTTTCATTCAGTGGCTTCGTTAGCAGGGTCTCTTTAACCTGCTTCTCAAGACACTGTGGTTCCTTCCCAGCCTGAGTTCTGCCTATGCCATTTGTGTCTGCAAAACACATGACAATATTTAGAATCACAGAACCATCCAGGTTGGAAAAGACCTTCAAGATCACCAAGTCCAGCTGTCAACCTGTTCCTTAGTACCACCTTAATACCACCCGCACACACCACTTAAGTACCTCTAGAGACGGGAACTCCACACATCACTGGGCAGCCTATTCCAGTGCCTGGCCACCCTCTCTGTGAAGAAGTTCTTCCTAACATCCAATCTAAACCTCTTGTGGCACAACTCGAGACCGTTTCCTATCGCTTGTCACCTGAGAAAAGAGACCAACACCCTCCTCGCTGCAACCTCCTTTCAGGCAGTTGTGGAGAGCAATGAGGTCTCCCCTCAGCCTCCTCATGTCTTGTCTTCTAGTCGCTTCACCAGCTTCATTGCTCTTCTTGTCATGCGCTCCAGCGTGATGGATGTCCTTCTTGTACAAGAAGATGTCTTTGTTGTAATGAAAGGCCCAAAACTGAACACGACATTCGAGGTGTGGCCTCACCAGAGCTTCGTACAGAGGGACAATCACTTCCCTTGTCCTGCTGTCCAACCTATTGATGATGCAGGCTGGGATGGCATTGGCCTTCTTGGCCACCTGGGCACACTGCTGGCTCACTGAGATTCATGCTACTCAGCAATATGCAAAAACACTCTTCTCTTTAAAAAAACATACAAGAAAAGTTGTAGTTTTGTGTTTTAATTGAACAGACCAAGAGACATTGTTTAGTTGGAGTTGCAGGTTTATCACTGAGACAATATAGATCTGGCAAAATCAGGTCACTAATATCCAAACTTAGTGATCTTAACTACTGATAGCTGGATGACAAAAAGAAACTAAAGAATTGAAGTTATGTTGCCTATCTATTTGACAACTGTTAATGGCACCACTATCAAAGAAAAAAAAAAGGCAAGCTCTGCACTTTATTTGTTCTTTATTTATTGACCGATCTGCACTTTACTTGTTTATGTAAGTAAAACAGGATAGCTGTTTCTTTTTAATGGCATCATATCCTAGGGTAAAAATCATTATGGAATAAGATCATAGCATTTGTAAGGAAGTGGTAAAATAAAAGAAAAAAGCTAAGTCAAGAAAATGTAGAGACCTCACAATTCAGGGCAGGGGTGGAGGCTTAGGAGTTTGTAATCAACATGTGAAATGATACATCTGCTTAATGTGGAGATCACATTCATTCAATGGATCCAGGAGTTCAAGGCCATTAAGAATATATATTAAAGAGCAAGTAACTTCATTTGCCACCAGGTGAACAGTGCCAGCAACTGTTTTGTCATGTTGACGCAGGCAGAGATTGCTGATAAGATAGCGTACTGTGGAATCTACCGCACCTCCCCTCCCTGTTAGGAACCTGCTACATTTCCAATTTAGATGAAGATGCAAATTGTTAAACCAAAAGATAAGCCACAGGACGACTTCTAGATACTTCTCTTTCTTGGGTAGAAGCAAAAATGCTTGCTAAAGAAGAGTGTTGTAAGCAATGGCTGGCAGATTTTTTTGTCTGAGCAGTAGGACTTAAAAATAAAATCTAATTGGGAACATACTGAAAAAAAAAGTTCACTTTTACATGGTCACTGGCCAAAATGCAGCACAGGTTGTGCTGGCACTGCATGTGACTACTGAAACAACACAATACTTTCTCTCACATCTTAAGCAATGATGTTCTTGCTTTTGCCTTAAGTGAGGAAATATTGTGGATTATGTGTATGTGTATGAATTATTGTGTATTATGTTCTGTTTCTATTTTCCCTTGAGAAAATTTAGAGAGGAGTGTCATAACCCAATGTCCATTCTTTTCATCTACAGATGACAGAATGGAAAATGCCACTTTATTTCAGAAATGAGCTACTTTCTTCTTCTTCCGTTAGTCATTCCTGCCTGCAGGCACAAGGGTTATGGGGATGACTCTTTCAAACTCGTGTCTGGAGTACTAGCACTCCTCCAATCTGACAAGCTAATGCTTGTATACTTTGATAACTTAGGGAGCTCTAACCATTCTTGTTGGCCCTGGCACTATGAAAGATTAAATTCTCCCAAGAAAACTCAAGAAACCCAAAGACCTCCACAATCTAACTTACAGATTAACATCCAGGACTATCTCAATGGACTACTTGTCCTTTCATAAAAAGGATAATCTGTTTTACATTTACTGAGATCAAGCAAGCGTCGTTTTCCTTAGCTGCTCCAGAGGAGCCATAAGGTCCTACTTTTCCCTTGACTAACATCAGGACATGACTTCCCTTTAAGAAAAACAATGATAAAATCATCATAAGCAAGGTTGAGCATTGGGCTCCCTGCTCCTTTGTGTTTTGTTTTGTATCTAATATTTCTAACAGAAGTATTAACTGCCACTTAGCCAAAATGACAGTCTTGCAAAGGAAAGCATTCAGTTCCACCACTGATTAGAGAACGGAGAATCAGTACCTACTTCTGTGCTTTTCCAGTGTTTTTATTACTGCCACTGAAAGATACAGGTCTTTTTCATAAAGTATTTCCTCCTCTAAGCTACTCAGCAGACAGCAACGTGCCACTATTTAGGAACAAAAAAAATGGAAAATAACTCAGCCAATATGCGGTTCTACTGGTGCAGGGCTTGACATCTCCAGTCCCCCACCTCATTTCCAGGAGAGAGATATCAGGAATACGCTTTCTCAGAATGAGGACCAGTAACTGGAAGAAGGAGGAAAAGTTACGTCTAGAGCTTGGCCACCTGGTAGAGCGGGTCTGGCAGAAGAGACGTGAGTTTTGGCAGACAGAAGGTGGAAGATGGCAATCAATTTTCTCCATGAGGTAGTTCCTAACTGTTCTTAATAGTTGAGCCGAATGCAATTTAGAAATACATCTACTGATCAAAACAGATAAGGAAACTACTGTGTAAATACTGTATAGATTCCTTGTGCAGAATGACTTCAGATTTCTGAACATAAAAACAGCAAAACAAAAGGTTTAATTTCACTGTGACTTTTCTCTATGTCTTTCTCAAAACATAAGCACTGGACCCAAACAAAGAAAAAAGAATTGGCCGGGTGGTCAGCTTCATACAGGTATGAAATGGAAATAGATTTGTACACGGGAAAATACTGGTGCTCCAACACAGAGGTACGGGGGTGATCTACCCGCTGCAGCAAACATCCACAGCTCTTGAATGCACAATGGCATTACTGTGAGGACTTAAGCAACTGAGTAACAGTGGCATTATATCCTGGACTAATTGAACCCTGCTATGGAAAAAAGAGTAGCAGTAGCCAGGCAGGTGGATAATATGGCACTCAAAGATACTGCAGCAAAATCAACTGTTGTTGTTCGGGACTTATTATTTTTTTCTCCACATTGAAGGTTTTTTTATTACTATTTTTATTACGACTTGTCAGACTGCTTGTCTGAAATACATTATGACGCTTATTTTTTTTATTTTTTTTAAGGAATATACAGCATGCTGGGAGTCTGTGATCGAAGACACTCTACACAGGCCAACAATCATAATTATGCTATGATTTTACGCCCAGCAGGAAACTTATGATTTGCCACCCAGGAACAAAGCTGAAGAAATGATCTAAGGTAGCCAATTAAAGTTTTCATAAAGAACCCCTCATCTATTCTCAAAAACCGAAATCTCCTTTTATAGCACAATCCTCTTAGCACTTATCTCTCCCTTCCTCATTAATCCAGTTTCACCTAGCTGGCACTGACACACGCAGAGACAGGGAGGGAGATACACACACATATATACACTCTTTACTTTTTCCCTTCTGTTCTTCTTGACCTTTCTGATTTGGTTCCCCATTTATACTAGCCCACCTGTCTGGCAGATCTTCCCTGTGACGTGCCCTTCAAGATGAAAAACATAGTTTGATAATGCATAGTGACAAACCTCGCAGAGAGCAAGCGGGCAAGCAAAAGAGAGAAAGCGCTAAGGGAAATCGCTTCTAACCAGGATCTGCTGCTGCACAGCTAATCAGGCAGGTATTCAGTTGTTCACTCCTGCAGACTTGCTTAGCATAGAAATAGGCTGTCTGCCCAGGAAGATGAGGTAATGTCTAGGTTTAATGCCAATCTCTGTAACTGGCAGGACACATCGGGTAAATATTTCTGCTGCAGGAGACCACATTAATTTGATTTTGCTACCAATTTTCATTATTGTTATTATTTCTATCACTATAAATATGCATGAGTTTACCTGCTAACTTTTCGGATGCAGACGGCACAGGGATCCAGGTAAGGCTGCCTGCACTTCCCACCTCAGAGCTACAGCATAGCTTTCCTCCTTCAATCTTCCTCATACTCAGCATCGCCCTCCACTTTATCCTTCCCTCATCATTTCTGAAGGACCAGGCGCTTGTCTGCTCACTCATCTCCTCTTCCAAATTCCGCAGTATTAGGTACTGTTTTCCACTCACAGCATGCTTTGTCCCTCCTTACTGTACCACAAAAAACACCTTTCGTTCAGCACTGCAATACTGTGGTCATCCACAATTCCTTCTTGGGCATGCACTACTTCGGCTGCATATTCATACAACCATCTCTTCTACCAAACTGTCAAAAGATGAACAATCCCCCCCCCCCAAAAAAAAGAATAATAAATCGAACAAATCAAATTCTCACAAAACACTGTGAAGCAAACATGCCGGGGGGGGGGGGGGGGGGGGTGTCTTTTCACCCTCTTTGCTTCCTTCACAAGCAAAAAATACCATGAAATGTCAAAGTAAAAACATGAATTGGAAGTGCGAGTCTGTCTGTCCATCTCGGAGCTTCACAAACACAGCCAGTGCTCTACAACTTTACAGATGTTTAATGGAGGTCAGGAGCACGAGATCCTGTGAACAACAGCAGGAAAGAAATGGAACAGTCCTTTAGGAACAACAACCTGGGCGAACCCTCTTCAAAGTGGTGCTACAGAATGGGCCAGGAGCTGGGAGGGAAGGTTTCGTGACAAAGAAGGACGCCTGTAGTCTGAGGATGGGGTTGCAGGCAAGGATTTCCCCACAATGACTTGTTCTTGGCCTTACTCACCATTATTTCTCTATCAGAACAAAAACAAATATTGGTGCCTTTAAGAAAAGTCCCCAAACTTTGCCCAGTATATTACATTTACAGTTTCTGGATCAGTTGCTTCTGAGCTCTACAATCTACTTGAAAACAATATCCTGAGGGCACAACAGTGCCTGTAGGCTCATGTTTAGTTAGAAACAGAGACAAGGGCAAAGACTTGTGTTTTGGCAAATCAATATTCAAAGGCTTAATGTTGCCTTCATTTGATCAAAAATGCCTTTAACATAAACTGGTATTTTCCTCCTTTTTCATGAGGTCTCTCCAGAAGAAATGACTCCAGTCACCAAATACTATCCATAGTTAATTTCTTCACATCCTCAGGTTTGTCACGATAATGGGTATGCCTGCACTTTTGATGCTACCACACTTCAAAGACAATTGCACACAAACTTGCTCCACTCTGGAGACACTGTTTTAGCAGTGAGCTCAGGCTAAGCGTCCGTCCCTTCGCACGGGGGCTGCCAGCCCCAGCTGTGGGACAGGCTCATGCTGCTACCTGGTCCCCCAGTCTGAACCAGTTTACAAGTCCCCAGCTCAGGTCCAAGACATAGATGACTGCATCCCGCCCTTCAAATATTTATCTTCTGTGGTTGGGCACAAATGCAAGAATGTTGGGTAAAATCAAACATGGTCATTTTCTTCTGCTCAAAAGTTTAACATGATTAAAATCATTACTGTATTAAAACTGAACAAAATCTTTGAAAAGCGCTAGCAAATCTCTTGCATGAAAACTACTTTTTTCCTTGTCTCACCTTTCATCTCTTGAATGTCAGCACATTCATATTTTAAATCACACAGCATCAAAGAGGATGAGGATATGTTTCAGCTCATTCTTTTCCCTTTGATACCGGCACATAGAAGAGCGCTTCAGTTTAAAATCTGTTACCAATTGTGATACAACGCAGCATCCACGTACTTAAGACAGCACACCAACTCTTCACTTTTGTCCTTTGTGCTTCGGGACATGTTGTCTTTTCAAATCACGCTGTTCCATTTGGTTCCACCATAACCACTCCTTGCACCAGCTTTAACATTTAAAATGTATGGTGTACCACATGAAAGTAGCATGCTAGCTTCCTTGGGTTTCAACCAATCTAGGGCAGACATAATACAGTTGTACCCACTTTTATTATATTCACGTATTTCAATCAAGTTCTTTGTAGTTGCTGCTGAAGGATCTGCTCAGGCATCTCAATGACATTACGAATTTGTTTCTGGTTCATGACTACCAGTGATTCAAAAACATGAAAAGAACATTTTCTGTAAAGAAAGACTAAAATCTGCATGAAGAGGAGAGGCAGAAGGTGTCACAGTTTCTTTCAGACACCTCTTTATGGAGAACAGCAAGGAGAACTGAAATTGAGGAAACTTATGTAAATGGTCCATCCAAAGTGAGGTGTGCCTCCTTTCCTCTCACAGACCCTGGATACCAGCGATATCTGACAAACCTGAGACAGAAAATGAACCAAAGACCTTTGTCAGAACTGGAAACAAACGTAACTCTGTTTGGCAAGAATGTGGTGACTGTTCACAGGCTGACTGCAGGCCAGAGCACGAAGAAAGAAGCCCATTTTCTGATTTAGGGATGGGCAAGCACAGAAATCCAACTTGGGAGGAAAAAAAAAATTCCCCTCACTATGAAAAAAGTGTACCATTAAATGAAGATTTCATTATAGGGTTCAATGTTACTGTGATCAAGAAATGAGACACTTTGCCCAGCAAGACTCAGCTACTTGGGTCGACAAACCAAAGGTAATGGATGTGCTCCACGCTCTGCTTTTCCTGACAGGAAAATGTTCTCATATTGCTTATTCAACTGAGGCCATGCCCTGGCAAAAAAAGACCAGCATAGATTTGACAGATGACACATTAAGGAGATTTTTCAATATTTTGTAGCAGAAAAATGTGTCTGTTTAGAGGAAGGTTGGATATGCCTGCTGCAAAACAGTGATGGCATCCAAGTATTGGACATTACCAGATTGCACTGTATACCGAAGTGCTAACACGCTTCCTTGCATGCTTCCATTTGCTGCCAAAACAAAAACAAAATGGGATCTCATCTCCAGGTCTGTCAAGTTAGCATCTTTTACAAAGGACAATTTCCCTTTAAAATACTTCACTACAAAATTATTTTTAGCAATCCCAGTTTTAAGCCCTGATGTCACCAATACGCAGGCATCAAGGACAGCTGCTTTGGAGTGCCACTGCTCCGAGAGGTCGATGATACCTCTGTCTTATGCCCTTGACTTGCTCGTTCTCCCCTTCTGTATGAAAGCTCCCTCGGGATTCTTAGCAGAGGTTTAGCCACATTTAATTTCCACCCTGGAGATGAAGTACAATGACAAAATAAAAAGAAACCATGACTGTGACTCTCAGCCTTCCCAAGGATGCCCAGGTTCTTTCAACAACTTCTCAGAATTATGTTAACACGTTTATGAAGAAGAACACATCTCTGAGTGTTTCTGATTTTATTTTTCGGCAGCTTTGAAAGATGGAAACGTTAGTGTCCTGGCCATGAACTAACCCTGCAGAGGGTTAACATCCTGTTCTGGAACAGGCCAAGACTGAGCTCAAACATTGCCCTCGAGGTGTCCTGCCAAGCAGAGAAAAGAGAGCAGGGCAGATTGTTGGGTATGCCAGACTCTCTGTGACATAAAATATGTGGCATATTGTGGGTGAAAGCCTTGGCAGCAGGAAAAGGAAAGCTGTGGTTAGGTCTCTGTGATCACTGGAGTAGCTGTGACAATCAGATGAGGTAGCAAACATTATCTTTAGGAAGCAGGGGAAAAAAAAAAGTCTTGCACAGGAACTCACAGCAGTGCTCAGCAGCTGGAGAAAGGGGATCAGGCCAATTTATCACTAATGAGCAAAGGCTCTGAGAACTGCAGAGGGAGGTCAGGTGGATACAGTGAGGGCACATGGAAAAAATATTAAAAAAAATAAAAATAAAGAGGAAAAAAGAGGATTTTGGCAACAAGGTCTACTAAGGGCTTCTGTCACAAAGGCCACTCAGCAAACCTCACACATGACTCTAGGCTGATGTGAACTTTTCATTCTTCCCTCCAGCCTGCTGAAGAAATTCTCCCAAATCCCCTCAAGTGGTGACAAGTGCTCTTAATCCTACTCACTGCCAGAACTCCTTTGTCCCCCCAGCCTGTTACAGCAGCAATCCAGGAGGAAGATGAAAGAGGAGGAAATAAGATTCCCTGACATGGCTTTCGTGAATCCCAGTCACTGAAAACAAGGTTGATGGATCTTTTCCTAAAAGCAAAAAAGCTTCTGTGCAATTGAATTTTTTCTTATTTGCCATGTTCTAATGGTGTCCCGTAACCACAGGACTAAAACCAATGCTCAGCTCCCTTCAGCTCAGGCAGAAATCAGTGATTTGCCGATAGGAATTGAGTAACAAACACAGGCTTCTTTTTTTTTCCTCCTTATTTAGTACTTAGTTTTTACAAAACAACTTATGTTAAAGAAAATTTATCTGAAATTTAAAGGAGTTCTCAACTGAAATTTTTTCACTACTTAAAATTCTCCCCTGAAATACTTCCGTCAGAAATTATTTAAGTCTGATTATCAATTTGTGACAAGATTTAGTTATTTCTGAGCTTTGCTTCTCAGCAAGCCCACATCCCACCTGCTTTATAAGGAACACCTGCATGATGGCCCAGACTCCAGTATGGCCATAGCTTCTCGCCCAATCTTCAGTAGCATTTTCACACCAGCAGCTGCAGGGCAGACTAAAACAAAGTCAGGAGATCCACGCGAAAACTTGCATTGATATTGGCCTGTTGCTTTTCAGATCAACGGGACTACATTCAATTCCCATTGATGTTAGCACAAAGTTCAAAATTCAAATCGTTTCTTAATTTGTTAGTTAACTTTGTGGCAATTTCAAATACCAAAGGCAAGATATTACCTAATTACTTCCTTCACATAAAACCACACATTTTGTTTAATGTTGAGGCTTTGTGAAAGCATGCAAAGTAGTTTTCTACACTTCTTAAAAATCTTAGCTCCTGATCTATTGCCACGTATTCTTGATGACAAAACAGCGAGTTGGTTTCTCCACGACATTCCCAAATCGAGCAAAATTATGATATGAAAAAGCTTCTTCACGTTGCTCTACCTTTCAGACTCCAGGACTTTCAGGATTACTGCTTATTACTTCTTACAGAAAACACCTTGACTGCCACCTCGCCATGTGCTGCCAGCTCCTTGTCTGTGTCCCTCTATTGTACCCTCTGGGTAGCAGGCTAGAAAAAGCATTGCAAACATTTCACATAGCTAATCTTTATGAACCAACAGTGTTTCTGACAAGCCATTACCTAGAAACTACGGCTATTACTGGAGGAAAGACATTTTTCAACTACGTACAAGGATACAGCAACAGCTTTAAAAAAAACTTGACAAGAACATTGTATGTATCACTTCAAAACTTTACACCAGTCTACATTATCCCTCAGCAATCTCAGTTCTCCAGGGAATAATTTTTCTTTTTTCTGTAAGGAGATTACAGGCTTGCAGTTTGCACACATAGGCTGCAAAAACCAAGTTCTCTCCAGAAGATAAACAAGTTAACTAGCTGTAAGTAGCAAGCCTGAAGTTGTTTCTTAGGCTGATGAATACAAGACATTTGTTTACTGAAGCCAAAAAATAAAAATAAAATAAAATCATGTAATATTTATCATGTCAACAGGGAGCTCTAGTTTGCAAAGGAGTTTTGGCAGTAATGCCTTGAATTTCTTTTCCTTTAACTAATCAGTTATTTTAGCACTAATAAATTAATTTAAAATGTGTTGTAGAAATTACTACTGGATTATTTTAGCCCTTTCTCCAATTCCACTCTTCCTCTCACAGAAGTGTGTCTTCACCTTCGCTCACACCATGGGCAGGTAGCAAATTTGGCAAACGCTGGCTGCCGTGAAAAGCTACCACTAGGAAAACAACAGCTTCAGCACAGCAAAACTAAGTTATTTGGCACCGCTTCAGTTGAGCGAAGATCATATGAAGAAAAATGTGAATTAGGATTTCAACCACCCACCTGTGCCTGTTTGTGACACTGTTTGTTCACACTACCCACACCGCAATGCAGGGATCGGTTCTAACTTCTCACCTCCAAGTAGAAGAGCAGAGTGGAAAGTTCACCAACCTTTCCAGAACGGCACATTTTAACATTAAAACACCTCAGCAAACAATGGTACCTTCCTCACGTCTGACCACATTTCTTTCCTGTACGGTTACAGACTATTTATGTTTGCAGTAACCATGATACCATCCCTTCTTTATAATCTTTAGTGCAACTCAGCTTATGACATGAAGACCATTAATATCTGTTATATTCCGGTTAAACTTAGCCTTGTGGAGTTACAGTCATTGAGTAGAGATGGCTAAAACTAAGTCATAAAGCTTCTAGGCTTTCATCTGCTGGAAATGCACCAAAACTTACTCTTTAAATATAGCACATTGTAGGCTGCTGGTGAGTCTCAGGTCCTTCACTACGATGATATATGTTTATTAAACACTCCTTTTCCCCCCCTTTTTTTTTTTTGGTAAACACAGGGAGCTCATTAAAGTTCTCATTCAAAATATATTTTCCATTGAAGACAGTCTACCCTGTAATCTTGACACCCAAACACCATTAGACCTTCAGACAAGTATCGAAGTCCCCTCAGCCTCATAGATCTGGAAGACTGTCTGCAACATCCCCAAGTAACAGATCACCTTTACAAAGCACACACACACAAAACAAACAAACAAAACCCCCCACAACTTTGGGACATCCAATAGAACATAGACAAGGTCTTTTATTTCCCATTTTCACTGAATATATGTTTTCATGTCAGCCAAAGTGAAAGCTAACACAGTTGGAATATAGTAAATGTCAATATTTAATCTGGCCTTTCCTTTCCAATTTTTCAAACCACAATGCATCATCTCAGCATGATTAATAACAACTCTTCTGTTGCTTTCCCTGAACCGACCTGAGGTATTTTTGTTGCTAGGTAATGCTTTGTTGTGAGCTGTCCTCCTAACATAGGAAAGATTAAGAGATCTCAGATGGAACCAAAGACGGCATGCCAGTAATCACAGCTGAAAGACGCTTGCACTTGACATCTTCAGATGGGAACAACATGTCTATTGTTTGGAGCCATCAGTCCTTTGCTATAATGCCTGACAGACAAAACCACCTACCTTGTCAAGAATTGGGAACCTTGTCAAGAAGTCATTTGTACTGATTGGATAAACAAAAGGGGAATCTGGAGCAGCAGGTTCATAAAACAAACAAAATGTCCTAGAAATGGCCCTTATTCACCATTACATTCCCGAGTAGAAAGGAGCTCTAAATCTACTTTAAGTGGTCCCAGGAGGATCCAATAGTCATAAAGAAATCTTACATTGACCTCGAGCTTCCACAGCAGCTTTTATAAGAATACAATACAGCGCTGCCAAAGGAGTGGGTTTAGCCAGAGAAAGGGGATTTTTAGCCAAGACATTCCTCCATCTGACTAATCCTTGGCTTTCCAAGAGCCTGTTGGAGCCACTGGCAGCCAATTCAAAAAAACTAACACCTTTTTAGTCCCAACCTACATGAGATAATATTTCAGCAGCCCCAAATCAGACAAATGTGTAGTCACATTGCACATTTCCTCCAGACTTTAACTGTTCCTTTGCCTGACAGTGGCATTTATTCTAAAACACTTTTTCCATGCAAGGATCAACATTCTTATTAGTGTATTTATAAAACACACAGCCGTATCTCTGAGTTTCCCAGCAATACCCTTGGCAGAAATGAAGGAAGCCAGACTGACAGAAAAGTTATACTCCAAGATTACTGTGCTGTATTCCTTGCCAAAGGGTAATTTGTCAGTGCAGTTGACAAATTGAAAAAGGGGAACATTTTTAGTGCCAGCCCCAGAAAACAACAGAAGTGAAAAACCACACTCACTCCCTCACTGAAAATATCACCATATAGCCTATAAAGTAAGAAAGGGAAATAAAAGGGGGAAAAAAAAAGAAGTCACTGCACCAAGGAACCTAACTCCTTAATCTTATATTCTTTAAGAATATTTGAGTAAACAGAAATGCATTTTACTTTTCCCACTTAACAAGCTATTTGCGCATTCTGGTGGCACCTAGGCTCCCATCAGGAGTCAGAGATCCTTTTGTGCTAGGCACTGTAAAAACACTTACTAAAAGGACAGACAGCCCCAAAGGCTTTATTATCTAGAATAAATAAATTACCATGAATTAAGACTCAATTTTCCAGCAGTGTGGGTAATTAAACACTGGAACAGGTTGCCAGGTGGTAGACTCACCATCGTAAGGAGTCTCGAAGAAAGATTGTATTTCTCTCCAAAATGTGCTTCCAGCTGATTTATAGGAAAAACTAAACTTCTAACACTAAAAGGGAGGGTCAAGTTGAATAATTAGTGTGATCAGTTCTGACCCCTGAACACATGAATCCCCTCTATTCAGCCTCTCATTGTGTTAAACCAAAGGCAGATAATTAATAGTACCGCACTCAACTACTACTAATACTTGCAGTTCTGCGTAAGGCAACGATGACAACCACAGTTCATAGCTTCATCCACTGGGAATAAGACTTTTATCCTGTTGTGCATCCCAGTTTTATTTTCTTCTACAAAGCATGCCATGCCATTTGCAAGAGTCACTGGATAGGATGTAGCGATATACTATGGCAATACGGAGAATTTTACATCTTCAGTGCCTAAATGGTGCGTGCCATTCAGCCATAATTGATTATGTTGACAGCATTTCCCCCCATGTGGAACCCCAGAGGATTTTTTCGGAAGTGATCTAATGATACTTTTACTTCCTCTTTTAGCATAGCATATGAATAACAGGATTGAAGCTCTTATCTCTGCTCATCCACATGGACATCTTAAGATTTTGGTGTGGCCTCTGTTCAGACTTACCTTCTGAACGTGGTGTACAACAATTTAATCTACATAAATAGGCAGAGGTCAACATGAAGGGTACATGAATGGAATTCCAAGGTCATTCAGACCCTCAGATTCAAGAATCTAACAAAGTTCTTTGGGTTCTAAATCCTGTGAAATCAATAAAATGATTTCTCCATGGGCAATCCACCCAGAACATTATTTTCTACCATATATAACACTGTTACTCCCAGTTTAATTAGTACTAAACAGCTTAATCTTCATTACATACCTCAGTGTGTCTATGTAACTGCCTTGGCTACTTGGAAGCATTAAACTACTTGTCCCCAATGACTTCTTAAATGAACGGCATTCTTCTACTTCATGTCTGGAAGCTTCTCCTTCTTTATTAGCCATATTACAGACCACTGTGCACAGGTGGTCATAAACAGGGTGCTACTCCTATACATTATTCATATGAGCTACCATATCAACAGAACTGAGAAACACAGAGTAATGTTATAACAAAATGGTTTTCTTTAAAACAGCATTCTTCTCCTGGATTAATACAAATCTCTGCAAGAAGGTTATGGGGGCCTAAGGGAGTGAAACTTCTTGGACCTTGGCAGCAGAAAGGCAGCAGTAAGGCCTTCAAGATTATGCTGGGTTTTGTTATTGCAGCCTTAAGAAAAGCTGGCAGACTGCTTGCCACATCCCACACCCTTCCCACATCCCTGCCAGTTGTCTTGAAGAGCGAAGACAAATTAACCTTAAAAACCTGAGGTAGTCGGCCAGAAGCCGTGGAAATGCTAAAAACAAGGACTGGTTGAGCTAGCCAAATCACTTCATTTCCTTGGGCAATAGCAAAGAAAAAAGGGAATAGACAAAAACCTTTAGGACACATGGGACTTTGGGTGTACGTATTATTTTTATATATGCATATATATCCATGCTTCAGAGAAAAGTACTTGCTTCCTGAATCAGAAAAGGGAAATAGACAAGAAAAGTTGCTGTTTCAGGTTTAAAGAAAAAAAAAATCAGGAAAAACAAAACAAAACAAAACAAAAGAAAGTAGCCACACTCAAAATTCAGCAGTTTTCCCTTCCTTGCTTGAAAGCCAGTGACAGAGTATCAATTTTACTGTGTTCCCATTCTAGCTTGAATTCCAGACACAATGCAAAGCACAAAGAATACAAAACTATTCCCATCAAAGAAAAACAAAAACAAAACCCAAAAGCCCATATAACCACCACTTTTCTAAAAGCTCTGCTTATAAAACATTAAGAGAAGAATCATTTGTGTCCAAATGCCATTCGATCTGGCACTGCTACCCACAAACTCTGCACAGTTTAATCAATAAGACAGATTCTAACCTTCAGGGATATTTTAATCATCACAACCATCCATGGCTATCAGCTCAAATTATGTGTCCACCCCTACAACATTCTTCAAGGAGAGTTCTCTGTACTGGCACTGGTTTTAGGGCACGTATTTTATGATATAACAAGTAACTACAAGTCTGAGAGGACCGTGAAATTTCCAAAATGAGATAGGCATGCCACCCTCCTATAAAACATATAATAAAAATCTATGTCTGATCAGTGCAGGCGCTGAAGTTTTATGTAGAACAGACATCTGCCTAGTAAGCAGTATCAGCATAGAGCCCAGTTGAACACTACAGTGGGAATGTCTTAGGTGCTACTTGTCCAGAGGGGTTTATACTGGTTTCAAGCCCAAGAAAGCTCCATCAGTGTAAATAACACCTTCACCCAAAAGGAGGCACAAAACAAAACAAAACAAACAAACAAACAAAAAACAAAACAAAACAACAAAACAAACAAACAAGGCCAGCCAACCCCAAAGCACATCACCCTACATCAATACCCTGGATGGTTACGCCAGAGTTACATGGTGTCTCTCCGTGCTCTGGAGAGAAACAAGGGGCAAGAACAGACAGCTCTGAAGCGGGACAACCTAAATGCTCTCCACAGGACTACAGTTCCCCAGACCTGACTCATCTCATGTCGGCAGCTGAGCCACTTGCACGGCAGCTTACTTTAACTGCAATCTTCGAGGAAAAGAAATTAAAAAAAACACCACCAACAACAAAAAACACAACACAACTCAATCACAGATAGGCATCATTTCCTGAATATAACCATATCACTCCTTTCCAAATTCAAGGGTGAAAGGCTTCTCTTTCAAAAAATTGAGACAGCAAATTAAACATAGATTTTAAAAACACACACACACACCAGTTTGCAATCATCCTCCTGTACTGGCAGCAGCAGAAGATACTGCTGCCTGTCGATAAACATCACGACTCCCTGACAATGCAGGTTACCACCTCGGAGGCTCTGCCAGAAACAATATCATCACCAACACCAAGTAGCTGGCAGGACGCGGCGTTATGCGAAGAGATCACCCGAAGGTCACTGAACATTTACCTTATGGTTACAAGCCAAAATGAGATTATCTCCACAGATGCCACCTAATAAACACAGAAGAGGGCTGCGAGGGATGCCAGCTTGTCCAGAGTGATAACTGCTCGTAACGCCAGTGCTGGCTGGCGGGGGGGAGAGCGAGCAGTGAGCCCGCACGTCCACACAGCCCCCGTTTGGGAGGCACTCAGAGGGATGCACCGCCCGCCATGTCGCCACAGGGAACGGGCGCCATTTTGTGGCGAAAGCCTCGCCCCACGCACGGTTCGGGCAGTACGGCCTGCACTGCGTCAGCACACCTGAAGCAGCTGCTTCTCCTCTGCTGGCGTGGACTGCCTTGTGTCAGGGCTTCAGCCCAGGACCGCAAAACAGCACGGGAGTCATCACTAAAAAAAAACGACGCAGCCAATACCCAAAATGTGGTCAGTCCTCAGAGAACGGCCATCCCTCTTAAAGAGAGTGTTGTGAAAAAGCTCACATCGCACAGACCCCCAAAGTTAAAATAAAATAAAAAAATAGCAAGAGGAAATCCCCTCAAGCTAAGAGGAATGGTCTATAGACATTATGGGGAAAGGGCAGAAAGTATTGTCTTTATTTTTCACCTGCAGGAATAATTTCAACAACAATGTACAAATGTGAATAAATAAATTAAACAAAGGGGCACTATCCCAAGGAGGAATACTACTTGTCAGCACTTTGGCAAGATACAGCAGAGCAACAACACCCTACATAAAACTGTCATGGATAAGACCATCCAGCACCCTAGCAAGGATCAGACATTCCACACTTACAGGCCACAAAAACAGGTGATTTCAGTACAAGGAAGGGCCCATCTTTTCCTGAACCTACTATGTTACCCCAGTGCACTGACAAGTGAATTTGGCTGGCAGCTGTCGGGCTGTGGCTCTGCTAACAGTCCCAGGTGGGATCTGCAGCTCGCCATTGCCCTCAGCCTGCTCCCATCCCTGTTCCCACCAGGGAGGCTGTGTGTGGGACACCACGCCTGCACCTGACCTCAGAAACCTTCCTGTGCTCGATGAATGCACTGTATCACTATTGATTAGCCATAACTTTCTTAAGACTAATAAGGGAAATTGTATAGGATGCTTCAGTGTTGAGTATTCAGTCATTGCTGCTTTTCTCCTCATACGTTTTTCCACCAACAGCACCTCCCTTCTTCAGGGGATGTTTTAACACCTCTTTGTTAGGATGATTATTTAGTTTACCTAAAATCCAGGAGAAGCCTTTGATTGAAGAACATGTATTTGTGGCAACTGTTATTTGGACATAGATACATACCATGGATAACATTTCTCCTTATACAGCACGGGGCAGCAACGCACATCTCACAGCGTCTACAGCCAATATAGGGAAAGAACACCAGAAAAATAAGCAATCCTGCTCTGACAGCTCAGGATCAGATCAGTTAAACATGTCTACCTGCTCCTGGGAAATCCTATCTCTGCGCATTATGGAAAAGTAGGTTCTGAGCTGTCTCAACAATTTTAGATGCAGTCTCTGGGGTTCTCCACAGCAAACAAAGGCAGCCAGTGCCAGTCAAAAACAAACAAATAAACATCACTTTTTAGGATCATGCCCATGCTATTAGCAAATGCCTTTTTAAAACAACCGGTGCTTTGAGATTGTTGCCTTCACAACATCAGGAAAACAAGAGTCACACCTCACGCTGACTAATAATGAGCTGACTTCACCTAGTCAGTGGACAGACATTTATGTGGCCCCAAGAATAACCCACTGTTCACCCTACACCAGCAAAAGGCACCATATGGCCTACTATATTGGTGTCGTATCTAATTTCTGAAATTATGTAGGGCACTCTTTCAGAGAAGTAGGTCGCTGTGATATTTTGGATGCAGAGGTCTTCCACTCTTGGAGACCTGAATCAAACTTACATGTAAGCATAGTGCTGGTTGCTATGACATAACTGCAAGCTTGTTTATGTTATGAATACTGTGTAATGAAGTCTGCATGCAGACTCCTCTATTCTGGGAGTGAGAGTACTTTGACTTATGAGTTATGGCAAACATTTTCAGTCTGGGTATCTGCTGTCACAGGAACTATTTGGAAGGCAGTGGGGCAGAAAGGCGTGCAGAAGGGGAAGGTGCTCAAGGACATGATCAAAGGAGCAAGAGTACTACTCAAAAAGCAAACCCGCTGAAATAAAGAAGTGCATGAGGTAGTGTGCTCCTTAGTCCTCTCTGCTTAAGAAAAGGCTATTCCTAGTAACCGCCCCCTTTCAAACTACACCGCTAACTTTGCATGACAGTCACCAACGTGACTCAGTACCTACACCAGTCCCTGAATACCCATCAATTTAATTTGAGACAATACTCCAAGTCATCATTATTCCTTCCCCTCCCCACATCCCGGTGCTGCCCTCCAGCCCTCCCAAAGGGGAGTTAGCAGAGTAGGAAACAGTGGGATGACTTTTCACAGTCAATTTACTCATGGACCCTAGTGCAAGAAAGAAACGTTTGGGTTCCTGGGGATGTATCATAACTATAATTTCCCTATCTGAAGTGGCAAAGGGAGCCTTGCTCCACACAAATGTTCTTGAATATTGATCTGAAGCTTATAGATGTAAAATGGGTTAACATTTTCTTTTCTAAATTGCCTACTCCCATTTTCTGTCTTGGTAGATGGATGCTATATGTGAAAGTGAGCCAGAGGTTCACTGTTACTGTACAGCACTGTACCAACCCAGTATTTTTACTCATTACAGAGACGCCTTCAACTTTATTTTAAATGAAGCTTCCAAAATTGTGAAATATTTCAGATGGGTAATAGAGAAGGACAAGAGGAAAAAAAATAGGAGAGAGGGGACAGAGAGGGAGAGTATTTAAATTTCATTCTATAGTTTTAAGAGAGAATCCTTTAGGAGCATGGAAGGAACATCACTAGAGAGCAAAGTATTAAGCATCACTGCATTAACTGATCTACCTGAGAGCATAACAAAAATTTGGCTTGGCTTCTGCTCTCAGAGTAGAGGCAACAAGATTTAATTTCATATAGCTGAGCCATGGTACAAAACTTAATTTCTCCTCACAATGAAAAAGTACTGATCATTATTATTACATCCAGAGCTTCAGTCTGACTGAAAGGAATTTTTTGTACCTTTTCATTGAGTTTGTAATAAAAGGCAATGAAACCAAACATATACTCTGTGAAGGGAAAAAAGATGAGTGTTAGGTCACAGAAGTGTATAAGAATATATGAAGAATGAAAGCGACAAAGGGATTAAACACTCTACATGCTCTAGTAGGGCAGACCATCATTCAGGACTTACTTCAGGGTTTGCGAACCAGATCGAAACATGACTGAACTACTGTCTCCTAGGTGTTAGACAACAACACTGAAAAGCCAAACCCCGATCATTACTTCCTAACCTTACACACAACTGTGTGTGTCCTTAGAGACTTGTATTATCACACCCAGTGCATCAGCAAGCTGAGCTTCCCAAAGAAGCTTTTGCAATCAGTTGCAGAAGAAACCTGTCTATGCTTCTGGGCATTCAAAGTAGGGAGCCAAAATTGCAAGAAGGCTTTGAAAGACTATCAACCCTCAAGTTATTTAGACTGTGTCCTTACTGCAAGCTGGCTGCAATACAAGCCTCAGCAAACAAAATGAGCAGGGCTCTGGACTCTAGATTCTACCTCCAAGCAGATTAGTCCATCTGAGGACAAACTACCAACAAGCTGCATTGAGAAAGTTTTACGTAAAGATAGGAACAAAGCTAAGGGCAACACCCAGGAAGCCAAGTTAAGACATAGCATGAAGTGCTGAAGAAGCTGTATCCAAATCAAAAGGAAAAAAAAAAAATCACAAAACACTAATCTTGCTGTTCTCACTTCTATAGCAGAAATAAACACACACAGAGCCTTTGACAACAGCTCCTAAATCAAGAGACAATGTTGTAGAGAGTGAGTAAAACAGAAAGGACTCACCTGCAGGGATTTGCATTCAACCACAGGGAAAGAAAGCAAAACGCAGGGAAAGTTCAGTGCTAGAGGGGTGCCAGAGGTCTCCATAACGTACTGATGTACACAGACTGAAGTGTGTTTAAGAGAATATTGATAGCTTAAAGCTACAGCATCATACTTTTTCAATAAAACACTAGAAACCTACCTTACCATAACATTTATTTTTATGAACAATGCTCTGTTCTGTCTCTGGTGATTTGCATATTGTCTGCATTGTTTGCTAAATGCCATCAACTACCTCTCAAGGCCATTTAAAATCAGTAACATGCTATATTTCTTTTAAATTAGGTAAGCAAGTGTATATGAGGTCTTAGGGAAAGTGTTTTGGCTTGAGCAGGACAGTAAAGTCTTTAGTAAAGTAATAATAACTAGAAGATAAACATGTATTTGGAAAGCCATTGAGGCGAGAGAACAAGCTCAAGTTGCAAGTCATAGCAAGCTAAGTAAAAAGCACAAAAGTGCATTTTGCTGTCAGCCTCTATGGGCCAAATCATGCAAGGTATTGAGTGTTTATTTGCTAGGGACTGCAGTTACACAAGGCACCCTCCCTCTCTTGGTGGCTTATGTAAGCCTTTCTGTCTAGACACAAGTTTGATTTTGAGGGAACATGCTGGTCCTACATTTTTCTCGAGACTTTCCTCACAATCTGGAAGCTACAGGGGAACAACAAGGCACTCAGCAGTAACTTTGCCTCCCTTTAGCTGTTTATATAAAAAGTCTGGGCTTTCAAACACTCAGTAGAGGGTGAAGAGAGTTAAAAAATCCAGCTGATTGGGTTTAATTTCTTACTTCAGTGCTATTTCCAAGGGGTTGATCTGTCATGCTAACAGAGACAAGAACCAATATCCTTCAGTTACTTCTGCAAATAGAAGACAGAATCTGGATCATCCTACAAAATAAACACACAGAAAGGAAAAAAAAAAAAAAAAAAAAAAAAACAGAAAAAGAGGTAATAGAGGACAAGGAAACTACATGTAAGCAGTCTATATATAAACTGCTCTATATAAAACACCTTCTATACCCCACACACTTTTTTTAAGGCTTCCTGGCAATAATAAATGGTATTTTGTTCTCTGGGAAATAACAGCCTAAATCAATGACATGTTGAACTCTAATACAAGAACAAACTGAAAGTAACATATGGGTTTGGATGAGGTCATGATAATACCTTTGCTAGACCAGCTAAAATAGCATCTTTTACTGGAGTTCTGAGAAAAATCTGGCATTTTAATAACTGTTAAGGCAAAATGGGGGGAGAAGAGTCTATCAGATGTCAGGAACTGGTAGTAGTCCATGTACCAAGATCCGATTTCTTTTTACTAAAAACATAGATACATACAAAAGGAAAACACCATAGACAATATTCATAGCCACTGAAAGTTTGTCTTCTAGTAGGAAACAATCGAGAACAAAAGATAATAAGGTGACCTCCTAGCAAAAAATACTTAGGCATGCCTAAAACTTGTCTGACCGTTGTTTGACCAATACTTGCCCATTCTGATCCAGCAGCCTGAAACCATCCAGCCCATGTGCAAGCAGACACAGTGCAGAACTACAAACAGAAGATGCGATTTTGCATACTTGCAAACATTTCCAAACACTAAGCAAAAACTCATAAACAAACAGGCTTTTGAAAATTATCCTCTGGAGCTTGCGCAAAGCAAGGCAAATATCGTTTGAGATCAGCCATAAAGAAAAAAAAAAAAAAGTCTGTTGTAGTTATAAATGGCTTGTTAGTGGAGTTCACCAGCAGGGCAGTCTGCGATTGATCAACTCGGCTGTCACTAGTGGGAACCGCTATAAAGGTTTCTGGCAGAGGGACTGTGATGGAATGATGAAGGTATTTGCTCAACTAAAGAAAAAAAAAAAAGAAATAATAATGTTTACTAAAATATGGACAAATTGATATCCACAAACATGGTTCACAGTAACCCTGTAAACTTGAGAATTTTCTACAGGGACACAGAAGGACTGAAAGGACTGTTGATAAGAGGAACAAAAAGCATTTATTTATTTATATATAGATATTAGATATGTATAAGTATATGTATATTTAATCTAATATATATAGCATATATTTACATACATATTTATATAAATAAAACCTACTTATACATAAAATAAAAAACCCACCACCCTTGGCTTTTGTAAGAAACCAGATAAAAACTGTTTGGCATCTCCCGAGATTCTTCCTCTTTGATCTCACTGCCAACATGATCCATACTAAATGAAGAAGCAGCGCTTACACTATATATCTGTCAGTAAGAGTCAGGGGAGGCGTTGGGAGAGGCATCAGGAAGGAACATCATGACATTCTCACCCATGTCATTTTTGCAAATCAAGGCAGAGCTGGCTATAAAAGGAAGAGGGGGAGAAAAAGCCATCACCTCTGTGTGAAAGAGCTGTTAAGTAATGGGTGAATAATGCAGAGTAATACAATTACAGAAAATGCCATTGTTCCCTATATATAGGTGTGCGTGTATATAAACACACATATAAGCACACACACACCTCTCCCGGTTGCAAAAAAAGAAAAGGGTTGTACAGATGCCTTGAATACCAACACAGAGCTTCCATTATCCATCCCAAATTGCCAGCATGCATAAGAGCTGTGATTCTGGGTCCTTATAATCTCTCCATTATAGATTAAGTGACATTAGCATAGCAGTCACAGGTGAACAAGGAAATTGAGGAAATAAGAGTACAAGTGATCTAAAACAGAAGTGTAAGCCAACCAACCAAACACACAGCTACTGGCTCATTCTCCCTGTCCACTTTGCAGCTGTGCAGTGGCCAGGGCACTGCTGCTTCCTGTCATCTTTGGAAATGTGGAGAAACATATTTAAAGAACAATAAAATTGAAGCAAAATGGACGGACTTTAATTATTCTGCATTTAGTCAAAAAAAAAAAATCTGGCCATTTAGCAGGAAAAAGTAGCGATGAACCACAGGGATCTGAATGTGCGTAAGAATTACAGGAGACAAAAAGCTGCATATATCCTGTATCAGTATCAGTCTGAACAAATTATCACAATTGGATGGCTTCTGAACAGCCTGCATGAGATCTCACCTCTACGCGTACTGTGCAAGTGTCCACACCACAAAGCCATCAGCCCAGCTGGCAGTCTCACTGTTACAGCAAAGAAGTCAGTCCTTCAACCGACCTAAACACCAAATACAAGCGGTATTCGCTCTGAGACACTACTGCTGGGCAAGCGCACAGGAGCAGTGTCCATATGTTCTACTCATTACAGTACTGCTGACACACAAAAATATCAGTCATGTGCCATAAAATTTCGAGTTTGGCTTAAAAATAGGAGCTTCCTTTAATAAATTATGGGCTTCAACATTTTATTTCCATCTAGTTTCTAAGCACATAGACATCTCCTTTTATTTTATTTTATTTTATTTTATTTTATTTTATTTTATTTTATTTTATTTTATTTTATTTTATCTTCTTATTTTATTTTATTTTATTTTATTTTATTTTATTTTATTTTATTTTATTTTATCTTATTTTATTTTTTAAGAAACGTTGGGAAGGCACCCCTCAAACCTGAAATGCTCATGAAATGCTCATGAAATCCCTTGTTGCCAGTAAACAGGCTTTCCAGTAGGAAAGAAGCAAATACCACGTTTCAGGAACAAAATCAGGAAGTTAGCAATGCTTTTGCATAAGCAACTTCAGTCTAGAGCAGCCCAACAGGCCCCCAGATCTAATGGCCAGTCCTGTCTTAAACCTCACATTCCAGCAGAAAGCAAAGCTCATCATCCGCAGAGAGAGTAACAGTGCACATCCTTCTTGCCTAAAAGTCCAGAGTTCAAAGCCGCTATCCCATTTTACACAAGACTATCTCCGCTCTTGTACAATAAGTGAATTACACGTGCTTCTTACACCGTGATTTTTCATGGTAGAATTCCATTTTGTCATCAGAGGTTTAGAAGAAGCATTGCAGTTCTGCATGTAACCACGCAGCCAAGTTATATTTACCTTCTCTCACAGAAAAAAAAAAAATAAGAAAATTTGTTAGAATTTTTTCTCCCTAGCCTGGAGAAGAGGGCGCTCTGGGGGATCTATGACATCTATAAATACCTGAAGGGAAGGTGCAATGAGGATGGAGCCAGGCTCTTTGCAGTGGTGCCCAGCGGCAGGACAAGAGGCAGCAGGCACAGGCTGTGAGCAGCAGGCCGCACTTGTGTGCTGTGCGGGTGGCCGAGCACTGGCACAGGCTGCCCAGAGAGGCCGTGGGGTCTCCTCATGGAGACCTTCAGAAGCCGCCTGGACGTGGTGCTGGGCACCCTGCTCTGGGTGGCCCTGCTGGGGCAGGGGGCTGGGGCAGGGGGCCTCCAGAGGGACCTGACAGCCTCAGCCGTGCTGGGGTTCTGTGAAGTGGAACTGTAGCTCAAACAGACTTTTTGTTTTGAAAACACATTTCTTATGACAGTGACAAATGATCAGAAAGTGATGCATCACACCTAAGTGAACATCGCTGCTCTGGAGATCACGAGATTCCTGTCTGCTGGCCCTACAGGACAACACTGTTTTCCCTAGATAGACGGAGGGCAGTTCGTTCTTTATTCTTAAGCTTTCCTCAGCCTGACAAACCCAAAACCAGTAAAACTCAATTAAATATACCACTACTGTATAAATCTGACATCTCTCCCCAACTGAAGACTTGCTACACCTTCGCTACCTTCGATCTCTGTGACTCATTGTTGGAAAATCTGCAGTTTCAAAGGTAGATTCCTCTTTAAAGAACTGTTTTTCTCAGTTTCATTAAGTCGTGTGTTTACTTTAAGGAACATTTCTTTACTGCAGAGCCAAGGGACTATGGTGATTTATTCCTCTGTGATTTCTCACAGCCCAGCCAGAAGTGCTTCCACAAGGAGGAGGCGGGCGCGCGGCCGGTCCGTAACCCAGCTAATCATCACGGTCCCCACGGGAGCTGCTCACTCTCCATCAAGCAGAGCAGACACCGAGGAACTCCCAAGCAGCGACCCACAGGCTCTCTGGTGCTCACCTCTTGACGCCACCGACTTAATTCACAAGCAGATTCACTGAGACGGCCCAGTTTAGCTCTCCCCGTCCTTGCCTGCGCACTGCTATCACCGTGCAGTGACTCGAAGACGAAGTATGACTGTAAGGTGTCTGATCACTTACTGGCAAGTCCCTCTCCCCCTGCTCTCCTCACCCACACCTGTTAGTCATTACCCCTGTTCTCCGTGGTCATGCCCTAATGCACTAAAAATTATATAGGAGACGTAGAAAGGGCAGAGGGAGGACTGAATAAACAGGCAGAGCAGGGAAGAAAGCAATGGTGAGAGTAGCCCCATTTGGGTCATGTAAAAGACTGAGGGATCCAGGCTGCTGGGTGCCTGCTGTCCCTGACAGGCTGCCCTGAGGGTGCTTCCCACCCAGCACCTGCAGGAATGGCTACCACACAACAGGGGGTGGTGCAGCCACTGATCCCCCAGCACGTCCCAGCTCGGTGCGAGCCCGCGGACCTCAGCATCACCATCCCTGCAGCCACAGAAACCGGTTCCAGTGCGAGCTGGACTCGCGTCTTCAAGCAACCGCGCTGAAGCCTGTGTTCTCCAATCTCCTCTGCTAGCCACGACTCAGCCCACGCAGGTATCTCTGTGCGTGTTGCAATTAGACCTCCAAATTGCCAGGCAGACATCGCAGCGACAAATCTCTCTCCGTGCCTTTACACTCCCCTCAGCCTCTGCCAGAACCTAGCAGGGCAAGTGAGATACAAATGCTTTCACACCTACATGTTTTGTTTAATCAACCACAGATGCTCAGATTGATTGAGCAGTGATTTGCATAGATTAGCGTGATGTCAGTATTTATAATACAAGAGGAACATCATGCCAAAATCCACCCTTGTATAGGTATATACACACACAACAATAATTGGACTGTTTCTTATACTAAGAAAAGATACCAAAACTGAAAAATAGAGACCTGCAAGTCAGATTTATCACATTGCCTCAATCTTCTCCCTTTTTGCAGACTTTCTTCTTGTTTAATTGTGACATCAGAACTTTTCCTCCTTACCTTTTCTGTAACAATTACAACAGCTGCCAAAGCTGTCACTGTGACCAGATCTAACTGGAGTGAAGAAGCTATGCAGGGCCAAGTATGTATTTCTACACATTGTAATTAGCATCTCCTCAGAGCTGGCTGTGGGAAAAGATCATCATTTTTTCCTATGAAAACATTTATGTTTTAACAAAAAAAGTGAAAAATAAAGTGGAAATTATTCCCAAAGTTCAATGTGAAATAAGCAAGAGTTATCCAAATAAGGTTTGGAATTTCTAGTTTCTTTGCCAAGAAAAATCAAATTTTTAAAGATGACTTAATTTCAGATAAATAAAAGCATCAGTCAGCATTTCTAAGCAGTATTAATCATTTTTCTGCTGGACTAAGTTACAGACAGCTAGAAGAGTCACTTGTATATTTCAGTAATTTACATAGTGACTAACATTATTTAAAATATATTTTTTAAAGGCCAGAAATATGTAACTCAAAAGCATGAAGAAGAGAATTGAATCATGTTGTATGCTCTTTTGGAATTCAAAAGAGTTGAGTTACAAAAGTTAAACATTTAGTTGAAATATCGTGAAATGCAGTGAATAAAGATCGCTTTAGACCAGCAATAATCCCCACTGTATCATGTAACATTAATGCCTATTTTACAGAAAGCTGTAGTAAACATCCATCAAAACAGCAGAGGAGGCAGCTTCACTTGCGACGTGAAACGGTTACCATTACCAAAGGAGGCGAGTAGAGGCAGCTGTCATGAGAGGCAAGTACTACAAACAGCAACGCCTTCAAAGAGCAAATGAGATGGCTTGCTGCAGAACTTCAGAGACTGGCAATATTAGCATTACTGCACAGACACACTAAACTAAGGCATTTTTTTTCTTTTCTTTTTTTTCCCATGGAATATCAAAATAACAGCAGGTAAATACTTTGCTCCTTGTAAGCCAGCAATAAAATAGGTAAGTCACTCCCAATCAATCATTTCTTTATTTGTAAACAACAGTCCAGGACCACATCCCAAACATAACACCACCAGTAGGCACCAAAATCCCCAAATCCTGTACTAGCCAGTGCAGCACACACTTTACTGGCATGGCACGTTGCCTTCAAGGTCTTTTCATCCTTGGTTTACCTCCTCAGAGGATGACAAACTAGCTTGGGGTTGAAAAAAACCATTTGTTTTGCAACCTAAATGTAAATTGTGCTCTGCTAAGACTGAGCAGGAGTCTCAATTCTGCATCAAAAGATTCTCATAGCAGTAAGAGCAATACAGGGAGGTTTCATTTTCCAGACTGGTCTTTGGTTTATATATTTTAAATAGTAGTCATAGAGAGTTAAGAGTGAGTTCAGAGAATATTTTAATCAATCCATATTTAAATTTTTACTCTGTGAACCTTTCCGATTCAGTGCCCTAGCACACAACTAACTAAAGCGGATGGACATTCCTGGCAATAAGCTGTCATTTAACAGATAATATTGATTGATTTTACTGCCCTTCTTGAAGATGTTTTGTTACCAAAACATTTGTTTGCTTCCTTGCTTTTACACAAAAGTTGTAGGGTATTTTTGAGTGTCAAATTTCTAAAGGTGGCTTTAGCTGACAATTAAAATGGATGTTTTGCTTCCATTAATTTTCACTGAACTTCAACATGCACTGATGAATCCCTTTCTCTACCCTTCCCATGCTTCCACTAGAAAAAGCAAAGCTATTAGTAAGAGAAAAATGAAGATAACATGAACAAAATAATTCAACAGACCAGTCCCCCCAGATATACAATCCCGTCCTTGAATGTCAGGACAAAATTCAGTAGGTGCACAAATTCCAGGGGGAAACACAGCAAGTCCATAGGAAACAACTGTGGGTACAGTGCAAAACGTCTGCATCCACTCTCTGTTTCTGAAGTACATGAATATTCACTTTCCTCTGTATAAAACAACCAATTTTCTGTTTGGAAAGTGCAAAGTGATAATTAATGTACAAGGTTAAAGAGAAAGGAAAACAAAAAATCTTTCAAGGATGCAGCAAGAGAAATTTCTGCCGGAGGCTACATTAGCCAAAATAAGAATGTCCACTGCACAATATCTAATTTCATGCATGACTGCTGCTCTGGGTCACAGCTCTACACTCTCTCCCTCTGAAGCTTCCTCATTCACCCCTCTACCCCAGCCTAAAACACTGTTATTTATAAACTGCTTGGAAAACTGGTGTCCCAACAGCCTCACAGGTTTTATAAACAAATGTATCTGTCTAACCTCATACTGAATTTATAGCATTTTTCAACCAAAAGGAGTAAACAAGATGATGCACAAGGCCATTACTTCATGATTCAGGCAGAATGGAGAGGAGCATTATTGACAGATGAGAAATTACTCCTATTTTTGCCAGTAAAATTAAGAACTCTGCTGGAGCAAAATGAAAACTCCTTCCAATTTCCATTAAAATGATTTTTTTCTTAAATAACAAGAATTCAGGTTCACTTTAGGGAAACCATCCTTAGGGCCAACCGAGGTATGGTTTATCAGGACAAACATTCTTGTTTTTTCTATTTCAGTTCAGGAACAGCAAAATTGCTCAGATATATCCTATCCATCCTGGGGGTCAGAACTTTCTGACAAAATTAAATGAGGGCGATAGCTAGGCTCCGGAACAACAGCTTTAGGGTTGGCTTACACAGGACAGTGTAGTAACATGTATGAGCACTGAATTAACTTGGATTTACCTATCCTTATTAGCATGAAATTTTCCTAGACTAATACAATCGTGTTTCTGACACCCAGAAAGTTAGTGTGGGTATCTGACCAATCATAACTGCATCAGCATGGACACAGCCTTGGATGTTATGCTGCACAAACAGGATGATTCACCAATTTCAGTGATCAGTGGACACTCTGCATAGGAAAATCAGGCACAAACTACAAGGGAAGGGAAAATAAATCTATTAAGAACTAGTTCTGTGCACCTGCGGAATTGCCACGATTTCAAGTAAGATAAGCTGCAAACAGCAGCTTTATCTGTCTAGACTAAAGGTTTAGACTGGCTTGCAATCAACAGCTTCAAATAAGGCAAATCTCCAGGACAGGAAGATGAAAAACGAAGGAGGAAAAAATCAGTACAAGAAAATTCCTTTAAAGATATGGCATATCTTCACAGAACCCCAGCACGGCTGAGGCTGTCAGGTCCGTCTGGAGGCCCCCTGCCCCAGCCCCCTGCCCCAGCAGGGCCACCCAGAGCAGGGTGCCCAGCACCACGTCCAGGCGGCTTCTGAAGGTCTCCATGAGGAGACCCCACGGCCTCTCTGGGCAGCCTGTGCCAGTGCTCGGCCACCCGCACAGCACACAAGTGCGGCCTGCTGCTCAGAGCTGTGCCCGCTGCCTCTTGTCCTGCCGCTGGGCACCACTGCAAGGAGCCTGGCTCCATCCTCATTGCACCTTCCCCTCGGATATTTATAGACGTTACAGATCCCCCAGAGCCTCCTCTTCTCCAGGCTGAGGAGCTCTCAGCCTCTCCTCACAGAAGAGGTGATCCAGGATCATCTTCATGACTAATGGATTCTCTCTCCAGTGTGTCCACATCTCTCCTGTGCTGGGGAGCCCTAAAAGACACTTCCCAAATGACAGTACATCAGTCTGAAAGTTGTAGACTTCACTAAATCCCAAATAGTAAAGAGCGAAAACTTACTTGAGATTTACTCAGAGATATGAAGCTTTATTTTTGTTTGTTTTAAGGGGTCTATACTACTGTCAGACCCACCAAAAAAAAAAAAACAAAAAACACAACAAACAACAAAAAAAACAGCACTGAAGTCACTAACCAATAAAAACTTTGATGCATACCAGAGACAGAATTATACATCTTTCTCACACGATTTATAGCTGCCTTCTAGAAAAGGCTTGAAAACTACTAAAATGGAAAGTTTATTAAATTGTTTACTTCTCAAATACATTCTGAAGCAAAAATAAACGCATTGCCAGCTGGTGTTCCTGCGCTCTCTGCAAAGAATCAGTGTTCGACACTTATCTCATAGGACCCAAAATTCTTCTTTCTGGCTGTTTTTCCCCTCTGTTGTCAGTTTTTTTCCTAACATTTCCTCTTTAAAAAAGCTAGATCAATAAATAAATTCTTGACATAGCTGTTTGCATAACATCATGAACATTGTGGGAGAACACAACACAATCCTTAACCTCCCCCTCACTGCCAAGGGCAGCTTGGGCTTGGAGCGATGCCACGACAGGGAACAAACCATGGCAGGGCACTGCCCCGCCGTGTCCCAGACCTGAAGCCCCAGGTGCCCATCCTCTTTGAAAGGAAAAATACCCTTACCCTTTAAAAGCTGTATCTTTTGAAACTTGAAAGAAGTGAGGGAAATAGGGGAAAGAAGGCATATGCCAGACTCCTCTTTTCTATCCAGAAGGAAGTAACTTGATAAATGATTGCTAAAACCAACATTTTAATGAAACCAAAGACAGAATATCAACTTTCAAACTACTCCTTTGCCTGAAATTCTAACAGCACAAAAATTGCCAACCTATGCTGGGGAAAAATAACAGCAAGGATATGTTAGACTTGTTCTGACTTACCAGTAAGTTATTTATAACACCCTTCAAAATTTTGGAAGGTTATATTATGGAGTCCAAGTTGTATTGTCTATTGTTTTACAGCCAGGTGCAGGAAACTAAAGCAGAGCCAGCATGCTTGCTGGAAAAAACAAAACAAGGCAAAAAAAAAAACAAAAAACCCTCTGGATTGCAGAAGTTGCTTTTTCTGCATTCTTAAGTCAGTGCTATGCGCTTGGGTACTTTTCTCACATAGTTTAGCAAATGTAGGTATCCCGTGAACTAACCATAAGTGGAGACACCCCATCATTTTTCTTAGGCGTATTCTATAAATGCCAGAGACCATCTTTGAAGAGAAACTCCAAATTTACCTTCAAATTGTTTTGTCTTGCTAGCTGAGTTCATGTTGAAGATGGATATAATCTAAAGCAGTTTCGCTGTTTGACTAAGGATTGGGCAAGTCAAGTTTTCTGCAGTAGTCTCGTCTCTGCACTTCAAACCAGAGACAAGAAGTCTTCTTGCTTTTCTGAACAGAAAAATAATAGAAAATGATTTGGTCTGTTCTTTATTCTTCCTCAGTTCTTGCAGAACAGAACTAAAGTCACCCATTAAAGACTTGTCTCATCTACTAGACAGAGCATTCCCCGTGTCCTAAAGAGATAAAGAAACCCAAGTAGGAACAGCACAAACACTGTGAATAATAAGGGATTTTATATTTTAATCTAGATGAAATAACACTGTCTTCAACAAACAGATGCCAAGTGCGATACCTTTTTCGTGCAGCAGACTGTTTAACAACCACAATGTAATTATAAGACAGCTGCCAATTCTGAACGGGATGCTTTTCCGATCTTGCACAGTAATAGCCAAAATTTTGCTTAATTTTAGCATAAGGGCAGGTAGTCCAACACAGCGCCTGTGTCTGAGGAAGTTATATTTATGTACCACTTATCTGCTCTTCCCCTCAGAAAATTCATTACCTGGTTTTCCTTCCTGCTTACCCTTAACCTCAACTTCCAGAAAAGTATCAAATTCCACTTACACAGTGTTCTTTATAATTAGACACAAATTATTGAAAAAGTTCAATTATAACATTTTTGCCGTAGCATCTAAAAATGCTAGATATTAATAAAACCTTTAATCACCCTGAGGAAACACTGTGCTATTCACAAGTCTGTTCTACATTTTAAATTCCTCTGAGAAGAAAGAAATGCAATGACCAATATACTGATTATTACTATGTACTTAGCCATCATTTCATGAAGTCAAAATGTTGGGCTACGATACTTTTATACTGTTCAGAATACACCTGCCAATGAAATTTTCATCTGTGATGTAGGAGACAGTAAAGCTTATTTTAATATACACACAATTCCTATTATCATAATTAAAAATATAAATATTCTGTATTATATGTTTGTTATTATTTTTATTGCACACAGAAAATATACAATACTAATACATTAAATATGGTGTGTTTGTGTATATATACACACACATAAAACAAGCAAAAAAGATTTTTACATTCCTGGGATTCTTTGATGGGCAATTAATACAACGTTAACGTGCAGATCCTTTGACTATCCAACTGAAGTGTTTAATTACTAGCCTAGCAGAAACATATTAAAACAAAAAAATATTAAGTACCGTGTAAAGCTTGAACAACCTACCAAACCGCTGCCTGTCGTAAGATTTGCAAAGTGTCCAAAAACTATTTTTAAACTCCTGAAGCTTCTTCCATACTAATATGCATTCTCAGCCTAATACAGGCACTGAGTTAGTTTGTCGCCTTTATGTTTTAACTACACACCATGTTGTTTTTGTCTCTCAATTGCCTCAAATCTTTCTGCCTCGATTCTGTGTTCTGCTAGCAGGTCAGCTTCCCATTCTCATTTTCCACATTTTACATATTTCCTTCTTCGGTCATTCACTGGCACATGTCAACAAAATTTACCCGCTAACCTGCTTGCTGATGTTGACATTTTCCAGGAATATGTGCGTCAGTATACAAGGAACTTAAATAAAATGAAAAAAATGCAGATTTCCTGGAAGATGCTAAATTAGAAATCCCTTATGCAAAATCCCTTCAGTTATACAAAGACAGCGAACCCAATGTAACGTCGTGTTAGATAAACTCAAGCGTTGCCCTTTGCTCTTTCATGTCAAGTGGCGCTTTCTGTCATCAGCTTCTGCTTTCACAGACACGGGTTTGGGAGTTTTCTACAGTGCTTCTGCTGTTTTGGAGGACGTTTTGTTTCAATAAGCAGTTGTGGTGGATAAATACACTATGTTTGGGAGGATGTTTTGTTTCAATAAGCAGTTGTGGTGGATAAATACACTAATGGATCACCATATGCTGGAGGTCCCTTTTGCTAATAGGGAACTCTTGCTCCCCAGCTTTTTTAATTTGCATCTGGAAATAAAAGGGCTTTTTCCCCTTATTTCCCAACTACATAGTTGCATTTATCACTAACAGAAGTGTATGGCAGCTACTCTTCAAAAGCCATTTTTCTTCCAACCCTTCCCTGTATTTTAGGTCTGGTCAAACTGCACAATGTCTTCCCTAAGGAGGACACTTCCAAACCTGAAATATAAAGTTTCTTATTTAGTATTTGCTCTTTGCTTTCCTTCTGAGAGAAAAAAGAAGGTGTTAGATCTTGTACAACTGGACGGGCATGGGAGGAAAACGTGTGGATGGTCACACACCCAGCAGACTGAAGGCCACTTCACTAGGCATCAAGACACTCAGTACTTTTGAAAACACTTGGAAGACACGCATAAGCCTGATGAAAATGAGGGATGCAATGACCAAGCTAGACAGATTTCTATTTCCAGCAAAGTACTCAACTGGCATTGTTACTCTCACTTTATATTTCATAATCACACCTCCAATATGAAAAAGATGTCATTCCTATTTGATGAGCCTTTCACAATTTACCACTTTCAGCCATCCGGAAACTATTATGTCAATACAGGCTTCAAAATCCTAGCCAAAAAAGTTTTTAGCCTTCCTGTTTAGCTCTGAAAACACACAGCCTCAAGAACCATTTTTTAAAAAGGAGAAGTATCATAGGTCACATTTTCCTTTAACAAATGCCTACGTGATCAGCATATATATATATATATATTCTTTGAAACAATAAAGAAGCAAGATATAGGTCCAAATCCAAGGATTCAAACAAGCAATAAAACCCAAGGACTCAGACAAATCAGATAAAATAATTTTAAGGCATAGAAGTTTCTAGGGGAGAAGATGAGTTTAACTATATTTTTTCCTTTTTGCAAAAGCAAAAAGTTGGTTTGTTGGTGTTTTTTTTTTTTGTTTTGTTTTCCAGTACACTTGTTCAAAAGTAAAGTCTTGTTCTCAAATAAGTTTGGTCATTTTACAGTCAGTAATGAAAAAAGGAAGAAGACTATATAACCTGAAAATACTGAAATGCAGCTACACTAGCAAGAGGTGAAAGCCAGCACTTTTCTCAGGCAGCAAAACCAGTCAGTGCTAGATTGACTTAGAAAAACATCCTATGTTGTATAACCTTGTATTCAGTTGAAGACAGCAGATCCAACGAGAGAAATGAAATCTAAACAATGAAGACCCAATGTAGTTTTCCAAGAGAAGAACAAGGGAAGAAATCAATTGTGCTCATTTTATTGAGGATCCTTAACAAGAATTCAATTAAAACAATTTCTTTTTTTTTTCCTAAACTGAATGACTAAAACCTACTGAACCAGAAGACTCAGATACTCTAGGCATGGCATAGGAAGTACAAATCCAGTTCTACATTAGCAACGAAGAGGACCTAAGTCTGAATGCATTCAAGAGCAAAAAAATTATATACCAAAATTACTTTTATGTGGGAGAGCAACATCTATTATTCCAGCAGAACTAAAAACTGTTTCTGAAGATCTACGTGGTTTCGTTCAACAGTGGATTTTAATAATTGACATGAACAAATATTATTAAATATTAAATATAAAATCTAACATTATAATTTTATATATTAACATATATAATTTTAATTATTTGGTTTATTTTATGGTCATATTTAATATATCTTGATTGTGTTGTCCTTTTGCATAAATGAACTTCATTTAACACTCTCTGAAATTGTTTGGAATCTTTTTCCCCCTCTTCTTTTCCTTTCATGCCCTTTTTGACTGAGCAGCTTAATTAATATCCATTTCTAAGAATAAGTGCTGTCCTGGGGAATTTAACTAAATATGCTAAATGAACCCTGTTTCTGAGAAGACCTATCACAACACACCGGGCTGCAGTTAAACTTCGTTCTACACAGAAAACAACTCCCTCCTTCACGTTGCTATAACGTCTGACTTATCACTGGGAACGGGAAGGCAAAGTTTACATTATGTTTTGTGGAAAAAATTCGTAGCACTTGGCTGAAGTTAATATAGACCCAAATGTCCGTCTCCAAAAAGACCTTCTTAAGCTTCCAGAAAGCTCTCGATTTTAAAGTGGGTATTTTTTTTAAACAGAGCTCTAGCTCTGTACAGCTCCTCAGTAAACACATCCTCTTCCAGCATGCTGCGGAGAATACCTCTTACTGGGGAGATAATGTAAATAACTTTACAAATAATTATATTTATAAATAGGATATAAATCATTTCGAAGTAGAACTGCTCATTAGACAGCAGCGCATTCATGCAAAGTAACCCCATGACCCGACACGGGTGTATAAAATCCAGACTTTGACCTCGAGCTGGTTCCTGAAACCTCCTCCTACAGCGGCCAGCATGGATGAATTTCAAATACCAGGACAAGGGGAGGGGAGGGAAGGGAACAGAACTGTCAGGTGATTTTTTTCATTAAACTTCCAGTGGCTCAAAGCTTGGCTTATGACACATAGCAGGAAAAAATGATCCAGCAAGATCCAGCACTGAATACTTCTTTGTTCATTTTATTCTAACATATTTTGCCCCAAAGAACAGAAGCAGTACTGTTCGACTGGAGCATGTCACCAAGCTTGATTCTTTTATCTGAAACCTAAGGCTAAATGACTTCTTTTATCTGCCTTGCTGCTTCACTGTCCCTCACCGAGTGGCTGAATGAAAGTGAGGATGCTCAACGCTGTTAAACTTTCAGATGCCCACGGACCTCCCAGCATCCGTGCTTTGAATGGAAGGAAGCGGTCTGATTTGGCTAAAATCATTTTAGGAGGCGAAACACCGAAAGGTGGCAGGAAGCAAGAGCAGCGAGGCAAGGCCACGGGCTGGTCCCAGCTCTGGCGCTGACTTAAACGAAGGGAGCTGAGGCCTGATCCAAGCCTCGCACCGCTTTCCTCAGCAAGGCACGGCTGAAGCGGTCGCTGGGACTCAGGGTGAGGAAACCAATTTTTATGTTCCGTACTTCTGCTTAAAAGCACAAATTCAGCTCATCACAACTGGTACCACCGTAGGATTTGTTCTCAGCACATCTATTTGCAGGGTCAGTTGGAGTTGCCAATGTATCTGTCCTTGAAGGGATTCCGTACCATTATTTTGCAATTAGCAGCTCCCTACATCCTTCTCTCCCAGTCTGGAACTAAGAAATACATAGATTTGCTGTCACTCCCGTTAACTGCATCAAGAAATGTTTTAAAAGAGCCCCCCTTCATGCTATCGGGAACCAGTTTTGCTATTCTGGATGTCCACATTAGAAAGACCTCTCTAGACGCATTGTGTATGTCCCGTTCTCATTTTCTTTTTAAAATTAAAATGAAAAGAGTAAACACTTTTACTCTATTTGCTGAAATAACCGAAGATGTGAAGCAGCTTGTACCATCACCACAAACACCATTAAACCACGTTTTCCTAGACACTCATGCTAATTAACCCTCCACACCGCCAGTCATGGCAATAGCCTCCACCTTTGCATCTTCCTCAGGCCCCATCGGCAGAGCCAAGGGAGCTGCAGCTAAACCTGAGCACGGCCAGGTCGCTGCTGCAGAATGTGCCACTCGACCAGAGGCCTGAGATATGCTCAGTGCTTGAAACTCCTTTTCTTTTTTCTTTCATCATTTGCGAATATTCTCTATATTTAGTCCTTAGGAAAGTAACAGACAAGATGAATAATTAGATATCCAGCAGGGCTAAATCAACCAGGCTCCTCTGGACTCCGTTCACAATGCACATGATTTCAGTGCAAGGTTCTTCCCATCCAACACTATCAAAGGGCCCTGAACAACTCCTGTTATAGATCTTCTTAATGACTGTCTAATTTAAGCGTGAAACTAACGATGATACGTACGAAAGAATGAGGTCTGTTTTCACCCCTAACCTGAGCTGAGACACCCTATATGAGCAATTATGACTCTAATCCTGTGCCACTTAATTTCCCAATTGTTTTTACCAGTTTTTAAAAACAATAAATTATTGCTACTTGTTTTCTTCATGAAACCATAGCATGCACAATCAGGTGCTCTAAATACCTTACATTTGAATAAATGAGGGTCTGCGTGTTCACCTGGAACAACATTACTGCTGTTAACACACGCTCAGAGCGACTGATTGCAAACCGAGCACCACAAACGTCCTTAGCCGATCGTTCGGTTTTACGTACACAATTCCTACAGAAACAGCAAGAACCAAAAATCCGAGGCAGCTATAAGAAACCAGCTCCAAGACCTTCACCAGGATGGGAACATGGGTGCACACAGTGAGTTTCAGATGGTGATAGGCACACAAGGCAGGGTGATGGCTTTGGGAAAGGCAGCAACCTTTTCTTCCCACAACCTGCCACACCTCCTGCTTTCTTCCCACCGACTGACTGGTCAAGCAGCCTTGCTCTGTCTCCCACAAGTTATCCATCTTCCAGTCTCTCCACCAAATCTAACCCGATCTGTTCTCCCTCGAACCAGCGTTGGCCCTTCTGCGTTTCTCCATCCTTCATGGACACACCTAAAAGCCCAGCTGCATTTTCTACGGATTGTCACTGGCTTAATACTCCAACATAGTATTATGTTGAGGTCTCAAGGCTTTTGTGGTCAGCCAAATGGATCTCCTCCAGGCCCTGTACATTATGAATATGTAATGTAACAAATGAGAAGCTCTATTAAAATATACCAGTACTCCTATAAACAGTGGGATTGTTGTGTAAAACTGCAGTGCAAGTTGAAGGCTTCGTTTCCATTAAATCCAACGTGATTTATCGATGCCTACCTTCAATACGGTGTGGCTGCCAAGGGCCAGCAGGCCCAGCAAATAGCCTGCGAAGGAATCAAATGGAGGCTGCTAAGTCAAGACGTTGCTTTGATTCCCATTTCCATTTAAAAACTTAAATGAAATTTGACATGATTCATAGGCCAGAGGTAGGATTCAGAGATCAGGGCTGATCCCTTCAGGAGGCTGAGTGATTCAGTCACACGGAAAAGAAATATCACACAACTGAAAGAGTTAAATGCTTTACTATTTATATCCAAACACATTTAGAAGTCCACCTTCTATCCTAGCTCTCTACCAATGAAGGAAAAAAAGCCAACACCATGCTACAGTCTTCAAAAACTTGTATATTTATAGCTGCTCTCATTTCAATTAAATGTCTCAGTCTTTACGGTCAGCAAGCTCTGCCTCAGAATATTGTGCTTTACTGCAGAGGCAGAGCACGTTTCTGTACGTTTGTGGCAGAAAACGACAAAATTTTATGCCACGTGGAATATAAATTTGTGGGGATTTTTTGGGAGTAGGGGCTGCTTGTTTTTAACAAAACCAGCTAAAACAGTCTATTCCTAGAGTCTAGGAATCCAAGTTATGTTGTATCATCACCTACCTATACCTGTCCATTTATAAGTAACATTTAAAAATCCTAGTTTTCAAGACACAATACTTATGTCTTCCCCCTTTAGGCACAGTACAAGGCAGAACACATGACATATGTTCCTTTTTTCCTTTTTTTTTTTTTTTAAGAGATAAACAGATTGCTAAGAAAACCCTGATAACTGCATTTCTTTTTCAGACTCACCTGATGAACATAGCTAAATTTTTAAACCTCAGAAAGCTCCGTAGCACATCTGCAGATTTCTGGCAATCAGTGGCTCCACTCTGAAATCAGATTTTCTTTGGAAAGTCACCTCTGGAGTTGTGTGGTTTTTTGCCCACTAGCTGACAAGTATCATTAATTAGAAGAGAGGTGTGTGTCTATGTATATATGTATGAATAATGGAATGAGACACAGCTGGTAAAACTAGCAAAGCATAAAGGTAATGTCTTGACCACTCGTCGCTATTACAAAATCCTATGGCATTTCTCTCTTGTGTATTAGTCTCGCAATGAGGGTAATTACATTCAGTCTCCTTAAATCCTTAGCTTAAATAGCTACTATAGTCACATATAGAAAGATATTTGCACGTCTGGGTCCTACTTAAGCGACTTAACTGCCATTGAAAATAGGGACAAGCATACCTTCTGAATGTGGCTTACACATGGCATTATTAAAGAATTTCTATGAAGGGCCTACGCAGTCTGTATTTTAGTTTCTGTATGTCTAAAAGATATATATATATATATGTATATGTATTTCCTACAATAAGCAGTAGCAATAGGCAGTTGGGTAGGAAATGCTATAAAGGCTGTCATTGCTCTTTTCGAGTCAAAGACCATCGTTGTCATGAAACATGCTCTGCAAGTGAGGTCTTGAAACTGCAATAATATTTTGACTTCCTCACCAGAGAACAGAATTTAAAATAAATAAATAAATAAAATAATCTGATTGATATGGTTCAGCAAGCAGTTAGGTTCACTTAGCCCTGCAGAACGGGGGGTGGGGGGGTGGGGGGGGGTTACCCTAATTATTATCATCATCTAATCAGGCTCAGTATATTGCAAAGTACTGCAGAATTTAATGTCTGTGGGTGCCATTCAAAGATCTCTGAAATCTATCTTTATTATGCATAAACATTTTTGTACACAGTTATTAACTTGACAAATGATGTCTTTTTAGAATCCATAATAGAAAGTGTGGCCAACTGAAGTGTTCCAGGCAATATGTAGAAACAGTTGTGCTCATGTAGAAATTAGGCTTTCCAACAGAGATCTCTAAAGCCCCATTTGTACTTGAAAGACATGCCTCTTGTTTTCCTTTATTTTTTGCTAGCCAAATCTCTCATCTGTATTCTGTGAGACACACCTTTCGACAGTGGAGGAAAAACAATGTTTTAGTATTCTGTGGGGAGGGAAGATACGGAGGGGGATAAGAAGGAGGGAAAGAAGGAGTATTTCCCCAGTTATCTGCAAGATAATTCATCAAATCTGGTCTTCTAATTCACAAGCTTTTTGATATGCATAAAGGAGGAAGTTGTCTCAGGAAAGCGTAAGAAACATTTGACAAAACCAGAAACTGGATCAGAGAAAAATCACCTCTGCTTTTACGTTCTGGCAGCAAAATTGGAGTCCCTCTTTCTGATTTACAGAAGTTCCTTTTACCTGGAATACAACGCAGGATGTGGTAGTAGATAACTTATGTCCCCAGTCTGGCAGCACTAATTGTGCTCTTACTGCACGTTCCTACAACGATGGGCAGGGGCTGAAATGTGCCATGGATCTGGACTTCACACAAGAAAAACTGCTGTTCTAGAACATATTATACATGTGTGTGAGCATTTATTTTTGGATGTACGGCCGTTGGAAACACTAATGTTTGTATTTACATTCTGAGACATAAAATAGTAAAATATGGACTCTGGATAAATTGCAACAGTTTTGCTAAAGAGGCATTCACCATACAAGTATTATTACTACGCATTTCAACCCAGCTGTGGCAATTCAGAAATTGGCTACTCTTTGCTGACTCTTAACTGAAGGCGAGAATCATAGAGGAAGGGCGCAATGCTTAGAGTTGACATGGCACCGGCTGGGTTCATTAGCATGACGGGAAGCAAAATGGATGAGTCAGGTTTCGTCTGCAGCATTAACCCAATATTGTTCCTTCGAGGGTCCAGAAAGCTGACGGCCCTACAGTTACAGCAGTCTACACCAAGAAATAAGTCTTTTATAACAAGGAAGTTACAGGGACCTCACTTTCAAAACAATATTAATTGAAGCGTGTTAGTTATGGCACCGTGTAGAGATTAAGACAAGTGTGAAAACCCAGCGCAGGACTGCGTTCAATTAATCACACGAGCACCAATGTTGTTCAACATTCCAGCAGCTAATTAGCGCACGGATGGTATCTGAGTAATAGCTGGCTGGTGCATATATGGCCACACATCTGTTTCCCACCTCTCTGCATCACTCTGCACGTTCACAGCCTACACACATTTCTCTCCCAAAGTCCTAATTAATGGACAGCTTGTGTTGCAATAAGCAAAGAAATCGTTGTCACCTGCTGCAAGACAAGAGGCTCCACAAATCTCGTCCACTAGCGTCAAACATTTACGCGCGGAGTTCAGTACATTATGTTTAAAGAGCAGGCACTTCTGCGGGTCTGGTTTATTAACCACGGGAGCCTCATGGCCAGAAGGGCTGTCGGAAGCTTCAAAGAATCACATCCCAGTCCGTATTGCAACACGGTTCATTCTAAGCCTTGCTTGCTTAAGCTGGCTTCCCCTCAATTCCTAGTACACGTTTCCCATCAGCCTGCTCTCCTGCGCCGGGGATCCGTCGGGCTGCTGGCCACCCCTCCCGGGGCAGTGGCTGGCGTGCAATAGATAGTCCTGCACGGGCTGGCAGAGATCCCACAGTCTTCACTGTGAAGCAACTTGGTGTGCCAGCCTAGCCAGTTATCCTCCTTCTACGAAAGAGCAGTGTAAGACAGCCCAGATTTCTGCTTGCATGAAATGAAAGAAGGCTTGCATGTGATGGAAGAAATTTCATTTGAGTTAGGGAAACTGCACAGCAGGACTCAGATCGTAGCTGCACACAATCACTGTTCAAAGCAACTTACTGGGGACTTCAGGTTCACATCTCCCGTGGGAGCCCACACACTGTCCTCCGGGATGAGACTGAGGAAGTGTCTACTTCTCAAGCTCTCAGTCTGTCTTACAGTCAGAAATCAGTTTAGAGCCTGAAACGTCAGCCTTATTACGCAGTTCCTAAATACTACTCTCTGGCTAGCTTATATACAAGTGGACTCAGTGTTCAGCGTCTTCCTCTCTTTAAATATTGTTAAATTCTTGCCTCCACAACATTACACGGTAAAGACGCCTACAGTCTCAGGAGGTATGGAAAAACTATTTCTTTTTTATCAGCTTTGAATTGCGTTGAGTGATCTTTTAATCTTATGACACAACCTAAGTTCCTGACCCGCCTTCTGTTCATCACTCGTAGTTCTGTGTACTTTTTTATTTCTCCACTATTTATCTGCACTCAAAAGTAAACAATTCCAAACTTTTTGGTTTCTATTCATATCAAAGTTTGTTTACAACTTCTTTCTGCTGTTTTCCTATGTTTTCTATATCTGTGGCATGCTTCTGTGCTGCAACAATAATTAAACACAACATTCCAGATAAAGGTGAAGTGTTGATTTATGTAACTACATCGTAACATTTCACATTCTACTTTTATTGATTCAAAATATTTTATCTGACCACAACTATGTTCTGTAAAGAGGTCTTTATTCAGCTCTTCATAGTGATACTTTGGTCCTTTTCCTTAAATTGCACAATTAATAAGGATCCAATAAACTGTATTAATAGCACATACTTTGCCCTCCAGTATGAATTACTTTGCATTAATCGAGATGGAATTTCATCCATCATTCTGTTGACTGCTGACCTCATTTGATTAAATCTTTCTGATATTCCTTTTCAGACTTCACTAACTTAGACCACGCAACCAAATATCATTACATTCACCATTTTTTAAGATACGCTGTCCCAATTTTAGAATTATGGTTGACTGATGAAACTCCTATTCTTCTGCCCCTAATCACATTTTAATGCAAATGGATTTAGGTACCTACTCAGAGTCTACTTAGCATATCCATTTCCTCACTCTTAGATGTTGACATACAAGTGAAAAATTAAATATAAGCCTATTAATACTGGACAGGATGTGCTAAAGTTAACAAACAACATCAAGCACATCCTGTTTTAATATATATATATTTTTTAATTCTCACTGTCAGCTTATGACTATTTCTTCCAGTATAATACTTGTTTTTCTGATGTTATTACAGCTTAGCATCTCTTTGCGTGTTTCTTCAACCATATAAAATTTGTGTTGTCTTTTATTAATTCTGCAAAGTAGATGAATATAATTATCTCTATTTTATAAATAAAGTGATGAAGGAAGAAAAAGAATAAAGGTTTCTTCAGGACTGCGCAGGAAGTCTTCAGTAGAGATGCCCGGAAAACCTGGATTTGTTGGCAAGACCTATGCACCAATCACCAATTCTTCCATTCTTTCTATCATTTCAGTCCTTCGTTCAGTTTTTCTAACAACAAGGGAATTTATTTTTCCCCATGTGTTATATAATAGGCCTGTAAAAAGGGTACACAGTTTGAAACCTGTGCTTTATGGCAAAGCAAACGCATTTGCTGGAGGAGCATGGCGAGCACCAATACTCGTGGCCAGCTGACTGATCATCTACATTGCAATGACCTATCAAAAGTGACAGATATTCACAATGAGGGCCACAGCTTCATACAAACAACAGCCACATACACCTTTCATCCCAGTAATTAAAACAAACAAGCCAGTATACCTTTGTCATTGAGAACAATAACAAAAAAAAGAGTAAGCTTGCAACATAATGATTCCAGCCGTCAGCTAGCAAATCCTTGACCAGTAGGAACAGTCCCTTCTTCAGGAATATCTGAGTCAACTGGAAAGACGTCAGAATCATTTCCTATTGAAACAGCTGAAAGGTTCTGCGAGTCCACAATGTTATTCTTGGCATTAGCTGCAAAGCATTGCACACCGAAGAAGAGAATGTGAAGAAGCATGACATTTCTCCTGGCCAAATGAGCTACGTTTAAGAAATAACATAGAACTACCTGAAATTCAGGAGATGTAGAACATGAACTATCCAAGAACTGAGAAGCCAGTTCCCACTACGACAGACGATAACGCACACGTTCTTGCAGGACCCTGTATTTGAATAAACACAACCCCAGCCCAACCAGCCTTAGTCACACTAATTTGTTTACACACACATTCTTTATCTTAGACCACAAAAAAAAAAAGAACATTCTAAATCTTGGTAAAATACAGAAGAAAGGAAAGATTGTTTTGGAGAACTGTGCTGCCAAGAACACAATAATATCGCCAGCAGCCCCCACACATTTGTTATTGCATTCAGCACAAGTGCCGGATGAACATCTGCACTGTAAAAATTCAGCCCATTAGCTCCTTCAGCTTGTTAGCATATTTTAATACTGTGATCACAGCTTTCTATTTCTATCAAGGTGCTACTAGGTGCCAGACTCAGTATTCACATAGTGTGTCATTATTATCTCTATACCCACCAGGTTCTTCATGTCTTACTTCTGTGAACCTATTACACAGCAATACTGAAACAGAAGAAGAGAAGAGGAAGAAATCCAAGAGGAAGGGAAGAGGAAGCTACTGGCACAGCAATATTGCTGGCAAGATAAGTAAAGCTGTGATCTTATCATGTATGGTTGGACTAATGCTGTGCTACATACATCTCTCTCTAGCCTCACAGACCACGTTATAAGTTAGAAAAAATCATCCATCACCGACAGAAAGTAACTTAACAACTTTCTCTCCTGACCTGTTTTGCTTTAGCTCCTTACAGTGGCTTAGTATAAGCAGTTGGTCAACTTTCTCATTTGTGGGCTAAATAGAACACAAAAACATATTTTTGCCTTGATTTTAATCCAAACCCATGGGTATTAAAAGCATGGGTATTTTTAAACAAAAGGAGAGAATCCATATTATTTTCATGGAGCCAAGGAGGTATAGATCTTTCCATGTTGTTACTGGTATTTTTCTTAATGCAAACTACCCTCTATTCCCTTACATAAGATATCCATGTGAAGAAAACAAAAATGAGGCCATGCCTGCTGTAACGTACACACACATACTCCCACGGTTCCTGATACCTGTGTGCTACACAGTCAGGGGTGACAACTGTGTTTTGTACATGCAGTAGGTTGTGTGTGTGCATTTGGCTTTTCAAGCATCCAGGCCAAATTTAAGCCTGCTTTCATCACAAAACGAACTTGGTTCACTCTTAAATAAAGCTGCTGCAGGCCACAAATCCTGAACCAAAACAACAATGAAAAACCACCACTCAGAAAAAAACAACACAGTAAGTTTACGGAAATTTAAGATATTGGTCCCTCACAAAATAAATAAGACCCAGGCAAATCATCTTTTAAGTTGTAGTGAATTCATCACTTTCAGGCTTGTGTCCTATATTCAAAATGCCTTAATGTGACAAGCATATGCTGAACAGAAGAAACCAACATGCCCTCACATTTACTGGCTTGCAGGGGGTTGATGGATCTCCTCGTGTTCTTATATTAATAAAACTGAGGCATTTTCTCTTTACCTCCCCTTCCTAAATGCCGAATTCTCTCCGAACGACAGAAATCTTGTGCTCTTCCTGTGGAGCAGTACAGCATTCCTCCAAGGAAGCAGGTTTAGTGGGAAAAGCATAACTGTATGTCTAATTTACTTATACTCTTTCACTTCACATCTGCAATTGGTCAGTGCCAGATTCAATATTGGGCTAGCTGAGTCTTTGATCTGACCCAGGACAGCTGTTCCTATGAATTCATTTAACTAGCTAACATTATTCCAATAAAGCACCTTGTCTTAAGCCAAACTGGACTTTACTATTGAAAATAAATGCTATATTACGTTCTGCTAGCATAGGTTCGTTCTAAACAAACACAAATCCATGAATGCTCATGAGAGACCCCCTGTTCTAAATTCTGGTCCTTCACTTTTCTGTTTCAGTTCTCTGGAATAAAATGTGACAAATGAGAGTATCTTGAACTGAGATTTTCAGAATGAGGGAGACGAGGGAAAGCAACAGTTCGTTCTTAATTCCCAAACTCTCCCGTACTGAGGGAAAGGTCTTTAAGCATATGCTTGTGGTTTAGCAATACAAAGACTAACCCTGCAGTTTCAATGGAAACCTTAAACCAGTCAAGGATATACCACCACTGAATGCAGCACTCCCACCCGTGGCCACTTGTACTGCCCTCTGCCTTGTTCTGGCACAGGCACTTGCACAGCTGAGCTGAGAACAGAATCAAAGACATGACATTGGCTGAAACCAAGTGGAAGTTTCTCGGAGTTAATCAGAACCAGATCAGGTCTCCAACCCAATTCCTCTGTGGCTGCACAAACATTTGCACAGGGACAAGAGAGGGAGTAACCACAAGGGGCAACACAGGCTTGCGCCAGTCTTGAATGCTTGCAAAACTGCAGAGTAATAGGCTTTCTCAGACTTTCCAGTCCAAGAAAAATAGTTGCACACTAATGGCCAAAGCAACATGCTTCAGTTAAACACTGTGTGATAGAGAAACACATCATTTCACACGCAGGACAGTCCATGGAGATCACTGAAAAGCATGGATTTCTCTGAGCACCAGCATGTTATATTTTAAGCCACATAGAAACTTCAGACATAAAATTTGCAGTGTGTATTTACACCAGAACATACAACCAAACTCCTAAATCACCTCCACTTCAAGTAGTTGCTTCAAAACAGAAGGAGAAAATGAGCCTGCTTAAGAAAAATCAAGGTGGCTCATTTCATCAGGAAGACGAAGATGGAGATTACGTCTGAAGATAAAGGGTCAGATATACATCTGCAGAATGAAAAACAATCAAAGATCACAGTCTAGTATTCCCAGAGAAGGAAGGTTGTCCAGTTTGACTGTCTGTTTATTGGGAGGGAGTTATTTATTTATTAATTTTTTTTAATTAAGAAAAAAAAAGTTGCCTCAAAGCATGTTTTCTGAAACACTTTAAGACCTATGAATATGTAAGTAATCTTTATATTAGTTAAGCACTTGAACAGATTCCAGTGCTGTATAGAAGAAATAATTTGTGACTGCTCCTGTAGGCATTTGTATTAGCCAAGCGCAAACAACACAAATGCAATCTTCCTAACGAGTATTTACCAGTGATAACAGATCGGAATGAATGAAAGGGAGAGTGATGTCTTTAAAATTCATGCAGGAAGATTTTAGAACTACATCTAAAACTCAGAGATTTAGCCAAGTAGCTCCCAGGGCACTGAACAGAGTGACCCCTACAAACAAAAGTGCACAGGAAGGAAAAGGAGCAATGAGCAACACTTACTGACATGGATGGAAAATAAAATCAACAAAAGTTGCTCAGTTCCATTTTATGTGATTTCTGATGCCATGTGGAAGTACCTATTAGTTGTACATGAAATAACATCAGACAATAAATAACTGTCTCACAGTTTATTCTCTTCCTCTCTCCAGCAGAATTGTGCCTATGCAATGACACTGTATTGTAGTTTCTGTACTTTCAGGCCTGCATTTGTGGACTATTTTTGCTACTAAGCACTTCTGGTGGAGAAAACAGCCTGAAAATGATGCTCTGAGAGCATGCAAGAGTCCGTTTCCCTGCCTCATACCAGTCTGCAAGGAGCTCCTGTCTCTCGCAGGGCCAAGCACACCTGTAAGATAGAAAGTCACATCATAACTGATGCATGGCATTATTTCTCTGAGATTTCCAGACTGAAATTTAGACACTCTCTCAGATGCATGAAAATCAGCCTTTGAATCAAGATTTTAATACACTGTATACTTCGAGAATGTAAAATTCTCTTTTACATATATAAGAAATCAGTAAGAGAAAAGGGAAACAGGAATAAAAGACATAATCTCATTAAAATGTAATGTTTAATATTAGATGAAGTTTCCTAAAAGCTCACAGGAATTGAATAAGGGGTGAATGAAATGCATATGAAGAACACACACACAGTTCTAGCAAATTTTGTTTCTAGATCTTTTTGATTAATGGTGATACAACTTACACACTTCACAAATGAATAATATCACATTTCAGAGCTCTTGGAATCCCCACGTTCTCATCTGCAGGGCACAGAGATTTTATTTCTTTTCTCATTAACTGTAGAAATATGATTAATGTTTGGCTGGTTTAGCCCTGTTTGTAAGCAGATGCAAATACCTGACGTACTGGCATATTTCATAGTTATTATTGGCCACATACGTGTGTCTGGCTTGTCTGAGTTGCTAATAGCTCCAAAAGAAAAATGGGTAAACTCTAGCATTACTGAATTCCACTTAAGTTTTATTACAGAATTCATGGGACCAGCAGTCTACTTCATTGCTTACATTAAATACTAGCAAATACAGTATTTTTAAAAGTACAGACAAAATACTAGAGTAAGAAAAACACAGAATTGACCTTAATGCTTCCCTCTTTTCAAATGTCCAAGCTCATACTAATTGCCAACTTTCCATGATGTGCTTCAAAAATATGCGAAGATGAAGTGATTTCAAAACAAAGCACAGAACCTGTTTATAGCACTTCAGGAACGAAGGCTACATTACAGGCTGAAAGCAAACTGGGCTTTCTAAGTAAAAAAAAAATGTCCATCTAGAGGTTAGTTATATATGCAGAAGTAAAACCAAGGAAGTTACAGCTTATTCTGTAACACAAAACCCAGAGAGCCCCTTGCTTTTCAGATAAGTTACCATATGTATTAACTTGATGTTTTTGTTGTTATATTACACTAGTCAAGAAATACTCATCACTCGAGCTACATATGATTTTTTTTATTGCCTTATCACTCGCTGCGTTTAGAGACAGAGAAAGGAAAAGCACCAGCGCCAGAGATCACTAAATGGCGCACGGTCCTCCATGCTCCTCTTTCCCAAAGCACAGGCAACCTCATGGAACCTCGCCTTCATGCACGGCCCATGAGGAGCCACAGGTAGGGAGAAGGGATGAAGCCTTCTGAGCCAGCGGGCCACACCAAAAGGCGGCAAGCAGCGTGTTCCCAGGTACGTGCAGCGACCGAACCGACCGACGAGCTGAACAGAGCTGACGGAGCCGCGCCGCGCGCAGGCCTCGCGGCCCGCTGGCGGCTCTCCCCATCCACCGCCCGTACCGGGCTCTACACCTGAACTAAAGCTCTCTCAAACCCCGGGGCACATAAAGCTGAAATCAATAGTGCCATAACACCGTACCTCTCCTTTCCTCCCTAAAGGCCGATAATAGACGAGCTGCAGCTGAAATCAGTATCGACCCGCTATCAGGAGCAGCGGGCCTTTTCCCCAGCCTGCGGAGGCAGGCCGGCATTGATTGCCATCTGATTAGAGGAGAGCGCGTCCTGACTTTCCCCAGTCACTTAAGCCGGCGTCTCGTTGCTTGTCCTTAGAGACCACAGCTCCACTCAGGCAGAGAGCGTCTAGACAGTATTCATGATCCATCTGTCTGGCACAGCCAGGCTGATGACAAACTCTATTAGAACCGAAACAATTTTTTTTCTCTCTTCCCTCCTCCCATCTCCCTTTTCCTCTGAGAAGCAGTAATCTGACACTGAAAATTACTATCATTGTTGCAATTCTCAAAATAGCAGTGCCAGACTTTCATTAACATCAATGCTAGACTGCTAAATATTTAAAGAAATGGATAAATTTCACCTGAAGTGGGACAGCCCAGCACACATGAAAGCAGAAGCACAATCAAAATGTAAATCTAAGCGGTTGTTTTTATCTGCGCAAATTCAGTGTCACAGTCAGAGGGGGATGCCAAAGGTCTCTTTAAACAAAATATTTTCCTTTGATTGAGCTTTTTGTTTTTAAAACAGAATCATTCTCCAGCCCCCTGCAGATTCCTACAAAGCTCAGAGCTGACAGAAGTAGGTGGGGGTGGTGAGAGGGAGAGCCAGATATTTGTGGTGCGCTTTCTCTTTTACCTCGCAGAGGAAAATGAACTCCTACAGCAAACCCTGCTATGCCAAAACTGCCACACCACATCAACTCCATCAACGCTGACAACTTGAAATTTGATGTAGACGTCATTTTCACACGACAAGATGGATTTAGTTTCCCTTTTTTTATCGTTCTTCAAATTTTCATACATGGCAATATTTATGTTTAACACGCTCATGAACACACGCAGATCACAGCAAAGATGACCTGCACTGTTTTCCACCAAACAAAGCACTAAAATCTCCACCATCTCTAAAAATCGCAATGCTACTCAATTAGATGCGACTTCAATACTGCAGTCTGCAAACAGACAACAGACTACACTTTCCATTTTAAAATCTAATTTACTCCTAGCAGGACAAGGCAGGCTGATCATTTGTTGCGAAACAAAGGGAAATGCTCTAACAAATGAACTGTGTCCTGCTAGAAACAGGCACATTGTTTCAATTCCTCAGAGTCCAAATTTTGCAGGTCACATGCAGCAGCAAGCTGCCCACAAGGCCAAGTTTGTAATGTTTAAAATTCTACTCCTAATTGCATTTTTCCAATCACAGCTTCATGCAGTTAATACAGCCCCAACCTCAAAGTAGTGTTAAAAGAATAGCCATCTGTATTATCTCAGTAAGTATTAATAGTTGAGGAAAATAAGAACAATAAATGGACCTACCAGAAGTTGCCATGAGCTCCTTGGTAAGAGGCTACCTGTAGTGAAATACAGACTTATCTCTGAGCGTCCTCACTTAGGAAGGGGGAAGGTATATTTTAACACTCATTACCTAACCTGTTACCTTGACACATTCGGCTTCAATGCCTTAGCACGTATTTTGAGCAACTGACACTTCCTGGATGGCAACTTGTGTTGTCTGAAATCAGTTTCTAACCCGCATTAGCTAATACATCTTTTGTTGATGCTGATTTCACCCAGCTGCCCTCCGGTCTCTCTGTTCTATACAGAACTAAACTGCCCATATAGCAGCATAAAGCAACTCTACCTACAAGTCAGCAGAGGAAAACTAATAAAACCAAAGGGCTGCAGAAATACACGTTTTGTTTTAACTTTGCATACGTGAGACATCTTATTGAGTTCAGCAGCGACATTTAGAAAGACTGAATTAACAGACTTCGCAACACAGCCAGAGTAAGAGCAGCAAGGAGGAACACTCGGTGGATGAGATTTAAACTACCCTAACACAATGCAATACCGTCTGCTATAATCACAAGATCCTGGGAGCAGGTCACCCACAAAAAATGTCTTTCTATACCACTGCTCATGCAACTTAACTAAACAAAACAATGAGCTACAACGAGACATTCTGGATTTGGCTGCTGGCAAGAACACAAATGAGAAATGCTTCAGTAGCCTGGAAATATAGGCTACCACTAACATGGCACATACTGCTTAAATAAACTGAAGCAGGGCTTCCATATGAAAAATTATTTAGACATTGTTTGGGGACAGTATATGTCAGTATATGTATTACTGTGAAATGAGATTAATATTGTCTCTACAGAAGAACAGAAGTTTCGAATACAGTGGGAGAAAGAGATTCATTGAAAAAACTGTAGATGGGAAAGAACACCACATTAGGGCCGACCTGCTCTATGTAAAGACCACAGCAGTTCCAGCAAAAAACAGACAGGCAGTCCTGCCCAGATGTGGACCAGCACACGCTTAGACATTGCTGCTTCATCAGTTCCCTGCCCATTCAAGAACTGCACGCAATCAAGAAGATGCAAGAATAGAGCTGATATGTAATACTGACCAGCCTAGAAATTCTTGCTTTAAAATTCCTCTTTCTTGGTTTTAATTGTTTTCTTTTTATAGTGCTGTGTTACCTTCTTGCTGCTAATTAGAAGTCAATCAATGTATGTATTTCTATGTTGGAAGGCAGCCTCATCAGCTAGGACATTTCTAGCACATATATTCTGGTATGCTCACCATAATAAATATCTCTAATCCTCATTTATTTTAAATACTGTTTATGATTGTATTATTTTTCTGCTTGACTTTGTCCTTTTATCTTTGGTTCACCATTAGGACCACTGTTTTACCTTTTTTTTTTTTTTAATTTGATTTAGAACAGAAGTCTCTTCATTCACCAGCACTTGTTGCACAGTCCCTATTGCAAAGAAAAAGTACATTCATTTTTGATATCCGAAACTGCAACAAATGCTCCTTCTGCCACACGGTAAGCAAAAAGTTAAACACTTCAGAATGCTCCTGCCAATAAATCAAGTATTTCCTCTACATGCTACTAATTTGCCATGTTGTTACAAAGCCAGCAAACACAGTTCTTGAAGGATTTAACAAGACCATCTATGTAATTATTCTGCTTCTCTCAGCACTGGGGAGGTCTGAAATAGCAGAACTACAGTTTTGGACATCATATTTTAGAAGGAGTTTGATAAAATGAACAAATCTAACAGATTTAAGGAAAAAAATTTAAGTGGAAGAACTTGGTATTATTTATTTTTTTTAAAATCTACCAGAAGGTAACCGCCTTTACGTGTGCAAAAGGCTGACATGAGAAGGAAGCAAATAACACCAACCTCAGCTCCCATGGAAGAAGTAGGAAACCTGCTGCTGAAGGCTTCTTAAAGACAAATTTTGTCCGGTTTGGTGTGGATGAACTTCATTTTCCTTGAGATAGGGGGGACCACCAGCCAGATTACTTGTACAGCTCCCTTTCAGGACTGCCTTTTGTCACATCAGTGAGCTGTTCTAATGCCTCAGGGGAGAGAGGCAATTTGAGGGAAGACTGGGAAGTTTACCAACCCTGGATCAAGCAAGAAATGATCTGTAGACTCTAAAGGCACTTTGAGGAGAAGGCCAGGACACAGTGCCACTTCTGCTGCAACTACAGCCCAATTACCACTGGCACAGAGGTTTGCTGAAAAATGACTCAATCCATGAGGCTTTAGGAGCCCAAATTGACCACTTGGACTCCAACAAGGAACTCACAGGGTGTCCCCATTATCCCCCGGCCATCTGCAATGCATCCACACACTCATCAACAGCCACCACAAGCACTGCATGAGGCTGCAGAGACTTTGGCGTCTGGACTTACAGTGCTGACTACATTACCACCAACAAATAAGGAAATAAATGTTCATACGCAATGCAATTACGATCTCTTGCCTGTAATGTCACTCTGGAACAAGCTTGTCCCAAGATTTCCAAAATAAGTAATAGGACAGTGCCCCAGCTGCTGCTTGTTACCAAAGCTATACTCAGTCCTTCACTCCATCTGCTACTACAGCGGTTTTCGGAGCTCCTTTTGGCCAAACAGTTGTGCTGACTTGGTTTCTTAATGTGGAGGAGCTGCACAGTATCTCAGTCAGAAAATGCCTCTTTTTGTACTTTAAAGGTTTGCTTACAGCTTTGCATGCACAAATTATAAGGCATATTTTTTTAACAAGTCAACGGCGAAGGCCAGACTAAGTTTATGGAGAAATACACATGGCATTTTGATCTGGACCTGTCACCCAAGTCTACAGCCAGTCCTGGGGCTTCGGTAAGACTTCCATTCCAAAAACCAAACCAAAAGCAAAATACAATGAAGTAATATATACACATATGTAGGTCAATACTATTTCAAAATGTTTGAAATCACAGAAAAAGTGCAAGATCAGTCATTTAAAAATATGTTAAGTTGGAGGTTAGAGGGAAGAGAAGGAAGGGAATATATCCAACAGCTAACGAGTTTCTATTATGAATTCACTCTAGTGATCACACTTAATATTGCATGTATTCAATACAAAAACTACAGATACATACTGCTTGTAATTTCTATTATTAATAACAACACAATTAACACAGATATTCATAACCCAGTCACAGCTAGAGCTCAAAGAGATTTTCGAGAGCTGTTGTTATTGGCAGCACCACGCCATTGGAAAGCAGTGCTAGATACCTCATTCCATACACAAGTTTCTCCATTAGACACTGACCATAGTATGGACCTATTGATCTGTGGCAAGCAATTGTCAACCCTAGCTGGAAGGAAATGGGTTAGGGAGCATGTGACGAATTGTCTTCTTCCTAATAAATGCAATGCTTGTTCCTGCTATCCTTGCATTAAGTAAAGCGTTTCCAAAAGCAGAATTTTAATCTTTTTTAAAGTAAATGTTGACGTAACACAGTACGCTGATGTATGACAGGAAATCATCACAGTAGCAGCACTTCTATTGTACTTGTAGACCAGACACATTACTGGAAAATTTATCCTCCACCCAGAAAGGTGAACTGTGGTTTAAAAATAGTTGCAGAAGATGCAAGAACAAAATCAAAACTTGACTTCAGTGTCCATCACAGAGGGTAATGTACTAAGAGAGTAATTCAGGTGATAAACTCTGTCACTCTGTCTGAGATATTTATACACCAAAGAATAACAACTAAAGCTATTTTAAATATATATCCACAAAAGCTCTGTGACCTTCCAAATGATGCTGATATCAACACTAATAAAACATATTTGGTTCATAGAAATGATGACTAGAAAGATTACAACTTTCTTAATAGTCTCAATATTATATAAATACTACACACACACAAAGCACAGAACATTTTTTAGAAACTTGAGGAACACTTTTAATCACTTCCAATATTATGCTTTCTTTTTCAGAAGCCGCATACAATCCATACTATTGCAACCTCATACCTGCAGCACAAACTCCTCCACTTCCCTCCACATGACTACAACTTTCCAGATATAGAAACCTAAAGAAATCATATTATATAGCACTGCTGGTTCAGAGAAAAATAGTGTTTACTTCCTCTGTCTCATCCCCCCCCAGAGATCAAACAGCAGACCAAGTTCCTGAACACGCTGATTTCTGAGGTAACAGACATATTCCACATACGTACACTCACTGATGCACACGAAGAGCAAGTACTCACAGCTAAAGATGCCTGGAGGTGGATGCTCGGTTACAAGCAGACAGTTCTCTTCATCACTGTTATCCCCACAGTCATTCTGTTGGTTACAAATCAATGAACCAAGATACAAGCATTTACCACTGGCGCAGGTGAATTTGCACTCTGAAAGGCAAAAAGGAAAGCAAATCAAAAATTTGTGAGGAAATCAGTGCTTACCTTCTTCACTAGCTAGAATAACTGATATTAAAAGCAACTGATGTTTTTAAGTAGATGCTATCATGGTGGATAGGTCTTTGATACTTCATCACCCAAGTAAATAATGTAGTATTTGTAAGCACTGCAAGCATAAATTATATCTGACTATGTGTGATAGACTTCAGATCACTAGAATCAATCTCCTAATAAACCAGACTTCCCTTTTGGGGAAACTCAACTTCTTAAAAAACAGGCAATAATTTTGCTAGTTCATGTTGATCACAATTAGTTCACTTAGGACAAAGACTATTTTCAGATATGTTTGTGTAGCACCTTGCATATTTGGGGCAAGACAGCACTATGAATAAATATAATCATTATCCCACATTAAAAAAAAAAAAGTCTTGTGCAATATAAAACAGCACCAGCTGTAAGGCAATAGTGTAGTTTGTAAGAAGCAACAATCCTGTCCAGACACAGACAATTATTCCTTAACTACCTTCCCAAAGCCAATCTGCCAGTCTCCCAACTAATTACAATCATGTACTCAATGTCTGCACATTGAACTCCCACATGCCAGTTTGCTTTACAAAGTCAGTAAACTTCTAAAACCTCTATACAGCGTCTGGATGCTATACACAGGCATGTGGTACATTTTACATTTTGTTCATTAAAAAGAAATTAATAAGTTCCACTAAATGTGGTTCAGCCATGAGGAAGAATTCCTCTGAGACCAGGTATTTAAACAAAAACATTGTTAACTCAAGCTCCTTCTAACTTCTCTCTCTTTCTCCTTTTGTGCAAAAGGATGCAGGCAGCCTAACTAATCCTGTGTACGATACCACACGATACCACAAAAACAACGTCAAGGAAAAACTCCTTACATCGTGTCCCACTCAAATTTTACACCGACAGGAGAGGTACCCACTTCTGGATGACCTAGGTGGACAACCTCCATCCTTGGCCTTCTGTTTACTGATAAAGATTCAGTAAGTGCTAACCAGTGGTAGCTCTTTATAGGAATTGTAGCCTAGTGCCTAGTCATCTAGGATGTTTTTATTTAATTTTCAGAGCCCAGTCAGTCATGGTTTCAGTCTGACTTACTTGTCCTCTGTCTGATATGGTAATATCTCAGTATTTAAATATGGCATTATATACCAAGAGTATCTACTTGGTCAATAATTAAAATTCCATTGCCCTTCAGCTAAACCGATCATTTAAATGTCACCTCTAGAAACAAAGCTTAATAGTAAGCATTTGAAATATAATCAAGACATATTCCCAGAAATATAAACACTATTATAAAAAGCTTTTTCACTGGGCTTGTTCCAAAGATAAATACACTACACACATAGAAGACATATTATATCTAGACAAATTATAATTTAATGAATACGCTTTCAGCATGCTGAAAAATTCTGGTGATTCTCATTCAGAAGCAATGACAAAGTAGCTGGAACTAAAACCAAGAAATACAAGTATTTTATTTAATGCCATTTAGTGCCATTCTCTGAAATTTGGGCTTCCCTAGGGCTGCAGTTTGGGTTGGCTGTTTCTAAGAGAGATGATCTCTTATGCTTCCCAGCAAAGACATAGCATTTGTTCATCTTCAACAGTATCAACAAGAGATTTCCCATTAATCTTAACAGCACAAGGACTGGACTTGCTCTGAGTTGAGACGACAGGAGCTATCATTCTAAAAAAAAAAACTAGAACAGTTATTGAGGCGTGACTTTTACCCACATGTATTTGACATGCAACATAAGCACGGTAATAGTGAAGGGGAGGAAAATAAATTGGAAAAGGGAATGGAACCATTTTTTGTAGCATATTTGCCTTTTAGGTAAGAGTGATTTGCAGACTTCACTCGGAAAACTTTTCATCACAACTATTCATGATATCTTGGTACACACACCAAAAAGGAGCTTCTGCAGTAAAATATATGCATCAACATGTGCAACATATAAAATGCTACTTAAGAATACAAATAAAAGCTATAAAGTGCTACATCAGAAAAACAAGCATTTCCCGTGCATTTAAAATATATCTTTCTATCACACTTGGTCAAACTGCACCTAAAAATCAGTAAGTATTTGCCTAAATAACTCCTCAAGATTTACAAACTATTCAGAATAAATTGTACAATCAAATATTGTACAAGCAAAATATTTTTCCCTGTCACCTTCTCCTCTTCTGCAATAACTAAGAACTGAAGAGCCATTTAAGGGCTTGACCAAAGAGTGTAAGCCTTTGAAACCCAAGGAACTCCGAAGGCTATTAACAGTTACTTTTGCAAAGGAGACTTAAAAGATCGGTCTCAATAATAACAATCTGATAATTACAGCACACAGGACTCAGTTTGTTTGCAAATTCAGAAAGTAAGAAACCGGAACAAGAAAAGCGTAAAGCTGCTTTAGAAGATAAGAAAAGTTGGCTTGAAAGGGTTCAAACTTTGCAGATATTTTAAATAACGCAAACGGCAGAAACTTTATAAAGTTACCATAAAATCCTGAGATGTTCTGAAAATTACAGCAGTAAAGGAACACGCTGCTTCTATTTGAAAGAGAAATATCAAACACCATATTGCTTGAAGCTAGAACACATGGCATGTTACTTTGGCCACAATTTTTTAATTCTTTCCCATGTCTTCATGTTGAGTCCTAATGTAAAGCTTTCCACATTTCCCCCATGACTGATATAAAATGCTTAAGCATTTTATAATGTAAGATGTCAACTCAGAAGCAATTAAAGCTAAGAACTTTGGGTTTCTATTTGCCACCAGATTACATGGTGTTCAGACAAAAGACCAAATGAAGCAGTAAATTTTTAGTAGCTCTATTAAAGTCTTAAAATGCAGTATTTTAACTAACATTACTATAAGAGGTCTAACCAGAGGAAAGAATTTTCAATCTTTTTTTTCTGTCCCAGCTCACAGACTGCATTGAAAACTGGATTCAAAAACAGACTGAAAATCTATTTTTCTTGCAAAATTTTACAGCTAGATGCTCCTTCCCTCAGACACATGAACATTGCCATTAACAAGGTGAATAAAAAAAGAAAAAAAGACTCATCAGACCTTGTCCCCTGCAGCGACTGGATAGTTGCTCTCTATGCCACAGGAATTCTTGGTTGATTGTAAAATGCTCAGTCTCAAAATGACCTCGCCTTGTTATCTCACTCCAAATCTATTTGCCAAGAAAGCCACGCTATCGTGCTGTACTGGGCCTGACTGGGATGGAGTTAACTTTCTTCACAGCAGCCCCTGCGGTGCTGTTTTTTGTATCTGTGATCAAAACAGCGTTGATAACACACCAGCATTCTGGCTATTGCTAAGCAGTGCTTCCACAGCCTCAAAGCTTTCTCTTTTTCCCTCTTTCCTTCACTTACAAAACTGTTGTGTTTTTTTTTTTGCTTTTACTCTTCCTGGTCTCCCCCGTATCCTGCAGCTGAATGGGACAGGGATTGAGGGGCTGTGCAGGTGCTTAGCAGGACCAACCCACGACACACACCTAATTCAAAAGCAACTCAATTGTTACAACTCCCAGCTTCAAAACCAATCACCTCTGAGAACAAAAAGCATCTAAATCCAAGAGAGTGCCAGTTTTTGACAATGTTTATGTTGCATGGAGGCTCTGAAGAGTGGAGTTTTCCCAAAAGTGGAACTAAGACCCCAGGGGTTGCTGCTCAGTCTTGAAAAATACAAAATACAAATATTTCCAAAGAGGAGCCCACTGTGTCTGTCTGTAGAAGCTTGGTCGACAGAAAAGCTCCATTCCCAAAGAAGGCAGACAAGAAGACTGTGATGGAACATCTCAGAACTGGGAAAAGCCAAAATAGGTACACGAGACCCTGATGAAGCCCAGAAGCAGTTGTAAGGAGTAGCTTAAGGGAGCAGTGATAGATGCTCCCTCTCACCATGGCAGTTAGTTGACATTACACATAGGACAACACAAGACAGCATTGTCCATGTTCTAAGTCTGGAACTATCCGATGAAACCTTTGTAAGCATCTGAAAAAGGATTTCTCTGTAGTTATGGTTCCTTTAAATTGAATTAGGGAAAGGACTGTTGACATACAGTGACACAAATACCGATGTTAATGGCAATGTAGACTTCATATGCCGTCTAGCAAAACTTAATACCTAATGAAGGACTCGGCAGTACAAACCTTAACCTGCGTAATCATGTTCTACTGAAGTCTGAAAGAAATACACAAAGGAAAAATGCACTATAGGAATGGAATAAATGAATTAAACAGATTGTTCAGTGAAAAATACAGACACTTACAAACAGGGAACATAGCTACCATTAGGTATTTGTGACTTGTAAACTCAAATTCAATACCTTAAAGTAGTTTGCATAGTAAATGTGTTCAAACAATGATGTGTGCTTTTTTTCCTAAAACCAGAATGAACCCTTTCTTCTAAATCAAGGTAGGTCAAAGTCAGCGTGATGCAGATAGTAGAAAGCAAATACTAAGAGTATTGTCAAAGTGGATGTTAGTAAATAAACCTGCAGAGCTCTGTACCAAAATACCAGGAATGACCTCCAAACACTGTCAGGGAAATCCAGACCAGTCCAGACTAGACTGATGTGCCTAATGACACACCAGAGACCTCTTATCAATACAAAGTCGTGTACTTGGCTTGTCTAGACAAGAGGAGGGGGAAGAGCTCCAGCTCTGAAAACAAGCCAGCACGATCGCTCTTTCATAAATAACATTTCAAAGCTAGGCAGTTTTCCTCTTCATTTTCAAGTGGCAATTACTGAAACATCAGTCGGTTGGTCAGCAAGGCTCTGACTACAGCTAAACCTGAAGCAGATGACAGCTACTGGAAGCTGAAAAACACAGCCCTCCTTATAATTATGGCTTACTGCATTTATAATTGTGTCTGCAGCATAATTTTAAAATGCATCTTGCCAAGGTACTGATTCTTCAAAATAAAGTTTTAATGAACATACTTCAAGGTAGAACCAGACTCCCTTGGAAAAAATGAATACTAAGAATACTCTTATTTTTGTAAACTTATTTTTGTCTCCTATTTTTGTAAACTGTATGCATTTAGTATAAACAAGTACATTGCTGCTCACATGTTCAAGGTAGATGCTTGTGTGTATAAACTCTCTACATGCCAATACCCATTAATATATGAATATATGCATTTAAAAGCATTAATTGAAGGTTATGTTTCAGCTGAAACACTAACAGATGAAATTTGTCTCATGATACCAAAAAAAAAATCCTCTGATCGTTTTTTTTATTGTGAAATGCAAGATCTGCTGTATAGTGTATGAGTACTTTACACTTTCTGTGCCTATCCAACAAGATAATTTTATCTTTGCGTTCAACTTAATTCTTTTAGACTTCATTTACACTTGACTTCATACATATGAGCAGCATTCCTATTGTTTTGTCATTCCACTTACTGCAGGGCATTTTTAATTATAGCTAAGTGCTGTTTGTTTTTGTAATGTAAGTCCAACCACAGGCCAAAAAAAAAAAAAAAAAAAGCTACGAAATGTCATATTGAAAAAATATGGTGTTTTAGGCCACTGTTATGATGCATGTCACAGCTCTTTATTTAACAGGTCTGAGATGATTATCTGACTCAGGGGCATAATTCTATTCCGTCCATTCAAATAATAATAATAAAAAAAAGTATATGCACAGCCAGTGATCTAAAATTGTTACCACTAAACTGCAGCAACACAGTTCAAACAAATAAAATCAAATCCTAAATGATGTCTGGGACTAGACCAGCGTGTAAAGGCGCTCTCCGACAATCCAGTGAATTGGTAGCAACCCTGGCAGTACAGCCAGCAGAGGGTGATCAAATACCCTGTTGGAGTAATGTAAATCAAAGGTGAAAATCCCTGCCTCCAGGTCAATCTGGATTTCTAGAATAAAGGCCTCATTTTTAATTTCTTAAATAAGAACTTCATTTTAAATATGTCATCACATTTCTTCATAGTGCTGTTACAATTTCAACACATAACAACCTGAAAGAAAACGTGTTTAAAGGGCATCATCACCTACTATAATGGTAATAAGAGGCAAAAGTAAATTGGGGAGGGTGGGAGGTGCACACTTTACCAGAGATTAAAGTAATATAAACCACAAATACCAGAGTAATACAATAAAACCCTGTTCAACCTCTGATAAACATCTGTCTGCATATTATTTTTAATATTGTAGATTGTAGCTTTAGAATGGGAAATAAATCAGAAATAGGAGGCAGTGTACACAAGGAACATGTTTATTTGGGAAAAAGCTTTGTTAATAGGGAAGATGGCAGGCTGCCATACGATCTAATAAAACTCCATTGGTGCAGGGAAGGGAGGGATAAAAAGGTCTTTACAAAACAAAAAAACACTTCATAAAAAGAATGCCAAGCAGAATACCAGCAAAAAATGAAAGCAGATCAGCTTATGTAGAATAAGAAACAGAGCTGTAAGGCACAGTCAAAGGTCTGTCCTCCCTGCCCAAAGCCTCATACAGGACAGAAAAGTCTGTTCACAGAGCAGCACAAAATGTAGAATAAGTGTTCTCTGCCCAGAGGAGATTACAACCTTAAAACCAGAGTGATTGAAAGATTGTTACTGGTTCAAAACCAGTTTCATCTGCTGAGCTTCAACCCTCTTTCAGTCCGTTGCTTATCCAGCAATTATCTTTCCATCTTCTTAAGGCAAAGCCTGAAACAATGCAGTTTAACTATTTACTATTTATGACAGTACCTAAAGGAAGAAAATATATTCTTATGTACTAGTAGCAAAATCTGCTATTCAGTTCATCACTTCATGGACATTAGGACATCTGATTAGGCTTATCTTAATTGACAGCCCAAACAAAATTACATTAGACATCATGGTGACAACTGGAGTAGCTCCTTTATTTTGAGATTTTGAGATTTTTCAATGGGATCAGTCTTCACTTGTGATCAGTCTTCCCCATACATACCTGTGTCTGGTGTGAAAACAAACAGACAGACCTCTTTCTAGAGTCCATTAAAGGCATTATGAGAAGACTTCACTAGCACTGGAAACTTTTTTGCATCTACACAAAATTCAAGAGCCGGGCTATCACTCAGTCACCATCCTGCCTACGCAGTGAGCCTCCACAGCCTCGTGGTGGGGATCAGCAGCTCCCCTGAGTAGGTCTGTTCAAGAAGGAAAAGCCATCAGCTCCATCACAGTGCTCATCTCAAACTGACAACCCCTCTCCAAGGTGATCTTGAAGACCATTAGGCTTAGCCAATTAGTCAGTCTTTGCCAGTATTTGCAAATAAAGGAAAGGTTTGTTTATTGCATTCTTCAGGGATAAACTTTTGTTTTATTTTTCATTTATCTTTCCATAAAACAGCGAGACAGTAACAGAATGCTGCAAAAATACTTGCAAATAACATGCAAATACCCTCATTTTATTCTGAGTACATATAAATCTGTAGCTTGGCTCAAATTTTTCCCTTGTAGTCTCCCCTCCCCCCTTGGAAATAATATGCTTTTGATCTTTTATCAACAATCTTAATGTCCATTTCTTACTTATACAGGATCAGATCCTATTTTCATTACAGTCAATTATAAAAAACAAACAAACAAACAAAGTATACTACAGCAGACACACTTGATCATATCCATTTTAAGGCTCAAGTTCATTGCAATGCTAATCCATGGTCTCAGTGCAGTTTTTATTTCTAATCCTCATATTTTCCCTGTACAATAATTCAGACATGGCCTTGGCAATGCTTTAATAATGTTCTGTTTTAGCAGTTTTTATAGCGTAGAGCCTAAGATCTGCTTCAGCTTTGGCATAAGCCTGTTTGTTCTGAAATACATGTGTGGATGGTGGGTGGCTGCCCTTCTACCAACTCGCTTTTCCTGAACTCACAATCACCTGCCAGTTTACGTCCATATAGCCCTGAAACTCCAGAACTTTTGAGCAAAATTCAAGTATTTTCCCTGCTCCCTGCTGGCATACTGCCTCCTTCGAACCCTCACCAAAGCAGCCCATCACCTCCTCCATCCACAAAGCACCTGTAGCAACATCCCCCGCCCCCGGCATCACATGCCCGGCATTACTCCGCTTAGGGACACGTATCCCCCAACCCTGCCCAGGCCCAGGACCCCATGCAAGCCCTGGGCCACCAGGCTGAGCCCCAGCAAGGCCACAGCAGGGCCCGGCTCCAGCTCCCCACAGCCCTGCCCTGCCCAGCCATGGCCCCCCACCAGCCGGGCCCACCCATGGGCCCAGGCCCCAGCCCCCGTGCCCGGGCTGTGCCGCTTCTGGCTGAGGCGGTGGGACGGGCCCGGCTGCCGGCCCCAGATATCTCTATACGTTTTAACAAACTTTTCCCAGTCGAGTACGTGGAAGGTGCATTGGTGACTCAGCTAATGACACTCTCGTTTTCAGTTGTGAAATTACATGAAGAGACGATTAAAAATACATTAAACGTGTACCTTGTAATTTTTGTCAAGCACAATGTCATTATCACGGGCAACTGGAGAGGAGAAGAAATGGGTACATGCAAATGAGATTTTCTTAACTTTATGGTTCTTCTTAATCATAATTCAAAGAATTCCTGAATTATGGTAAATATTTTAAAATTAACTTAGCTGGTTTTTATCTTAAAAATCTTTAATAATCACAAGCAGTATCACTCGCCAGGTTTGTGGAGTGCTGCATACACAGAAGAATATCAAATAAAAATTGTGTTACTGTAGCAGCTTCTTGTTCTTTTTTTGGAATGTCTTCTGCATAGCAAATAGTTCAAGACTAGACCATCTTACCAGGGAACATCACAATCTTCGAATCGAGAGAAATAGGAACCAAAGCATGTCACTTCACAGATGCATTGCTAAGCTTTGATTACAAGCCTCAAAACGGGCCCAGGTGAGGACACAACAGTTACTTCAACACATGGGGGCTGGGAAAATTGGTTTACGGGAAAAAGTGCTGTCTTTATGTTCTCTGTGATTAAATTAGGTCAGATTACTTCAGACTGTGGCTCCTGTAAGGCACGAACTGTTTCCACTGAGATCTGAGGAGGCACTGAAATGCAGAATAAATGCCATCCTCACCTACAATCGTGTAGCGTTACTGAAGTAAATGGAGTTCTGCAAACACACCTAAAGACTTGATTTTCCACGTAAGTAATGTACAATGCAGACGAGAGTATGCCGTGTTTCAGATGGCTGTTGAGAAGATACCAATCTCATAGCGATGACGACATTTTTTCCACATCTTCCTATGTGTACTGGGCTGAAAATACCAGAGAAATATATGTATTTACTATGTGCCAAGAGGCAGGACGGTTACAGAGCTTCCAATGGAAAGTGAACTGCAGATTTTAATGGACAAAAGAGTTCTCTCTTCATTTCTCAACAGTATTCGAATTGTGCAGTGCTCACTAATGACAAGATTTTTATTACATACTGTGAAGACTGTTATTAGTTGTGGGTGTTTTTCCATTAACATGTTCCACGATCCACACCAGCAGAGATTTGCAGGTTCCTGTCATAAACTTCTTGTCACAGTTAGTCTTCATATTTAAAAGCAATTCCCCTTTAAGAAAAGTCCAGTTACCTAAGAAGGGTCTGACTCAGATCATTGTGCCTGAATGTTCACTTAAAAGTTATAAACAAAATAATATATATGGTACGGCCAAATAGATTTCCCTCAATTCTTATATCTGGCAGTGCAGGCAATGGTTTTTACAAACTAATACTGCCTGATACCAATCATTATTTAATTCTTCAGTTCTTACTCAGCTTGTTCTAAAATAAATGTCATTCACATTAGTACCTTTCCCAGAAGGCTGGATTTTTGTGGCTTAGTCTTTTCAACTATGTAATATGCTTTTCGTGTTAGAAAATTCTTCTTTTCTACCTCATGCCTTCTCCTCCAGCCCATTTCCATTAGCACTCCTTCCCAAATATGTATTGCATTACAAATGTATACAGACTCCCACCTATATGCACCTATATGTTATAGTGGAGCTGGTAGTCACTAGGACTGCCTAACATTTTCCACTATAAAAGTCTCAGCGAATCCCTCCCATGTGCACTGCATACAGCAGGTTTTTGATGCTGAGCAGGAAGAACAGCCTCGGGCTACAGAAGTGCCTTTCCTTTGTCCCAGGAAATTCTGCTCTGCTCTTATGGAAACATAAACTGGTAAAAAATAAATAAATAAATAAAATTACACTTATCTTTCCACTGTCTGTGTCAGGAGAGTTTCTGGCAATGCTCCCAAATAACTAAAAAGACAGAGACGCAGCGAGGCTCTGATGATATCACTGCCAGAACAACAGCCCAAACCATACCGTGACAGCAGGGGAACAGGCAGAGTAACTGTAGTGGGGAACGGGGTGAGCTCTGCCCCACCAGGCTCTCATACCCTTTTTCAGTTTCACTTCCAGGTATCTGTGCCATGAAGTAGTGACACTGCTATTGCCATCAGAAGCTCCTCTTTTGCCTACAGTGCTGCCAACACTGAGTGCGCAGGACAGACAGACAAATGGGAAGAATTGTGACCACACAGCAAAGAGGAAATTCATTGTTTTATCGTTTGAGAGTGCCTCATTTAGCAAGCTAAGCAGCATAATTTTAACAAAGATTCTTTCACGCTACATTTATGCCATACCATTTAAGCATCAGCAATGTATTTGACCATATAGCAGCTAAATAGTCTTTAACCAAGATTACTTCACGATTTCCCTGGTCAAAGTGCTTACGAAGTAGATAATGCAGAAAACACCAATACAGATGTCCCAAAAAAATCCCTACCATATAAATTTTTCTGCTGTTGTAGAAAAAAGGTAATAATTCCTGACAGTACATTTCTGGTTTAAACACGAACACATGACTGATGTGACACTAGACGGTGCTGAGTCTATACATACATCATGCAGTATCTTGGGAAGCTTTATGGCAAGAAAACCAAAGCAAACATCTTCCCTTCCCACAACCGCATTCAAATTTGCAAATACACTGCATGAATAAGTGAAAAAGCACCTAATAGACACAAGCTTGTCATTATATAAACAGTTGCTCATTCACAATCCCAGGTCACGATGACACAGCAGCTGTGAGAAGCAACATAAATGAACTCAAGGGCTGCCTCCCCATAACCACACACTTTGGGCTGGCCCTTCTGCCAGCCAGGGGGGCACAGCCGTCCCCCACCATCAGCTGCTGCTCCCACCCATGAACAGCCACTTTTCTGGGCAGAGAGATCGAAATTAAGGGTATTTTTAGCAGTCTGTTTTAATCTGGCTGTCCCCCTGGCACCCCCAGGTGAGGGAGCGGAGGGGCAGCGGTGGGGAGGGATGGGAGCAGGGAGCCCAGGGTGGAAGGGGAGTGCCAGAGCTTCCAGGCGTGACAGCGAGGGTTTGTCTTTGCCGGGGACATCTGCACACCTGGCTTGCATGGAGCTGTGCAGCCTGGCACCCTGCTGGCACAGCGGACTCGGAGATGTTAGCCATCCTCGCCTCTTTCTAAAAACAAGTTTTCAGAAAGAGCTGGTTCACACGGAAGCGCTGGCACCAGCTGCACCCGCACACCTCTGGATGACCACCTGCCATGCGCGTGTAAACGTGTGACCAGGGCTTGGGGGACCACTGCTGGGTGAAGCTGACTTTACCAACAAAATATGCCTCATATCGGAGAGCCGAGCAGCACTTGATCTCTAAACCACACCCCAAAATCTTTACACATTAGCTCAAGCCTAGAGCTCTTCCGAACTTTACTTCTGCCTGTGGCTTATCTGAAGACGCTGCACTGGAAACTGATGTGGCTGACATGCGGATCAGCCACACCAGCCTTGGGACACTGATGGGTATCAGAGGGACGGGGTAGGTGGCTGATAGCGATAACCATTTCAGCCATCTAATTTTAATCTGACACTGTATGTCAGGAGCCCTACGGAATTTTTGGGTGTGGACAAGAGATGGGCTAGGACAAATCTCCGGTTACAGCTCAAGATATCAGTGTATCAATGACAAGTTAAAGCATGTTCAAAATTATACGAGTGATACATTGAACACAGAGAACCACCCAAAAGCATACCATACTGCCCATTGAAACAGAATAAGCAGCTAGAGCATCAGTAACTCAAGAGCACCTAAGTGTATTTTAATTGTGGGTGAGGTAGTTTGTCACATATTGCACCTGCTCATTATTACTAATCTCTTCAGAAACGGTGATAGATTTCTGTATTTTTATAAGCCAACATAATGAAGCTGAGGTCAAAGTGCTGGTCTCTCCTCAGATTTCAGCTAGGGAGCTCTATGTAATAAAGAGGAAAAGCCAACTAATAAAGCATAGTGCTAATTTTTTTTTTTTTCCTTTGGTTGGGGCGGAGGGGGGAACACGACACAATGGAAAAGGAACAAAATACGTGTTAGAGCTCCCTTGTGTGTTCCATCACATCCCCCTAATTTAGGGTCATTCCGAGTAAAAAATATGTTGGGACATGAAGAAATAGTATCTAAACAGATTCGTTTTCCCTGTTGTTAGCAAAGACTTCTTTAAAACAAACTATTTCACTATTGAATGCTATACTGACATACAAGAATCCTTCTTGAGAGGTTATGGTCATTCTGAAATCCAGGCTGCATTTTTAAAACATGTTACGTTTTGCAGGCACTGCATTCAGATGAACATAAAAAGAATAATCGCACATCTTCAGGAAAGAAAAAGGAAGTTTAGCAGCTACTGAGACAAGGTAATGAGCAACCTACCACACAAATATTTGAGAATCAAATTCAAAGGGGACTGAAACTATGACTCAACTTAACAGAGGACTCCTTGGTTTTTTCTTAGTCCAATTAAGGTCTCAGCTATTTATTGGTAGATAACTAAGGCTACAATTAAATGAATATTGTGAACGTTAGCACATTTTAGTAAATTTGCACACCAAGCCTGTCGGTTGTGAGAATGGGGCTGGGATGCAAACCAGTGTGCAAACGCTGCCTATTCTTTGCGATATTAAGCAAAAAGTGTTCATCTGAAGTATTTCAGGAATGGTTTACAAAACCCTTTGTTCTTTGTGTTGCAGTGGATTAGGAACAAACACACAGGTATTACATCTGAGCTAGAGAAGTTGTAATTAATAACAGTGAGGAAATAATATTGAAAAATATCTTACCACATTTCATGCAGTAACCACATATTTGAGTTGACAGCAAAAAATTTAATGTGCTCTACTACCTAAGACACAGAAAACAGAAGCAGGACTACGACAGGACTCCATACCCTGATAAAAAGTAATCTGAAAGGGTAGAAAGCCCCTTTCATAATAGATCGAAGTTCTATGAAATGAAAAAAAAAATGAAAATCTAAAAGTGAAGTTCTATATGTAAGGGTTTTTGAGGAGGTTACTGGTTTTAAACAATAAATTCACACTGATACTGGTGCACAGTATGAAGTCATAAGAAGCTTCAAAATGGGATTAATGGGTTAAAAGAGTTGTTTTTTTAAACATAAACAGATATACATGCAGAACTGCATGAACTTACCGTCTTCACAATGTACCACAGTTGCTAAATGCATAGCTTAAATGGTAGTACATTTAAGGGAGATGAGAACAGTTTTGGTTTAAATATGTTTTCTAGATTTCCAAACACCACCTCACACAATCAGTCTTACTTTTGTCAAAGCTTAAAATACAGAAGGAAACATTTTTGCAAGCATATATTAAACATAGCATTAATAAAAGAAAAATTATATTGCCTTGTGACTAAAAACAACATTCACGTGATACAACACAGGAAAGTATCTGCTTACTCTTCTTGAAAGGTGAGGTTGCGGCACAGCCTCTATTGTCAGACTGGATGGATTCAGTTTTGTTCTGCTCCTCACCATTATTCGTTAGGACACTAAAGCATCACTTTTTGATTTCCATGGTGATTTCTACAGAGTACAGCTGTAGGAATCTGTTCTCTGCATCATTTAAATTACTAAGGTAGGGGAAACATTTGACAATGCGAGCTGTAAGAGGAAGACCCACAAAGGAATAACTGAAGAAAAGAATTAATTCTGGTTTTAGTTTCAAAACGGTAGATTACAGTCCTTCAGAGAACCACCAACCTCCAGCCTTTTAGGTGTGTAATTACAGACAAAACTTGGGGAAAAAATTCTATTCGATGACATGAAAGATGGGAGGAATTCACATACCTAGACTGTCTGCAAAATCAGTGTTAAAATTAAAGCATCACAGACATGGGTGAAGAATATGGCAGGCTAGGCACCTTCCTCATACTACACTGATGTGCAGCAGGTCTGCCTTGTTGTTGTGTTGGGATTTGGCGTGGCTAATCACATGTATTTTAACAATGATTCTTTTTCACTGTATTCAACTCCTAAGCATATATTTAAAATATCTTGCTCACTCATTTCTTTGATACTAACGGTGATCTATACAGAGAAAGATTGTGGAGAGATACTATGGGTGGGGATATAAAAGGGACATTAAAAAAAGAGAAGAGTGTTCTATTCTTATTTTTTTTTTTAATATTTACTAATTCATTCTTTCTCTCTCACCAAAACTATAGAGAGAACTCAAGAAATTTACTGTTACCGACATGATGAAAACTAAGCAACTGAGATAAGAGAACACTGCTAGTTAAATCACTTTAAAACTCTGTAGATCAGATCTTCAACTTTAATGGGGCTTCACAGATCTATTTCACTTAATGCTTATTTATATCAAATGCCTAGCAACCAGCAGCCTAAATCTTCCCTTTTGCATAAAGATATCAGCAAGAGTCTTCTAAAATTTTTTATCTTTCAAGTCACCTATCAAGAGCAAAACAAGGAAAATGTAACTTAATTAATAAAGGAATCATACTAGTGTTCTTTTCTTTTAAAATATTTTTTTCTTTAGAACACATAGGCAAATGCATCACAGAGAAATAAAAACAAAAAATATAATATTTCCATAGTCTTTCCTTACAAAGTTCAGTTTTGATTCATACCATCGTACACAGACACAAAGACGTATGCTCTCACATGAATATATCTGATAGCAAACTCAAAAAACAGGCACTGTAAGCCAAGGTTGGAAGCATAAGTTTAGCCTGAGGTGTAGAGTATTGACCCTGAGACTCCTTCACAAAGTACTCCATCTGTGAATTATTTCGTACTCCTTAAATATAAGGACAATGTAGAGTTCAAAATTATAATGCAGAATCATTGCAACAGTATTGGATTATTGTATGTGACAATTACCACAGGCCAACAGGAAACAATTTGTTATTTAAAAAAAAAAATGTATTGAGTCTAAATTAGGTGATATTATATAATGTATGACTTGCATTAGGTGATTCAGGTTGAAAACGCACATTCCAAATGCATACGGAATACTCCTTCCATGCTGTACTACAATTTTCCAGTTTTCATTTTATTACATGATGTCTCATCAGGCCAAACAAGAGGAATGGCCTCAGTTATCTTCATATAATATTAAGGAGAAAAAAGGTTTGCTATGCTGGTGGCTATAAGAGGAAGCAGGCTGCAGTACAGCACTACTACACTTGCAAAGCATGAGATTTAGTCTAAACTGGGATGGTTTCCCAGTTTAGAGCATCACAAAGAGAATGCATAAGGTTGGGTATGAAAATATCCAATGGTAGAAAGTATTATGCTGTCTTAAGCAATAATTGGAGATTTCTTTTTCTGAAGTGTGAAAAGTCACAGAAGATTTTCTAGATCAAGATAGTGGGACAAGAAGATTCCAATTATTTCCTCAGCCTTAGTCTCCCTTAGTCTATAAGACACTGGGCAAGCTCTTTGGCTCTTCTCAGCATACCTAGGGCTGGGATAATGGTAACGTCACTACTGCTGCTATGAAACAAGCCAGGTAGGTAAGGCTTGTGATGACTGCATGAAGGAAGGTGCTAGCAGACTGAGTCACATTAGCACGTCTCAGCGTAGAGAAGAACCAGTATTGAAGAAAATAATTAATAATTTTCTAGTTCATTTTTCTTTTATTTTTTTTTAATCTCATCAACTATTAATTACTTTGTTATCTGTACAAGTTGCCTCAATGGAAACTGGCCACTCTGTTTCAACTGTACCACACAGACAGCTATCAGATGAGATGTAATGCCAACTTTAGTTTAGTCCAAACATTTACCCCCATCAAAGAAAAAGTTACACCAAACATAGCCTTGTCTCATCTTACATGAAAAGTAACTTTTTGTTGTTCAGAAGTGGTTCCAAATGTCTCTTAAACCATCTAGGAAGAACAATTGTGTCAATAGATAACTGGCACTGCTGCTAGTGGGGCTTTACCTTGTTTATTTTTCATTTCCTGAGGCAGAAATAGCACCTAAAGGAGAAAGCCTGAGCAATATTCTCTTACAAGAATAATCCATATTCTTCCTGTATCTTTCAGTTCTTTCAGGATCTAATCTCTATGCTCAGTGAAGTCAGTAATAAAGCTAATGTTCACCACAAGACTGCAAGGATTGGGATTTCAATGAGAAAGGAGGAAAGATCATAAATTTCTTTCACCAGTATACAAGGATGTCTTTGGCCCTGATGACAAATTCTCCAACTATTTAAATTAAAGTAGTCAGATAAATGAAAATGCTTTATCTCCACATGAAATAAAGATTACTAGCAGAGTATGCAAGACATCATAAGGATGGAAAGCTGCCATGTGCACTGTCTAAAATACATCACGGTCTATGTCAATTGTCCATGACCCTGTCACCTCGCCACCCTGGAGGCCATGAAACTGGCCCTGTCCAAGACAGCCATCATTTTACAATGGCTCTGGGATAGTCCAGAATGAAAAAAAATATATATATACTAAATTGCCCTCTTAAATTTCTAATTTATGAGAAAGGTGTGAAGGTTTGAGAGAGTGGCTTTGAGACTCCTATTGCAACCATCATGATGAATATTGCAAGCCCCCAGCACATTGAGAAAGATTGTGATGAGGAGTAAAGATAACAACACAATTAGCAGGCAACTGAATCCAGCTTTGTAACCTACAGATTGTCTTTGGGTTATTATTCTATTCCCCAGTATGTCAGAGAGAGATAATTTTAAAAGTGAACAGAGACCAGTAACTCTTGGCTTAAACTGCCATTAAAACATGAACTGTCATTTTATTTTATTGCCAGTTCAGCCACTAGTACCAATGGGTCAAGGACTCAAATTTACTTTCGCTTGGCATTGTGTCCTCAGTCCCTAACACAGAGGTGATAATACGTCTCTCAACAGCTCAGTTTCAATAGGACTGTGATCCAGCCGTAACAGCACTTCCAGGAGGATGTAGGACTACGCCTTCTAAACAGGGACCAAACGCCAAGTGAGCAATCAGTGAAGGATGCTGAGGGAAAAGAGTCTCCTCTGCAGCAACCAACATAAATCGTGCAGGTGAATTTGCAGCACATGAAGGATCCAGGTGCCTCTCCCAATTCCCCTATTCCAGAAAAATGAACAGGATAATTAAGCGTGTCTGGGATTTACTGAGCTGGCAGATTTAGTACTGAAGAAGAACACCTTGTACAGTAAGCAAAGTCCTGAGGCATGCAACATTACCTGCAGGCGCAAAAGGAGACAGCCATATTCACGTATCAGTTTCCCCTATGTCTTGCATCCAGTGATTTTCCTTCTTTCTGTCATCATGTAGAAAACACCCATATAGCACCAAAGTTCTCAGACTAAACAAATATTGATCAGGTTATAGTTTCACTGGCAATACCAGTTAGCTTCTGAAAATGAGCTTCATGTGTATTTTTAATTTCTTTTACATCACAGACAACCAACAGACACTGTTCTTTTAAAATCAAAATTAATCCAAGCTTTACAATACTCACAACTATTTTTTTTAGTGAATCACATACAAAATAATTATTACCAACCAGAATGCAAAGGGAAAAAGTAGGAGATTTTGTGCCTGAACTGTTAAATTGCCATAGCAGATTTCTGGATGCCACCATAGAAATAATATACGTTATATAAAAGATACTATAGAAACCACCTCCATTGCACTCAGCATGAAAACCATACAATGTAATTGATGAAAGGTCTACTACTGATATTAACAACATTATTTAGTAATTAATCATATGATGAAAAATTACAGTGAACCATCAATCTGAAGTTTCTTAAACATTTGTAGAAGTTCTCAAATTACCTGCACTTTGCACCTCAGGCATATCTTCCTTAAAGTTGATATTTTTAGGATTTTCATGGGTGTTTATTCCTCATGAGTGTAAATGTACCTTGTGTCTTAAACCTCATTTCAGAAAATTCTACAAGATTCCACATTACTAGTTTAATACTAAAAGAAAAAAAAAGTTACTACAGCAACATTTTTAAGTCTTAAAATCCCTCTTGTTATGAAAAGTTAGTTTTATGGAGCATTACTGGAAGAATTTTAGTTGTAAAACGTGCTTAAGTAGTTGCAAAACAAACCCATCACATGATGGCTCTTGCAAGTTCTCCGCATATTCTTTGTAAAAACAGAAGAAATGAGAGAGCGTAACATAGTAGTTGAAACCCAGACAAGTCAATATTTCAATATTCCTAACCAATTTATGTTCCTAATTGTTAATGATAAATTTTCTGCTGTATTTCTGTTCATCCTTTTACACACACAATAGCTGCACACCTTGCTACCCAACAAGGGAAAGCCTTAAATGGCATATGTAGAGCCCCTTTAGATAGTCTGATGACACAAAGTTTTTAACTAAAGCTCACTAATATGAATCCTGATTTTGTAATAAAGCCTCCTTACGCATGATCACCTCTCCTGTAGGAAGAGAAATGGTGGCCTTAAAAAAAAATCAGTCTTGCTCTTCTCCACTATGTGTTTTAACTTAAAATGCACAAACCAGTCAACGCGTTGGCCTAAGGTGTTTTCCAACCATTTATTCCTTAGCATAGCTCTACCACAGAAACCACTACAGTCAGCTTGGTCAAGTGCTGGCAGAAGGACAGTCAGAGCTAGTAGAAGCTGGTCTCTCCGTTTTTGTAGCTGCTGCACAAGGGGACATCATGGTTGCCAGTAAAGCCCCCTGCTTGACCACTTAAGGGAAGAGGCAGAAGGCCCTGCAGCCGTGTTCTCAGGGTAGCAGCTGGACCACAAGCCCTGAGCGCAGAAGTTTATTCTTAGCAAGAGGCACTTTTCTTCTGTCATCAGAAAGAGGTGGGAAGGCGGTATAGCCACAGGGCAGCTGGGAAGGGACCCATACTCCTCTTGTGTGTATTGACTGTATGGCCAGCAGTGCCCAAAAGGTTCCCGTAGAGAAGCCACTAGTGACGTGTATGCAAAGCTCTGAGAGGAGCTGGGGATCAGGAGGAAGGAGGTACATTCAAACTGACAGAAAACTGCAATTGCTACAAAGAAGACAGTGACTTACCTGCTCCGGGAAAGTTCCCTTTGAAAGAATGCAAAGCTGTACCCTGTGTCCCTGAAACCAGAGTGATTTGACTGAGGAGTATAAAACCAAGCCTTAAATTGATCATTTGAATTGCATATGACAGGCCACAAAATAAATACTTTGGCTACCAATAGGGTCTGTAGTGAAATCTGAGGAGATGGGAACAGAATGAGCTGAAAAGCAAACTGCAGGCTCAACTGCTTCATCGGGTTTTGAGCACAGTTTGATTTGAGCTTAGGGAGAACTGTTTGCCCTTCTGGCTACAGCCCCACTGAGGAAGGACAGCTCTGCCTCGAAATCCTGAAGGGAGAACTTGTCACAAAGTGAGATGGTGGAAAGTAACTTTAACTCGGGCAGCTGAAAGAAAATAAGGGTGTGGTGTCCCAAAGGGCAAAGGCTGAAATTACAAAGTTGTGGCTCACTGTGGATGTGGCAGTTTAATCAAGGCAAGCTTTAAGAAGAGACGAGTTATCTTTTAATTGATCAACTGATACAAGTGGAAAAAAAATAGACGGCATTTGGAACACGCAGACCCATCCTTCAGGATCTTTTTCAGAGATCTGAAGGAAGGGTTGCAACGCACACAGCTTCTCCGTGTTCTCCAACTAAATCAGATGGACTGATAAAAGAAACTACCACTCCCTATAATCTCTGCCTTGCAGAAATTGCTAATACGGAAATGTAAGGCCCAACGTCAAATACCTGACAGCAAATGGAGCAGCTCTTCTCAGTAACAAGAGTACCCATGAGCTCACCAGAGACGCGATGCCTTCCACTGTCAGAGCAAGTCATTATGGGAAACAATCACCACATACCTAGCAATAAGGTCCAACAGAATAAATCTGAGGACAAGTATTACGTTTGACACTCTATACAGCTATGCACCTGCTAATATCAATACCCAAACACTAAATCATTTGTAATTTACTCTCCGTGACACCTACCAACTGTAGTCCAGGAGCAGATGCAGAGCAGTTAATAAAGTAACCCTTGCAAACTTCATCAGCACTGTCACAGAGAGTAAACTCCAGAGTCATCTCTTTCCCAGCAAAATCACTTGGAGACAAAGCAACTGAAGTGGTATTACTACTGAGAAGAGAAAAACAAAGCTATGTCATATCTTCAGTCTGATAATCATCATAGCTTTTCTGGTCAGCTCCATTTTAGCCTTTGTTTCTTTTATGTTTTCCTTCACATTTTTTAATACCTTATTCTAATATTAAACTATTTGCTATTTTAAGGATGCAGCTTCAATTCTCTTTAATTCTTCCTTATATACAAACTCTGAGAGCTGCACTTAAGTGACCATTACCTGTCTAAAACAGAGAAATCCAATGACATATTATAACCCCTGTAACTCCATATGGAGGCTACTTCTGTTATAAAACCTGACAGAAAGAAAAAAAATGAACAGCATTACTTTCAATAAGTATTACTGAATTTTGCAACTTCTGGTAGATGCAGTTAGCAAAAATAAGTGCTCTTAACTGTTAAGTTTTATTAAAATGGGTCCCCTTGTACCATTTATACAAAGACTGCCTACCTCATTCTTTATTAAAAAGCATTTCCAAAGAATTATCTTTAAAGATTCACATGCCTGCTGCAGCAGGGTATGCAAATACTCTATACATTATTCTCACAGTTTAAGTTGCATTTTTAAACTCTTGTAACAGTTTAAAGATACTGACAATATTACACAGTGTTCATCAATAAAAGAATCATTTTGAAATACCTTTGTTAAATGATTTCTACTTCTATATCTCAAGGATTACTGCTCTGCTCTGTTTAATGATTCATTATTACCATGCAGGTAAAAAGAACATGTGAGGTTAACAGCTATGGCCATTAGCTGTAACCTAGCTGGCATAACACTGTATAATTGATCCATTTTCTTCAAGAATAAAATTCAGAAACAGAGAATTACTATTAATGCCTCTATAAACAAGTACAGAAAGCCTGGGGGCAAATGCATGGGATAACAGCAAAGAGAAGAGGAAGGAAAATGGGAACACATCAAAAGTTTATTTATAAATATCAGAGAACTGCTTTCTTGGCATCGTATAATGTCTATGCAGTCTCACATTGATCTAACTTTTAGACAGTGGCCCTATGTTTAAGAACAGAAAAAGTAAGAATCAGCACACTAGACTTATGATACTCTTCTGAAAATAATCACGGCTCTTTCCCAGTTGAAATTGTTTCAAGACTGGCAGTTTAAAGACAAGATTTCCAGAGTTTGTTCTCTGTACAAGTATTTTAAGCATTTTCTAACCCAATGATGGCAGAGCTCTCATTGTGGTAGTAATGACAGTAATCTCTGTTAAGACAATCACGTCAACCACTATATTCATATCTAATTTTATCTTTGGTACTCAGGAGTCCTTTACAAGGCTTTACCTTTTGCAACAATCACAAGTCAGGCTGTCTTTGACATTTTTCTTCCATCTCTCCCAGAACGGTGTTTCCAGGTGACAGGCTCAAGCAAATATTTCTTTCAGGGTGAAGTTTTGCACGTTCACCTCACTTTTAGATATTGTCCTTCCATCTCACTTCTCCTTCTTCTGTATTTTTCTCATTAGCACAACTGGGGGATGTGGGTCACTATCACAGTACTGATTGCAATCAAAATGCCAATAGAAATACAGTCAATTCCACTTCCATGAGAATTTTCTCCCCACTGCCTGTCTGTGACTGTTTTTAATGCTGTTTTGTTTATGCAGCAGAAGATGGCCCTTAGCAAACCGAAGGATCTTGAATGCTCATTTAAAAATTTCCTGGAAGTGAAGGGCTCATACGCCCGAATGCTTGTGGTTTTCAGTATCTTGTTTGTTTGCTTTCCAAACTGACCACTAGTTCTAGTAAGAAATATGATCTCTCTACAAACCTCGCCTTTTTCACTTCAGAGAAAGCATGTTACATAAAAAACAGACCTTTTTGAAACTCTTCAAAATAAGTCTTACCACACCAAGCAAGTCTTACATATAAGGCAAAAAAGCAATGAGCCTGCCTGCACTACATTAACGAATATCACATTTTGCATTTAAAGACCCTTGAAGGAGTGAAACCAGTATGAGCAGCTTTATTTGTATTCATCTCACTAAATTTTGTTTCCCCAAATTTCAGTAATCCTACTCTCTAGTTGGCAACTAAATAATAGATTTTCTAAGGCCTTAAGTAACATGCCATATTCTTCAAGCAGTCTTGTATGCCAGCACCTCCATTTTCCCAATGCACAATTAATGCTTGTAGATGAGGTGGGTTGCTTCTGTCACAGATTTTAAGGGTAGCTGTAATTCTTCTTCAGAGAGATTCTTCTCAGCAGTGCTGGCATAAAGCAAGCCTTCAGTTTCCACAAGAAATTCTGACTTACATTCTCGTGGCAGCAAGAAAAGACAATAAAGATACAACAGAGGAAATAAGAAAAAATGGTGCAGTAAGTATGCTCTGACTTGGAGATAAAAATAAATACATTAGTACTTGTGGTTATAATCTCACCCTTCATACTGGGTTCAGATTCAGAAGCTGTAGCTTTAGTTCTCAGGTCTGCCAAGCTTCCTAGATCACTCCACATAAATATTTCATTCTGTGCCTTAGTTGTCTATCTGTAAATTGAGGGCAGCAGTAACTACTGTTCTGTGCTTCCATCTTGCTATTTTTTTTTTCCTTATGATTTTCAGATTGTAAAATGGGCTGACTTGCCCTGTTTTAGCACAGCAGGGTTCTCATCTTCGTTGAAGGCTCTTTGGTGTTATTGCAACACTGAACGTTACCAGCAGGAGCCATATGTGTGAGAGAACGTTAACTTGTTTGTATCAAAAAGTAGAATAAAATGCTTTTAATACAGTAACATACTTGAGAGATTGCACAAAAGCCACTAAGTCAATGCTATGTCACTTTTTCCACATATACACTAGAGAAGGCACCGAATAAAAACATTTTCAAGAGTCATACTTGTTGCCTTTATTGTTGGAGCTTACCCCTGTTCCTTTTATTACACATAAACTCTACAACATCTTCTATAAACAGCACTGGTTTCGGCACGAAAGTTACGTTTACTATGGAAAAAAAAAAAGTATCTTTAGTTCACAGATGCCACCTACATCCTGAGTTAAGAACAGTGAAGTTTTTCCAAACTTACTCTTGCATTGTCGTGGCAGGTCATGTGTCTCTTCGAATTCTTGCCCTGAGCAACTGGAAGCAGATATTTGTACAAAGTATTTCTTTTGAGATAAACAAATCAAGTATAATAAAGCTCAGAAAGGGGGAAAAGAGAGAGTCATACACAAACTCCAATTTTTTCGTTTAAATCAAGGACTGAGTGAATACACAGCCAGGCTGTGAATTCATCTTCAGACAGTATAAATTACTGGTTTTGTATAGTCTAGGCCTCCAGGATAAACAGACAATTCTTGAACAATTCAGATCCAAACAAGTCTTCCAGGCTTTTCTGAAGTTACTACATTGTCCTGGGTCAGAGTAATCCTCCTCCCACCACCTCAGCATACATACACCTACATCACACAGGCATGCAGTGTTGTCAGCAGTCAAACGGCACTGAATGAAGCCATTTTACCCGCTGACAACAGAAGCAAGCTTATCCTCAGAGGCATGGATTGAAGATGTTGCCGAGATGCTGGCTGTAAAGCAGGATTCTTTTTGGCTGTTTTCATCATTAAAAATTGTAACTCCACTCCTTCAACAAAGCTTTCTCTATTCTTGCCCTTAGATCAGAAGGGAGTGCCTTCTGCAAAGAGAGCAAGAAAGCCAAGGACACCAAATTTTTTCCAGAAGAGCCCACAATAGGACAGAAAAATTTAAGAAATAAAATCAAAACCCACAATGTATGAAAGACCTATTGCTCAATCTGTTCTTCACTGTATAACACCCATTCTCCTATTTATGTATCTATAATATTTTTTTTTTTTTATGGTACTCAATATCCACAACTAGTGCCACAGAAACATCATCTGTAGGGGATTCCTTTGGCCTACAGCTTGAACTAGAGTAAGATGTTAAAAAAATAAAATTCATAAGCTGTGACTTTCCCACCAAAAAAGCATTAACACAGTGTAAAATTACAGCAGCAAAGGTATGGGTATGGTGGATGAAACAGCTTACGAACAGACTGGTGGCAATGCTGGGTGAGGAGGTAGTACAGACTGGTGACCCAACAAAAGCTCAAATCAGGGATAGAGCTCCCAACTCCAATGGGAGGTTCTCCAAGGGTTGAGCAGAGGGGTCTGAGAGCATCCATGTTATACAAAGGGGACATGCAAACATGGCTGGGAATCCTTCCCCTTGCTTGCCATAAAAGCTTTCCATAAGTTAAGTTTAATAGGGTACGTTTCATAGTCGAATTATAGTGGGGTGCCTACAGGAAAGGACTGGAAGCCCACGTTGCTGGGCTCCTGATATTGTCAAAGCCAAAGTCCTCTCTGTTCAGAAATCAGCAGTTTCCAAGCCCTACCTGAGCAGTGCCTTGGAAGAGATCAGTCTCAGAAAGGAGCAGCACTTTTACAGATATACAGAGTATATACAGAGCATTGTGTCATATTCTCTTCCAGGGAAAAGATTATCTTTGGTGTTTGTAAGAGGCCGGCATGCCTTGAAGGCTGCACCCTATTAGCAAGTAATAATCCTACTAGAAACTTCACATTTTGCTTATTCACTGTTGCTGAGGGCTGAGCTGAAATTAAAGAGGGTGGGAGTAGCCCTCTGGAAAGGGTTTGGAGCAGGGGTTGGGCAGTCCCTGGGGAAAAAAACTGGGAGAGGTGCAGCGTGGGGTGCATGCTTGGGTGGATCTATATTGCTCCATCAAGAAGTACTTCAGCGAGGAAAGCCAAGCCCCAGGATGGGGAGATGCAGCTGATAGAGCCACGAGAACTTGGGCATTCATAGAAAGGCTCACAGGAAGGACTCCATCCACCCAGCAAGAAGCTTTGCTCTGAACAACAAACAAAACAAACAGATCTAGCAAGTAAATTAATGGCCATACATCCTGGCCTCTTTTTTTTTCAAAAAGTAAAAGGAATGAAATATTAGAAAAGTAAATGTAACATTTGACTATATATGGTATTACCTTCTCCTCAATAGCTTTTAGGCCTTTTCACTACATTTACCCTGCAATGTTAAATACTTTCTCTTCTCTGTTTACCTGGACTCCCTTGTTCTTCAAGGACTGGTTTGTAAAGGCGCTGCTGCAGCTTACAACGAAACATAACATTAGTTCATACGATTTGCTTTACATTAAAAGAAAATTGATATTCTAGGCAAACAGCCCCCTTGACATTAGCAAACAAACAAAAATAAAAGAAACAAAACCAAACCAAACCAAAACAACAACAAAACCACCAACAACAAACCATTAGACCAAAACTCAAAACTTAGCCTCATATTGTTCACTCAAAACACCACTGCCTGGCACTGAGTACTTGGAAACATCCTGCATCATATTTATGTGAATAGGGAGGTTTTGTTCATGTTTCCACTGTACCTCCCCAGCCTCCAAAAGGACTCAGTGAAGTCCTTCAATAGTTTGACATCAGCTTTGGTTTCATGCTTCATCTCTTAATGTCGGGGTTTTTTTGTTTTTGTTTTTGTTTGGGGGGGGGGGGGGGGGGGGGGGAAGGCTGGTTGGTTTGTTTGTTTTTAAGTTTGCAATGAAAGGCATTTCCAGCCTGTTCCCCCCTGCAGTCCCTGCTGGCGCTGGAAGCCAGCCCAGCCTTCTCTTTTGGCGTCCTTCTCCTCCTCCTCCTCCCGGTGAGCCAGGGCCACGGCCAGCCCACGGCGCTGGGCTCCCCCTGCAGGACTGCGCTCCGCACTGAGACAGGCACTCCTGGAGAAGTTTTGCCTTGACCCCCCTTCTTTTTTTGGAGAGAGAGAGGGGAAAAAAACAATACAAAGCTGAATTTTAAGCAGTGGAGATGGGGGATGTCTTCATCTTGTGTCTGTGGCCAAGCTGCAGCAGGTGGGAATCAACCACCGACCGCAGGTCGCACCGCGGCTACAAAGTGCCAATGCTGGCAGATTTCGTGATGCCGGAGGACACTTAGCGATTCTGTCAGAAATAAAGTAAACGTTCCGACTTTAGACTTCTGGGCACCTTGGAAAGCAGCAGCCAAGGGCTTGATTTCTGTCTCACGCGATGGCAGCGAGCTGCTGCGCTCAGAGCACACGCGCGGCCTTGTCAGCGGCGACAGGCCCGCAGCCAGCCAGGAGCAGAGCTCGCGGTTCCTGCTCCCTCTTTTCTTCAAAAAAAACATGAAACAACCACCAAACCAGTGCTACCAAATTAATCAGAAAGATTCAATTAAATTAAATTGGCACACACTGCCAATTTAAGAATCAGTTTTCACCTCTGATTTTCTGTCTTTTTACTTAAGGGACAACACGCTTATTTTCCTCATTGAAAAAGTCTGCTGTTTTATTATGATTAAATACTGAAATGCAGCATATTTACAGTTCAATTTATTGTCATATTCAGTCTGGAATTGGCCATTTGGCTGGTTAAGTTGTTTCATGCAACGGCACTGTGACATGTACTATTAAGAAACGAGAAATGGCAGATGGACATTTTCAAAGATGCATCAACTTCATAAACAGCACGCTCTGGCTTCAAATATAATCTACTAAAAATGAGTATCAAAGACGAAGATCTAGGTTCAACATCCTCCACGAAAATGTCGGAGTGCTCTCACCCATGACTTTGTGAAGGAGCTTGCCATTTCCAGCAGTACACTACTTCGTCAAATAATTTTAACAATCACAATTGCCATAATGTCTCTGAAAATTTGAACCTGCTTTCACCCTGGTCTGCACACCTCACAGGCTTTCATTTGGGCTCTGGACTAACTGTCATAAGAACAAATGGACCATGCACATATAGCCAAGACTACACCTACACTGAAAAATTAAAGGATTTTTAATGGCATTTAAATTAACTTAAATAGTAAAGAAAATTTAATTAAAAATTGAAGGAAAACCCTTCCAGATCTGAGTAATATTTCAGGATGGAGCTTGATATGAATGGTGTTCCATGAAACTGTAGCCTGCAATATAAGGGGACTGAATTCCAGGTGTGCAGAGGCTCCTTGGCCAGTATCTCTCAAGGTGTTTCACAGGACGCCACAGCACTGCATTTCCTCTGGAGTCCTCTTGGCTTCTTTTCTTCTTTTTTCTGCTTCTACATTCACTGAGCTCCCAGTGGCTTCATGCAGCAAGGCCATCTCCTGAAAGTGACTGACACACAAATTCCCCCATTCTTTCCCTTACCAAGCAGGCAAGTATGAAGCACTTCACCACAGCAAGCAAACTGGCAAGGAGGTCTTCTGTTCCAGTTAAATTAAAATTTGAAAGGAGAAGCATTTAAAATATGAAATCCTTGGCCTGTGTGAAATGTCCCTCTGTTCGCATAAGGACTACCACAGTTCAATAAGTAAAGGCAGTATCTGTCCAGTTACAGATTAAACAGTCCTTCAACCTGACTTTGAAGATAACTGTTCTCTTTAGTTGAAAGGAAATAAACAAAACACACTCTTTCACTCACACAAAGTTTGGGATCATAACTTAAAAGCCAACCTCATGGATTTGAACAGTGACCTAAAGCAAAAACCACTGCTGTTCCAAACACCTGTTGTAAGAACAGCAGAAGAACTAAGTTGTAACCAAAAGCTATTTCTCTCATGTAGCACCACCATTCTTGAATTGATTTTCAGTTTCTCAATCTCCAGTAATTCTATTAAAGCATTTAACCCTGAACAGGAGACTTGTAAGGTGTGCATTACCATACTGAAAACAATTTCATTGAATGCTACTGAGTGTAATGTATTTAGATAAACTCTTCAAGGCTGAGGTTGCATCTTCTTCCATGTATTTTTGCTGAGAATACTGTCTGTACCCAAAAAAAACCCCTGCAAACTCTAAGTAAAATATCTAAGGGACTACAATGGAATACGATCTGTTACTATCCATGTGCTGAGTAAGGGGCATTGCAAAATGCAATCTGTTTCTCCCAGAACTAAGAGACAGAAAGAGCTGTCCACGTGTGACACAGTAACCTTGAAAATTCATAAAATAAGAAGGCATTTGTCAAAAAAAATGCAGAGAATTTTGGAAGGTCAGACTAGCTTCAAGAGGCAGCTGAAAGCAAAATCAGAACAGAGGGGAATGAGAATGTTCTGCTACATATTCAAGTTGTATTCTTTAAATGAAATGTTTATCTGTAATTGAAAATCATGCAAATAATGACAGCAGCAATGTGGTATACCTGTGTTAATGCATAAATGAGTTTTCAACTGCTTTTAATATTAATTATGTTAATATACTTATTAGAAGACATTTCAAACCTGTTTTTCTGTTTTACATTGAGCCTCAATTAGAATTTGGAGGAATAAGCCTACCTTCAGCATCAGATCCACCAGTTATTATCATACGACAAGTAAATCATGCATAGTATTATTCATTATAAAGAAAACAACCTCAAATGGCGGTTGCTTTGGCCCACTTTTGATTACTCTTAACAATTACCTTTTAAATACGTTTACAACCGAAGAGTGGCAAAAAGCTTTTCTTGCAATACTTGCATACTGTGAAACAGAATAATGGATGCAGTATTTCTAAAATGTGCAAATGTTTCTATACTAGTAGCTCTGATACAGATATATATATCACGCCCTCACAAAATAAGATGTTTAAAAAAGAAAGTTATAATGAAAGCTGGGGTAGGCTAGAACAAAGGCAATGGGACAACACTCCAACAAAAAGAAAGGGTAGACTTTAAAAACATAAGACACTTAATCCATCCTTTATCAATTATTCCGACAGAATCTACTTAAACATGGAGAAGATAGGGTAGTGCAGGTGGATTACTAATGTATAAAATGTACATTTATTATCCAGGGAAGCAGCAATAACAGAATGACAGAAAAGTAAGGCTGGAAGCACTCTCATGAAGTCCATTCCCCTGCCCCAGGGCAAGATCAACTATACATAAACCATTCCTGACAGATATTTGTCTAACTTGTTCTTAAAAACCTTCAGTGACAGAGACTTTGCAACCTCCCTAGGCAATCGGCTGCAGTTCTTAACTATCCTTACCATTAGAAAGATTTTCCTAACGTCTAACCTAAATCTCCCCACCGCAGTAAGCTTGTCTGTTACTTCTTGCTCTATCCCCAGCAGAACTGGAAAACAGTTTTTATTACCTTCCTCCTTACATAAAATTTCCATATCCATTTAAATGGTTATCACATCTTCCCTCACTCTTTCATTCTCTGAACGAATAATGGCCAACTGAGGCATACGCAATCTGCTGGAACAATTTATCTGGTCTCCCATGTAATCCCTTCAAGGAGCCTCCCTATTCTGGAACTATAATCCCCAGGCCAGAGACATCTCCACCCAAAACACTCGAGTTAAGCAAAACAAGCTTAAGAAAGGGGGAGCTTAAAGGGGAAAGGAGCCAAACCAAGTGGCAAGCTCTCACATCGTGCAAAGAAAGGTCCCGCATAAACCAGAAGAACTCACTGCAGCAGGGAAAGGTGGGGAAAGACACCCCTGAGGAGGGCAGAGCAGGAGGAGAAGGGTTAAATCTAGAGAAGAGGGGAAGAGGCTCTCAGACAAGCCTGGAGCTGAGTTGTTGTGAGTTGGTCTGGAAGTGGGAGAAGTCCAGAAACAAGGGAAGGTGAAGGCACTGAAAAGTAGGAAGATTACCAGAAGGGTAGGGAATCTGGAAGAGAAACGAGGCCCAGAAGGGGAGGGATGGAGGAGTCTCAGTACAGGGAGAAGGAATTTGTGCATTGGAGGAGGAAGAGGCGCAGAGAGGTTAGGGAAGCATGAAACCCAGGACAGGAAACACAACAGAAGTCCTGAATGCCAGGGGTACACAGAGCAGAGGCGAGGGGATCTCCTCAAGCCACGTTCCTCTGACCAAGAGGAAATCCTAACAAACACAGTTTCTCTGCCGAATTAGGGTCTGGTGAAGTAATAGCCAAGGTGAAGAGCCCTTCTTGGGAGTAACTCTGCCTCTTTGGATACTGACGAAGGTCAAGCTTGGGCGACAACAACCTTGAGATAAGGCTGCAAGGGACTATTCAAAGATTTGAGGGTAGAATCACTTCCATGGTGACAGGTATGAGGGAAAAGATACGGAGCTATGGAACAGGATCAGAAGGTGACAAAGTCAGTGCTAGACGGAAGGGCAGGGGCCCACTGCACAGAGCAACCTCACACTATTTATTCCAGTTTCCATAGTGCCTGAGCTAATAATTCTTCCAGCAGTACTGAGGGTCACAGGGCAGGAATGCCTAAGAGTCAGCTCAGGTCCGTCAGAGCTTGTGCTGAAACAGAGCTAATAAAATCTTGACGGACCTAAGATGACCCTGTAAAGTCAGGATGCTTCATACACCGATTCCTAATCCCCCCTACAATATTCCCCTTATCCTTTGATCATTCTGGACGTCCCTGTGCCACATATTCCCCAGTGATGGAGAGCCGATTTCAGAATTGCTCTGCTCCGTTAAACCAGCACTTGAAACATGCACTGGTGAAGAAAGTGGCTAATTTTTTTTAATGGACCTTGGCTGTCCCATTCCCCGCCACCAGTACCCTAGTACTGGCACAACACCAAGTCAGACCAAGGTAGAAGGCGTTACCCTTCACGGCAGCTATGAAGTGTGCAAACGAAGCGGTCCTTCTGACCACCAGACCAAAGCGGGCCCTTCGCTGCACTGCTTATTACGGCCACGTCTTGCCATGTAGCTCAGTGCGTCAGACGTGCCTCGGCACAAAACCCCTCTGCTTCGTGGGAACCTAGGAAAAAACATCTTCAGAAAGTTCGGGAATTACTTCTCAACTCTCAAAAAGACCATTTTTTCAATTCTCAAGGGCCATGTTGTCTAGACCTCTGGCCTTCTTTTTCCTTTTCGCTGGATGCTTCCAAAAGGCCCAAAGAGTGCTGCTCAGAGCAGAAATAGTACACCAGCCTAAGTAGAGTGGAAAAATTATTTTGCATGTCTTACACACAGACTCCTGTCCATATATTCTAGCATAATGTTTATGACGTGGTATTGTTGATTCATAGCCATTTTCTGGTCTCCTGCAACTGCCCATCTGTTTTCTGCAGACCTGCTGTCTCACCAGTTATTCTACATTTTGATTTGCACAGCTGATTATTCCTGCCCAACCACAATGGAGAACTTGTCCTTAATGAACTGCATCGTATTTATTTTAGATCAGTTCTCCAATATACCGCATTAATTTTGAATTCTAATCCTGTGCTCAGAGAGTTTACATCCTCTCCCTAGTTGGTGTCATCTGGAAATTTTGCATGCAGATTCTATCATCTAAGTCGTTAATTAAAATATTGAATATTTTCAGGCAATCCTGGGCAAAATCACACTTGACATATCCTTCCAGTTTGACTATGAATCACTAGTAATTATTCTGAGAACAGCTTTTTCAGCCAACTGCGTACCCACCTTGGAGCCCATATTGCCACCTTGTTTATGAAAGAGCGAAAAGCCTTCCAAAATGAAGGTACCTTTTTTTTTCCTACTCAGAGGGAAGTTAGGCTCAACTGACAAGGTATATTCTGGAAAAAAAATCATGCATATTCATTTATTGCATTATTACCGACAGGCTATTTGTTTAAAAAACAAAACAAAAAAAACACACACACAAAAAAAACAGTTAATTATTTTATTCTGACATTTTTTCCCCAAGAACTTAAGCTAAGCTATCTACTCCAAAGGGGGAAAAGAAAGACGCAGGGAAGTTTACACGTAGGTGCAGTGTTTGCTCTTCCATAGTTTTTTTGAACCTAGACTGTCCTCCAAATGCTCTCCGGCGTAACTGCTAATTGCTCAGATATTGCTTCAGCTATTTCACCCTATGCTGGAGAGATAATTTAATAAGCTGCAGCTTGTTTTAAAATACCTATCTTATCTAATTAGTTTATAATCAGTTCTATTCCAGTTCTGTTTAGAATTCCTACCCGCCTCAAAGCACTATTCCTTTCCTTGCTGCCTGATTGCACCTGATTGCCTTTTTGGCAAAGAAGGATGCAAAAAGAAGTCATTAACTACTTGGTCCTCTCTGCACACATCAGATCATGAGTTTTGCCTTTCCCTCTCAGTAAATAGTCCAGAAACTCAGTCTTCCTCTTATTACTAGTCAGAATAGAGCACGTTTCCTTGTTACCATGTCCTTTACTAGCTGCACTTTGTTTCGTGCTTTGGCCTATCCAATTTGGCCCTTGCATTCTTCTACTGTTCTTGTGTATTCATCTTGATTACGTATCTAGTTTCCACTTTATGAGTCCTTCTCATTTTTTAGTTCATGCAATTTTGTCTCTCACACTTTCTTACTGGGATACCTTTTATTTGTGCTTTTAAAACCCTTTATTATGACAAGAAAAGCATAGTTCCTTTAGAAATCATAAGCCTTCCTGAATTTCTTAGGTTTGTTTCCCAAGAAATCTTACCTATCGGTTCTATTAGGTCAATTAAGTCTACTTTCTTGCATACCATTGCTTGTATTCTGAAGTTCTCTTTTTTCCTCTTCTGAAGAATGAGCTCACTTGCCTGTGATTGCTATCACTCAAATTGCCTTTTACTATCATAGGCTCAACCATCTTTTTCCTAATCAAGCCTAGGAGCATGTCCTTCCCATTGCCTTTTCCACATTCTGTAATCCTGAATCTATTATACTTGCATCATCTACTGAAATTAGTATTTGGCCAGTAAAGTTAAAGGGGTTTTACCATACGCCGTTGTCTGGTAATACATGATAAATACAGCATATGTCTTGGAACAAGAGCCATCTGCAAAAAATGGCAACTTTGGCATCTGTACCAGTAACATCAGCGTACAGATGGGATCAAAGTGTCTCCTAGCCATACCTGTAAGCCTTCCCAGGTCACAGCTATTAGTAAGGTAGAAAGGAGTATTTTGAAATACTCCAAAGGTGGCTTCGCAGAGGCATCGTCCTCCAAGGCTTCTTTTAACAGCACTATGTTCAGCTGTAAATTGAAAATGATTACCCCAGTTGTTCCAATAGCTGCAATCACTTAGCATTGCTAGATTCAATGTTGACACTGCACTGCTTTCAGATATCAAAGCTTTTTCTGTACAAATTAGCTCACTTCTGCATGCGGTCATGCCCCCTCTGCTACTAGCCACTACTGTTTTCTTCTACAGCTAACCCAGCATGCCAACAAAAGGAGGAACATAGCAAGGATCACAGGAGAAGCTATACGCACCTACCATTACATGCTGCTGCAACTCTTAAATTGGCATAACACGCTCCTATGGGTTTCTGTAAGAAATAACATAACTACCCACTTTTGCTGCTGAATGTGTTATATAAATCTACCAAGGAAAAAGAATGACCTCCAAAAAAAGAAAAAAAAGTGGATATCAATTTGATTCAAGTTGGGAGAAACAGAAGTCCTTGCCTTCTTATCATCTAAAAGCAATGGCAATTCAGCCTGTTTGCTTTACAAGTCCCCTGCCCATTTCTTTTGCATGTCTCCTGAACATATGGTGCAACTTGCCTGAAAGTTTAATAATTCTTTAGTACAGCTAACAAGATTTGAAAATGTTTATTAACTTCTTTACCTGAGGGCAACTCCAAAAGAATAAAAGAACTCCTTACGAGAGAGAGCACAACCCTCATGCTGTTAAAGTGTCCAAAATGGGTAGGAATCTGCTGGGTTGTCACCACAATTTGATTGTTGTCCCAGGCCTCCAGGCACACGGGTTTCATTTTTCTGAAATTTATGCAGCCCTCTTTGCCATTCCCCTCCACCCAGCAGCAGTCACGAGGTCAGCGACTCTCTGACGCCCCGCTGCCTGAGCAGTCTCATCCGCGTGCCAAGAATCCCGACCCTCTGGGAGCAAAGGGAGAGCTGAGGCTGTGGCAGAAGAGGGTGAAGTTGGAAAGAAAATAATATCATATTACAAAGGTGCTGAAGGTAACAGCGTTTTCAGCAGAGGGGAGAGCCACAGAAGGAGGGAACAGATATCCAAATAGGAAGACTTCCAGTGGAGTGGCAGGAGGAGAAGGGCTAGCAGAGAGTGGTGAGGAGGAAGATGCACAGACCATCCAAGCACCACACCAGAGAGCTGTGCGAGCATGCTGCATGTCATGCAGAGGCAGGAGAGCCCTGCGGTGGTTCCTGACTTCACATCTCCCATCAGCACTGGAGCACATTCGGAGCAAAGCTTCCCACTTGCTCTCCTCCAAGAGGCATCTCGCTCACACGCACGGAAGTCATGTTGTAAATAAAAACAACGCAGCAAGGGGGACATGATGGGATTTCCTCCAGATGTGCACTACCGTGCTGAACTGAGGCACAAGTGCAGGCACCTGGCCGTGCAGCGACCATCCCGCTGCAGTGAGAAGGGTGGGACCAGCCTCTGTGAGGGTGGATCTGCTGTGAGATGGGGCAAAGGGGGAGCCTGTCCTCAGGGACACGAACGGTTTTGTTGTTCCCTCTTGGGAAGACCTCCTAGAATAGCAAGGAGCCCAAAGGAAAGCAGCTTGAGACAGAAAATGATCATCCCATACATACAACCCCCAATCCAGCAAACTTCTAAAGGCAAAAAATCTACATCAGAAAAATAAATGTCTCGCCCATTGGTTACTTTCACTGTGGTACTAACCCATTACCTAGGCCCTCTAAACCAAGAGAACTATCCAGCTGATTTTCTATCCACTTCTTACGGGGTCGCAGCTGGCCAGCAGGTGTGGAAACAGGGCAGCAGCATCTTCTAACCCCCATTTCCTTTCTTCCAACTCTCGGATTAGAAACCAGTTCAGACACAAAGCGCCCAGTGAATTCCAGCGGAGTTCACACCAGAGGGAGCTTTTCTCAGGGAAGCCCACCACCTTCGTATCCTTTTTCTTACTAAATTATTTTCAACACGTCTATGGGGAAACACATTGGAATCAGTTGAAACGGTGTTCAGTTAAACCCTTTGGTTTTGCCATATCAAGTACTGCTGCAACTGGACCACGTGGGGAGGAAGGGAGGGAGCCCAAGCAGAAGTTATCTGGCAAGCCCTGCACAGAGGTGTGCTCTGCTTGAAGGGAGAAAACTCAACGCTACCGTGTTTCCGAGAAGCCTCCCGACATAAACAATGTCCGTCCTGCGCCCTCGCCAAACTCCCATGTTAAATATAAGAGCAACTTAATAGACTATATTTTATACAATGCAAATAGGCCCAGCTGACCCAGGAGGCCGCTCATTGTTAAGCTGTTGATGAGTACTTTAATGAGGAAAGCTGAGATACGCCTTCCCCAAGGCTTATAACCAACCATTTCAGGGGGCAAGAAATACAGATACTACTCACTATTAATACAAGTATTGAACTGTTTCTCAAGTGAAATGTTCTAAAATCTTATTTAAACTGAAAGTACTACAAGATGCTACACAAATTTTTTTTGAAACTCTAGCAAGCTGTCCCAAAATAATTAGCAGAATTAGAGCAGAAGTCCTTACCTGTGAAAGCATTTGTGGCCTGAAAACCAGCTTCCTGCATACTGCTCTCCCAGTGAAGCTTGTGATTCCAACCTTAACCTGTCCTTACTGGAGACAACTGCTGAGCTTGAAGCTGTCAAGTCACTTCCATCTTAGCTCGTCAGAGTCCATGTCTCTTCCCATTCCTGGCTTTGGCACCATCCAATTCCCACCTGATCCCAGGTCTTTCAGTCTGTAGGCACAGAGGATCTGCACTGAAGCCAAGCAGCAAGCGCTGGACAGTCCCATCAACCAGCCAGCCAGAGAATCTGGGCCATGATGAATGCAGAAATGAAGAAAATCGCCCGGCAAGACTTTATTTCCCTTTTACAATTAAGTTCTAATCCTCTGTTCATCCAGCACCATTTTTTCAGGTCCCAGCCAATGGTGATGTTCAATTGTCTCTCCTCTCTTGTGTTTGTCTCCCCTCAGGCACGCTCACTGAGAAATTAAAAAAGAAGAGATTATGTTTCCTGATGACCTGTAGCAACATTAAAATTAACAGACTCCAGGGAACAAAAACCCAAAACACATTATCAGGGATTGATTGTACACATTAAAGGAGATCTTCAGAAGGCAAATATTGCGATTTTGCTGAGATGCAAAGTGTGACCACACAGCTCTTTGAAGTGCAAAGAGGAACAGTGCTAGGGTGTCATATGCATCTCTGAGAACATGATGTGATTTACATTTCAAAAGCCATATTTAGCAGAGATGGGGGCAGCAATACAATAACAAAATTGCAGTTAAAAGGGAAAAGGAAAAATACTCAAGGCTCTCAAGTCTAGTCTATTCAAAAACCACAGCGAGATTATTAGCATTTCATATAGCTGCTTCCCTTCTTTTCTGGAGCAGGGAAACGGAGCACTGGATGCTGACACTGTACATGCCATTCTGTCTTCTGAGGTTAAAAACGTCTGGGGTTTATACGTCTGTGCTGTTGATTGTTTAAAATCTCAATTGTAAGCAGATGACACAGCTCAGATTCGGTAATGTTAAAAATACCCACAGGCTATGCAAGGGAAAGGTGGATAAGTTGTTCTGATACTACTTCTCCATCGGAGCATGGCTATCTGCAAGTCCTTGAAAACCAGAGCTGCTACATATCCAGCTTTGTGCAAACTAGGATACATCTACGGGGTGAAGGAGTGCAGCAGACAGGTATGTATTTAAGGAAAAGATTATTTTAGGAAAAAAGGGATGGTTTTGCTCACAGAAAGAAAAGATGACTTGGGAGAAGAACTCTCTCACTGCCCAGCCATCCTCCTCCGTAGCAGTGCTTGGCTCACCTAATTCAGTAGCATGGGCAGGTCAAAGCTACGTCAGTGATGGTATTATAACCTACTGACGGATTTAAACTAAGGAGTCTAGCCAGTGCCTGCAAGACTGGATCAGACCAGAGGCCCATCGACTGGAGCAGCCCGCAGCAGAGGGTGCCAGGACCACCGCCAGTCCCAGCACAGCCCTGGCTCAGCAGATGCCAAGGATCTGCCACTCGCACCGCAGCCCCAGTTCAGGGTCTACCCTGACCTGCAACATCTAGCGGCCACCCTGTGCCCTGAAGCATAAGGCTGCACATCCCAGATGGCCCAAAACTGCAGAGGAGACTCTCACACCCCTTGCAGCACCTTCTGCTCTGCACATGCCGCTGCGTGCGCAGCCTGCTGGCCCTCGGGGTCTTCCGTAGGGCTCCTTCCTGACAGACAAAAAGGATCTGTTCTCAGGTGTGCTGCTGCGATCAGGCGAGCTTGACACCTGATGAGTGCAGTTTCCTTCAGAACATACGGAACGAAAGCTAGTTGCTTTGTTGAATTTTCCATCCTAATAACGTTGCGACCATTTTTCAATTTTAGGAAGCCAGTATTTCTGAAAACCACAAGTTTATCTCAAAAAACAGCACAGGACTAACTAATTAGTCAATTATATTCGAACCCAGTAACTTGCATTCAACTCATGTAAGGTTACAGATCAGTTTCAAGACATTTTCCCCACTTCTTACCTAAACATCTCAATATAACAGGAAAATACGTGCAACTTAAAGAAAAAACTACAAAGACTTTACATTTCCTATCAAAAAAACTGAATAACATTTTAGAGAGTGCTAAAAATGCTACTACTACTCAATTTCAGCCCTTCAAAGTGCTCTGTACAACTAATAACGATTTAATACGAGCTCATTTTATCCTAAAGTACATAGTACTGAACAAGTATAATATACATACACCGTAGCACGAATTCCTCTTGGCTCTTCACAGTGTGCTAACTATCCTATAATGACTACAGATTGATGCTGCACTCATTTCCCAAGCTTTTTCTCTAGAGGTCTGAGTTTCTTTTTTATTTATAAGAATAGCTCCGTATTTGCATTCACATTTCCAGCCGTACAGCTTTTGGTTTATAATTCCACAATTTTGATGCATTCTATTTTCAGCATTTTGATGCCTCTCCCCATCCTAAAGATTCTCAAGGAACGCACACCAATACCTTAGCAACCAGGGAAAATCTCTCATTGCTACTAAATAACTGTATCTGTGTATTAGATATAACATACTTCTGATTCTGAAGAGAATAAAATACATCCACTTTCCTGAAAATTAACTTTTTGTTAGAAGAAAAATTATTTTCCACATCTTCAACGTCTCTGCCAAACTTGTTAAGAAGCCAGCAGTGGCGCAGAAACCCTACAATGCTGGCACGTTCAGCAACTGCTGTTTCTGGAGGCAGAAAGCACGCGATTTTAACATTACAGGACACTGAAACTCTTCCAGAGTTCATTCAGACCTTGAAATTTGAAAGGTACTGCACTGAAGCATCACATTTAAGCCCTCCCTTAAGGCCCCAAATGAAAAAAAAAGAGACTGATATCTGATGATTGCCCTAAAGGAGCATTTTCTGTCGCTGCAGAAGCACTCTTCTCCCCTGGCAGACAACAAACTGTTCTCCAGAGACGCTGCTCTGGCAGGACAGGACATGAGTAGGGGGGAAGCCTGTGCAGTGCTCAGAGCTTCCTCTGCCTTTCCACAACCCGGCTGGGCTCTGAGAAACTGCTTCACACTACAGCTAAGCAGGTGATTTAGTGAGTGTTTTCAACAGGTAGACCTTTCACCAGCCAGTCAGTCACATTTGCACAACAATGTCAAGTCTCTCAAATTTCCAGTATTCCCAAGATGAAGAAGACAAAGCAGAGCACCTGATACCACAGCACATCGGGAAAATGGCAAATTCCACTTTTAACAGCACGTAAGGATATGACTACTCTAATATGACTACTCTACTGTACTCTATATTATTCAGAATTTTTCCCATTCAAGTGGAACTGATGTTTACGCAGAGGTTTGTGCTTGTTTCCTAGCAGACTGGTATGTCTGCATGCACACCACGGGCCAGGACCTTTGGTGACACCGTTCAGCATGGCTCAGCCAGCCTCATCGAAGCCTCGATCCTTGTATTGCGGGGTGGTGCAGAAACATTAAATGAACCCTCTCACAGGAACAGTGCCTGAAAATACTCTTCTGGAAAGGAGAGAGGAAAGTAAGCAGTGCTGACAGCACTACAACAGTGTGCAATCTTCAGTGTAACTATTACAGTCTCCACAACCTGCGGAGACCTCAAGGGGAACACGTCCCATTAAACTGATCAGATGGCAAAGAGAAAATCTAGAAGACAAAGACTAGATATTTTCTCTTTGCTCCATCTGTTACCTCTTTCCCAATTGCAACGGGAACTCGGCTTCTACTTCTGCTTTCAGTCACCCACTGCAGTATTATTTGAGTCTCTGAAGGAAACCAAAGCAAAACATTGTGTTTTATAAATACGTGGCTGTTCTAGAAAGATTTTCAGCTACTATGCACTTACATGATTGAATGCCTGAGAAAAATCAAACCCTTTTCTTTTCATCCTCTCTACTTTTCTCAGATATAGCCCTGGGAAAGACGCCACCACCTAAACCTCACACAAATTGCAAACAAAATATTTTGACTATTTAACACACGATGTGAGTTATAGGTTCTCATGGTATGTTTAGCTAGCCGACCTGTTATTGCTCTTTTCTAAATATTTGAAGATTCAGTATTAAAGGGCAATTTTAAATAAGAATCTGAGAGAGAAAAGCAGCAGCCAGGGAGTGTCATTAAATCCTCCAATAATATCTACGTTTTATGAAGTGTTGTACAATCATTAGTTAGGACCAAGCCTCAAGGAACTTGCATGCAAAGAAGCAGCAAAATAGCATTTTTTCCAAGACTGGTATCTCTGTAACATATTGAACAACTCAGAGACATTGACCAAAATGTAAACACTGCAGCTCTTTTTTTGATTTTTGTTCCCGTTTCCTTTCCCTAAGTACAGCCTGTCTCTTTGGCCACGTGCTGTTGGTTCCCACACGCAGCAAGAATTTGCTGGATGCATTGGCAGAAGGGCTACAGCCACGAGGAGCATCTCCAGTGGTTGCCCTTGGCACAGGACGTCCTCAAGGACAGCTGTGGCTTAGTTTAATTTCAGCAAGGGAGGATTCACTGCTCGAGCTTTTAGCTTTCAGGTTAAGGAAGCGCAAAAGGGCAGCGAGACTCCGGCGCTGCTCCCAGCGCGGGCCCTGCAGGCGGCGGGTGCCGAACACCTGCAGGGCTGGCAGCAGAGCCCCAGCTCAGCAGCAGAGCCCAGCGTGCCTCCAGACCCGAGGATAAAAGCAGGACACCTGGAGCCAGGACGAGCTCTGAACCATCCGGATGCTTCTACACTTTGCTGAAGTAATAAGGCCTGCACCTCCTACATTTTAAGACAGCATCGACTTGGAGGGAGATTTAAGAAGTTTCTGGCTGGAAAAAAATAATTAATAAATCCAACATTCTGTCTTTACAAAACAGCGTTTGTAAGAAAAAAAAATAAAAAATCTTTAAAAGTTTGCTAATTCAGTTTAAAATGAAGCATGTGTGCACACATATAGGTTACCTCTCCATCCCCTACTGGAGTCAGCCAGAGTTTTCCAGGCTTTGGTTTTGCTTCTTATAGAGACTTCTAAACTAGATATTAATATTTACCAGTTATACCTACTCTTTCTTAGATGGTAAGGTCTGTGTTTTACTGTGAGATCTTCATTTATTTTATTTACTTCTATCTATAATTTGTCTTCCCTCTAAGATAACACTGCACCAGTGCTAAGTGAATCCTGGTTCTTGGGAAATACTGTGCTTCATAACTCAAAGACCACTTAGAAAACTCAAGGCGACTTTCACAGGAGAACATACACAAATCAAACTGAAAACCAGATGTTTAAAATATGTTTATCTAATCACATCTTTCTCACACACACATATACATCATTTGTTTTCACTTTCTATCTTCAATATTTGTACAGCTTCCTTGTGACATTTTAAACAGCTGCTGTATTTCACTTTTTTAGTGAACTGCAGTGACTGACAAAGTTAGTTTCAATGTTATGTCATACATATTTCTATTCCTACAGATTCTTTCAGATATGCTTCAGCTTGTTCAGGAACAGTGTCCAAGTTTTTTCCTTCCTTTTTGTTACAGAACTCCCTGACTTGCAGCAAACGTGAGGACGATCAAAGCAAGTTGTGGTCCTTCTGCATTAGCTGAAGCAGGAAATGGGTCTTGAGAAGAGGGCACATTGCCATCACGAAGCATCTTTTTTTCTAGCCTGTTAGAAAATGGTCTAGAAAGCAAGATGTATCCCCAATGTCAATGCCAGCATACACTGCAAAAAACACTACAGGCAAGGTCTAGTTTAAAAGAAAAAGAATAAATGTTTCAGCAAAGACATTTCTCCTCCTCCAACTCCTCCTCTTGTTTGTTTACTTCTTTTTGGAACGAGGCAATGATATAAAATCAGTCTGTTTAGTAGCTTCATGCCAAGGCAAATAGCCTCTGGTAATCAGATAGCAAGGAGTATTTCACTTGGACAAATCCTATAAATAACTGATAACACAAAGGAGCATGCCATATTTCCTTCCATTAATCTTCTTAACTGAAATAATTAATTTGAGTCCTCTATTTTCTATCTCTGTGAACAAACTAAGGAGCCATACATTTTCCCATAGCTCTGCTGACAGAATGCAGTAAAACCCCAGTGGAAAAGTTTACTAAAATCTCCGTGACAAGCTATTGGGTTTGGATGAGATAATTATTGGGAGAAATTGTACAAGCTGTGTTATGCAGGGCAAATGAGAAGATTGCATTGTTTATTTTTGGACCTTAATAAAACTATAATTACCAGAAGTTGTCAAGAGAAATCATTAATCATGCTGCCCTATGAACCTCAACAGTTAGAGAAAAACCTGAGCTCTGAATTTTATTTGCCAAAATAATGAAGAGGTAGTAAGAGCAGAATCCAGCCTCAATTAATCTTTTTCCAAAGCAACATGGCATTGGTTTTGAATTTGCAGAAGGCTGGTAAAAGTATAAATTACACTGAGGAGACTGGATAAGAGCAGAATTTTTTGCCGTGTGTCCCTGTGACTTGTATCAGAAAGGAGCAGTTTGCCAGAGACCCGGCGGATGGTGCACACCTCAAGCCTTCAAGACACCCAACACCCAATTGCATCCACAGCTACTATAGTCACAGGTGCTGAGCCTGAGCACCCAGGTACGCAGTGGCAGCAGGATAAGGATGTCACCCGTTTAATTCTGCTGTGCCATGCAGGACGTGCAAGCACAGAGGAAACATCTCAGGAGAGCACGACGTTTTTTCCTGCAGCAGACGATACCTGTCAGCCCACGCCAACCATGCCCATCCCTCAGAGACCTGGGGGCACCCTTCCTCTCTTCATCGACAGCCCTTTTGGGGACAGGGCGCTGCACCCCCCAGCGAAAGGGTACACAGCCAAAGCCAACACCTCCCAAAATCCTAATACACACATACATGCATGAAGATCCATACACAGGCACCAATTTTGTGCATAAAAATCAGACTGCAGGAATCTAGGCCAAGCTGCACTTAAGTTTTTGAAGGCAGAAACATCTGTACTCTAATTGCTCTGGAAGGAAAGTGCAGAAGACAGCATCTCCCACATGAAAATGTCAAGCAGCGTATGGACACAGAACGGTGCGGCCCTCCCTTAAGACATGGCCGGGGACTGTGGAAACAGCTACCCATGGGAAGCTGAAAATTCAGAGCTTAATAGGAGGAGTCATCAGAAACTATTCCAGCTTCTGTCAAAACACTTGGTATGAATGAAAAAGCACATTTTGGCAAATGCAGAAGAGAGCACTGAAAGCCTGCTAACTGCAATGGAAAATAAACTGATGGTGAAGAGACTCAAGGAGCAAGGAAGCTGCTGGAGAATAAAACTACTGCCCTTACAGCACTTGGATCTGCTGCATGCTCCGCTGGGGAGCGAGGGTGCTCTGCCACCTCAGAGGGGTATCGCAAGCTGGGCACTTGGACCACGACCAGAGAAAATCCTCTTCTGCTAAAGAACAAAACATGAACTTTACAACTTAATTAGCGTAGACTGTCATCATATTAATTGAAGAAGCACTGATAAGAGTTTTGTAGCTTTCTGGAAGGCTGTATCAGTCAGTGCTATCGAAGTCCATCTGGTGGGAGCAGGAGTGCAAGGAACGTAGGAGAAAGGCCCACTACGCCTTCACACACACTACTACACACAGCCAGCTCTGGTTTCCCGCAAAGGAAACCATGCCACAAGAATTCGTCTGGTTTACTTACAGCGTCTTAGCAGCCCAGATGCATAAAGAAGCTATCCAGAGAGGGCAACCCCAGTTTAAAGAAAGCGGGGACAGGCACCGGGCACACAGGGCGCTCCCAGCTGTAGGCCTCTTCTAACAGAAGGAAGCTTTTGTGCTTCAGACGGCCTATTTAGATCACATACCGCACAGATCAATCCGTTTTACCTTCAGTACCATAGAAAATAAATGATCAAACAAAAAAGTGTGACTATATCCAGAAAGGATTCTTGTTGTAAGAAATATCTAAACCTTCCCCTGCCGAACTCCACCATGTGTTAGAAAACTGAAAAATTCTGCAGCCTGCTGCTCCATATTCTACCAGTTTTGATTTTCACACTAAGCTACAACAATCTGCATATGGCAACGGAGATTCAGACTCCTGTTTGCCCCTGTTAAGACCAGGTCTCCCGTTTGCCCTGTAGCCAGGAAAACCAGCGAGGTTAACCCGTATCATCACCATCACGCTACAACGGAGATCCAAACTCAATGCAACAACCCTGAGACCCAAACCAGTAACATGGTTTCCAGACACTTTGCTTTCCTGGGCATCTACTTGAATTTTATCCTCTGAACGATTCTAGGTAACAACCAGATTAATGTGAAGCCTGTATTGTAAACTCATATCCAGGTAAAAGTTTCACTCGAGTCCATGGTGCTTTTGCCCATGCCAGACCACATCAATTCATCTATACGATACTCCTGCACTCCTTCAGCACAGAAACACGTTTCCTTCTAAACCCCACGCTCAGTGGGGCTTAAGCAGTTGCCTCAGTAGCTCTTAGTTACAGCAATACAACTTTACTCCAACTTTCAGCCTGGAAATGAGGAAACGAAGAAAATAATGGTTTAGCATCTCTCTTTTTTTTTTTTTTTGGGGCTTGGGAGATTTGCCTTTGTTTTTTAGGACGTGTTACCTGATCTCTCTAGGCTCTGATCCCATCAGTAAAGAGGCTGCAACTTCTACCTGTGGATTAAGGAGCTACAAAACGCTTAGGTAACAGGTGTGTTTACTAATAAAATAGAGAGAAAAAGCTAAAGCAGTATTTTGATTAATTTGATTTTGCACTTGAGTGAATATATCATTCTGCAAGCCCAAAACAATCCCATTAGTGTTGTAAAATCACCCCAAAGAAACTCTTTTTACTAAGTAATAGGCCAGCAATTTTTTTATTTCCAAGCACTACTAACAAGACAGTCTCCTTTAAGACTGTCCTTCTTTAAAAAATCTGTTGGAAAACAACCCATAAAATAACACAAAATGCAAGCGGAGAACACAGTTGGGAAGCAGTATCCTCTGGTGATCAACTAAATCTCATTTTCCAGAGAACAACACGGATTCAGTTCAAATCCCTCATTACTTAACAAACAAAAGCAAAGAGGTTATTTTTTTTCTTGTCCTTGAAGGACAGCTTTTTACATAAACATACAGCATAAAGGCATGGGAACTAATGTTGTTATCAGTTAAATCTGAATAATTCCTCTAGTCAGGAAGTTCTCGTTTAGTACTGACATAAGGAGGCGAACAGGCATTTCAAATCTCTTGCTTCAGCTGTAATTCAGAAAGCATCTCATCTTTTTTACTAATATTTTTATTAACAAATGTATTTTAATATACCTTTGTCATATTTTAAAACCCTTCTTGCTATGCTCATGTGCCATTATTTGGATGCAGCTGAGGTGCTGTAACTGTATGCAACTAAAGCAGCTTGTTAGCAATGCAACATGGACAGCACCTCCATTAACTAATTAATTGAAAGCAAAATACACTCTAAGGTTTTTGACAAAACAGCTCAAAAATTGGTATTTGCATTAAGGACAGGCTGTTTAGTTTCTCTCCGGCAAACATCCCATTCACCTGCTCTCCTGGCACTACCCACCCCTTCAGGGAAATCTGACCTCTCGCCTTGTTTCCCGTTGTCCATTTAAGCGCCAGAACACAATGGTTACTTTCAAATACCCACAAGATTACGTGTGTGGTCCTTCAAGCCTACCTGTCAGTCTTCTCCCACCCCTACCCTGTGCCAATAGACACAGATTCCTATAGGAAGGGCCAACACCTATGTAGTTTATAGATAATTATGAAACGTTATTAAACATTCACAGTTACAACCAGAAATGCTTCAATCTCGTTTCAGAAGAAAACGATGATCTCTGCACATGAACACCGTCTTCCTCAGCCACAGAGTTATAGCTTCGTATTTTCCAGAAGCGAACTTATCATCAGTCTTACCACAAAAGCAAAGAATACCTTTTTTCTTCTTCTTTTTAAACAGGTGGAAAACATAATGAAAGTCTGACGTTGTGCCTTTGATAATTCAGCTTCCAGGATCAGGGAATGCTTTCAAATAGGGGCATCTGCCTCCTGCATCACAGCCCTATAGCTGAGAAAAAGCAGTGAACTTATTAATAAAGCATAATAAAGAGCCAAACATTTGGGCTGGAAAGATGCAAGGACGGGAAGAGACTGTCTTCCTCTCAAAATATTCAAGAGACAGCAAAGCTCATCCAAATAAACTGCAGTTTTCTGCTGAGGAGGCAGCTGGAGCCAATAACCCTGATGATTCTTATTCCACTATATCCCACAGCAAGACACACACCTATTTAAAGAAAACAGAAGGGAAAGCAGGAGAAATCCCACCTGTATTAAACTACGCCACATAGCTAAAGCTCTTGACAGCGCAACCCATTCTCATGCCCAAGGAACAGGCAGATGGGTGTATGTATGTTCTTTCTGCTAACAGCATTGGCAGAAAAGGGCTTCATATCAACACTTCAAATACTAAAGAGAGAAAACAGGACAAAAATAAAACAAGAAACGCTAGGATCTCAGAAGAGTTAAATATCTAGAATTTTGGATCAACAATCTGAGCATCTTATATAACACAGTTCATCATATGTTACCCAGTCAGTCATGCATCAAGAGCAGAAACTGGGTTAACTACAAAATTTCTAAGAAACCAACTGGAACCTTGATTTTAAAGCACTTCAGAATGCGCCAAATGCTTGGGTACACTGTTCAAAGTTAATTATCATCAAATTAAATATCCGCACTTCACATTCTTTTCAAACGCAAAATCTTTGGGGGTTGAACGCTGATCCTGCAAACAACAACGATCACTTTTGTAGAGGTATGCGGTACTTTCTTTCCACCGCTGATGCAAGGCAACACCCATGTGTAAGAAAACTCTTCTGAGGTAGGATGGTGGTCCCAGATCCCACAGGCAGAGCCAGGTCTTTATACAGGCATCCCCTGCTCAGCAGCGATGTGCAGGCTTAACTGAATTTTCCCACCTCCAGCCCAAAGTCATATATGCCCCATGCCCCAGGAATCACTGTCCTGCCCTCCTCTCCTGCCCCATCTTCCAGAATGGGACAAACAGCAATGCCACGCTATGGTCACTGAGAGGACGATATCCAGCAGAATTGTGCACAGCTATCTTCCTTTAACAAAATGGGAGAATTACTCGTTCTCTTCAGTCCCCCCTCCAGCTCCCCTTTTGTTTTTTCTTGAAGGAGTAAGTTGTGAGCCGGTATGCATAAGCAAGCAAGACTAACCCTGATTTACCTAGGCATTTTTCTGACTTTTCTCACCCCTTCTGGCTTAACACTCATGCTTTTGGCTCTGTTAGTGTTTTTCTTCATTTTTAAACAACATGCAAGAAAAACTAACTGAAGTAGCATACAAAATCTGTTCCCTAGCAAAAACAAAAACAAACAAACAAACCCTAGCATGCTAATTCACTACACATTTTGGAATTTGTGATAGGTCATTTTCAAGCACGTACATCTTCACAATTTTAAAACTTAATTACCAACAAAATGTCAAAGGTTTTGCTCCTGTTAAATCACGTTATACATCAAAACAGAACAATTTTATAATTCAGACTTTGTGGCAAGACTGAAGCTCTAAACTTATTTTACATACAGGAGCTCAAAAAAAGCCCTGGGCCTTTTTATTATTTATTAAAAACACACGGAACAGACGAGGAAAAACATCCAATATGCATTTGCAGACAGAACTATGTGGATTTTTAACAAATAACCAAACCAAATTTACCTTGTGGCCATAAGCAAACATCAAAAATGCCAGCTCAGAGGGCTATTTTCTTTCAGTAACGCTATCACTTTGGGAAACTATTAAAATAGCACAAACTTAAAAGCAGCACTGGCAGAAACTGAATGCAGTTCAGCTCCAGCTTCCAACTAGATGCCTTTTTTGCACACATATGCTCTGCCTTCCATTACTCAGCTGCATAATATAAACCACCAAACTGCACTTACAACAAATCTGATCTGACAATGCCAAGTTTTAATTGAAACACATGAAGGCAGTTGGGCAATGCACGAGCATTTTATAGAGAAGCCAGAAGAGCTCACAGCTGGATGAAGCCTCCACCCCTGTAAGGAAGAAGGGGATTGAGTTTCTTCACTTTATTTTAATCCTTCGTTCAAACAACAGACGAATCTGCTAAAACAAAAAAAGCAAATAACACCATATATACCTTCACAGTCTGAAAAAATCTTTCTTTTCAAAGCCTATAAACAGTCTGATATATGGTGACTTCAGGAAAAGAAAAAGTGATTTTCTAACTGTTAGTGAATAAAACTCCATACCTTCTCCCAGTTCACAGAGAAGCCTTCTTACAACCTCTTTATATTACAGCAACTTTCAATGACCTAACAGCATTGTAAGAGCTATACAAAGCATCTCTGAAAATTGTTTGGGTATTTGTGTATGCACTTGTGCCTGTGCGTCTTTATATAAAGCCCTGCACGCACATTGTGCCTGCAATATATGCTCTTTTAGAGCACCTCATGGCATTAATGCAGATATTTTTCTGCTTCAAGAGGAAACTAATTTACACTAAAAATATTAACCTCAAAATAACACAATGCAGTACTTTTGCAGGTAGTTCTGCTGAGATTAATAATTCAATTTAACCATGAAAATGAATGGAAGGGAGGCAAAGGAGGATACCTAACAAAAAATATCAAGAAGCAAACATGCTGCACACAAACTAAAATACATTAGCGGTTGCTCAGATCTAACTTCTAAAAGTCAGACTTTTCTCTGTCATTCTATTTAGCCAGATGAAAAATGCACAACTTTTCTGTTCATCCCCTGCTCCTGGAGAAACCACGCACCTCCGCGCTCAGGGACAGCATGCAGGGTGCCCTTCGGCCACAGCACAGTCAAAGAAGGTCTGCGTATGCTTGGTTTTGGAAAGGCAAAAGGCTGGTCTAAGACAGAGGCCGCTCAGTCTCTCTTCCCATACTGGTTCTCAACTCCTCAGGCGAGCTTGTCAGCAAAACACCACCACTTACAGAAGTCGTCCTGTCCATGCACAACTATGTTAAGATTATGGATGCCAAAAAAAAGTCTTGGTCCTCAACTACCATCCAAATGAATTTATTTCTGCAACCGCCTGAGTAACAGCAATAGTAAGCTTCTGGTTCTGTTTCCTTACTGAAGCTTTTAACTTCAAAACCCACAAACTACAAAGTGCACCAGGATACAGCTTCAGTAAAAGGGTCCTTATTATGTCAGTAAAATGCAAAATGTTACTCCTGGACCTAGCTCTTCTCCTTGGGAATGCTGAAGATGTCAGGCAAATGCCCTCCATTCACATCATTAAAACAAACAAAGCCATCGCCATGAAATCATTCACTGTGCAGAAACTTTATAAACCCTTCTATTATCTTTTATAGCTTAATTTGGGAACTGAGAATCTCCGGAGTGCTTTGCAGCACATTAATAAAATACACTTTGCTTTATAAAGTCTATCATTATTACTGTACTGCCTGCATCAGCTCATTGCAGTCAAGTTCATTTTCTTCCCCAAAAAAATCTTTATACCAAGACTTGCTTTTTTCACTCAGTGATAAAGGCAGCGGTGGTTCTTGGGGTCTCTTTCACAGGACTGCTGTTATTTCCTTTCCCTTCCAACACTTTAAAAGCCCATTACTAGTAACACTGCTGAAAAATTCACCTCAGCTCCAAGGCCTCAAGCCTGTGAGCCACTCAGATACACACTTCACGCGTCTTCACCGAGGCTCACCTTGGTGTGCCATCTAATTTTAGTGGCTCTGGCTCCTTCCTACCCTGGTCTTCTCTGAAACCACCGTGCCTTGACTGTGCTCCTTTTTCTCTCACCAAAATCAGGGGCCTCAGAAGTTTGAAGGGTGCTACTAGAAATTAAGTGAATGATACTGTAATTTTCAGCCTGGCAAACAAAGGAACATTTCGTCTCATGAATGAGCTTTTAAACGAACTCCAATGTTTCATATCCTACTCTGGCTACTTAAATAATCTACAGCTTTAACCAATCTTTATCCCATACCTAAATCTGAACACGATCTGGAGTCGGTTATTTGAAGACAGACACACACAGGCAGTGGAGGCCACACTGATACCAGCAACTTTCACCAGCACCGCAGCATCCCTCAGGGTGCGATCCTTCCCTTCTTCTCTAATGAAATCTCTGTACCAGCGAATGCATTAACCACATCCATAACCGGATGGCTTATTTTAGACCCTGAGGCTCTGCTTTGCCTGAAAGATAGGGGTCAGCTTCTCCAGGGCTGGCTGAGCTAGCAGCACCAGCAAGGCCTTCCCCAGCACCAAGGCACAACCTCTGGTGAGGTGAGAAACTCAGGTGAGAATTGGTCCCTCGCTGAGCTCGGCATAGCTCATGCCTGGCAGCTCCCACGGGGGTACCACCAGAGGAGACGTGATGTTTCTGAAACCCACCCCTGAGATGTCCACCCAGATGTGGAGCACAGCCCACAGTATGGCGCCTGATACCTGGACAAACCCCCACATGACAGCCACGACACGTACTGTGCTGCGTCTTACCCCATGAGGGGTAAAAAGAGAGACTGTGAGCACATGCGGGTTTGCTGCACCAGTACAGGCTTTTTTTAAACGGTGAAAACCATTATGTAAACTTATGTTTATTCATAAAACCTATTTGAACAGAATTAACTTAATTAGTTCTAAAAAAAAAGGCAAATGATTGCTTAAGTATGGCTATGTAGATTAATACTGTCCATTAAGTCTTCAGATTTCTAACTCATTTAAAAATCTATAAAATGGAAATAGAAAACCTCACAAAAATTATTCTAGAGGTACATAGCTGCAGAGAATTTTATCCTTTATCCTTTCACAGATCCTTGCATACGCAAATGAATGCAGTTAGTTGATTTCACAATATTAAGAAACCATTTTTCACTTTTCAAAAATGCTACTAAAAACAATACACACACAATCAAGAAATATAAACAAAATTTAAAATGTTATCTTCCCAGTTTCTAAACTGGAAACCACAGATAGGCTCTGATACCCTCAAATAACAGTAGTATAAGCCTTGTGCTGACAAAAGCATGATTAAATGTTTCATTCCCAGACTATACTCTTGAAGACACAGTACAGAGAACATCACTAAGATTTTCAAATCAAGTTCCTAAAAAAGATTGTGTTGTCCTCGGTCACTTTGGGGACATGCATTAAGCTAATCTAACTGACAGGTTCTGCAGCAGAATTCAGGGCAACCCCAGTCCCGCTATTCCCAGAGTCCAGCAGCCCAGAAGCTCAGACCTGCTCATATTCACTTTTCCTTACAAGTACTCCACAACACAGCATTTTACAGATTTTTTTGCTCACATCCTAGTATAAAAATGCCTTCAGAAATGAAATATGAACGTCTGATAGTGCTTTTCCTCTTTGTACTCAACATATGGCCTCAATCCTGTTTAACAACTTCAGACCCTGCTCTGACAGGAGAACCATGCATCTCCGTAGGGGCTTCCTCATTACATCAGTTCGATGTGGGTAAGCTAGGCGAGACAAGAAACGTTTTACTAGTATATATTAATAGCACTGGAAAGTTAAGAAGCAAAAACCAAATTCCCATCAAATGTCTAAATCAGGGAGGACTGTAGTCTTCTAAAGAAAAGTTCACCAGAGTATTTCCTTTTCAAAAATGCTAAATATGCTTTTTATTAATCCTGTTATTGGAAACTGCGCAGCCATTTCCACTAAAACAAAACACATTGGAACGCAGACAGTCAGCATGGAGAACTTCAGACCCAAAGTTAAAGATACGTCAAGTGATAAGCAGCTGAAAACAGTCATACAATAGCAAATATTTACTAAAAAGCAGTAGCTAGATTACAGACATTTGTTTTATAGTTTATACATGTGTATCATGCACACACGTTCACTTCTCACTTTTGGAAGCACGGTGTTTAGCACGGCTTCCATGGAAAACAACTGCAAGAAATACTTCCACTAACAGATAAAATTTTCATTACTAAGAAATAAATTAGCTCTCAGAATATGACTCTAAAATCTTAGATAGTAAGGTAGGTATTTACCAAGACATTGTTCTTCCATGTACACACGCATCCATCCAAACATTTGGAGAGAGTATACTAGATATTTAAAGTTAAATCTGATGCATTTCTTTGTATGTATAAAATACGTATTTGTAAGCTTCAAATCTCTGAGTTTATTCCTATCAGTTGGACAACCGAGAAGATGGGGAACAGAACTCCAAATCTCAGAGGAGAAGGCTTCCCCACAGATTTTTCCCACAAGAAACAACATACAAGGAACGACACTAACATACATGTTGTAAGATTACACAAGTGAACTTTTTAAATTAATTAATATGGTGGGAGGGTAGTTCTTTGCTCCCTGACTAACATCTTGGATGAGCCATCATCAAGATGGCCATGGCTACCAACCATTTCACAGGTACTGCATCTTCCACCATCACAATACAGGAGCAGGAAAAAACACATGCTTGGGAGCTTCTGCCTGCTTGTAGGTAGAGGCAGACATATATGTTGTAATGTTCCTATGACATGAGGATGACAACAAAATTACTGCAGACACCACTAACAGGTGACAATTAATTAAAAAAAAAAATTTAATGTGTTATTTTCAGAAAACTGGAGGAAAAGGGGATTCTCATGTCAAAAGAAAGGGCAAATACTTTTCTTTCTTCTCGAGCTTGTCTGACATGAGGTGTCAGACACAGCAAGCTCTACTGTGGCAGACAGAGCTTCACCTGAGGACTAGGAGTGCCTGCGCACCTGACCAGAACCAGCAGCCCACAGGGACCACCTGCCTTGTGCCGCACAGCCCACTCCAGCCACACTGGGGGAAGCAATCCACTGGGAAGGTAGTGCCAGCAGGACATGAACGAGAAGCAGAAGTACTTCTTACAGCCCTGTGATTTGCCAGACACAGGAGCTGGGAGGAAGCTGAAATGCAAAAGTTGCTTTGCCAGCCTTCTTTGCTCCTAACCCAAGGCCAAAAATAAATTTCAGCACACAGAAAAAGTCTCTCTAACTTAGTACACATATGTTTAACAAACTGATTGATCAGGCTTTTAGAGATGATAACTAAGCACTTCTTAGCAAAAGTAAGTGGGGAATAAAAAAAGAAGAATTTTAAACAAATAATTTTATCAACCAGGAAAGTCATAACCAAGGTTGCAATAGCAAAGTCTATTAAAACCAGTTGCTAACTGGGTTTAAACGATGCTACTACTTAAATATGACTTGTGAATTACACCCTTGTTGTTTTAAACTAAATGTCCTATGGACATCTTTCAGGTTAGTGCTTAAGCTCCCAACATTAAGTCAGCTGCAGTTAACAGAGCAAGTTCCTTCATGTTAAGGAAGATGAAAATATATTTCTTACAGGAGGTACAGCCTCTGGCTATCTCCAAATTATAGCAAAACTACAAATAACAACTTAAAACAAAATGTACTAGCCTGTATGTTACTAAAGATCCAGTAGAGACCATGTGAAAATGCCTAAAGGAAAAATGCTTAACTAAAAATACTTGCTGAGGTGAAACAAGCAATTCTCTCTCCACATGTAAAACTACCTTCTGACAGCTCTCAAGAAGTATGAGAGTTAAGAAATAGAACTCAGCTTTGAAGCGTACAATCTCTTTGGGTTTGTTGAAAGCTGTTTAGATAAATTATCAAGGAATGGCTTGGGTTGGAAGGGAGCTTTTATGGTGATCTAGTTCCAGCCCCCCTGCCATGGGCAGGGATGCCACCCACTAGACCAGGGTGCTCAAAGCCCCACCCAGCCTGGCCTTGAACACCTCCAGGGATGGGGCATCCACAGTTTTTCTGGGCAAGCTGTTCCAGTGCCTCGCCACCCTCTGAGAAAAGAATTTCCTCCTAACATCTCATCTAAGTCAACCCTCTTTTAGTTCAAAACCATTCCCCTGTGTTCTATCACTATCTGCCCATAAATTATGGAAGAATGAGAAGCAGAGATGAAGGTAAGGCAAGAAGGGGGAGAAAGGACCAAGCTGCAATGCTTTGTAACAGGCAACTGCCAAAATACTACCAAGGAAAATGCCTTTCACTGAGGCACTACAGAACAACCCCCAGTATGAGCTACTTCCCCAAAGAGCAGTGAGCAGCTGAAATAACTGTAACGAGGATACTTTCTAACCTCATTTGCTGATAATGCTTCTGAGACAGTCTGCTGTCTCTGCATAGCAAGGAGAAATGAAATCTGTCTATTAAAAAAAAAAAAAAAAGCAAATAACTCTCATTAAAATACAAAAGAACCAACCTAGAAAGCAACAGTCTCTCTTGTTTCTTATTCTGAGCTGAGAAACTAGTCTTTCATTGAGAAAGCAAGGGATAATACAATAGGACTTTCTCTCTGCCCCCCCAGCAGTAGCTTTTTTCTCTTGAAAGGTGTCATGGAGCCAGGGCCTCCTCTCAGCTCTAGGTCCTCCCTAGCACTCTCTGTGTGAAATGGTTTGCTCCTTTTACTCATCTTAATGGTCTCACAGAGGTCTCTCTTCAGGTTTGGTCCAGGTATCTGTTGGACAATTTTGGAAAGAATGGCTCCTTCCCTGAGCACATTACAATTATACCAGTTGTTCAGCCCCAGTTGGGCATGACATTGCCCTCTTTCCTTCTTAAAAGTGCTAAGGATTAATGATTCCCCGAGCTCTGAGCTTGTCTCTCACAAGTAGCATTGACTCCAGAAGTCGTACAGGCAGAAGTCCTGCCTCTCCAAGACAAACGGGCTGCATTACTTGCTGTTAGCCCCAAGGAGTGTTTAAGTGGAGAGTTTAAGAACAAGCTGCAAAGGATTTCCTTCAGTGCTGCAGTCTTGCTGAATATGCTGGGCTACATTTCTTGAGAACCTTGCTTAGACACAGTATCAGATCTTCCTTTGTCCAAGCGAGGAAGCGATGGAGACAGCATTGCCACTTTGGTTTTAAAATTCCTTTTATGAGTCACCAAGTAACACAAATTAAAAACAAAAAAGTAAGTTGCCCAGTCACTTTGAAACTAAATACAAAAAAGGCTTTTGTTTTTCAAAATTCAGTTACTTGAAGGGGGATGACATGAACACGTCATCTATTTAGGATTAACACTTTTAATACTTTGTGTCAAAGACCAATTATATACTGTCAAAGGAAACGTAAATTGGCAAAGAAAGGTTATCAAACTGGAGGAGTGTTTACTAGTACGTTACTAATTGTTTTTACGAACACTGTGAGCAATTAATTTCTACTAACAAACTCGCTCTGATTTAACTTAGCAATACTGTCTAAAGAAATGAGAGTCAGTCTGAAGAAAAATAAACACATTTTATTTTAATAAAGATATGAGGTACATGAGAACCATACAGACTTTTTCAAATACGAGTTAGGTTTTGGGTTTATTTTTTAACCTCACACTGGATTTCAAGTGCTCTGTGTTTCAGTGAAATTCTGCTCTCATTCAATGGGAATTTTGCTAATAAGTTCACTCTGACCAGAATTTTACCTGAGGGACCCATGTTCATTTCACAATTTTACAAGTAAACCAAAGAGTGTTATGCCTTATACGATGAGAAAAGAGCTCAAAGAAATCAGCAAATCTTTGATTTTATTCATTTTTTTCAAGCTTCACTTGGAAAAAAAAAAAAAAAAGAATACATGTGTACCTAAATGCATTAAAACTTAGGGTAGTCATTGTGCATATTCATTTCAATTTCAGCCAAAGGTCAGGAGAAACTCCTTAGTTTTATTTTCACATAATCTAATCGAAATCTTTCTGAAAAGTTTGGCCAAATTTCATCTGACCATAATAAAGGTTTGCACAACTACATTACTCCGAACTCTTATTGCAAATTATGATTTCATATTCACTATGGAAACAGACTTTCAGTTCACTTGAGAAATAACTAAGTCATAAGGATTTAACTCCCCGTGCTATTCATTAAAAATAATTATTCAGTACAGAAAGGCTTGGTGCTGAGTGAGTGAATGGTCAGGCTGAAGTATTCCCTTTAGCTGTAGAACAGACATATCAGACACACCAAAGATGTGTTTCCTCACACAGCCTCCTTTATTGCTCATTTGGAAAGACTGTCTCTAGAATAAGATGAGACTTCAGACACCCATTTAGTTCCCCATTCCTATATCGGCTTTTCCAATAGGAGTGCTGATTACGAGTAGACAATAATGATTTTGTAATGTGAACATCTGTGCAACAGAAAACAGACTGAGATCAAATTAATGGCATGTATTTCACCATTAAGCAGGTATCGAATAGTAAAGATTTTTTTATCTGCCATTAAACCAAATTCCTACCAAAGATATAGCCGTGGAAACATCGAAAGCATTTAAAAATCCATGAGTGAGATGCTCTTCCATGCCCTTTTAAGTAAAGAAAAACATTTTTAAGTGAAATAATCAAACTTCTCTTGTGCAAAGCTCTAACTGAAGTCTAAAGATAAAGGACTCAAAATTTTCTAAGTTATTGGTCTCACTGCAACAGTAACTCAGCCCTACTGCCCACTAGTAGCAATTAATTAATTTTAATAACGAACACTACGAGTTGTTCCTCTGTTTAAAACCTTAGCCAGGGTCCTAAACAGTGCAGCTTTTCTTATTCCAATTTTTAAACGTTTGAAAATCCAACTGAACAAAATTGTCTTCAATGTTGGAGAAAATCCCAACACATAAAAATTCACTTAAGTGTTCTGTTAAACAAACCAACCAAATCTATGTGGCAGAGGAAATGTCAGTTTTTAACAAGCTACTGAGTACCTACCTACTTTCCAGCAGCAGAAATATCATTTATCTCTAATAGCATGCATACAGGAAGTTTTCCCCATCACTAAACTCTGATTCAGACATTCACCGAGGATTAAAAAGCAAACATTGGAAAAAATTAACATGGTGGGCTGAAAATTCTCTATTCAGTTCTAAGAGTGCAGAAGATTTTTTCCTTTCTCCTTCTAGTGAAGAGAAGGGTTATGTTAAAAAGCTTGAAATTATTTTCTACTCTTTAATAGTTGAATATGAGACTACAACATACAACCGAAAGCTGAGGAAAAAATTCAAGCATGATACAAACCGATAGTACCCATCTCACTTCCTGCTAACTATACCACAAGTGATAAATGTAAAACCAGCAACATTTTTCCATCTATCTTTTACCAAAAAAAAAAAAAAATTACCTGAAAAGACAGTACAAAAAATAGTTCCAACTGCTGTTGTAAAAAGAGATCAAAGCCTGTAAAGGAGTAACACCAAAAATTGCTGGCTTCTAAGTAAGAAAGTTGACAAGAAATCATCATATCATCATAGAATGGCTAGGGTTGAAAAGGACCTTAAAGGCCATCTAGTTCCAACACCACGGGGAGGGATGCCACCCACTAGATCAGGCTGCCCAGGGCCCCATCCAACCCGGCCTTAAACGCCTCCAGGGATGGGGCATCCACAGCTTCTCTGGGCAACCTGTTCCAGGGCCTCACCACCCTCTGAGTGAAGAATTTCCTACTAACATCTAATTCATATCCCCCCTCTTTCAGTTTAAAATCTGCCCATGTAAAAAGTCACTCTCCATCTTTTCTTATGCCCCCTTTAAGTAGTGAAAGGCCTCAGTGAGATCTCCCTGAAGCCTTCTCTTCCCCAGGCTGAACATTCCCAGGTCTCTCAGCCTCTCTTCATAGGAGAGGTGCTTCAGCCTCCAATCATCTTTATGGCCCTCATCTGGACCCGCGCTAACAGCCCCACATCCTTCTTGTGCTGGGGGCCCCAGACCTGGATGCAGGACTCCAGGTGGGGCCTCACAAGGGCAGAGCAGAGGGAGACAATCACCTCCCTCCCCTGCTGGTCACTCCTCTGGTGATGCAGCCCAGGACGCAGTTGGCCTTCTGGGCTGCAGGCACACTCTGCTGGCTCTTGTCAGGCTTTTTGTCCACCAGAACCCCCAAGTCCTTCTCTGCAGGGCTGCTCTCAGTGAGTTCTTCTCCCGGTCTGTGTTCATGTTCAGGATTGCCCTGACCCAGGTGCAGCACCTTGCACTTGGACTTGTTGAACCTCATTAGGTTCACATGGACCCCCTTCTCCAGCTTGCCCAGGTCCCTTTGGATGGCATCCCTTCCTTCTGTTGTACCAACTGCACCACTCAGCTTGGTGTCATCTGCAAATGTGCTGAGGGTGCACTCGATCCCACTGTCTGTCATCGATATAGGTATTACACAGCACCAGCTGCAAGACAGACAGACCCCTGAGGGACACCACTTGTCACCAGCCGCCACCTGGACACAGAGCCACTGACCACCACTCTCTGGATGCAGCCTTCAAGCCAATGCCTTACCCACTGACTGGTCCACACTCCAAATCCATATCTCTACAATGTAGCAGTAAGGATGTCATATAGGAGCGTGTCAAAGGCCTTACCGAAGTCCAGGTAGATGACACTGGCTGGTCTTCCCTTGTCTACTGATGCAGTCACATGAATCATGTAGGACCATAAAAGAATAAAACTGAGACAAACACACAGCTACCCCACTTAGTCAGGAGAAAGGTTAACGCAATCAGCAAGAAAAATCCATCTGACTGGAAAGTCATTTGATTATTCCAGCGTATTACATGTTTACATTGTGATTACTCTAATCTGATGTTTTAAAAACTCTCATCTGCCTCCTCATTTGTACATATCATTATTAATACCATCAACATTACGCTAAAAAAAAAGCTCTAGCTTAACTAGCTGCACAGACGTAGTACAGAAAGCACTATAACTACATAAATTTCATTGACATATTCCAGACTGGGGAAAAGTCCACAGTAAATAGAAAAAAATAGCAAACCTGGATTCGTTTAAAAGTTGGATTCATTTGCACGGACAACTACTATCTTTCCTGAGTAATGTTTGGTTTTGCTACAAATTAGACCCGAATTCTGAGGTTTTCAAAACAAACTCCACAGAGAAATTCCACATCAGAAGCAAAATTCTCTTTCTCAAATCCCAAATACAGCCTCAGCACTTCTTACCTGTTCTTTAAAGAAAATAAAAAACAGTCCAAAACACTGGCTAGGACCTGTATTTACAAAACCTGCTTATGAAGGCAATCGTTCCTAGCTGTGACTAAGGACCAGTTCCAGATGACTGGAATATAAAACAGCAACTCCCTGAAATGAAATGCCAACCATCCCCGTGTTCCCACCAGAAACCAAGGATCAGGAAAGCTTTATACTGGTTATTACCTCATGAAGGATGCTCTTGTTCTCTTGTTATCAAATGCGGCTGCTGACAACCAGAAAGATTTCTCTTCTAAGCACTTAGAGAGGCTTGTGGTTCCTCAGGATTCTGCTCTCTCACCATACCACCAAATTACAGGAACGCTACAGGAATTGCTTGATAAAGAGAAGGCCTCATGCACAAAGTCTATTTCAATCAGCAAAACTGAGAAGCTAAGAAAAAGGCAGCAAAGTATTTTTTTGGTGACGTTTTCCCCTTGTTGGAAGCTCACACCTTCTTCTTGTCCAAATTCTCTCTTGCCTCTTCAGCCTGGGGACCAGCATGCTGGTGGCTCTCAGCACATAAAAACCTGACTCCAAACTGCACACATTATTTGCAGCTCAATAAAAAGTAATGCTGGTCTTTGACACACATTTATATAACACCTAACATAAAAGGGTTGCTACCTTATCACGAATAAACCTGCAGCACAGAAAACTCTTCCATATTTCCCTATAACTAAGAAAATCAAATCTGTGAAGTCCAAATTCCAATTCAAACTTTTCCTGAGGATTTTAGACCTAGGGTTCAAATCTGGGACCATACCCAGTTAAAACTAAGCAGACTTGTTAAATAAAGTTCTCTTTGAGATACAGTGATCTTGACTGATTGGGCTTGTTTGTTTATGCTTTCACAGAATTTGGTAATTTGCAACACGAGTCTCAGCAAATACAAATTAGCAGATTCAGCCACCTTGAAACAACCAATATTTTCATATATATTAATAATGCTCTAACAGTAAACAGTAGCCTATCCTAATGGCTCCAATAGTTATTGCAGAGCTTTACAAGGCCTGATCTTATCATGCAGTTCCTTCTTAACAAAGACTCCAGTAATTACAGTAGGAAAATTAACGATATAGCATCCTAATATTTATTGTTGCCCACAGTTTCGATGACCTCTCTCTTTGACTTTTGAAGTAAGTCAAATACTCTGTATGCTTAATTTGCTATTATCATAGATTCATTTTTTTTTTTCAACGAACGAGTCAAACTCTTACTCCAAAATTAAAAGCATTTTTTCCCCATCAAATCCCCTCTTGGGGCACTAACGCACTGGGCAAAGTTTAGGCAAAAATCCCTCTCTCCTTCATGCAGATTTCATAATGGCAATCATAATAAACCCTTCTTTAAGACAAAACACTAAATCTTATATAAGATGTGTTTAAATTATTTACTACCTTGTTAATTCTTTTGTTCCACAGAGCAGGCATTTGCTATGACACAGAGTCTGTCATTCCCATCAACTCAGTGATTCATCTACCTTTCCTACATTTATCTTCCAGCCTGTCTTTCCTAATTTTTTGTTTAACTTATCACTGTTTACGCACTGCTCTCCTTTTTCAGATTCTGAACCAGGCTTTTTTCTTTCCCCTTTGTAAGGTCTCATGTTTGAAAAGCTGTTAAGCGCCAGAATTCCTGGTACCATGACTCATTTCTGTAATGACTACTGTTTGCCACAAAAGAAAACTAGTGTTACTTGTCATATAATTACAAAGAGTTAACTCACCCAGGTGTTAGAATATATGATTCAGGAAAACAGACAAGAGCTTTTTCACACAGGCACAGTGGTTAGACTGGAGCAGTCTCTGGTGCCAATGCCATGCTCCACTGCCTCACTTACAGCCATCGGAAATAACCCATGAGGAACTGGAACGAAGAATTTTTCGGACAGATAAAGGGGACATCCTTGAAGATCCATCCATAGCAGCCAGTGAACACTACCCTCCTGGCCCTGGAACATCTACAGGTTTTGGTAGGACTGACAGGCACATAAAATTCATTTTTTCCTGTTCAGCCTGGCTCCTGTCTTTTCAGTTAGACGATATTTTGTCCTGAAGAAGTTGTTTGGGTCACTGCAGGCAATGGAAGTCACAGCCACCACAGTAAAGACATACATACCTGAGCAAGACATCTGTCTACACGTGAGTGAAGCAAGTGTTTATTTTATCCACATCAATACAATTCATCAGAACAAACTTTTTTTTGTTCTTTTAGTTTTCACATGCAGACAAGAAGCAGCTCTCAAAAGATTAGGAAGTTAGTGCTGAACTCATCTTGACAGCTTTAAATAAGCATGAAAGAACCGGTTTAATTAACCTTCTTTATACAGGCTACCAGATGTTTGTTTTGTTCAGATACTAGAGGCTCTCTGTAATAAACATTCATTCTTTTCGAGAAATTTGGATTTTCCATGGCTGCTACACTTTCATGAGACAGAAACAGAGGACTGTAACACCCATTTAATTTTCTTTCCTGTCCCTCTCAGAGACATTGTTTGATGAACGTTAACATTCAGAAACTACTGGAATAATGAGATTTCCAGTCTCGCGTCTGTTTTCATACACTAACAAAAATACCACCACACTACTGCTCTCACTCTGCCTTTCTATACGGTCCCACCTTTTAGTTTTCAACTCAAAGACATCTGAAAAGCAACACTCATAGTTGTAAGTTTTCAAACCCCAAAACATTTTAAAAATACTTCCCACATGGCTGACTGGCAATCTTTTCATTCATCCACATGGCAAACTGATGTACAAGAGGTCAATTGCATGATGCTTCTATTCTTTTTTTTTTTTCTTTTTAAAAGTCCTGGCAATGGTAAATCGAGAATCATTTTCTATGGAAAATCACAACTTTGAGACATACTCGCCATACAAAACCCAATGGACAAGAGAACACTACCTTAAGCTTCATTGTTTCTTAATTATGAAGTACAGGTTACATATTCCTAGTTAACTGAAGACACTGCTGCAAAGAATTACATTAAAGTACCACTTATTTTACCTTATCATTTCTTATTTATCTACTTGAGCATCCATGCTTTACCAAATAATATTTTAGGTCAGAATTAATTCAATGGATTCTGTCTTGCACTGCATTCACTGGATTTATGTCTGACCAAAAAACTACTGTCACAAAACAGAGCAGTTACTTGCAGAGCATCTTTTCTGCAAACACAAGCACCTCTACACAGTTCAGTTTTACACATCTTTCAGGTGCACTAAACACCCATCAAACACCCAGTAGATGCCCAGGGCTAAGGTCAGTCACAGAGAACTGCAGAGGAACTAAAGTCTTAAGAGATTCGATTTAGAAAACGTGACAGCAGTTTGCATCACTTTTTATGAGCTGCCACAAAGTCAGTGAATGGGGGCTTTCCACACAGGTAAATGCTTCTATATTTTCAACTGGATTGTGGATTACAAAGCAATGGAACTGGACAAAATCACTTCTAAAGTTAAATTTCAAGATACACTTAGGAGGCCAAAGATAATTGTTTGAATCTGTGATATTTTCATTAAACATTTGGCAAGAAAACTTTAATGAATTCCCTGAACATGTTGCCTTTTTTCCCTAATTTTAAAGCTACTGTAAGAGATGAGAAAGAGAAGGCCAAAAATACATTTGTTTCATATATTGCAGCTAACACAGACCTTACGAGGACACAGGATTGCCCATCTGCCCCTTTGATGCTCCAGCAGAATAGGAACATGGTTGTAGAGCTCAGGAGAGAAGGCAAAACAAACCAGCCACCTGAGGCTGGAGGATGCTCTGCAGTACAAGCAATACCTTCACAAGCCACAACTAACATTAGCAAAGCAATCACAGGAGATTTCTCTCTATCTTTTTGCCTCCTAAAATTACAAGCGAGACCCATAATTTTTTTGGCATAGAGCACACAAGATGTATAAATAACAGTAACAACATTAAAAGAGCTTTGGAAGTGAGATAACAGAGGGACAGATGTGGAGCAGGTGTCCGCTCTCTGCCTATAAAATGTTGGCTTTTCAGGCTCACCACTGAAATAACAGAAACTTGAAGCAGAACATAAATCCTGAGAAGGTCCCCGTGTCAGGCATACCAACATGAAATGCTACATTTCAAGCGTTCCCTGTTACTAGGTAAAACCCTAGGGTCAACGATTTGCTTGGAAATATAGGGACCAACTTGTGGCACTCCTGCCAGAGCCTACATTTGGAGATCCTACAGCCTGTGAAGGTTTGTTGCTGCTTCTCTCACTGCAGAGTGTCTGAGATCAGGGCAACCTACGACTACACCCAACCAGACACCATACTCCCATATCCTTCCTTCCAGCGAGGACCATAAAAGACCAGCATCAAGCCCTGATTCACAGCCTGCCGAGCCCAAGATGTGCTCAGTATGAGCTGTACCGATCAGAAGTTAAAGAGAATTGAGCCACCCAACATCTTTATCCCAAAACTTGGCTCGATATCGTCACGTGGCCATTAATGACCGGCCTGGTATCCGAGTTCCTCTGCACCACACGAGGTGCTTTAACTGGTGTGAGAGGACAAGTGAAGCAGCAGAACGTCCCTCATCCTCAAGTGACATCAACCCTGCAAAGACATTCACTTCTGATGAAGTCCATGCCGTAAAAACAATTTTTCATAATCTCTACGGAGGACTAATTTAGATATTACATCTCCGGACCATCCAAAGGAGCTGGTAGTTCTATCTACTGATGAAACAGAGACCATCTACAGCACCTATCACTCTCAAATAGTGATACAGTTGACACATTTCTTAACTAGCAAGAGAAAGCAGGGCAGTAAACAGCACAGCTATGTCTGTGCTGATGGAACCCAGGTCCATACAATATTGTAACGTGTTATCAGGTCCCACCTTGCATTGAAACGAAAATCCTGGGGCCTACAGTCACTGTACACTGACCCACGGAGAGATTACATGACCCTCCCAGCAATTGTATTTTATTTTTTACCTCAGGTTCCCCATAGGCCATCTCTAAATGCACAAGCACAAATCCACTTATTCTTCAGCTTTCCTCAGCTGAAATGTGGGAAGACAACCTTCAGTGCCGCTGGCTGAAGAAGTCACCATGCACAGAACCCCCATAAGCTTTTCGTAGCCTGTTTCCCCTGCTGAACAGATTGTCTCCTCCTTGGACATGCATCAGGCTGCCGGGGAAAAAAATCCTTGGCTTCTTCAATAGCTGCTTTCACTGTAGGCCAACAGGGGAGAAGCATAAGCAAGGGAAAGAGTTTTCAAAAGAAATGGATGCTACTTTATGAAACTTTGCAGTCGAGCTGGTAAGAATCACTAACGCCTCCCCCAGCTCTTAAACAAACCCTACTTTTTGGCTTACAGAAGTAAGCTGTGCTCTTACACACATGGCAGTGGTGCGGTGAAACACTGGGCTCTGATGACTAAGAGCAACAATACACCAAATCAAGAAGCAGCAAAGCATTTTTTGGAGCTGAAAGCTTATGCAGAAATGTTTCTGCAGCTCAGCAGCTTCCTGCTGACTGCCTGGCTTAGCTGAACACAAAGAGATGAATCACAATCTTCTGCAGAGGAGATCTTCCCAGATAAAATTATGTGTTTGTCCTATCAAAGTCTGGTTGAGAGGAATATCTCTATGCCAATGTACAAGTTGCTGTCTATAACCTTGCAACTACAACACTGGTGAAAATGGAAAACGTCTGATGTTAATGTAAAAGTGGCGTAGAAACGTGTGCACAATACGATAGGCATCAGCAAGTATGCAGATGTCTTGGGTGGGAAAGTTCTTCTAACAGGCAGCCTTAAATCTTTCATCTTTTTAAGCCTTCCTCTACACAAAACTTGTTGCTACCAAGGGGTGATGTGATTAAAGGGCTTCACAAAAAGTTATTTCTTAGCAGAAAAACATCACAGCCAACCTCAGACCAGCCGATCGCCTGCACCATACTGACCTCAGACACTCGCTACCACATACAGAAATACCTCAAGTATTTTTCCATCCAGTATTTCTTCCAGGTATTTTTCTCTCTGCTAAGACATCAGCTCTCTGCTCCTGCAGCAAGCAGAGCAAACAACTGGCTTCTTCATCAAAACACCAGAAAGCTGCCAGGTAACTAAAGGCACCCGCATTTGATGTTTTCAGACTACAATAACAGAACTGTACTTGACTGTTACAGCTGTCAAAATTCAAGCTTAAAGCACCATGTACAGTCAGATACCCATTACTTAAGCAAGTATAAAAATGCTTTTTTTTTCTTTTAATCTTGATTTTTTTTTCCCCAAAAATATCCCTACTTCCCAGGCCAGGTCTGCTTATCATTCCTATGACACAGAAAAAGACATTAGCTAACTAGTACAAAGATTTTAAAGCTGCAAAACACTACAGGGCAGTGCAAGCTTCCTGCAGCTGGTTAAGGAAGGTCTTGTTCTACACCATGGCCTTAACAGGACACTGTCACCCCAACTTGGCTAAGTTCAGTAACATGAAGTTTCTTCTTCCTGTACAGTCCAGCCCCAGTCCCACTAATTTTCAGCTCCAATTTATCAGGAGCAGAGATTTTAGTCCCATGGGAACAGAAAGGCAACTGTGCCCAAGTCATATTACTGGACTGTAAAAGAAAAACTTGACAATAAGCATAGAAATGCTGGTAACGTTGAGAGCAGGGATGAGAGATCAGAACTGGGGAAAGGGAGAAGTTTTGCATCACTTGGCTGCTGTGCCCAGGTAGACCAAGATCATTAATCTCGAGGAGGGTCAGGAGGCAGCTAATTCCTAATTGCTAGCAGAAGCAGCATTATATGCAGAGAAAAGCGGGTTTGTATGTGTGGAAGACTTACATTTGAAACATCAGTAGGCCACTTTTCCCTTTGAGAGTAACACAGCTCTTTTTTTGCTGGAATTGCAACTTTGCTGGCCCGTTATCTGATCAGAGATCAACGTGGAAGTGCATGAGCTATCCTGTGCACCCAGTAATCCTGATCGAGTTATTCCTCACTTATGACAGAAAAAATTAACTGCTTACACTTGAGATACATCAGCATAAATATGACACTGTGGCTAGAAAATACACTCCATAATTCACTTTTTATCTTTCAAATATTAACCTGGATAAGGCGAAAACAGAAGGCAGCAAAACTCAACTTTGGAAAACATGATTTAAAGTTACTATTAATCAGGAAGGCATTAAAGGGAGGTGTGAAGGTATAAATGTTTAGTTCAGGTCTGCTGAAAAGACTTCCTGGCTTGTCATTAAAGACAAGATTTTCCAAGAGGCTGGAGAAGTCAGTCTTGAAAGCAAAGCATAAAACTGGGCATTCGGACAACTCTTTTCCTTTTCTGGATCCGGGTGGGTTCATCTGACCTCTGGCAAATCACGTAAGTCCAGTTTATCAAAAAGAGTCACTCTGTCTGAAACATTTTAAGCCTGACAGGGGTGCTGAGTCCCGCAGTTCAAACCTGAGTGAGCGCGAGGTCAGAGCGCACGATTTCTCTTTAAGCCAAAGCTGCTCTCTGAAGCCTGGCACCCAAAGCTGATGCCCAAAATAGATTCTGTGAAAAATGTTAGCCTGAATTTGCCTTTCCCTCAGCCCTAGCTCTTCAAGCTGTCATCTGATGTGAGGTAAAAAGGGAAATTACAAAGTGTATTATTAAGTACTTTAGACGTTGCCTGGAAGAAGGAAAGTTTTGTTTTGTGGAAGGCTACAGAGCTCCTGTGCAACTGTGGCTGCAGAGACCGGATAGCTGAATGAAGCTAGAAGTAAAGGGACAGCAGAAACAAGGTTAGAGCACTATCCTGGCCATTTGCACAGTGCCCCAACTACTCTGGGACAAACACAGCTTTTCACCACTGCATGCTCTCTCTGACAGCCTGAACTTGCCAACCTGCTAAGTGTATTACTGAGGTGTCAGGTAAGGATGTAGACAGATGCGTCTGCAACAAGCCTTTTATTTGCTTTCCTTTACATTTCTGATCAAAACAAATAGATCAAATTAATGAGTCTTAATTTTAATATTTTTTTTTTTTTTTTTTAAGAAATAGAACAACTGATGACTAAATCCACGTTAGATTTTGCTAGTTCCAGAAGTCACTGGATTCAAACCTAAAGTAGACACCTACAGCACACAGCCGAGCTGCCACGGGCAGCAAGCCTCTGAGTCCTGCTGCTCTGAGCCCCAGCCGCTCACAGGAGGAATTTCCAAACCCTCCTCCCTTTCCCACCCCACTCTACAGCAGTGAAATGTTAAAATACTTGTGCTGTATTTAAATATTTCTGATGTTGTTTATTTTTTAATTATTATGATCAGGAACAGTTCCACATGAATAAGAGAAAAGATCTGTATTGCCATATTTACACACACTTAAGATAATTCAACTTTACAGTTTTGACGCGTGTAGCTTATTAGACTCCTAAGAATGTAAAAACACCATTGGCATTATGCATATTGCAAGTGTCTGGTAGATAATGGCCTTGCAGATTTTATACAGAGCTGCACAAGTGAACTTGCCAAACTTTCATCATCACTCCTTTGGAAGCTCGGAGGGAGCCTATTAAATTGGCATTTTGTTTGACATGCACGCAGAATGTGCTTAGCGTGCAGAACAGGCATGGCAATAAACCTTTTCTTAACAGCTGTGTTATTTTAGTTAATGATAAACATGTATCTAAAGCCACATACCACCACAACTTTAGTCAGTGAGAAGAACATAGTCACCCAATGGAAACAGAGGCCATCACAACAAAAAGGAAGTTATTCATTTATTCTTAACTATGCAGTTATTTGTCTCACCGCTAAACATTGCTGAATATCACTAATTATTGTTCTAAATTAAGTGAATTTCATGAAGTAAAGTTCAGTGCTGTGTCTATCCCTTAGCAGCAGATTCTTACCCACGGGCACGTGTGCAATTATCACTGATTTTGGTGGAGACTGTGACAGCAGAACTGAGTGAAGAGTTTATTTTCCAGAAAATTTCCTTAGAGACTAAGAGTTTTGGAGGCCAAGGCTCCTTCTGTCATCATTGTGGCTCAATCCACTCTGAATATGTTCAAAACAACAACAAAAATCTGGACATGTGAAATGCAGATGTTAACGAGCAAGACAGCATATTGATTTGGTTAAGCCATTTAATTTTGACAAACTGCCAAAACAACAATAAAAGAATCACAAAGCTTAAATATTGGAGATTTCATCAGCAGCCTACAACGAGCAGGGAGATAATGAGTCCCCTGCAACCTCTAGGAACTGATCAATATTCTCCATGGAACTGCAGTGACTGAGAATTCCAGACAGTGCCCTTCGATTTTCTCTGAAATCTTATCTTTACAAAGTAAACAAACATGAGATAATAACCTTTAAACTTGCCACAGCCATTCATAAGCGGATTCATTACTACAGAACGGCAGCCGACATTCAATATTGCTCCCTGTTCGATATGTGCTACTCTGTGCATCGCAAACTCCATCTTTTAAAAGGCACAGGTTGCAGTCCTCAAAATCAAGGCACTCAAAGAATAAAGTGAATCGGGGCTCCTCTGAAGCATTTTCCAGCTTTTCTCTGGATCAGCAAAGCTGAACACAGCCTCCCCTCCTTCCAATGAAAACTAAATTTATCATCTAATCAACTGAGTCTACAATTTGAAGCCATAAAAACACTGAATATTGCAGAAAACACCGCAAAAACTAACATCCAAATTTCAAAACAGGAAAAATCTCTCCTTTCCTTTCTGCCATGTATACTCAAGCATCTTTTAATACATGACTGAACCTGGATCAAGTTAAAAAATATGTATTTTCTATTTATTTAATTGGAATCAACCAAATTTTGGTTCCTATGTTTAGAAATATCTGAAGCAAACTCAACTATGACACAGCTTTTAAAGAACATGTGCCTAAAATTTTACCACTTTCTTTGGACATACCAACTATATGTGTTTAAACATCCTCAAAATTAAGTTAATAGGTACATAAAAGCAGATTTTTTCAAACCAAACTTTGTCATCTCGATTTTCAAAGAATTAAAAGAGGCATTTTACTCTAAATATCTGATAAATGGCTTCTAATTCCTTGAAAACAACAGCATTAGACTACATTAGCCTAGTATCTTCTTCAATTATAATTGTATCATTTTATTACGCTGGGAAGAGAAAAAGATTAGATGAGGTAAGTGGCACTACATTACCCCCCGTATTTTTACGGCAATTTGCAGAATACCATCAGTAAACACAGCGCTTTACAAACCACATAAGAAAGGTCATTACCCAAGCGAGCTTACAACTGCACTAAAGAAATCAAGTACAACAACCCTTCCATTCAATGGAGATATAAGGCCGTTAGTTTTCAATATATTAGCTTATTATCATTAACGAGATCTTTAAAGCACTTATGATCCCTGAGTCAAGCGGCACCGAAACAGCATCACATATTTCCAAAGAAGGGCACATTTTTCTCCTTGTCCTTCCTTCCTTCCTCATAACACGCACCTTGAAGCAGTCGGTAGATGCAGATGAACTTGCTTTGCTGCCCCAGGGGAACCACACTTGTCAAAAAGGACATTACAACCCAAGAGCCCATGCTCTGCTGCCCTCCTGCACTTCACGTCACCCTGTCATGATTTTATTTTATATTATTTTATTTTTGATTCTTGCTGGCCTTTGCTCTTGCATTTTGCATAGTCATGCCCACCAAAAAATACACTGGAGGGAAGAGCTGAAGAAAACTGGTGGAGTATTTCACTCATAAGAAACAGGAGGGGAGCTCTACCAACGGACTGAGATGTTTGTTTACATTGTGGGCCCGGTATTTAAGGTTTCCTATCAAATTTGCTTCTTTTCAAACAGAATTTCTGTAGGGCCTGGAAAACAGCCAACATGAGGTCTGACCAGCTATGACAGTCACGTAATGGCTTTGAATTCAAAGTGTCTCCTTTTCTTTATGTTTTAGATCACCAAAATCCACATCCTTGCTGGCTCCTTCAGAAGCCACCGCCACGCTCCTCTTCTGAGACAGCCGAGCACAAACCACCACGTGGGAGAGGCCTCGTTGGCATTGCAGATTCTGCCGCCACAGCAGCAGTGCCCGCGAGGTACAAGCACAACCCTTTTGCTGTTCATGAGCTCCTTCACAAACACTAAATAAATAAATAAATAAATAAAAAGCCACAGTCCTTAGCACTCTCTGAGGAGCACATTCCATTCTACTCAAAGACTCGGTGCCTCCACAGCCCAATAAATTTCTTTCATGGGCTTGTGCAGCAGCACCACGCTCCTCCTGCTATTTCATACTAGACAGCTAATTAATAAATCAATCATCTGCTACTATCTACATGTTACCAGGTTTCATCCCACACCTAGGAAAACAAGTAACAAGGAAACCTTCCATAGGCGGGACGCTTTTAAACCTCTGGGCACAAGGGGTGGCTCCATGCTCTGTGGCAAAGAGGCCCCTAGGCCTCAGGATGGGGAAAGCGGGGCAGCACCCTGAAGGACGAGACAGAACCAAAACACTGTCTCGATTATTCTATAAGCTCCTTTTCCCTTCTTTCCCATCCCAATCTCACCCTCCTCTCCACCCAGAAACCTGCCGGAGACAATTTCCCTTTAGCTACAAATGGAGAAGAATAAAGCATGGTAAACCCCAGGAAGGATAAGCTAAAAGGGCTGAATACCTTTAGCGTCACTCAATAACTGATGATAACATTTGGGAAGAAATGTTGTTTTACAGAAATGTTTGTTTTTATTTCTGGTGATCACTGTCACATTTACTAAATATTAAGGTTTCATTTTGTAATCAATTAATACAGATTATCACCTTCTATACACACTGCTGACTAGATTAATTAAACATTATTAGTGATTATAAATAAAAAAGGTGGCTATCAATTATCATGAGGTTTTCTTTGAAAGATGGATAGCTGATACTTAACAAGGTATCAGCACACTGTACACTGGCAATTGCTCACCCATTCATTAAGAAGTCATTGATGTGTTCTTGACTATAAACCTGAATATAAAATGGAGCCTTATTTTCCCAATGCCTGTTAATCCCTGCCCCCAGCTTGCATTAATAGAGAAAAAAAAAAGTTTTCTGTTGTAACTGAAGAAAATGTCTGGAATAGTTAACAGTAATCTTGGCTAGGAAGTTTTCTTTAACGAAGGCAGAGAGAGATGTACTGCATTTCCCGAACAGCTCCAAATCATAACGCATAGGGAAGAGGGAAGATAATTCAGCAGGTGTACACGTAATCTTTGCTGAATTACCAAAACACTGGAATGAAAAGATGAAGCTGCTGAGATGCAGGGAAAAACAACACGTAGGTAAAGAATCAAGTAGATTCGCATGGTAATATGGGAAAGTAATTAGTAACTTGGATCATTCAATTATGAGAGCAAAGTTTTCCTGGAGTATCTTTAGGCTGACCAAATGGCCTACGTTAGGGAGAAGTATCCTACCTTCTGTACATCCAAATATTCTGGTTTGGATGGACTATCTTTCTAGTTATGTGTACAGCCATAAGGATAATTTTAACCAGATTTATATCCGCATTACCTCAAATTTTGTTTGTAATTCACTTCTGTAAATTCAAACCATTTTCAGCATCTTTGTCCTGACTGTAATCAGGTCTGTACTTCCTCTGTAAGACTCCTCTTTCTTTTTTCAAATCAAATTTATTCTCCCCTTAGGAAAAAAAAAAAAAAAGAACAAAAATGCGCAACAGCAAATGAAAATAAGCAGCATGATTTTTCTGGTACCTGACACCTAGTTAAGTTCACCATGTTTTACAATGTAGGACTTAACAAGTATTTCAGAAAAAAATATATTGGTATACACAGTCTCACCAGATACTGCCACTAAGGTACTACATTTAGTTTTACCACAAACTGATGTCAAGCTTTTGTTCTGTTGCTCTTCTAAATTTGTAAACATTTTTAAATGTCCTGTTTTTCAAATTTTGAGGTGCTTAATAACTACTGTCAAGCACAGCCACCTATTAGACACCTTGCTTGGTGCACCAAGCAACTATGAGTACCACCAGTGCTCCATCTGCATACTCCTAGTTCATTCAATGGAGACTGGACAATGGCATCAAGCCTACAAGAAGGGCTTTGAGTTCTGGTTCATTTTTAAGCCATGTGCTTACACATGCAAGTCAGTTGACGATAATCAAGCTCTCGGTTGCCTTAAAACTCCCAATCCTTCCGAATGGCCCAAGGCCCTATCCAGCACAGTGCCCACAAGGGCCAGAAGGGCATCCCAGGGCAATAGGAAACGCGGCACTGGAACCGTTGAGTGCTGTGCCACCGCGTTTTCCTGCAGCAGGAGGTTCCACCACGCATGCAAATGCCTTGGAAATGGCATTTGGCAGCTGAAACTAGACCAGAATCACAAGAATGAACTTGTATGAGACCTAAGATAGCCATGCTATAAGGCTAAAAAGGGAAATATCTACGCTTCTGTACATATACAAAGGGCTGTCGTGTAGGAATTCCCGTGCCTTGCAGTTCACAAGGCAGCTAAATCAGCTGGTACCTTCTTGGTGAGCTTTTAAGAATAAACTTAATTTCAAGAGGGAAGAAGCAACAGTGACCGTAAATGGATGCCTCAAAAAGCAGCAAAAAAGAAAATGTAAAGTTAGGACAGCAAAGTCTCCTTTATCTGATGGAAAGATCCTCGGCAGATAGGAGGAATGGAAGAACAAAACCAAACGAAACCTGAGAATGTCTTCCCTAGCTTAAATAAGCAACAACCAGAGTGCATAGAAACACTCGGCCAGTATGTGCTGGAAAGATGAACTCTCACCTATCCTTTAAAAGCCGAGCAATGAAAACACAGGTCAAACAGAAGAAAAAACATTACTTCAATATACTCATAAAAGCGGGCTCAAAAATGCTTTTCCTTATTAAGCGAACATTTAGGGAAGATACCATCCTGATGAAACAGAGCTTCTAAACCAAGCACGTGGTGTCAAGAAACAACTCATTGAGAAGAACCAAAAAAGGAAACAAAAGGAGGAAGAGCATTTCCTCTTCACAAAGCTTCACTACAGCCTGCACTCTCCTAACTGGAATAGTTAAGAGGAAAAGGATAAACCTTTTCCTGACTACATAGGAAATGTCTCTTCCTCATGACAGAAAAAAAAAATGCACAGCAAAATCATGAAGAACTCAGAGATAGGAATAAGTTTAAAAAAAAAAAAAATTGCACATCCAAGACAGCCACATACTGTATAAACAAGATAACCTCCTGTCCTGTACTTACTATGAATACAAACGTCCAGCAAGACACTAAAAATAGTTGACAAGTTTGATAGATTATGTTACTAATAAAAGTCATTTGAAGATTTTTTTTTAGCTATATTAACATGTAAGTTGCCTATATACTTGTTTTATGAGAAGTGTTTAAGCATAACCACGTCCCAAATAAAACTGCAAGAGCCTAATAATCGGTAAGCTACTTCAAATTATACTATAGTTTCACATACATTTTATTTAATGTTACTGACACAAAGGATACACTACACCCACAGTATTTCACGAATTACGTTAAACATTAAAAGCATAAGAAGGGCTGAAGGCTTCAAACAGAAAGACAAAGAACGCAAAGATTAACATTACTGCAAATGTAAGAAAAAAAATTAGTCTAAGATTGTAGTTGTGCGGGTTTTTTGTTTGTTTTTAAAAGTATTTAAAAATATCCACCTTCTAGTGAGAATAGCTATAACTTTGCTTGGTAAATGGTTCTACATAACTGCCAGCAACTGCTTCAAGAAAGTGACACTTAAGTTGAAGTGTACACTCATTAAATTGTAAAGACACAGAGACTGGAAATGAGAAGAAAAGAAGGAAATTCCCCACACGGGCAACACATTTGGGGAAAATACCACAGTAGGTGAGATAGCCACACTAACTCAACAAGCCAGTTTAAAGGTGACTGACTTGAAATTTTCAGTGTTTGCTTTTCTTTCCCGTCTAAATCAAGACACTTTATCAGTCCTGTTGATTTTATCAATTAAACACAGATTTTGATGTTATTAAAAACAAGCTAACTTTTGAAAGCGCAATCCAGCTCCACAGCAGAAGAGCGCACGAGCTAACTTCAACAGACGTGACCTTTAGAAAGCAGTATTATTCACCCTCTGCTTGTGGGCACTTTGACACATTAGCACTTTGCGAGATCTCCAGGCAGTATTTTATCAGCGGGGCCCATCCAGGCATGATGTGCACTTTCACAGTGCATTAGCATATCTAGAGGAGGAATACTCCAGACTGCAATGGCCTTTCCTTGTAGGACAGACTTTAAGTGTGAAACAGCTTTACTGACATTCTGCCTGACATCCCGGAGCTTCTCTACGTACCCAAAATTCATCAGCATGTAAAACCGAACCTCATACTGAAGAAACTCATTTCCAGAGTAGCTTAACTATTAGCACTTCAGTCTTGGACCTGCTCATTGCTTTACATTCAGGAGTTAATCATCTTAAACTTTTTCCTTCTTATACAGAGCATTAAGAAAATGTTTGTATCGGTCTAAGTTCTGCATAGAGCAGAGACTGAACGCCAAAGCTTAAAAAGAGATCAAACGTATGCGGACAATGTAAACAGAAACCCGGCCTCTCATCTTACATCTGTACCGACCAGAAATAACTCCAGCAAAGTCAGTCAGCACAGGTATACAAAGGGAGGAAACCAAGTCCAAAGAGAAACACAACCCTTCCCATACAGACGCTACCAAGCAAAAGAAAGAGCTGATGAAGCAACCCGAGGTCACGCAGAGAGATGTCAGAGCAGTCTGTAGAAGATTTTTCTTCCCTAACCACAGACCAGTTTTGCCCTCGGTATTTCTGGTGGTCACCCAATCCTGGTCGCCCGAGCAGGGGATTCCCCCCTCGCGCCTTCAAGGTCATCTTGCAAGCAAGGTAGGAGGGCTCGGATCGCAAGCAGCAGTCTACAGTTACTCCAAACCGTTCTGTATCCATTCTGTTCAGCATGTAAACCTAGACACAGAGCTAGCTCGTGATTCATAAAAATGTTTGAATTTGCTTAAAAAATGTAACTTTCAAATCTAGAGATCAAAAATTGCTTCTCCTCTTCCCTGTTTTATCAAAGCTATCAAAGGAGCAGACATTTGGGCTACTTGCCACCCCCAAGCCCTTGTGCCTGGGCACTTGTGCACATGCCCACCTGGCTTCACCAGTTTCTTAGATGCACCAGAGGCATGTTTCCTCCTGAGGAGAGACTGGTTTCATCTTCATTGGCACATTTATTTCAGCTGTAAGACACAACATAGCTCAGTGCTTTGGAAATGCAGGACAACAGGGATTCTTTACCTCTGAAGTATTAAGATAAAAAAAAAAATGGTCTGGCAATTACAAATCTGAGATCTGCTCCCCCAGATTTGGATGTGACTTTTTCAAGGATACAGATTAGTACGAACCCAAGAGTTTTAATTGTTTCTTGTTTGTTTGTTTGTTTGTTTTCCAAGCAGTAGGTGTTAGACAAGCCAGAAAAATTTCATCTTACAAAGAGCAGCAACACAAAGTGAACTGGCTGCATCCCAAGGGTAACAAACAGCACTTCACAAAGGACTTGAACTAAAAATTTACCTATTTAAACATTTTCGTAACAAAGCTTCCTATTACCCAACTTTTCTTAAATGCTACTTCTATCACTGTAACATAGTGTAATACATTTTAATCAATTCTGAAGTCATAAAAAGTAATGTTTAAATCATAAAATTCTGGCTAATGTAACACAGAGGAACAAACTTTAACCTGTATACATCAATTTCAGAATAAATATTGCAAGTTAATGTTCCATTGTCTTTGTTCTGCATCTTTGTCTTTAGGGTTTAGCACTAAGTGATGCAGAAGTTTATCTCACATATAAGACACAGCACTAACACTGATCTATTCCCTCCCCAAAACATCAACAAAAGGAGCTATGGGTCATTGATCCAAAAAATTAAATGCTGAAATGTACATCCAACGATGTTACCCTCCACTAGCAGATATCCTGTGGGGGGAAAAAAATAAAACAAATACAACTCAAATGTCTAGCCAAAAGAAAACATTCAGTAAAGAACAAGGTGAAATTCAGTCCCACTCCTCAGGATGAACCGTATCTTATTACAAGCTTCAAATCTTTAGTAGTGTCTGCTTTAGCACAGCTAGAACATGTGGAGAAAATTTATGGCATTTTATCATGGTTGGCTTGGGGGAAGGAAGAGGTTTCTCTGTGAGGTCAGGCTCTGGAAATTATTTGCTTTTTTCTTCAGTTCTTCAACATGCATTTTCTTTTACTGCTAACATTGCAATAATTTTGCCTACAGAAAGCTGACTAGCTGAAACAGTACTAAATTAAGGCTAGCTTGCACTATAAAAGAACCATTCAGCAGTAGGTATACCATTTTTTCCAGGTTTGAATATAGCAAAGTCAAATTCCAGTTTGTACTCTAGCAGGAGGTTTTGCATAAGACGAACTTCAAGTTCCATTTACATGACAAACAAAAATGGTCAGTATTTTTAATTGCACTGTGTTTCCTTCCTACTACTTTTCAACTTTCCAAGCAACAGAACTTTTTTAAGGAAAAAAATATACATATCAAATAATATACCTCTTATTGTACACCCAATTAAATTCTTCATGGTTTTATCAAAGGGAAAGGGACTGTATTGTAAAAACTAATGGCATTTTCTTGAAGTCATGTCTGCACTGTTCTCAGCTGAGCAGTTACTCATCCAGAAGCAAAAATCAGAGTTAAGGACAGGTGGATACTAAGAACACGAAATCGCCAACCTCATAAGAGAATAGGATTGGTAAACATTTTAGGGAAATGCCATAAGGAGAAACAAAAAAAAGTAAAACCAAAAATAAATTTAAAGTAACACTTAGGTTTCACAAAGCTAAAGTGAAAATGGCACTACCCAGTTCTCCTTTTCTACAACCAGTGAGAATCTGAAAGAATTCCTGTACATTGAATTGGAAAAAGCTGCCAGCATCTTTGTCCTTGTTTGAAGTGGATTTAGAATAATTGCTGTCAAAAAGTTGATGGCTTGAATAGCTTGAACACAAAACTACGTGTGTCTTGTAGTCACTGAAATGGGAGAATGCTGAAAGACATCATACAACGTGTCAGGTAGTTAAAAGAGATCAACAGGAAGAGTAGGTACAAATATTTGTAACTAAAACTTATTCTCTAAGAATGCCTAGGCCTATAGTCTTCTAACTGTAACAGGGTGCATTAATGAAAATATTTATAATATATTAAAACAAGACTTTCTAGCAGTACAACGAAGAACATCAGAGAACAACAATCAAGGAATGATGAAATAAAAGAATAATGAAAAACACACATGGTCTGATTTTTGGACGGTCCTGTGTGAGGCCAGGAGTTGGACTCAATGATCCTCATGGGTTCCTTCCAACTTGGGATTTTCTATGATTCTACATATACTTAGTATGGATCAAAACTTTTGCTAGGCAATACTGCAAGATATGCAAACCTGAAAAAAAAAGTGATCATCCACTCCATCTCCCCAGTTAGTATTTTAGCTCTTTAACACACATAAATTAATGCAGGAGACAAGCAATTTTCATTGCCTGCCAGCCAAGATCATCAGATCTATAAACTATTTGTTAGTATTCCATTTTAAGTATAAGCTCTTTGTGATGTATTTCCCTTAGTATGTAGTAACATAGCAGTGTGCCTCTACATAGCCTGTCTTTGATCTACAAGTTTGACATGAATCCTTTAAATAAGAGTAGCATTTTAGATTAAAAAAAAAATAAAATAAAATAAAACAAAATAAAATAAATAAAATAAATTTGAAGCATGCATCATTTTCTAGAGAATTTAAACAGAAACAAGCTTTGGACTTCCCGATTAACAAGACCCAACTTTAGCTGTATTAAAATGAAATCCAAACCTAACATTATATATTCCACTGAGAGGGTACAAATGAAGATGGATGACTAGAAACAAACTGCAGCTTCCACATGTATGGAAGCCAGCTCACCAACATCCTCCTCCTTTGTTCACACCACTGCCAAACAGCCACACACACCTGCAAAATCCCCGTCAGACTGATCTCATGCTGACGCAATTTTCAGAAGACAAGATCTTTGGCAGCAGTCTACCATACCTCATACAAATATGTTAATTTATCAAAAGAAAAAAAAAAAGAAAAAAACTTTTGTAATTAATAAATAGTTCAGTATGAAATATTAATGTACCACCAAAGACCCGATTATTCACAGATTTTTTTTGTTAGCGTTTTGAAATTTAAAGTTCATTTTGCACAAAATGTGCTGATTTTAGCTTAAGAAAGCAGATTGTTCAGAAGTCAGCAAGTGAAAATTTGAAACTAAACTAAAAAAGTATAGTTGTATTTTTTACCCAAAGACCTATATTTTCAGTTGTATATTCCCTCTCTAGAACTTCAACTCAATTTCATCATCAAAAATTATAATTAGCAATTTTAAAACAAACACCTCATGCTAAAACACAAACTCTTCATTTCACAGTTATTCCTCACTATCACTTTCCTATAAATGCTGTTAAAATAAAACACGGTTAGTGCATGGCAAAGGCTGCTGTTATAACCTGGAATACTTCACTGGAGAATGCAACCCCCTTACAGCTTCCCAGCAGTTGTAGTTTAATAAGAAAAGGGATTCATGCCCTGATGACCAAGGTTTGATTTAAGAGAACAATAAAACACATGCTCAAGTGCTTTACTGAGTTTTGTGTTAAGAAAAAAAAAACATTGGAAATTGTTTGGAAAAGCTAACAAGTTGGAAACATAGAAAAAAACTAGAAAGCCAGTAATAGATTAAGTTTTTATAACAGAAATGTAGAATGAAAACAAGATCATTCAGATTTATCTACCTGTATCAGAACAGAGAATCCTCAGAACCATGAAGCTTTTATCAAACGGTAATTTATTGAGCGTGCTCTAACACTACAATTGTATTTAATTACAGTTCCACGGTTATTCCTTAGTTAAGCCATAATGTTCTCCAGGCAGGATGCATCTCAGAAAGTTTACTGCATGCCCAGGAAGTGAAAACTGTGTTTCTTCAGTAACCAGATGAGCAGCAAAATATCCCACGTAGTCACGGCTACGTTACTGAAATGGCATTTTAAAAAATTACTTTCATATACTTTGACTGGAATTCATACATCACACGAAATCAATGAATAGCTAATCAAAAGTTCAATTTGCATCTAGACTCTAAGCCTACTGTCATAAATTAATATCATTGAAAATGTCATCAATTTCATAGGTGATAAATAAGGGACAAATGGTAATACTGCCATAAAAACACAGCAACTGCTATATTAAATCCTTTGGGATATTTTAGATCCCACTACACTAGACGTCTATGGTTTATGTAACCAAGTAACTTTAGACAACAGCCTAAACAGACGCTCCAGGAATAATTTAAGTCCCATTAGTGTGTACGTGTATAAAAACATTCCCCACTTCACTGATCTATGTCTTAGACATTTGTTAAGCCTTGAAGCATAAGGTTTTGTGGCCCTTTCAATGGAAGCAATTGACATTTTTGTGGTAACTGGCATTACTGTTACTTTTTCCTACTGCAGTGAAGTGCATTGTTTGTTAGTGAGGACAACATGATCTGCACATCTGCACGTATAAGCTACGGAAGATATATGCTTTTCCTATGAATGCACGCAGCTTATGCGTTGCCTGAAATTAAAACAGTTGTTCACAATGATGAGAACTTCAAAGTTTGTTCTGAACTCAGATGACTTCTTATAACTGAGCAGAACTTAAAATTCTTCCAAATAATGAAGAATGCTAATGAATATTCAATGAACAGAATATAACACAAAAACATCTCTGTGAAGCCTGACTTAAAGTGAAACATATCTTCAGTAATAGAGGGGAAAAAAAAAAAAAGAAAGAAAAAAGCTAAAACCAAGAACAAAGAAGGGAAGTGTAGGATCTCCTAAGAAAACCAGGAAAAAAATCCCTGCTCCTTAATGCTCCTTAGAAGACATTTCTTCTCAGAAAGAGGAGTCAGGCAGTGGAACGGGTTGCCCACGGAGGTGGTGGAGTCACCGTCCCTGGGGGTGTTTAAGGAAAGGCTGGACGTGGTGCTTAGGGACATGGTTTAGTGGGTGACATTAGTAGCAGGGTAACGGTTGGACCAGGTGATCTTGAAGGTCTTGCCCAACCTTAACGATTCAGTGATTCTATTAATCACCTTCACAAGGCCCCATCAATTCTTCCTGCTCTCAAACAAAGTTCATTTCAAAGAGAGCTGTTCTATCAATAATCTGTAGTCAGCCAAGATGGGTTTTGCTGTGAAGAGCACTGTGTTAAAAACATAAAATTGCAATCAAAATTCTGGGTCTTGTGAATTTTCCTTAGAAAGGAGATCAGCTTCATGAGGTCTCGACAAAGCCACATAACCAAATAAGGTAACACTTAAAATATGAAAAAGAAATAACCAGTTTGTGAGAGAAGAATAAATTACTAATCGTACCCAAAGCGTGGATCTACTTCTAGAAATAGCTGAAGGCGTCAGGAGCTCTACTTTATGCTGAAGCCCAAAACAGAAGGGATTGCCTGATCTGTATGCCCAGTTGCGTAAGGAAAACAAAAAAGTTTGTTCGTCACCAACACATGTCTGTCATAATTTAAAACGTATGTTTTCAAAGTACTACAAACACCAAAACAAAGTTGTTGTTGTTCACGTGTAGGTAAGGAGGATCTGGTTGTAGTAATATAGGGCCCCACCTGCATCTGGGAGATCTCTTGCCATCTCCACAGAAGATGCCACCATGCCTAACATTCAGGCTACAGCCTAGACAGGTCTACTCCTTCCATCATCTCTATGGTTAGGAGCTGGAGGAGGCCGCCTAAATAAAAGTAAAACAGGAAAAATCTGGTTTTCTTTCATACTTAAGTGGTTTTTTTGTTCTTGTTTTTAATTGAAGTCTTTGTAAGATTTGTCTACTAAACCTCAAAAATCTCACAGCTTTACAAAATTCTGCTGACCCACAGTGGAAGAGGTTTGAAGGTGTCCAACCGCTTACATAGACATCCTTTTTGCTGTCATGTTTTGGACATTGGATTTCATCAGGTGTGTGTAAATGTGTTCTTCTGAATTGGCTTAGACAAAGACGTAGATCAGCTTGCTAAAGTGAAGGCGCTGTTGACTTTTTCACATTTCAAACACAAATTATTTATTCAACTACGCAACACCAAGTCATAAAAAAAACAAACACTAAAAAGCACATCCTCACAGATAACCCTTTTGTAAATAGAGAAGGGTGCAATTAAATTAAAATGCATCCTAAAAATGCTGTTTTCTTAATAGTGCAAGAAAGTGAAATAAAGTATACATAAGATCATTTGCATAATAAATTCAAAAGCAGTATTAGAAAGTAATAGTTTCTTCTAAAATTGCCTGGGATTCCTTTTCTCCTGATTCCACGAACATCTTACAAATACATGCACTTAATTCTAAATCTGTTTTAAAATCCAAATAACTTTTACCATCAGGATAGTCTCTGATTCCTTTATAAAATTTTATAAAAATATAAAAAAATAAGTAAAATTATTTATAAAGAACTTTATAAAACTAAAAGAGCAGTGATAGTCTACCACCTGAAAAATATCCACACAACTTTGAGCTAGAGGAAGTTTCAGAAAGGTATGCTGCCACTGTATGGAAGAAGGAAAATTACTGTTTTCAATCCTCTTTACCCAGTGCAGATGTTCTTACTGATGCCTTAAATAATCTTCAGTTCTTTGAAAGAATATAGAGAACATCTCCATAATTTACAGATTTAACACTACCTCCTCTACAGCATTCAAAATAGCTTTTTTTTCAAGTAACTTTGTAATCATTTTGTTAAGGGAGTACAAAATCTGCAGAAGGAGAACTAACTTAAAATTTTCACTTTAGGAATCAGAGTTCTTCAGACACTTCAAGTCCACGTGCCCACCATAACACCACGTGTAAGAGACGCTAGTGCTCAAGACTAGAGTGCTTTCACCTCTGAAGAAGGCACAGACGGCTCTTGCGTTTCCTTTTGCTGAGCTTACAACACAAACGGATATGACAGAGTGTGCTCAGGATGCCTCCAGCTTCCTCTCAACTGCAGAGGTACAACCGAAAGCTCTGAAGGACTCTGAAGGAAGGGTGGAAACAAGGAGGACACAAAGGCATGCATCACCTGTATCCCTCAAAGAGCTCCAGATACCACCAGGGAATCTTCACTTTGCAGGTGCAGAGGAACAGTGCGTATGTTCATTTTGGTGAATATAATAACCTCACGTAGTTACTTTCATATCATTAATGACTCAGCAGACAGTTTTAGTATTTCTTACAGAACTGGCTTCTCAATCTACCAAGGGACCTGAGAGAGAGCACAGTGGGGGGTAAAATTTGGGCTCAAGTTCCATGATCCACACAAGATATGTGGGAGACGGAGACATTTTCTCAGTGCTCCAAAGCCCCCGGGACCAAGAAAGAGCATGCCCCAGCGATGGTAAAAGGAGATTCAAAGCAAATCATGAAATAACAGTTTAGTTAGCTATTTAGGCAGGGCAGTAAGGATCACCAGTCTGCCTCATCCTGAGCACCTTTCCAAGAAACAGTGAGAAAAAGGAAACGCACACAGCTACCTATGCAACATGTTATCACAGACACATGCAGGCATAATTTACCAAGGAGAGAGATACCACTAGCATTCCCTGCTGGCAGAAGAAGCCATCAGTTGTTTTGGGGGTGGCATACAACCTGACACACGCATCTAAGGGCACAAAGGTAAATGAAACTTTTATCCCAGCTGTGATCTAAAAGAGCCTCTCTCAGCACATCTGCAAGAAAACTGGAGTATAAAAGCAGATGGTAAGGCATCTTACCAGAACTGCTGGTAAGGCAGTAGCTCTGTGCTTCGGTGTCACAGAAACAACTTTCTCCTAATTGTTTGTTGATATAATACACCATGGTCACGTTGCCCCTTATCAGATGGGCATGCAATTCTCGGAGGGAAGCCAGGAAAACTTGTGTGTATTTCTGATAGTTCATAGTTCTAAAATGTTGACTTGAAACTACTGTCTGTCCGGTGGATGCGGCCCTCAGCCTCTCCTCTGTGACCCTTCCTGCTTTGTGTCAGCGCTTTATGGAGGTGGTCACCACCCTTCAGGCAGCAAGAAGCAGTCTGGTGACTGAGTTGTGTTGAGAATTCTGGAAAGAAGCTGGAATTGTCAATTACATAGGAGAGAAAATTTCACCATGGTACTCAAACACACACCTGCAATAAAGAATTGGAAAGAAATAGGGACAGTAACACCCAAGCTATTACAGCATCCCTGTAGCTATTGCTTTATAAGGAAATAAACTGCATTTCCAAAGACAGAGCAAAACAGACACAAACTTCATCAGACTTTATTAAATGAGCACACAGTGAGGTAATTAAACTTCATGGCACCATGAAACTTCAGTATTTTGCCCCTGCTGCCTTTCCTCCCCCCCAAAAAAATGAACTGAGAAATGCATTAATATGAATCCAATATTCCAATTTCATATATATTTACTGAGGACCAAATATTCAAAGGACTAGTAGCTGTTGGGCCAGCTGCAAGAAGTGTTTTGTTGGTTGTTTTTTTTTTTAAAATCAATGTATATTCCAATCGCTGCTTTCTTCATAAATGTTAATGTACATGTTGATGCTTCCAAGACCTTTTTAACAAAAAAAAATATGAGCTGGCTTAATAGCAGGAAAAAATACCAGAGGTAAAGGTGACATTAGAAACTTTAGAAACGCATTAGATTTTTCAAGATGATCCTTCTTTAAGAGCAAACTTCATTTTTGTAATCTGGCAGTGAACACCAGACCTCATACCAAATTTAGGGGACAAGCTCAGCAATATAATTGAACAACATTTGTCTTCTGTAATCACGATATCCTGTGCTTTTAAGATTTACACTAATTAAACTGGAAAAGGTCACCAATTGAAAATGTTCACAATTTGGACAAGACTCAATGACAAAATATTTCCCATCTATCACTAATTTTTTACACACAGTAACTGTCACTTTGATAGAGTCTATCTGTCAGCTCACTCATGATTATACACAAGAAGCTTCAGCCTTTATCCTCAGTAAGAGTTCACAAGCTTTGGCTTGCAAAGCTCTATGAGACAGAGCCACAAAAAGAAAAAAAGAAAAAAAGAACAGGAAGCAAAACACAGCAGTCCTCAGGGTTGTTTTCTTGTCATCTGTTCAGCAAACAATTTCTCTGCAGTTTAAGAATGGCTTCAGATTTAACTCAGGGATTTCAGCACTGAAATTTTGGAAGAAAAACATTTAGATTTTTACAGCTAGGAAGGGCAGAAAGCAGAAAAAAAAAACCACAACACCTTCATTATAATCCCAACCCTTAAAAATTATCTGCAGTGTGACCTTGGACAAGGCAGTTTTTATGTTATCCAATACCATTGTTACTGCTTCAATTTTTTGAAGCCTTAAGATCTTCTACAAAAGTTTACTCCCTCCTCATCTTGTATCATGCCTCAAAAAAACAGGACCAGAAAGCATCTCCCACGTGCTCAGATTCTGACACCAGCCATCTGAAAGGGCTTTAAAATACCTTTGTATTTACAGATAAATGATGAAAGTTCAGTTAGGAGTTTGAAGAGATTTGAGGCTTAGCTGCATGTTATGAAGTCTTTCCTGCAGTATCGGAATAATCCTTCAGGCATAACCTAGAAAACAGTTCCCTCTCTGAATCTCCTCTTCTCCAACTTTCCTTATTATATGGAAAACTTTTCCCCAAAAGTGTGTTCATTCTCAGGTATTTAACAGATGATTTGAAAGAAATAAAAGGACGAGGAGAAAAAGGCTTGTATCCTTCACATCACAGTGGACTGAAGAGGATCAGTTTGAAAGCCCGCACTGCAGCACAATGCTATCAAACCTTGGGGCCCTTCAAAGGATACAGCATCGCCTTCCTATCACTGGAGGAGGTGAGAGCTTAAAAAAAATAAAATAAAAATCACACAACCTCACCAGTCTGAGAACAGTGGGCTTAAGAGTAAGCGTTCAATCAGCAAAGACACTAACAGAGAAGATGAAAATAAAATGCTTTCAGAACCTTTCACAATCTATTTTTGGGTAAAGTTCTCAGCTTCATATGGTTTTCTGCCACTTTGAACTGCACCTTAATGCTGGTAGCTCTTTAAGTGGTATTCAATGCATCAGATACAAAGAAAAACTACAGAAGGTACCAGAAAAAAAAATAAAAATCCCACATGTGAATCAAAGCATATGCATTGTTGCCATTCAGCATCAGACCCAGGATGCGTTTCACATCGAAACAAACTTATTTAAAGGCTCCTGTTCCACGACGTCAAGGAGAACACCACAGCCTAGCATCCTGCATAAGGTATTGACCTCTCAATGCAAATCATACCCAACAAGTGGAAAAACTAACAGACACGTCTCAGCATACACCAGAAATCTCAGATAAACTCATTTCCAAGGCAGCCATAAAATAGCACATTCATTCCTCTTGTGATGAGCAGGATATACTACTTTTGCATTCTGCTTCTCATCTTTTCCATTAGGACACTACAGATTGCGAAGCCTAAAAGGAAGCGCAGATGAGCCAAAGGAATTTTTAGTCTAAAGACAACTGTTACAAAATGAACTTCGTAACTGCAAGTTATGAGGAAGTTGGGCAAATTCAGTCTTTGACCATCTTCAGAAAACACAGCATAAGCCTTCCTGTTGGAAAGCTTCTCCATAGTAACTGCAACAGCAATGAGCATTGAGTCCCTGTCAAAAATACCCTCAACATAAAAACAGAGTACAAAAGGCTCTCAAAAGCTGAGAATTCAATGACCCAAAAAAAAAAAAAAGGAGAAGAGTTTCCACTAAACACCACAACTTCACTGCTACTGATCTATTTTTCTAGTAAGGGAGGCTATTTAACACATGCCAAATAATGTTATTATCACAACTAGTAAACTGGTGATGGTCCTTCTTCAACAAGATCAATGCATGCTTGATTTTTCCAGCGGTGTCTACAAGAAATTGCCCTCTTATTTTAACAGCAAGGTAGGCAGTAGTTTAGAAGGTCTAAGGGAAATTGCACAGCAGCTCAAAAGTGTAATGTGCAAGGATTGTGTTTAGTAAAGAAAAACAACCACTGCTTACTTAAACCAAGGGACAAATGTAACCAAAGGAAAACATGATTTTGTATTATTCTTCTACTATACACACACCTAGCAATTGAACAATGCGATGCAAAAGAATTTAGCAGTAAGCTTAGATTTAAAACCCTAAGTGCCATTCTACAGTGCAGGTAGTATTTCAAAGCTAGTGACAGAAAAGACCGATGTCAAAAGGGCTGATAAATCCAGCTCTTTCACAAGAAGCTGACATAGTAAATAGCATAAAAAAAAAGAAAACCACGTTCACCTAGCACGTTGTCTTCCTGCTAAAGACTAAAGCTGCAAAAAGGAGAACTTTGAGCATTTTCTGACAAAGTTCCTACCCAAGAAAAAGAAAGCAAAAGAAAACCCATAACATTTTATCTCCTATCCTATTAAATCTTCCATAGATTTCAGCACGGCCAGAATTTTACCTCAAAAACACCCAAGAGCTAAAGAAACTAAAGAACATTTGATCTTTACCTCTGGTTAGCTTTAGTGAGCTTTATATTCGAATTTGTAAACGCACAGTAGAAAACATTCTCAGCTGCCCCTCAGCCTTACCATCAGGGCTGAGAGCACTGTCCATCCCTGAAGTTATTTATAACTCTGCTAAGCTTTAAACATTGATCTGAATTTTTTCATGCTGAGTCATGCTGCCTTAAGTCTTAATTGTTAAAGTATTTTAATTTCAGCCAGCTGGCTCATGAAGGAGGACAAAGAAAAATATCTCATTTGGCTCTTGTTAAAAAGAAAGAGCTTTTAAAGGAAAGCTTTCAAAGACTGATGCTTCCAAGAAAGGGTCCAGGGTAGTTTTTGGATAAGGAAAAAACCTTTTGTGTAATCCTCAGGATAATTTCCGAATTTGGCTAGCACATCTTTGAAAAGATACAGGTTGCTCATATTCTTTAAAATGTAAGCAAGAGTCTCGCAGCTGTGGTCTCAAGAGGGCCCGGTGTGACAGAGCATCCCTTCCTCCCTGCACCAGGAGGAAGTGCCAGAGGAGGAACAGGCACCACCACCGAGGGCAAAGCGGTCACAGAAAGAAAGCAGAAATCCCAACTGTGGCTTCCTCCTGCAGTCGTCAGAACAAACTCTCCTCAGAGCATGTAATTTTGCACATATACACAGTGAGGCTTATCAAAGAAAGAAGAGGGGATAAGAGGAGAGGAGGAGTGTTTCTGACGCTGGAGTTCCAAATCCTGGTTAAACAATAATCCCAGATTTGTTAAGCGTGGGAAGAGTGCCATACACTTTATCAGGGTGCTACACTTTAGTGAGCGTCTATCAAGAGTGATCACATTGTGCTTTGCAGTTTTTCTTAGGGTTCACAGCATATGAGAAACACTACATACGTGCCAACTGCTGCAACAGTAGAGGCACAGGCACTGGCTCACCATGCAGAGGACTAGAGAAGGACAGCAAGGAGAGAGCAGTAAGCTCACCCATCTTCAACACTCACTCCTCTGCCTCTCTAGTAGGTTCACATCTAGACTTGATGTACACGAAAAAGCAAACTACTATCATGTTCCCTGTAACAGAAAACACAAAGCAGGATGAAGGTAAACAGCAAATGGAACAGGAGCTAGAACAGTGCCATAAAGCTGACCGTGTGAAAGCCACACGGTTTCTTTTTAATATTTTGTGTATCATACCCATTTTCACCAAAAACACGAAGCAAAGAAGGCTACATCCCCATTATGACAACTTACTACGTCAGCACAGGTAAATATTAATGCCATCAGGAAACGCTTAAATAAAAATATTCAGTATTGAAAGTGAAAAAATTGAACATTTGACATTGAAAAAGGAGCGGTTTAAGCATGTGGTATATCATAATGTAAAGCATAGCTAAAGAACAAGGAATAATAAAGAAAACTTGATTAATGAAATTCTCTGAAAGATAATTAAGATGGTCTTAAATTAGGTATTTCCTGACAAACCAGGCATTTTCATCTGAACTGTCTAGGGATACTATGAAGACAAATTCTTTCCATTTATTGTGAAATTAAAGAACAAAATCTGTATTTTTCCCAAGCTCATTAAACATGATCTTGAAACAACTGTTCAACCTTCAGAGAAAAATTCTACATAACAAATTTCCTGCAATTCTTTTCTTACTTTCAAAGTAATTTTTCTGCTGATTTTAGGTAAAAACTAACTACAAACACTAGAAAAAAAGCCAAGAAAGCAACATGATGCAGCATAAAAATCCTGCACAAAATAATTAAACTGCATACAACTGTCAAAACATCCAATCATCCAAAACATGAGAAATTTTCTCCGATCAAGTAGCTACAAAATAAGATTGTTATGAATTTCCCTGATCTTTTCTGGCTCCGTAAAATTTGAAATAATTATTCTAAACTTCAAAATAGCTCATTTTTGTGAGAGCACTTTCACTTTCCGGATGGCAGTCATGTGGTCATCGTTCCTTCGAGTTGTTTTTCGTTTCTAAACATATGCTTTGATCCCCTTGGTCTTGCTGGTAGAGCAGCCGCCTCACACGCACAGTCGCTCTTTGAAGCCTCCCGGCAGTGCCAAGAAAGAAGCAGGCTGTAGCAGTAGGCTCCGTATTCTCCGGTTATGCAACAGATTACATCATGATCAACAAAACTGGATGACTCCAGCAGGGAGCAGAAACGAAGAATTCGAGAGCAAGTTTTGCTTTACGTTTTCGAGGGAGGGATTGCTGTTTGGTCAGTTTGAAAGAAGGCAAACATCACCTGGAAGTAAGAGCCGCTCATATCAGAGATTATTCTTCAGTGAAAAGCCCTGTAATAAATATTTCTGTCACATTTATCATTCAGTTCTGTTTCTTCCTTAAAAATTTTCCCATTCGCTGTGTAACTGGCAAGAAATATTTGTCTTAAAATGATACCAGCAATTTAAGAAGTCTGATTTACCTAGATAAGAACCAAGGGGGTTTCGTTCCCCACAGATGAACGACCAAGTGCCAACAGGATGCAGGAGAACGGTCTGGATTCCCCCCTACCTGCAGAGAGAATCTGCACATCTTACCCATGATATATTCATTTGCCTGTCGTCTGTTCTTGTAGGTATCATACACATGACACATTTCTCTCTTCTCTAGTCACTCCAACAATTTTTGCAGCATAAATGATGTAAAGTGACTTTAAAGTGACTCTCTACTAAAAGATAAAGTACCTACTAATTGGTCATGGAGTGAAGGTGTGGATTTTGAGTCTTCATACATGGCAAAAAATATATATATTGATTTCTTAAAGAAATATCTTGCATAGCTCCATCACTGTACAACTGACACATCCATATCTGTTTTCCTTACAGATAATTAGGAAAGAAGTGTTGCACTGCATGAAATAAATTCCTTTAGTCAAGTTCTGACAATGAACATATAGCAAGAAGGAGAGATTCTATAATATCAAACAGATTAAATTATTTATTGTTTGTAAGAAAGATTTCTGTCATCAGGGCTAATGAACACATGGCAGATAAAAACAAACTGACGTTTTGAGAAAACTAGTTAAAAGCTTTTACACATTCAAGAAAGGACATAAAAGTATTTAAATCTTGGACATAGGAATAAAATTAGTGTGGAACAGTTTAATACAGAAAAAGGTATATGGTTACTCTTAGTAATAAGAGAAACTTTTCTTATAGTGCTTTAATGTGCTAATTCTAGATTATTATACATTTGTAAACTTGTAAAGCAGTACTGAAGTCGAGCTTTGCTTTTCAAGTTGCTACAAAATTAGCACTGAACAATGTTGTGCATTTGGTTATACTACAAGTATAACATTAAAAATAATGTCACCCAATAAAATAAGGATTATTAAGTGTGGCAAAAGTCACACGAGCAGTATAATTTGTATACAAATTCAAATGATCATTAGATTGTGAGTAGCTTAAATAAAATCTAAAAAAACAAAGCTCTGTGCTTTGGGGTTTATCTGCAAGAAACATTTTCCACATATGAAGTTGTTTTTTTTTTTTTTAATTATCTTATATATATAGATATATATGGAAACTACTGAAACGAATAGGTAAGGAATTATGAGCATAATAATGAGTTCTTACAACTCATCCTTGTCTGACACTAAAGAATGAGAGATCTGCATCTTACAGTCTCTCTTGTGCAATCATAATATTTTATTGTATGATGTGACTCTTTAGAAGCACAATTCTAAATAAAATCAGCTGTTTAGCTGGACTGTCTTCATCTCTGTCTGTCTTCAACAGTCAATAGTGATTAGAAACCACACACGAGAAATTAAATGGCTTTCCCCTCAAAACATGCCAGAAGAAAAATCACTGATGAGTCAAGTTAGTCTGTAAGCGGGACAAAGAGTATGACTCATAAGTTATTGCTTCAGGTTTAATTCCTGAGAGATAAAGAACTCCATCAATAATATAAGATCGAAACTTAACTCTCATCTTAATTACAAAATATAAAATACAACATAAATTAACGACATCTTTTCAGTTCTGAATTGTGCTGTTATATGTGTTCGTAACAATGGTTTAAAACCACCACCAGTAACCTTCAGCAACTCCTGCAGGCAGTGAAACCTTGCAGAGGACAGTTAGCATGCCACACCACATTCCTAAGCTGTATTCAACACAGCTGCAAACTCTCATGTCAACTGCGGGGCGCAAAGGCAAAGAGACCATTCTGGCTGAAATTAACGACGAAAGACTCATTAAGGCACAACTCAGGCACTGCCAGTACCATAGATAACACAAATTTCTAAAATCAGTTGAGATTTAGTAAAGCTACTAAATTGTTCTTGTTGTTTCCACCCTCCCCACTCCTCTCCCAAATGTAACGTTTAGGTAAATTAGACTACAGCACTAAAAACTATCTCAGTGCAATGACACAACAACAGAGGAACCAATGTCTGCAGGACAGACACTCAGCACCTTGTCAAAAATCACCTCTGTGCCTGAGCTTTTATAGCAAATCAGGTTTTCAAGTGCACTCTCCTCCCCTGGCCTTCAAATTTACGACATTTCTTTTCTTCCAACTCACATCCAAAAACAGAGGCTCTGTGAAGCAATTCCAATTTAAGCCCAAAGGATATTTATCATAAGATTATTTTTAATATTTATAGTAGAATACAGAAGTCTAAACATATAAAGAAACAAAAAATATACATACAGATCCAGAGGCTTTTTTTTTTCATCAGGAAGCTAAAAAAATAATAAAAGCATCTAAAACTCCTTCAAAACCCCGTATGACCTTGCTGTTCAGTCATATCCTTCAAGTTGCCCACTGAAAGAAATGTACAGTAATGCTCATTTTCCCACATCTCCCATCACAGACCAAATGACAGTTCTGACACTGGAAAAGGATTGGCAAAATATTTTATGTAACTGTTTTACAAAAAATAAAGAATTAAAAAAAATAGCCACACTTCTGTTAACACTTCACAATTTAATCATACCTCGTACTTGCACCGCAGAAAACACGCAACAACGTTAAATTTCTAAAATTTAGCTGGATTTAAAATGGATGCTGCTTGAAAGAAAGATTATCAAGTGCTCTTGTAGGTGCAACCTGAAAGCAGAAAAAGCAAGCATGACCTTGGGTTCTTCCTTCATATTTGGCGGTATTTCTTCTTTAGCAGTTTAAAATCATCAGAACAGTTAAGTACTAACATGGACACTACTGAATACACATGCTTTCAGGGAGGATGATGAAAATTACTCAAATGTGTGTCTTTTGTTTTATGTGCTCATCTACATTCCTCTCAGGAGCAATATATTACCCGTGTCACTGCTATGAACAAGTAAGTGACATCCCAAGAATGGCCATTTATTAATAAATACTTCACTCGTTCTGTGAAATTAATCTTCACATGCACCCAAGAGGCAGGAAATTATTAGCCAATATTTCCCATGTGGAAGCTGAAGTCACGTTATAGACTGTCCTAGTCCTTGCAGTGATTCAGGTGTCAAAGCTGTAAGTAACAAACCATAAGAAACCCTGCCTCCTATGTTCACTCAATTGTTGAATTTTGCCTATCCGATAAGAAGGAAACCATCAGGATGATGCTGTCTTGTCATAACTGAGATGGAAAACCAGCATTTATTAAAAGCTGTTAGAAGCTTAAAAATAATCTTCCTATTAAAAGGGGAAACACGATTTATCAACTGGTTTCCCTTTCATCTTCCAAGGATGTAAGGGTGATAACTATTACGGAGCTACTCAAATTACACAGGCCTTCGTTTGGAATAAACATCTTTCATACTGGACTTGAGAGCATTTTCTCTTTCTAAGTGTATTGACTTCTCTTTACCTGGCTCCAAGTTCTCAGATACCCCCTATGTCTCAAGGTGAACTGAATGCTAAGAGGGGATATTACTACTGCTCCCAAACCAAGCAAGATAAACGCTAAGAGTTCAAGAGAGAGATGTTTTGCTGTACAACACAAACCTCTTGTGATACTCACAAACTGCAGATGCATTACAAAGGTGGAAGTTTATCCATATGTTAAAATGCTTATTTCCATTGCAGCTGAATTAGCACAGTAAACGTTTCAAAGCTGACTAGGACACTGACTCAGAGGGCTCCCTTTAAAACTACCAGAAATTATATGGATAACTCCCTTAACAAGTTTTCACATCTCAACCCATGAGTTAAAAGAAAAAAAATAGGCTGCAAATTTTGCAAGACTTCAAGAGCTCTTGATTCTCACTAGCCCAGAAGAAAAAAAAAATTATATATATATATATATACACACACACACACACACACATACACCTTCCTGTGCATAGCAAAGTATTTCTGCTACCATCCAAAATCAAGGAAGCAAGAACTTGAGAAATAGCAAAGTTCTAATGAATTTTTTTAAAACTGTTTAGGAGCTCTGCACACAGATTTGAGTGAGTTCAAGGTTTTGTGCAGGCTTCTTCGATCTCAACTGTCAACCTTTTGCTTGTGCTAGACATACTGATGAGGAAATCCTCTGTGCATGCATCAGCAGCAGCCCGCTGCAGGAATGTCTTTAGGAATGTTCCAGAAAACCTGCTGAGTAGTTCCTTCCTTCTCTCAAGTTCCTTAAGATCAAAAGAAATGAATAGGATAAATTCTGGTGAGCACAGACAATGCAACTCTTCCGTATTATCACACCCAAGAACACCCTTTTGTTCGTTTCTCAGCTGGCTGAAGACCTCAGCTGCGCTTCTCCTGGTACTACTTTCTTCATAAGGGTAACACGTGTTTCCACTGTCCCTCTAAAACAATCAGAAGACGCCTTGCATCTCGACACGTGCTACAAGCCTGTATACCACAGCACACACACACACGCAACAATGCTCATTTCCACCATGCATTTCAAACCTTAAAGACAAGCAGACGGTTCAATCTTCCCAAAGTCAGAACAGAGCTACCACAGCATATTCTTCCGTAAGAGCTGAGCCCATAAAAATGTTATTAAAAGCAAAGGAGTAGGGGCTGGAATAGCAATAGAATCGAATAAGCAAATGTCAGTCCAAAACATACTTGCAACAAAAGATTCATTCCATTGCCTTCTACGTATGCAAAAAAGCAACAAGTGACATCTGCCTCAAAGAAAAAAGATATATATAAATATATATATATACACACACACAATTTACGTAAGCCTGGAAGCAAGATTAAACAGAAAATACATGATGGACCCTTCTTCTTCAAATGACTTCTCAGTCCTCACCTTGTTTTGTGGGCAGTTACACTGAGCTCAACAGGAATTTTCTTGTGTGCTTTGTGCACAGGTGTCTACAAGATCAAGACTCAGTTGTTGACCCATTATTTTACTTGTGTCCAACAATCATTCCAATGCCAGACACGAGAGAGCGGTGTTTAATATAGAAGTGCATGGTTTCAAAATGAATCAAATGCATAATCAATTTTAAGCAATGAAATTTTGCACTTAACTGAATTTCAAAGGTCACTCAAGTTCAGCTCTAGCCCTTCAGCTGATCATCTAAACAACTCACCGCCTCCCTAGTAGTCAGTAGTGATAGACAGGTAACCCAAAATCAGTATCAGAGAGCTGAAGAGCTAAATGCTTCTTACAGAAGTAAATACTTACAAAATAAAAATTACGTATTTTGTCAATTATAATACAAATAAGCAAAATAATATCAGAAGTTCACACTTTTTTGTTCTAAATATAGTAGTTTTCCATGAAGGGATAAGTTTGCTCATACATGAGAAAGGGGAATGAAAGCTGGGGTACCTCCTATCTAGTGGTACCCAAGCACAATGGGATCCAACAATTCATGTCTCCAAAAGCAGATGTTCTTGAATTTCGCACTCCTTCCTCAGTCACAGTAGTCAAAACCATTATTAGGTTCTAATAAAAAAAAAATTGTTTCATGCTTATGAGTGTATACAACATTTAAAGAGGGGTATAAAGACTGTTTCACTATCTTCTGCATTCTTGCTTTAATAAGCAACTTCTTAAACTCTTCCATAACGTTTCTTGTTATGTAAATATCAATTTTCTCTTCTGTCTTACATCATTTTCAATAGAGCAGTATTTGATAGGATTTTCTCCAAAAGCAAACCAACAAAAATATATAACATTTAGAAGATGCAATGCCTCAGTGATGCTTTATTATATTTTCTCCTATGAATACGTCCTGAAATTTGGGCAATCCACTACAACAAAGCAAACAACCTCTAACAACAAGAACTTAGTCTTTGCAAAAACCTTCTCGAGGGTCCCCAGAGAACAGGACAATCTTACCGCTTCGTGGAACAGGCTCCAAACCACTGAAGCAAGTGCAAGCTAGATGGGAAGAGTTAAATAAAGCTGCTAAAATTCAGCAGCATTGCAGGCTATTCCAGTCTACGGTTACTATAACCTACACTGGGTGTCCTCTGCATAAGCACCAGTGTGACTTTGTGGACTGCTGAGACTCAGTCTGTTGCAACTGGCATAAGTTGCCACAGGCGAGTAATCACAAGAAACTGACCTTGGCAAAAGCACATTTTACACTTCACTGCTGTTCAACTGTGTTAAACTAAAGAGAGAGCAAGTGAGCACGAGGGAAAGCGGGAGGGAGAAGGAACAAAGGGGGACAGACAGAAAGCATAAAAGTGATCGCAGCCATTTTCAGCTTTACCTGCAGATCCGACAGAGGTACGCCGGCCGCCTCCAGCGCACAGCCCTACTGCTCTTGCTCATGCAGACCTGCGGGGTATCGTTTCTAAACCAGGGCTTCAAAGGGAAACGGGGGGGGTGAGGGGCAGAATTAATTACTAAATAAGGAATTAATACCTAAAAAAAACCTCACCACCTCACAACAAGGAAAAATCAAAGTAGAGAAGGCAATTACAACTTCACACTTTCCTACTACCATATTACAGACTGAATGAGGATTTATGTTCTTTCTCCCTGTTTGGCAACACCGCTTTCGGAATAAAGACTAAATGTATTCCTCAAGGTGTGCAAGACATTTCAGTCCTGATTTTCAAGTTTCAGTGTGACCTTGACTTCAGAGGCTCTCAACAGCCCGGCAGCAATTAGCAGGAACTAGCATGGCCGAATTCCCCCTGCTGTACACAAAGTTGTGTCCTGTCCTCACTACCTTCTAAGTTTCCTTTGGTTTGGCTCAGTTATCTCCCTGTCATGTATTTTCCTTTGTTTCTGCATTTGACTTTTTGGTATTGATTACCACACCTCCAAAGAAACAGGATCTGGCAGAGCAAAGTGGCGCAAGATCCTATGATTAGCACTAACCCACATCCTGATCAAACTTCACAGCAGGCTTAACACAAAGATCTAACCTGGCGAGTATTCTGGGTTTCTAGGACGTTCGGCCGTTGGAGCAAAGCACACAGAAGCTTTGTAGGAGTTACAAAAGAGCCCAATCACTCTCCACTTAGGAAGTGCACAAGGTACACAAGTCTAGACAAAATAAAATAAGACTGCATGCATTTTATATCTCATTTACCTTACCACTCTAAGGTTCTCTAAAAAGAAAGCCCACCTACTACATGCAGGTTCCCTTCCAAATCCTGAAGGCTGCTCCTCTCCTGTGTACATGGTTTCTCCACTCCTCATCTGGTCCCATAATTAACTCAAAAACCCTGCTACAAAAGCCAGACGTTGCTCCTCTCACATATCCAACCCTTTTACATCTCTGTGCGTCTCCATTCCCCTATTCCAACTCCACTTTCATCCACTTCAGTCCTTCAAATGTCATTACTATACGTAGGCTGAAGAAAAGTGACTTTTTTTTTTTGACACGGCCATGTTATTACCTCAAACCATGCCCATCTGAGTGAGAGCCATCGTGGTTTAATGACCTCCACTGTCACTGGCCAGGGAGATACAAGACTCAGCCCTGACAGCAGATGGCTGATTCACACACACTGGCGTTCAGCAATTCAGCAACGATATGATCACGCTTAGCCTATGAATTATATAAACAGCAACTCCATGAAGCATAACTTAAAATTTCAAGGGACTCAAGTACTTCCAAGCCTGAACTTCAGATCTGGGTCAAAAAGGTGTCAGCTGTGGATCTGCAGAATTTTAATCATCTCACCAGATTGTAGCTCTCTTTCTCACAAATAAATGATGTTTGGAAGGCCCACAGGCATGCTTTGTGACAACAAGCCAGGACTCTGCCTTAGGGGGCAGGATGGGCTACCAAATCGCTCGCTTCTTCTATGTGGTATGTAAAAAAATATTGCAATGTCTAGGCTGGGAGTAAACTGATGTCTGTTTTATTTTGCTGACTGTGCACTTGGACACAAAATTTAATTAATCATATTTGTACTGGCTTAGTCCTGTAATAATTAGCTATAGAAGCTGAAAAAATAAATCAAAGATTGCACTAGTTCTGCAGCAACTACATTATGCTTTCAGGTTCAGCTATGATATGGTCACCATTTCTCACAACAGAGCACAGCAAAATAAAGAAAAGAGCGACAAGAAAATAAGTACCTGAAAGGTACTCAGGAAGAACGTTCATGTTTACTAGCCCCAAAGTAAGCATATCATCATATTACACAAGAGCACCCTCAGCTGAAAGCAGGAATGTAACGTCTTTTACTTATTCAATCCATAACCTAAACAGGTTATCGAATTACGCTCTCTCTTGCTGTAACTGCCTCTCAGACTCTGACACTGCACCACGTTTCAGAAGTACTTGTCATTCAATGCCAAATGAGCCATCTGACTTAAGAATTCAGCAACTAGGATCTCATTTTCAAGTCATTTTTCTCAGTAGGTTAAACAGTAATATTAACTGGGTCTTCCACATCCTGGCAAATAATTAGCAATATACTGGCTGCTCCAAGCATATCACTTCTCTCCTCCTTCCTTCCTTCATCACTTTCACCTGAGAGATTTCCTTGAAACCAGTATATTTCCACAATATTATTTCCAGGGCTAATAAATCAAAATATGCCAATATCTAAAAATTACAAGTAACATTTAGCTACAGTTATGCATATGAATACCTATCTATTCACACACATTAAAACATGCATACATACATACTTGCAATCAAATATGTATCCAAAAGATCACATTACGGTAGGGCTGAAATGTTATTGGCATGAGATTAATTTGACTAAAGTATTCCTCTACAATAAAAGAATAGTTTGTTTGAATTATATTTACCTTTCTAAAAGTGTTTCAGAAAGAAAAGTCTTGTCTAGTTTAAACTCACCCAATACAACATAGTGATATCCTTGAAGTTCAGGGAGTCAGGAGATTCTTCCTGTTCCTTCTGGTTATGAATATAGAGCGTGATCTACCAGGAAAATAAAAGAAAATAGAGTGAAAAAGATGTTTGGCAGACAATCCTTCATGTTCTCAGTGGGTCAGTATTTTCAAGGTCCTTACAAAACACTGTGCTGCCTCCAGAAAATCAGTCACTACTGGATTTCCAGAAAGATTTCCCATCAGATTGTGTTCTTTCTTAGGTATCTCAATAAAGCACACCAGCAATTCATTTTTCCATTTGAGATACTCTGGGGCTGTTTTCACTGTCTTAAGCACAAAGATATTTAAGTGATAGGCCCGATGCTCTTATTTTAAAACTATAACATACAGATCACATTTTCTGCTATGAATTTAAATTTAGTGTCAGGCAATTTGTAACTTTTTGTTTGAACTTACATTTAAGATCACTAAACTAAACATTACAGATCCTGTACTCTGAAATGCTTTTAACACACTTTACAAAACCGATAACAACCCCTGAAACTTAAGTAAAACCATGAGAAACATAAAATACCCTTTCTCCCATTAGATACTTCATTTAATCAACAGCTATTCGTACATAGGGTAAGTACTCAGCAACTCTGCTGAATAAAGATGTTTTAGTCTAATAACAGCTGTGGAAAGTTCAGCAAACTTTATTTTCTGCAGTCTTCCGCTAACTCTGGGATTTCCACTTTCTAGGTGACTTCACTTTTTCCTGATAGCATGCTGAACATGTAACTTCGCAGATATTTACACTGTATAATGTCACCACAATCCTTCTAGCTCTTTCAGTAATAACAAGTAAATTCGCAAAAGCTTTGTGATTTCACAGGCATGTGTGTGCCTCTCTCTCCGTACCCAGGCCGCCTTGCCAATATGTAGGATTAAACTTTTTCCAAGGTTGAATAAGCCACCATCTGTCTATCTTGTGTGGTGCTGTGCGCCATCCGGGAGACTTGTCCCTTAGAGCATGTTTCTACCATATGTCACTCCTGAGTGATCAGCTATGCCAAGACATTAGGGAAAAAATGACTAAGTCTAGCTGGAAAACCCGTTCAGAATTCCAGAGGAGGTTTGCCAAGGCTGTATTTGCAAATAACTTTGCATCCACCATTTTTTGCATATCTTGTATGTAACAATGAATAAACTTTACCTGAACTGACAAAATTATTTGGATGATGTAACTGCCATCAATTGTCTACATCTCATGGACTTTTTAATAAGCCAAAAGACTCAGGTATGATGTGTTTTCAAGGAAAATACATGGAACTGTTATATAAGAATTGTGATTTTTATCATAACAAAGGTAAGCAGAAAGGGAGGAAAACAGACACAAACAATGTATTTCAAAAAAAGACCCTACTTGGTATTTTAAAGCCACAAGTTAGCAACTTCTTTCAAAATAATCACCTAAAAATACCTAAGGCAACTGAACGCAAGAATTCTTCCTAAGAAATAACTGTATCTAAAGTGCTTGCCTGCATGCAAACTAATCAGCTAAACCAAATTTTATACCAGTGATATATCATAGTTCGTGCAATTAGAATTTGTCTAATAAAAATATGATTCTACCCGATTTCAGATTTAAAGAACCATTTTATGTTCCAATTCTTCAATTATTAAATTAAAGTTCAAGCCAGCATTGTTCTGATGGCCAGCTCAAGGCTGCTCATTTACATAACTGACTTTCAAGGGCGCTTCATTATGCAGCAATTATTATCAACGAAGAATCTACCAGATCTTCCAGTAGAACATTAAGGAAGATGTTCTTGAAAACACTGAAAGAAGAGAGAAATCAGTAAATAGTGATTACAACCTCCCTGAGTAAGCTCGGCATGGGAAAGGAAATCTATTCCTAATGACAATAGTAAAAGTATTAAATACCAGTAGACAAGTTATAGGAATTATTACATTTAGTGAAAAAGGTGAGATGAGGGGCAATACCAAAACCCAAGAGAGGATGTTCATGGAGGTACGAGAGTCCTTTGCCTGTGTTTTTTGCTTTCAGTTTGGACGATCATTGAATAAGGGGAAGATGTGAAATATAAATTCACCACAGCCTCTTTGGATTTGTGGGATGACAAAGGGCAACAAAAAGCAGAGAAAGTTCATGCTGCATGAAGAAAATAAATGAAAAGCGATGATTATTAAAGGAAATGGAGATAAATTATCACCTCTGAAGGGATTACTTTCTTTTTAAATGTATCTAATTTAAACAGTCTTTCTATGCAGAAAAAGTGAAAATTGAAAACAAGAGGGTATTTCAACCAGATGACAAGAAACAAGTTAAGCTATAAAGTAAAGAAAGCCTCATACTGCAAGGCTGACTTGAGGACCAGAAAGAACAGAGGAAAAGAAATGCACAACAGTTAAGCAGGACTGGATCGCTTGCCCACATAACACACTGCACAACTCTGAAGCCAAGGTATCTTTGGAAGGGTTCAGCTCCGCTGCAGCCCACTCGGGCAGCCTGCGGTGTCCCCACTGTTCAGCCAGAAGACACCGAAAATGCTGGTTCTGCAACACCTGCTCCGTGCTGACCCTTCCCTCTCAGTGTGAACCATTAGATGAAGGTACATCTGCTCTGCCTGGCATAGAACCATAGAACATCCCGAGTTGGAAGGGACCCATAAGGATCACCGAGTCCAACTCCTGCCACCACACAGGTCTACCCAAAAATTCAGACCATGTGACTAAGTGCACAGTCCAAACGCTTCTTAAACTCCGACAGGCTTGGTGCAGTGACTACGTCCCTTGGGAGCCTGTTCCAGTGTGCGACCACCCTCTCGGTGAAGAACCTCTTCCTGATGTCCAGCCTGAACCCCCCCTGCCTCAGCTTGACACCATTTCCTCAGGTCCCATCGCTGGTCACTAAAGAGAAGAGATCGGCGCCTGCCCCTCCGCTGCCCCTCGTGAGAGGAAGCTGTAGGCCGCGATGATGATTCTCCTGGTTCTTCCACCTACTGTAGGTCCATCTTCCCATTGGTATGAACTGGTGACGCATACAAGTTACGAGTAACCTAGAGTGTACTGCAAATGGGAAAAAGAGGAAGGGAAGGAAATTTGTCAGAAGTTGCCAATTTGGATTTTTTTTTTTATTTTTTTTTTAAACTCTGGACGAGCACTTGCACTATGAAGCAGGTAAAGAGCTTCCTCGCAGAAGCAGCAGCCCCATAGCTTCTGCACTATCATCCCCTGCCAGAAGTACAGTAGAGCTGATAGCTTCTCCTGCAACAGATGTTAAGATGATCCTCACGCACCTGCAAGAAAAATCTATGAAGTAAACAATATGAAGGGAGAAAACACTGAAAGGGGAAGAAAGATGATTTTGTTCTTTCCCTTCATGTTCAGCTGAGGATGCTCAGGATCTATCAATTGTTTCTCCCACAGCAGTGTAGACATACAATCAAGAATCCTAACAATCTTTAGAAAAACAACACTTTTGAATTTGATTTAATCAGGATGAGCCCCTCAGAAGTGCTCAGCACTACAGGCAGCATTACTTTGTGTTCCACTTTAAACACGTGGCGAGCTTCACCACTCGCTGTTCTCACCAACTTTTTAGGAAACTTTCCTATGTTCCTGGAACTCATGAGCTCGGGACTCAATCACATTAAAAAGCATTCCTTCATGAATAAAATCACTCTGTGGCACAACAAAACAACTCTATTACATAAATGCAAAACTTAACTGAAACAGCTACTGCTAAATGTAAAAGCAGCACAAGTAAAAGGCAGCTACAGTGAGGTCTATTTCCACAGGAAACCTCATTTAGAGGGGAAGACTGTGGAGAAAGTGTTTACAGACAACAAAGGCTCTCTGAGAACAAGGCCAAGCCATAAGAGTTGCTATATTCTCTGAGCCACCCATCTGCAGGATATTTCCAATTTTCCCACATTCATTCATCAAAGTTCATTCCCCAGTAGAGGCTTTGGGCACCAATTGGCAAGAGGGTTGGTTGATTTTTTTTGTTTAGTTTTTTTTTTTTCCACTGACCAAGACGTAAAGGAGAAAATAGAGTGTGGTGGGAAGCTATCAAATGTCACTAAAAACCCCAGAGGAGCCAGTCCTCTAATAAAAAGTCAACTCTGCGAGCACAATGGTACAACAACATAAAAAAGAGCTTGTTGCTCAAAATACTAATGCAATATTAAAACAAAACACAGCCCCTTTTCTCATCAGTAATCGGTATTCACAAATCAGCTCCAACAAAGAAAAAAAACCCTCCCTATCTGTGATGTAAATGTAAATTGAGGTTTATTAAGTTACCTTTGTTAGGAGTGCAAAAATAGGTGTTGGGATGGGGGAAGAAAATAATTTTAAAAGAGGTTTGCTTTTTCCAAGCAAAGAGATAAAGCAATTTCCCTCATATACCTTTCCTCTTCTTCACGTCCCCCCTCCTCCACGTTGAACCCAAGAAAATCTGCCATTGCTTTAGGTCAAAGGAAAAACAGGCCCAGTTGCCGTAAGCCAAACAACGTACAGGTTTGCTATCTCCCCTGCTGTTTTGGCTCGAGCTCTTCAGACTGGAAAATTCAGAAGCACGATCTCCCAAGCTCTATAAATGCCGGAACCATCTAAGAGGAAAATAGGACAAGGCCACCCCCAGGCAAGTTTGTACTAAAATCTGCTGGCTGCAAGGCAAAAATACAGTAAACATCACATAGGGACAGACTGCTCCTTGGAAAATATTCCACACGAACAATACAGCTTCCAAAGAAAGGTTGCACTGAAGCAACCTCTGGAGAAAAAAAAAATGCAGTGTTTTAAGATCTTTGTGGCAAGTTAGCAAGCTAATGGCACACTCAACAAGTTGTGTGACAGGCAATATGCTTTTGACATTAATCCAAAGAAGAAATGTAAAAGCAACATTGAATGTTCCCTACAACGCGCTAACAAATGCGGTGTCCTAGAACAGTCCTGCAGTTCACTCAGGAAATATCTTTTTTGTCTGACAATTGATCCCGTGGAACGAAACAAGTAATAATAAGCAATTAAGCCATCAATATTTTCTTGTCTTTTCAGGGACAAAACTTTAAGTTACATTTTTGCAGTCCTTGAGATATGATCTTTGCAGCTGATCACTGTATGTTTTAATGTGCTCTGTATTGACTCAACCTAGAAAAACAAGCCAAAAACACAAGTCGAAACATCCTTTTTCCTGCGTAGCTCCAATTTGCAGTAGCAAGAAGCTAAACAACATGCTCTCCTCCAGATGGCTGAAATAAAAAGAACACTCTTTCTGATTAATTAGGAAACAAATGAATCTGCTGTTAGCACAACAAGTTACCATCAGGAAACCTGGGCTCCCACTAAACTTTGGTACTCATGGTTGCTCTGCAACTGTGTTGAGGACCTTCCCAAGATCTGTCTCTCATTTCAGAAGCAAAACGTTACACACAAGTCCATCGAAGTACCACACCAAATACTGCACTGGTATTTATATGTATTGGTATTTATATTATATGCTACAGACAAATAATCCTGCATGAGAGAGAAGTTTCCTAAAAGAGAAAACGTCCATCGGAATAAAAATGAATGTAGAGCTGTGAGAAACCACCACTGGCAGAGTCTCTGTGTAAAAACTCATTCAGGGTTCAACGAGCAATGGAGGCTCATGCGTGCATACTCCAGCCCTCCAGCCGGTCCGGGAAACCAAAATCCCCAGACTAGATACAGCACAAGGAGCAAGGATGTGACAGGCCGAGCAACAGAGGCCGGCCCACAGTTCCCTGACGAGGCTGCCAAGGCTGACTGCTAACATCTCCAGCGAAGGTTCATGGAAATAGAGTGCAGGCACCGGGGATGGAGGGGGGAAAAGGCACAAAGCATACACAGCACGCACAAAACACAGGCACACGCAACGTGTTGCAATAGGTGTTGCTACTGACGCAAGTCTCCTGAGGAAGGAGGGGACCGAGCTCACCCAGCTCGGGGAGGTGAGGGGAGCTGCACCGACAAGTTTTCAACGTCCTCATCACTCCTCTGCTTTCAGGGGAAGACACACGTAGTTTCACCGACACACAGCTTGAGCTACAAAACTGGGAAAGGCGTATTCAAGAGAAATATACCATGTTGTCAAGATGATGATACCAAGGCAGTGAGTTCCCGGCTTTCTAGGCATGAACAATTGCTTTTATGCCCCAAACCTGGGACCCAATATTTCAGTAGCAGTGGTTAAAGGAGGACCGCTTGAGAAGAAGCCAGCAACTCACTGAGAAGGAAGCTGCCACATCTGGGGGCTAAGACACCGTTTCACCACTACCTCCAATGAAGAACAGCATGCCTTAAGAGGGCATAAATATAAAAGCCCTTATAAATTAGAGTACTCCTGCTACGCGCACAACTGAAGTTATCAAACACACTGAGAGAATTATTTTCTAGAGGCAAAGGGAATGGTAGAGACATTTACTGGAAACTAAATCCACAAGTAATTTTTAAAATCCAGGTACCCCTAAATCCTCTGAAATAATTGAGGAAGCTGGGAGACTAAATAAAAAAATAAAAATCCTTCTTCACACATGAAAGGTTATAATATTATACACAGTTATAATTAGTATTAATTCAGCTAAGTGTGCTAATCTCACTTTTCCTTATAGACCTGTAATAGTTGCCTACTGCAGGAAATAAAAGACAACCAAAAACTGCAGTAGTCCATAAAAACACTAATGTTTCAAAGTGCACCCATCCACTACATCAATTACAGAAAAAAATGGACTTTTTTGAGCATGTACCATCCGAAAGTGGATCCATGTAAACTTTCAAACACAATATTCTTTGGCACTTTGTTTCACGAAGACCCACCTCTTTCCCTTTGCTTATACTCCTTTTCATACCGCCTAGGACTTGTGTTGGAAGAGACACTGAACAGTCACACCTGTCCACCCTCTCCTTTCACTCATAATATTGCATACCTCAAGCACACACTCCAAAGTCTCTTCTTTCCAGGATAAAGAGAGACAGTTTACTCTGTATGTAAGCTTTTCTGTATCTGTTACGAACGCCTTCTCTAAATTTTTTCCAGCCTACTGTATCACTGCTGGCTGAGATGACAGGAACTGCACATACTACTCAAGACGCTGGTGAGCCATGAATTTACACATCAGCAACAATGATGATGTCCTGTTTTACTCTCTTTTCCTTTATTAACAACGCCTACCATGTGATTTGCTTTTCTGATCAGTGCAGAGCTCTGAGTTCATTTTACACTGCTGTTTATCATAACCGAGTCATGCATGGTAATAGTCAGCTCAAAGCTCATCACTTTTTAGTGGAACTGCAGTTACTTCTCTCCCTGTAGATCACTTCCCATTTATCTGCACTAAATTTTACCTACCATTCTACTATCCAGTCACACTGCCTTCTCCAGCATTCCTCCAATTCCTTATGGTTCACTCCAACCTTATTACCATGAACACATTAATATCATCAGTAAACTTTCCCTCTTCATTGGTAAGCTCCTTTTCCAGTGTACTTGTTGAGTACACAAGTCCAACTCTATCGGTTGGAAGGGACCACTGCCAGAAGGGACCACTTATTCCTGGCCTTATTATTCCCACCTTTTAACAACGTGTTAGTCCACAACCTGACCCTCCTTCCAAAGCCTCTGAATGCCTTCCAGATTTTTTTATTCACTTGCACATTCACCCCTCTCAATGGGCCTCCGTGAGTTTGAAAGGTGCCACTTCCCTTCATAAAAGAAAAGTTGACTCTTCCTCCAACGATTATATTCATTCAGGTAACACATTTGAAAATATCATCTTATGAAGTATAAATTATCCTTGAAATTGATGAATTCTCTGTCTTTGCAGACAAGACTTCAGGGAACAAAGTAATATAATTCTGTGGTGTTTTGTTTTTTTTTCTCCCTTTTGGTTCGGGTCGGTATGTTGTGGGGTTTTTTTTGTGTGTTTTTTTTTGGTTGGTTAGTTTGGAGGTTTTTTTATTCTTGTTGTTAAAAAGATCCATAAGCATTTCCTTATTTTAAAGCCAAATAGCCAAGGGATGTATGGTATCACTAAACTCTCCCTTTCTATACAGCTTTGTATATGACTAAGAAGTGGGAAAGGCACAATAACAACAATTACTCCTCTTGTAACTCTTCCATGAAAACAAGCCCTTATTCATTTTTCTAACATTTTTTAATCTCTAGAATAAAAAGTAAGCAAATATTAAAAATTTAGTAATTACTAAAACAAATTACCTATTTTTTATTGCTCTTTGGCAGATGTGTGGAACTGCTGACAATTGCATAGCACAAGAACATTTTTTGACTCAGCAAGTTACGGCTTCTCCCAAGTCTTCTGCTTGTTCCTTGATAAGTTCCTACCATTCTTTACTAAATTAATAGACTAATTTCCCCATTGGCTCATGAGCCCCATTGTCTGATTTTTTGCTGGTTATTAAGTTAGCTACACGGGGAACTGTGTCCTTCCAACCTCCCATCCTACCTGTTTACTGCTAGCATACCACAGAGGGCTATTCAGGGGTATTTCCTGGGGTGTTCAGGGTATTCCCACCTGAACTTCGAAAAGATCTGGCTTTTATAGAATTTAGATTCTAGAATTCATAGAAGTTAGAGATGGGAAACCGATGTCCCTTACTCCTGGGTGTTTCTGCATTAATAGCATGCATAATCTCAACCCTTACACTTACATTTGAAACCTGCAAGGACTCCTCTCATAAAAATACCCTCCTAATATTTATGTTAGCCCTACCTGTAAGACCCTCAGTGTCTTTGATACCATCACTTTCAGGCTCTTTGTACATGGCTCATTCACGTGAACAGTGGCCTGAAGCTCTGAAAACCACAGGACAAAAGTACTGGCACCCTCTATTTACATTGCGTCTCAATACCAACCAACCAGTTTTTGAACAAGCTAAAAAGACCAAGAAGTCAACAGAAAAATTTCAACAAAATGTGACTTCATCACTAAAATCTCTCTTTATTTGAGCTTTTTTGTTGGTTTCATTGGATGGAGAGGCAGAGTTCTGTAAACAGATTTGCTAGTTTCCGCATGTGATGCCAAATTTCCATCCTGCGGAACCAATTTTAAACAGAAAAAAAAAGTGTCTCTTCCCATCCTCTGTTCCTCAGTGTCATTCTTATTAAGGATACAGAGAAAAAGTTGAATGGAAATGAGCTAGTCACAGCAGGAGGTGGAGGGAGGGTTAAATCCAAATGTTAATATTTTTTTAAAAATTGTTTTAACTTGCCAAAAACTCCAGATCGCATTGATCTGTAACTCTTCCTTTCTTGCAGCTACGGAAAGTTTTTAAACTGAAGACTGCCAGAAATGACCTTGTTATAAACTGGAGTTCACAGTTATTTTTCTGGAATTTTGTCTCGGTAACTTTTAGCTCAAGCAGTTCTCATGAAAACATTTCCAAACCACCAACTTGGCTAAATATTTCCAGTAAAACAAAATAATCCCCAGTTCCTAAATACAACTCTACTTTTTTTTTTTTAAACTTCACTTTATCCTTCAGAAAACTAATAAGCTTTAAAAATAGGAAAGACAGAAATGGGAGAAAGGAGACAAAAAAAAATGACTACTGCAAGCAGCATCTAGTGTCTCTGGGTTATAGTAGATGTAGAACTGGAAATGGAGATGAGATATGGGAAATAAATCTCCCACAAGTATTAATAGCAATAGCAAATAAACAAATAAAGGCTGTTATTCGAAATAGCATAGTACCTAACATTTTCCTAGTAAATAGCTCTCAAGCTGATCTGGCCAATGTTAGCCCATGCTTACAGAGTTTCCACACGAACACAAAGGACCCCAGAAATGGGAGAGAGGAACTGATGGACTTTGTATTAACATTTTGTTTAGCTTTTCTGGAGCAGGAGTGCAAAGAAATCATTTATTACAGTCCTTTCCGTATCTGTCAGATGTTGCATGTTTTATGTAACTATCACACATTTGGCAAACTCTTCCTACCTACCCATATGCTATGGAAAAACTCAAACTGTGGAAGAAAAACCTTCCTCCACAAAGTAACTTGCCTCTCTTACAGGAACTGCCACTCACACCTAGGGCTCCAAGGTCTCTGCACCCTCCTCTAATCACTAGGACTAGTATTTCCACATAATCCAACGTTCACCCTCCCTGGGAAGCACAACTGTCAGTCCTGGATTGCATGGAAGGTAATAAAGCAGTTGCACAGGATCACTGCATGATTAGGACCAGAACAGCAAGCCCTCATCCATGCACCCAGCCTGACTTTTTCCAAACACAAGCGACAGATATGTTTGTATGACAGGCCAGTACATCACCATGGCCAGTGACGAAGTCATGAAAACCGACCAAGAGGGTGCCCCTGTTCAGGATCCCACCCCAGACTTAGTGGTAGTCATCAGGGCAGCTCCAAGGGGCAAGGTGCCCAGAGCACGCTCGTCTGCTTTCAGCAGCTTTCCACTCATGCAGAAGAGGCCTGGCTCTGATCTTGAATTCACAGAATCATTAAGGTTGGCAGAGACCTACAAGATCACCCGGTCCAACCACCCCCCTACCACCAATGTCACCCACTAAATCATGTCCCTAAGTGCCAGGTCCAACCTTTCCTTGAACACCCCCAGGGACGGTGACTCCACCACCTCCCTGGGCAACCCATTCAATGCCTGACTGCTCTTTCTGAGAAGAAATGTCTCCTCATTTCCAACCCGAACCTCCCCTGGCACAACTTGAGGCCATTCCCTCTATTCCTATCACTAGTTACCTGTGAGAAGAGGCCGACCCCCCGCTCCCCACAGCTTCCTTTCAGGTAGTTGCAGAGAGCAGTAAGGTCTCCCCTGAGCCTCCTCTTCTCCACACTAAAACTTCAAGCCTCATTCATCATGTGTAGGAAACTGAAGTACACAAGCTCCATAGATAGCCCTAAAATCGGCATTTTCCAGCTTTTCACTACGGTACACAGGGAACATAACAGTAGTTGTGCCAATCAGAGCTGCCCACAAAACACCCCAGCAGAGGGGCACGAGAAGTAGATGTAGGAAGCTAAGGAGAAACCCAAGAGGGCATGCCACAGAGCACTTACGGCAAGCCTTGAGAAAAAAAGAAACCCTCCAGTTGCAGAAGTTGCAGGGGGAAAAAAATAATAAATGTAAAGCAAATATATACACTTACTTTAAAAGTCCTATACACTTGAGTTACTAAGAACTCAGATTCCGTAACTGCAGCAAACATGGCAGGATTTCTGAAAGGGAACATTAGGAGTCAGTGTTTTGAGAAGAGCAAGGGAGTTGTCAAGTGGGGAGGTTCCAACATGATGTTTCAATGCATTTGTTGAAACCAGTGCTAAGCCCATCCATGAAACAAGAACAAAAAAAGGTATTTGAAGAATAAAAAGATACAGCACTTATTTGTTGATCTAGAAAATGAATCGTGCAAGGAAGCACGACAGACTAAGGAAGAGATGGACAGACGAACAAGAGTATATGCTGTGTTAGGAGACCCACAGGATACAAGTAACTTGTCGTGATTGAATAGGATCCAGCCAGAGTCCTACAATGCCCTACTCAGCCTCTGTAAAGAAAAGGGGAAGAAATCCTTGTACCCTACCCTGATGGCCCACCTAACCACAGCTGCAGCACTAGATCTGAGGTTAACAGGCAGAAGAAAACTTTAGTGAGCATAATAATAATAATAATAATCTGTCAAGTAAAAGGGACTGTAACAGCTTCTTACCACGAAGTTCTGCCCTTCTGTTATTTCTAACACCGTACCAAAGCACTGGATATGAACTTCTAGAAACCAAACAAGCTGGACAAGCTCAAAGGAAGCAACATTTTTTTTTTTTTTGCAGTGCTGATGCCATATTAAGTAAGCATAGGCTTTATTCAAATAATATAAAATTCTATAAGCAAATTGTTTTCAAAAAGCTGATAACAGCTTGCAGAAGGGGCAGTTTGGTTTCTATGCATGAAAATTATGGGAACTAATAGCAAGTTCTGGGAGGTATGTTAAAGATACTGAGTTTCTGAGAAGCCTTTTTTGGCCCAGTGTTATACAAGCAGAAGGGACATTTGTAGAAATGCACAGACAGATTGTGAAAAATACACTTGCTCCACAAATACACCAATACACTAGATGTACTAGATAAATTTTTCGACCTTCCTAAGTCTCCCAAGTATACTGTGTATAATATGCTCACTTACAGTGATGATAAAGCAAGAAGTGACTCTCCAGAGTCTTCTAATGATTGACACAGGCACCGAAAACAAAGATATCAACTCACCAGTAATTTTCCAACAGCCAATTATTTCACCCTTGTTTAAGTAAGCATGAAGATTGTAAATTAAAGTATTCTGACACAGACATATACTGAATCCCTTCTCCACGGAGTTTATGACCCTGTTACCAGTTTAGGTTTTAAGCCAATAATGACGCAACCTGCTTTCAGAAACAAGGGCCTCAACCCTACGTATCAGGCACAGCCCTGATAGGAATTACACTCTGTGATCTAAGGAGTTTCTCTTGTAAGATTTCTCTTTGTAGGTGCATAGGAACCTGTGCTTTGAACACCCTCTAAGAACAACACCCAACTTTCCCCAAAAGAAACAAAATCACCTCAGGAGATACACAATGCATCCTGTGACAGAAACTCTGGGAAAAAAAAAATCACAAGGGTACAGTTACAGTATACAGTTCCAAGAAAATATAAGACAAAGTCAAAATAAAGGAAGTAAAAAACTTTTTTTTTTAAGGAAATTGTGGAAAATAAATATATACATGTCAAAATGTCTGCAATAACTAGATTTTTCTCATACGCACCTCATGCAAATTTGTAATACAACTGTATCTTGGTATCACACATATACTCTCATTACAGTGTATTACACTCAATATACTATATAAATTATTGGTTTGATACCACACATTGCATATATTCTACACTTGCAAAGCACAGAACTCTGCCTACTAGTCTGCTCCCTAAGCCCATTTCCTACAAGGCAGTCACACCAATGTCTCACGACAGATACATTTCATTAATCTGTTGTCAAACCCCCCTGAATGCAATTAGTCGTTTCCACATTTCTACAGTTTTGATAGTCTGAATCCTAATTTGACCCCATGCATTCCTTAAAAATATTACAAGTATATTAATGCTTCTTAAAAACCTCTGTGCCAAACAATAGTTTTGATTATGCCAATCAATATATCTGTAGGGCCAAACATACATCTACAGAATGTGACAACACGTGACTTAGTGGAGACCACGCACTGAATCCCTGTTGCTACTTCCCCCCTGCAGGGAAAAAAGGCACACGTACTTACAGCTAAGTCCAGAGCCAGGCCCTCTTCTGTGAGAGGTAAGAAAAAATACACAGTCTACTGAAAGAGTAAATTAAAAGATGTAGATTACGTGCCCAGTCTTCCCAATTGTAGGTGCATTAAGGCTTGAAAAGAAGCATACAGAGCACAGCAGGATGGAACAACTTGGTCAGCCGTGTCACAGTGCATCTCCACGTCTGAAAGTCCTGCAGCTTATGTGACCTCTGAAATTTTCTGCGCAATGTTTACTCACTCAACTACAATGAACTTAAGTAATCTAAAGAACCAGTAATATACATCATTTACATAAGACATCCTGCAAAATAAGACTATGGAAACAGGCTAATGAATTAAAGCAGCGCAAAAACCAAAAGGGTCCAAGCCCTCCACTGGATGAGCAGAGCACTTGGCATTTCATGCATGCGTGAATAGATCAATCCTCTGAGACGGTGACAGAGCCTGTACATCAGTGATATTTGTTAGACTTGTTAGGACTCAAAACCAGTTAACGTCACATGATTTACAAGGTTTCCAAGTACTCGCCTACATTTCTGACTTGTTTGATGGCATTAAAAGACCACTCAGCAAACCCTGTCACAGGAAATGAAACTCCCACTGGCTGCCTGGAGAAACTACGTTTGGCTGAGCAACAGCATGTGAACCAGCACAACGCTCATTGTCACACCTGTGACACTGAGGGGGGTATGAGAATCACTGGGGACACGGTGAAGCAAAACATGGGTAAAAAAATCAGTAAATTTATGTACGTGGAATATATTATCCAAAGTGGTTCTTGTTGTGAAACTCACGGGAACTTCTGAAAAGAACTTAGAGCATCTTTCATAAACAACTTCATCTATGAAACCACTTAAAACATGGAGGGGAAAAAAAACGATCCACTGGTAGCTGTGCCTGTGAATTTGTTGGCATCTTACAAAACTCTCAATCATCTATCTGAAAATGATACCAACTTCTAGAAGACCAAAATTCCATCTGAACTGTTCTAACCTACCGGTAGCACTTCAGCACTAATCTCTCTTCTCGTCCCAGCATTTTGACTTTTGCTTTTCCTGACGTGCAGAGAGCTACTTTCCTCTTCCATGTCATTGGGCTTTTGCTAAGCAGTAGGGTTAAAATCATTACCATAGAATAAGGCAACATTTTTTAAATCAACATAAAATATTAGAAATATTTCAGCAGCTTTAGGATGTGCAACTACTTGTGATTTGGTCAGTTCCAAAAATAGTTAGGACCCATTATGTCACTTTATTAGTGGTATCAGCATGGTTCCCAGTAATGAAAACACCTGCACAATCGAGAGCCAAGCAAGGGAGAAGGGGCAAGAACAGAAGAAAACGTGTGAAAATCACAACAAAAAGCAGAGAACAGAATCAAGCAATTTTGGAAACTGAAAAAAAAAAGAAAAAGCAGTTAACAAAAAATGTATTTCATAAAATCATAGACTGTTTTCCCAGACAGTTGTATTTTTGTCCATGGATAATGCTTCCTTAGTACTTATTTCTATATGGAAACATTAAAAGAACCAGAGGAAAAAAAAAAAACAGCAACCAAAGTACATAAAAATTGCCCCCTCTTTCTGTCCATGGCCTTCTTTTTCTTTTCTGGTCTGTTCTGGAGCACCTACAGCATTAACAGAGAGAAGACTGTAACTAGAAGCTTAAATATGACCGAATACAGACGCTTGCCTTGCATGCACACTGTCATCGTGAATTAGGCATGAGTTGACAAGCTAAAGACCTGGCTTGCAGTCTCATCATTCAATCATCCATCCAATCTCATCAATTGAGCAAGACAGTAACACGTCCCCTCTAGCTTAAATGACAGCAAAACTGTGGGTTGCAATCACAGGTCATCTTCAAAGGACACATCATTAAGGATGGTTTTGTTCTAAATCGATTGTTTATTGGGAATTACTCTAATATAATACTTCTCTCTACTCCTTCTGCCTCTTGCCTTTAACTCTGTTTAAAAGAACATATCAAAATGAGTATTTCATAATTTCTTAAGAATAAGCTAACAGTAAATGTCATTGGATAGAATACAGAATTAGCCATTTACAGCCCAAAAACCATGACAAAAATAAGGTCATCTAGATTAACTTCCAACTGCATCTCTAGCTAGTGCTAATCTGCAGTGCCTTATATTGCAGTCTAAACTATTTTGACCATGTAGAAGCTGTTTCAAATTACCCCAGATGTAAAAACTTGAAAAAAATAAACCAAAATATAAATGACAACATATGCACCCTAAAAAAAAAAAAATAGTGCTTCATTTACACATGGCATCTAATGTTTTTGTAACATGCAAAATGTCCCCCCCCCCCTTTTTTTTTTCTAAATTTGCCAAATCAGTTTTTTGTTTCTAATTTCTCTTCTAAAAAAGACTTAGCAGTAGTTGTCCTCTCTCTCCTCTTACGGAACTTGAGGACTAAGTCTGCCAAAGGGTGACGTCAAAAGATGCTGATGGAGCTAAGGGAAAAGGAACAGGAAGAAAAGCTACATTTCTGTAAAAAGTTTAAAAGTAAAATGAGAATCGATATTTCAGGGAAGGGATGTGCTCACATGGAGCTCATTCACCAGCTCCTATACACCAAGAATTCCTTAATAAAAAATGGCTCAGGTCCAACAGACACCACAGCAGCGTCTCTGGGAAATGAACGACAGAAGGACAGATTCTCCACTGGTTAGAAAAACATAATCAAATCTCTATTAACATCATTTGCTTTGCGATAGTTTACATCAGCTGAGGATCTGCCTTGAGGAAAACTGGAAATTTGTTTGTTCTTCCATGTCGCTAGACATAACACACATGCTTCTCAAACCCTACCAAGCTGAAACGAAATTGTAACCACCACATGCAGACGTTTCATCGCAAGTTTGTTTCTCTGTATTGCACCCTCCCCACTTCACAAACACATCAATCTCAAGCATTTGATAACATCTACAGAATATATGGGAAGAGAGTTCTGCGACAGCATATAAACAGTACAGAAAATCCATTTTATTACCAGAAAACACATTTTAAATTTGCACCTAGTGAACTGTTAAACATACCTCTTTTTTTAAAAAAATCATTCTGACAGCAATATTTTCATTCAAATCAAAAGGAAGGCACAGCTTTTCGGTAAGGACGTATACTGATTTCCAAAAAACTGCACTCTCCGTAAGATTGCTATTACTTTTTAACCAGATTCATATTTTCACCTCTCGGATGTTGTAAGGGATTCCATATTCACCAGAAGTTGGAGTACCTGAACTGTTTCAAACTGATCCTCTCCAAGCAATCTGTCCCTTTTGCTAGTTCTCACATCCAACTTGGATGCGCCCTTTCCAGTTTACCTTTCTGCCTCAATTTCAAGGAATTTTTAAACTATTTTTGCTGTTCCAGAAATTGATTGATGGGAGATGTAACCTGCAGGTTAATTATTTACTCTCTCTGGGTCTAAAGTTTCTACCCGTAGCCTTCTTTGTATATCAATTATTATCAACTTGTGCAAAAAGATCACCTCAGAGTAGCAAATGGTTCAACAGCATCCTTAAATAAAAAAAATAAAACCAATAAATTATTTTTAAATAATAGCATTTAAAATAAATGACCTTTAATGAGAGGGTTTTAAACAAGATTTTCAAGTCACAGACAGACATCAATTGACCTGAAAGCAAAGATGTTCTATTTGTTATTTTCCCCTACAGCATTAACATCAGATTTGGCATATGCTACTATATCAGCTGAATTCCTTTATATATAAATAGGACTGGCTATAGCAAAAGGGGAATACATTTTGTGTCCTAACTTTCAGATTTTGAAGGCTATAAATATCATTGAAGATTCTGAATTGCCCAAATAATTCTCAGAACAGATAGCTCATCCTGCCACACTGCAAAATGAGAAAGAACATTTTAAATTGCAGCTGCTGTAATCAAATAATTGCAGCCACATAAATATAGGGCCAAAGCCAAGGGTCAGCTTAGAGCTTGAGTTTATTTTTATTAAAAAGTTTAAATTCTTTTAAAAAGAATAATAAAAAAGAATTGAAAATTGTTTTCTTTCACACAGCAATTGATTTATTTTAAGACAAAAATCAAATTACTGAAATATTTAGCATATTAATTACAAAAATATTTCTTACCCATGCAATTAGAGACTCGTGATTGCATTTTTACTAAATCATGCATTTTAACTTAGCATACCAAACAGTTGAAAAATGCAAAGAGGAAGCCATATGTATCAACACTGGATACTTTATTTGATAATGAAAGTGCTGCTATGTGAAACACAAAGAGAGGCTAGTGAGAGCGGGTGAATTTGAGAAGCCATGGCATAGTAAAGTAACCTAACTCAATTCCAACAGAAACTAACTTGAAAATTAAAAACAACAGATACTTAATAACTTGTGTTTCTAATATCTTAAAGAGAAATACAAGTAAGGCTGCAACTTGATTATCCCAGAAGTTAAGAACACAAAAGAGGCCAAATGATTCCCGAACATACACACACAGCAAAGCAACTACTCTGGGATACACACGTTCGACTCAGTCAACCATATTTAATCTTCTGCAGGCTATAGCTCATACTACTATATATGCAAAGTTAACTTTTTATTTAATCCTAGGCCAAATACACTTTCCTTCCTCGCAGAGACGACAAACATTTTCATTACATTTCTCAAGTGAGGGCAGAAGGAGCACTAAAACTTACTTTGACTCAGTAACAAAGAAATGGCTATCAAAAAAGACGACAAATATGTATTTAAATTAGAACTTGGCAAAGTAATTCAGATGCCTAAGAACAGTAATAACATAACACAGGGAGTTTCCATGAAGAATGAGGAATCACAGAAATACTACCTTTGGCACACTCTTGATGACAACAAAGTTGTTCCCTTGAGAGCTCTGACAAATGGTAAATAATCTGCAATTCCTTCCAGCAACTTCTGCATATTTAACTTCAGATGTGAACGATGGGTTTCTATTTCAAGAGTTGTATTGCTCCTGCAAAGTTTAAGTGGTTTTGTACAAAATACCCAAACCCAAGACGGGGCACCAAAAATAGTTGCTATTTCCTCCGGTTACTATAGCCATCCCCCACTATGCTGGTATGAAAGTTCTCACACTGCTACTTTCTGTGCTGCAATAGGTAGCACAGGACCTGCTGAAAATTTGTTGGAAAGAAAAATCTTATCCAGAACAGCTCCCAGCCCCAGGTAAAACAGGAACAGACCATATGATAAAGCAAATCGCAAAGCCAGAAGGCAGAGCTGTGCAAGCAGACAGAGTGCGTCAAAAGCCAGGGCTTCAGTAGGACCTCCCTGCAGGTTCTGTGTGGTAGTACTGGGGGATGTTAGCACAGCATGTCTTAAAATGAAAAAAAAAAAAAAAAAAATCAAGAAAAGTCTATGACTTGCTACTCAGTTTTAGGTGCCCGCCTGAATTTAAAACCATTCTTACATGGCTGGCTGAAGAATAAGATGAACTTGAACTTATACTCCACATTTAGTAACTTCTTTCTGAAGCGGTGCTTAGTTAGGAGGATTTCGTGTTCAAGGTGACAGACTGGCAGTAATGAAATGTGAACTCCTCCATTTCTCTTCATAATGATAAGCAACAACATAGGAAGCTTCTCACATTGTCCAGTTCAATTTCCTTCTCACTTAATTATAGATCAGGAGTAATTCCACTAAAATTAATTAAGTTGCATCAGAGACTGGCAAGAGAAGGATTAGTCTGTCTACAGCGCGACACAGGGGAGAGACAACTGCTCTCCTACCACGGCTGTTCATTTTTAGCTTCAAAGAATATTAACCCATCACGTTTGCACTAATGACCAGAACCATTCGATCTCAGGGGAAAAAAAGGCCACAAGCAGGGGCAGCCTGCCAAGGACACCCACCACTGAAGAAGACTCCCTCAGTGTGGTCCTTCTCTCCAGGACTTCTGCATTTGGCATTAAATGTTTGTTGGATGAAATGAAAACACCCCTCTCTAGGTGTTGGGTTTGCGGGCTGGGTTGGTTTTTGTTTGGATTTTGCCACCTCAGAGACATAATATTGACGTCTGTGAATCCTATTTTCCTATTAAGTTGTCCCTTTTCATTACCAAAGGACCTAAATGCTCTGGCAAACCACGATGTGTATATGACATCCACCCCAGCACCAAGCAGCCAGAAGTCAGGAGCACCATACCTCCATGCATTTGTGAGTCCGCCTCAAAGTCCACAAGACGTCTTCTGTAAGAGTTTTCAGGCCTGGGCTGGATGTGGATGAGGAAACTATAGGTGAAATTCAGCTGCAACCTAGTCCAAGTAACCTGACTTGGAAAATAAGAATTAAAAGCAACTAAAACGAACAGAACTCACCGCCACCATTTCTGGACATTTTTTAAGAAGTGTCCCTAGACTTCCTTCAGTCACAATTTGCTGCTCCTGTGTTCTGCTTTTGGTTTATCCAAGAGTTTCTCCCACATCCACCTCAGACCTTAAAAATGCTCTCAGACATTCCCTGCTCTGCTCTGTTTATTATTCATCCGCTCACTCCTCCTTTTTTGTCCTTTACCGTATACAAGAGTGCCACTCTCTCTCTGTCCAGATGTTCCCACCTCACCTCACGTTTCACCAGCAGCAGGACGGACCTGGCTGGCTCTTTCTTGCCCAGCCACTGACAGGTCTCTGTGGAGTATCCCAGAGACTGACTCCAGTTTCACCAAGTTGCTAGCACAGACTGCAGACTAGAAAGACAGACCTTAAGAGGAGTCAGGAGAAGAGAAGCAAGCCAAGATAAGCAGGGAGACAGACACACCCCGCATTCTTTCGGGCACTCTGTCTGCACTACACAGATGTTGTCTTGCGCAGCTCATCATAGCAAGCAGCGTGTGAACAAGAAGTCTGGTGCTTCAGACACTCTCAAATTAAAAAAAGCTACAAGAAGGCAGCAGAATAAAACAAACAACCAAAAAAACAATGCATAGTAGATGCTAAAATTTCAAATGGAAATGAAGATGAGATATCATACGGTTAAGAAATTACCATAGGCTGCATATGCTGCATTATAGCAGACAGTTTTAGTTCTTAGAATTAAGAGCAATTTACTAGCATTAAAAAAATGGATTTGAAGTAACCAGCACCTGGTTAAATATGATCAAAAATAAAAGGTTGAGCTGTACAAATCCGAAACAGTCACCTTTACAGTGGTGGCCGCTTCAGACACGAGCTGCAGGCTGGATAGACACTTCCCAGTCCCAGCAAGGCAGTGCAAGGCAGGGGTAGTCAGCTCTGCTCTTCACCTACATCAAAAAGCCATCACCTTAACGTACATGAAACTACATTAAGTAAGTTCCCAAAAGCTGGAGACAGACATTTCAGAACATTCTGCTTCTACTTCAGCATCGCCTTTCTGTTTGCTACAAATACAGAAGATGGAGACACGCCACTGGCTCTGATCCATCCCAAACCACATGGGTCCTCTATACTCCTCACAATATTTATTGACATTTTGATGGGGCCACCCTTATTAAACACAAGAACAAAGAAGTTACTTATTAGCCTGTGTGACAGATGGACAGAAGTCTGCTATAACCAGCCATTCCAGATCCATTTCCACTTTTATATGATAGCATATGTTGTTGTTATTTATTGGGAGTGATCATGCAGGTTACTGGCTAACTTTACAGCAACTTTTTTTTTTTTATTATTACTTCTTGGCCTAACTCATAAACAATGCGTATTTCTATACTCAGCATGATGGCTTAAAGTGAAATAATTCTATTAACCTAGCCACTTCATCCTTTAAACAACAGAAATCCGGGAATTTCTGATTTCTGCAGGTCTAGCCCCATTGGCAACCAGCAGTCCTGCAAAAAGCCTACAGCACAATGTTGACAAATTGTGTACGAGGAAGAGAGTTAGGAACAGTATAACTTATCAGATGCATCCCAAATATCTGCATGGAAGCCTTCCCCTCACCCCAGAGTCAACAACCAGCACCATACATCAACTCTAGCCAAAGGGAATTATTATTTTTTTTTTTTTTTAAGTCAGCTTTCAAAAAAAATGCCATCCAAAGGCTGTCATGCAATATGGTAGGGAAAGTTATTTTTCCGGTTATTCTTCACATCGCCCATGATAACCTTCTCTCTCAATTCACTCCTAAATCCAGCTACTTTCTTGCTGACACATTAAACAACCCCTTTTATAATACTGGTCCCACACTGGGTCATTTATAGAGGCTCCTTGTTTCTAAGTAGTTTTTTTTTTTCTTGTTATTTTTCTTATAAATTCCTACTGCCACCTCCTGCAGCTTTTTAAACGCAGACAGGACTCGGGACCCCTGGAGAGGTATTTTCCCCAAACAAACGCCAGCCCTGTGTTCACGTACATCTGGGCAGACCCAGGCTGCGGAACACATGCACATCTGTGCTCCCAAAGTGCTGACAGTGAGATTCAACCTGTCAAGACATCATCATCGAAACACAGCTTGTTTTCTTAAACAAGATGTTTCCGAGTAAAACATAATATGGCATCCCTGCTAGGTGGAAGACCGGCTTCAGCAGCAAAGCTTGCCGAAGAGATTTCCACCCCGGATGGCCACTCTTGTTCACAGCCTGAGGATGGCTGCTTCGTGCTGCGCAGCTTCTCGCAGGGCTACAACCAAACTGTCTGACTGAAATTATTTGCATGAACAGTATTCCCCTTCCTGTTTCCACTTGGAGGGTTAGTCTAAATCCACACGACTTCAGCAAGCTGGTTTAGAGCGCAGCACTGCAAATAGCTGTCCTGGCACAGCTCCAGCTATGGTCAACCACCAGCCACCACATCTTCCCTCAGAGACCCACACCTCACTGCTGGGACAGCAGAGACAGCCTTCTTCCCTAAATTCATGCTCAGAAGTACTCCGACTGATTCATTTCACCAGCCCAAACCAAGCAGTCTGAGGACGATAACCTGTCTGGAAAATTTCGGCTCAAGCCTTTAAATTTTGTGAAAGTCAGAAGCAAACAAAGCAGTCTTACAATAGAAAGCAACAGGCAACCTCAGTTACAGGTGCCCAGTCTATTATAATGTGAGCATTTATTTTTCCCTTTATACTAATTTATATCTAATACAGCATTATAGTTTTACATTTTTCCTCTTGAAGATCCCTAGAAAGTGTTTCACGTAGATTACTACTATAGCCATATTTTTTATCTGGAAAGTATTCTCTTGAACTGCTATTAGTCATTACGACATAAAAACTGAAGTATGAAGTGCAACCCAGAAGCATTAAGTTCTTTGCCTTGAATTCTGTTCAAGGCAGAGGCGGATCCTCCAACTTCTACTGCGTGCCTATTTCTACAGCTGTTGAAGGAAAAGGGAAAGCAAGCATACAACAGGTTCTTTCTGGTGAATCCCAATCGAGAGGATTCTCTCCCATAACAATTTCTCGAGGTGGATACTCAAGCAGTCGGTGTTTGAAGGAGGCAGCAGAAGGACAGAGCTCCACCTGAGAAGTCACAAAATACAAATGGCCATAATTCAGACTTTGAAAAACAATAGCATTTGTTAGAAATCTAATACCTCTACGTGTAAAATGAGAAAAGGGGGCAAGAGGGGCATATAGGATTAAGGACATCTTCCAGAAATAAAGGAACGGAAACCTCAAACCCCATGTCTCATCTCCAACCTAACAGTCCTGACTATTGGTTTTCTCCTTCATAAGATTTAAGACACTTCAGGAGACTTCATGCAGGGACAGACGCAGGTACAGGGTCAGAACACACCCCAGTCACCTCCAGGGCCAGGAGGTACATGAATGAGGTATTCCTGAATGATGGCATTCTTTGATAAATGGGCCCAGGAGCAGAGTTTTCACAGCTCCAGAAGGGTAGTAATGTTACCAGCTTAAATGACTAAATACAATGTTCTTTTTTTGGCAAATACAACAAAAAAAAGTTCCCATTGCTAAATCTCTCTCAAAAACCACAGATGGAACCACAACAAGTGAGCCTGTCCAAACACATTTACACTAACTCCCACTCCAAAAAACAGTCCCACGGAGGTCCTCACTACAGACAATGTCTTCACTGTCATTTAATAGTTCTTTTCATCTACTCCAGAAACGTTCCGGAGAGAACTCAGAATCTTCCCGTTGTGCTGTAATCAAACACGATGTTTCTATGTGATTTCTGATATAAATTCTATATACTTCCTCCTGTTAAAGTACCATAAATCCTGAGGAATAACTTAACGCTGAGCCAGAACTACTGTTTCTCTTCAGAAACGAGGATCATAAACCGAGGTCCATGCTTTGAGGTCTACTCACGCCCTACTTTGGGAAGGAGTATTAACACTAATGCTGGGACACTCTCTAGCTCTTTTTAGGGGAAAAAAAGGTGGGGTCGGGGAGAGGGAGGGGCAGAGGGAGAAGTCTAATATTCTGTTCCATGTACATTTGTGTATTGTTCATATTACTATAGTACCTAAGCACCTCTCAGTACCCACCAAATGCAAGCTAATGAAGATTAGCTTTTCTTAAATCCTAAGAAAGAAAAGGAATGGACCTAACGGGAAAAAATGGTAAAACTAAATAGGAAAACTAAACAGATAATCGATAAACAGTTTTTCCAGTATTTCCAACTGCTGTATTATATTGCATTGCTTCTACTCTATTTAAAGTCCCAACCACAACACAAATTATCCTGGAAGCCTAACTTTAAAATGGTTAAAAGAATAAGTAAGGGAGAAAAAGGAAAACAATGCAAGTTCTAGTGGAAGATACAAGTTACCATGAATCTATCACTTGGCTGTCCAAGTGAAAGCCACAGTTCTTATGAAGAAAATACGGTATGCTGGACTGACACGATGGCTCCCAAACTTCAAAGCACATTTGAAATTTTAACTCACTTAAATGTAAGGAAGAGCCATTACAGTGCAAATAAAGTCTTCTTTGCAGAAAACTAGCATAGGAAACAGGCTTTACCACAGAAAAACAGTATCTAAGGTAGATACAGATGAACTCCACTATAAAACCATTGTGTCACAGCTGTCTTTGACTTCTTTATACTACAGATCAGAAACACAAGCGCATTTGTCTTGAAATGAGCTCTCAAACTCAAAAAGAAGTTTGCATTTTGTAAGAATTACAATATATTTGGACTTTTGGTTTCTTCAGTTATCTATTATTAGCTGGAGTTTAGTTGTCAAGACAACAGTTTCCACTTCTACAAAATGCTTTAACTGTAAGCAAAATGTCACAGTCAATACCAAAAGTTCGTCAGATTGGCCTGGTAGCCAGGAAATAAGAGCATCTCCTTAGGATTGGGTCAGGCTGCCATCAGAACAATGGCAAGAAACAAATGAGGAGACTGGGTATTTGTAAAAGATCACACAAACGGGGTGGAAACCAAAGGATCCAAGGAGCAATCCGCCTTACACGTGATTGACAGCAATACTTGGCTTCTGTGCTGTACCCTGCTACAACGGCCACCCCAAACTGGAGTATGATGTGCACAGGGCAACCGACGAACTTGTATGTTTGATTACAGAAAATCCGGGCATAAGAAATATTTGAGGATAGAGTGGAGAAAAAAGAAAAAGAAAAACACACCACAGTACAGTGAAGTCACATTGCCAGAAAATGGAAACACAGAGGAACACAGCAGTTGTTGTGTACTGAACATAGCCCACTGCAGTACCAATGGGGGAAAAAAAGGAGCATGCTTCTAGAAATTAGGTCAAGCCTTGTACTGTGAGAAAAAGTGAATGTACAGAGATTTTTATTACTATTATGTGGTATATGCATAACAGCCAATAAACAAAATGCAACGTGAGACACACCCAGAATCTGTAATTCAGCAGCTTGCTATCTGTCCACAAGGCACCAGTGGGAAATTCTGCCAACAGTCAGTTTAGTATTTGTAAAACCAAGTAAATTAGGATCACATCTTATTTCCCTTACCCTCTATTTCTTCCAAATTATTTTGTATTTAAAACAAAACAGTAGATCAGCATAGTTAAATGACATGAATATCCTCTTTAGAGTCCCAGACTCACCGTGTACATGGTTTCATGCATGAAGCCAAAACCACACACATCTTGGACGTTAGCTATGAGATCTGCTCCCCCTTTCTGACATAGCTGTTGCAATAGTCTTTGGGTTTATATGAGCCATAGGCTGAAACCACATCAGAATAGTCTACCCAAAGCATTTTTCCCACCCCATTGGTATTCATTCAATATACATAAAGAGATAGGAGAAAGGATGGATATTCAGGGTTAAGTGTGTACAGAATAAAGGATTTAGTCAGTTATTATCAGTCACTTCATTTTACAGATCCATGTGAAAGCCATGTGAGATACTAATCTTCCTTTTCTTTATATATATGCACACATGCACGCATATACACCCCACCACCACCCCACAGTCATCATCTGCTTTTCATCTCTTTGCCTCTCTAAATACACGCTTACTTGAACGTTGAGAAAGCAACAGTACCCTAAACACCAACCTCAGATGCAATCCTTCCCCTCTGAAGAAATGCTTCGGAAATACAACATTTAACCATATCATTTATTCAGTTGCATGAACAGATGGGAATAAACTACCTGAAAGTATCAGTATTAGCTCTTGTTAACTCAGTTTGCAGGAAACCAGAATAGCTCACTGGCAGCAAAACAAAGAAGAGGAGAAGAAAAGACGAGTAGAGGGGAGAAGAAATGAACATCGATGTACAAATAACCTCCTCAGTATGCCATACTGAGGAATATGTGGGGAAGGTGTCTGGTGAATTGGAAGCAGTCCTCTTAAGCAACAGGCATTTTTGTCAAATTTGCATTTTCAGAGCTATGAGAGTATTGTTTCCTGCATCCCTATGTTGGCACAGCTCCTCAGCTCAGCCAAGACATCAGGCACTCGTTTGTCAGATTTAGAGCTTCTGGATTTGCCTCTACTTTTTAAGTGCTATATGTTATTTTTATCTCACAGGTTGTTTTCAACATGTGGCAATGGAGCCCCTATAACGTCCAAATGAATAATTTAGTTTGCATTAAACAGTGCCACTGATAATCTATTAAGATTTGCTTCTTTTCCTTTAAGTTTCCATATTTACTGCCAACCAGTTTGAACCCTGTGCATCAAGAAGGAAGGCTACAGTTGCCTGGGTTGTTGTTTTTATTATTATTTTGTCTTAAGACAATTTTTTTTTGAGTTGAAAGTCATTCTTTCTTGCAATATTGTCAATAAAACACCACGAGTATCACATGAAAAATAAAAATTTCAGCATTTGACACTGCACAGCTTTTGATCCCTAACAATACGACAAACTTCCTACACACTCAAAATATACTGACTTCTAAGTGTGAGCAACAAGCAATACTGTCACATTGTATTAATGTCTTTCCAGTCCTGGTTTTAGAAAAGAAGAATCTTTCTTTTTGACACTCAGTAAGTTAACCATCATTTTTTATATCCAGTATAAAATGTAGGAAAATCACCAGAGACTTCTGCATACTGCTAATACTTCTTTTTCAAACAGCTACAGCGAGAAGACTATCTAGCTGCTGGGATCCTTCTACACAGGCTACTAAACTTAAGTTAAAGCAGATTTTTTCTTCCCACCCACCCCCCTATACACAAAATACCAACGTGAACATTCCTAAAGCATTATACAGAGCAAATTCTGGTGTGTTCAATACAAACTCTCCTCATATCAAAAGGACCTACATTTGTAGACACAATACGCAATAACCTGTAATGTAAACACATTTTTCCCCTCACAGACATGAACAGAAGTTCAACTTTGAAAGTGGCCCATATTTTCAGTTATGAACACAGACCTAGACATAAAAGGGAGATCTGTCTTTAGAGTAGCCAGCACTTTTTTTTCCTGGTTATAATCCCACTTGTGAACAGTACTCTCTCCAGGAAGCACAGCCAGCCATCAACATCAGCTTGGGACTCCTGCAGAGCTGGGACCAGAATTTTTTATTTTTATTTTTTTGCTGAAGGTCACATATGGGAAGTATTTAATTTAAGCTCAAACTGGAGAAGGAGAAAAATCATATTTTATAAAAAAAATATATTAAAAAATTGTAAAAGTTCTGACCATGGAAAATACACTGCTGTGTATTTGTTTATAAACACATTTCCATCTCTTCCACATTCCCCTTTTTGATGGCAACTTGTAACTTGGAGTTTGGGACAGGAAGAGGCTGTTGGGAGATTTTTTTTCCTTTTTTTTTTTTTTTTTTAAATGCAGAATTCAAACCATGGGACCAAACACATTTATCACAGTGAACTAACCAGTATTGCCCATTTGCAATTCATGCCTCTCATCAATTCTCTTCATGTCTTTTGCTTCTGCTGAAAAAGTGAGAGCACAGTTAATGGGCAAAGGGCTGGCAAAGTATGCCACTTTTTTTTTTCCCCCCTTTTTTGTGACCTTGGCAGGTTTTCCTGCACTAAGGGGATAATGCAAGCTCTTCATCCGATGCAGAGGCCACAAGTAACTTGCTCAAGAAGGATACTCACAAGGTCAAAATCAGACCTTGGACTTAGAAAAACCTTACTAAGGTAAGATCCACAAAGTTTGTGGAAATGGATGGAGAAATAGTCTAATCAGTAGAGAGAGGAAAATTAAATTAACAGTAAGGGAAAGGTCCAGAAGTCATCTCGGTGGTTCCAGATGGCAGACAGTCCTCTGCAACAAGCAGTTTAATTAAATAATGTATGGTACAAGAGCGTGTAAAATAACACAGGAAATGGAGTCTTGTTCCTTCCCTAAATGTTTGAAATGGCTGGAATCTAACAGCTGCTCATGCATAGCAAAGAAAAAGAATAACAGACTTTTTTTGTGTAATTATTACAAGCCTCTATAATATATACTCCAGGGTGGTTTTTTGGAAGTCCTTGCTCCTTGCTTTAGCTAATACTGGATTTCGAAGGTTCATGAACTTTCAGTTTCAAGTTTTCTATATGATAAGTTCATTTTAAAGGTTCTGGGCCAAGGAAGACAAATTTGTTAAGCTAATTAACATATCTATATGCATGTTTGCTTTTCTGCATTATCCACATTACTCTGGTCCATTTTATACAGCTCACAATTATGTGGGGGTCTTGTATTTGTACTACTTACCTTTTGCAGACTACTTAAAATTAACACAAAAAAAACCATGAATAACAGCTTTAACCTTCTTAAAAAAAAAAAAACATTAACAGACAAAACATTTTCAGGTAAGTACCATCCTGAATTCAGCAGTTTTGCTCAATAAATTACTCCTAATTTAAAAAAAAAAAAAAAATACCTCCTGCTCAACTTCTTGCAGGACCATATGACACTACAAAGGGAATATAGTCTTAATAAGGTGGGTACAAGTGCAGAGGAGATAGCACAATGATATTCACGCCACTTTAATCAAACTCTAATTAATCTGATGGTTTTACATTATGACATCGTTTTGCTGAAAACAGACATACCTAATTACAATATGCCTTGTTTATCCAGCAGCTTAAGGTTTTGACTATAAAAGTGACGTCCACAAAACAAATGTGCCCTGTAGCATGTAATTTACTTTGATATGAAAAACCTTGAACAAAAAAAGTTATGCTGTGTCAGCAATCAGACAGCTAAACAGAAATTTAAAAAGTAGATAATTGCTTTCAGATCTAAATAGCAAATACTTGAAAATAAAGTGAACTTTATCACCTACCATTTCTAGTGATTCAGACTTTGATGTGATAACTCACTATAGGTTGTTCCACTATTAAACTCTCCATCCGTAATTGTGTTCAAGGTCTAGCCCATTGAGCAATGTTGAAATAAACCTGTTGGCTTTTAGAGCACTCAAGCCCAGCACATATGCAAGCTCACAGAAGAAACTTTCAAGGCAAAACTCAAAGACAACCTTTTTTTTTTACACCTATTTTCTAAGCCTTTTTTCTTTTAAGTAGAATAAAGATTGTAACACAAATTAGTACCAAGCAGAAACCACTCAAGATCAAGGGTAAGGACCTTCCAATTTGTCACCCCAGTGTTTTTGTTTAGTTTTTACCCTACAGCAGAAGCGTAGACAGTGACTTAAATCTTATTACTGAGAGACTCAACCAAACAGCATTCCAGAAATTACTCCAGGAAGATGTACCACTTCATTCATTGCTTTAGGGTTTCTTGGTTGGTTGTGTTTTGTTGTTGTTGTTTTTTGGTTGTTTTTCTTTTTTATTATTATTGTTTTTGTTGGTGGTGGTGGTTTTTTGTTTGGGGGTGGTTTTTTTTTGGGGGGGGGGTCAGTCTGCATAACAAAGCTGTCTTAGTATACATAAACTACATTGAATAAGACAGTCAAATTTTATGCTAATTATCTGAGCAGAAGTCAAGCACGTAACCTTCTTTCATAACACGCACTTCTGCATAACTGGACAGGAACATTTAATGACAGGAAAATCATATACACATCAACACATGAAGTGCTGAAAGAAGAAAAACTCTTGGCTAATGAAGAAGACATGATATAACTGCTCTTCAAAACCAAAACCTCATTTGGCTTGTTATTAGTCTTAGTTCAAAGTGAACAAAATATAAAGCCGGTTCAAAACGACTAGATTTTAGTACAAGTCGTCTTCCATGTGCGGAAAGCTCTAAACTACTTAGGATTAGCAGCTGGTAAATGAAACTGGGGAATCCGCAGTAGAAGAGATGAAAAAATACAGAAATAATGGGCATCTTACACAGTATTTGTACACGTAAGAAACAAATAAGATTAATATTGCCAGCAATTAAGTCAGATAAACCATATGCAATAACAGAGAACAATCAGGAAGATTTATCTTCTATACAGTAATATATACTCCTACATGGTAAAACAAATGTGAAGAGGAATGAAGTAATGAATTAGAATACCAAAATTTTGGTAATCTTCTTCATAAAGTTCCAAGTTTGCAATGAAATGCAATGAAAGTAAAGGAACTTTAAAAAGAGGGGTGAATATTTAAAATGCAACTAAATAATACAAAGCAAATCTTCCAAAGAAGTTTGTATTTCTTGCCAGAAACATTCCTGTGGATCTGTTTTCCATCAGAAAATCCAATGCAAAAAAGCAGAAATATTTCTTGTAAGGTATCCTTTTGATGACACTGATCATGAAATAAAAACTGAAATAGACATTTTATAATGCAGAAATTTTACAACATTTCATAACATTATGACTTTCCATTCTAAATGATTTCTTCTTTTATTTTGCATGGTATCATACAAGACTACAAAAGAACATTTTGATCCAAAATATATGTAATTTAAAAAAAAATACAAAAGTGATATTTTTTTTCATTCTGTTATAAAGCAATCAAATGTTAATACAGTGAGCTTTCCAGTAAGATGTAAAATCCCTTTCTTACCAAAAACTTAATGTTATTCTGACCCATCAGACAGTTACCTCTGAGAGGACTTCAGCAAACAATATAATCCATGGCTCTGTGAGATGTTGAGAAGATTGTTTGATGGTGTTTTATGTAAAAACAGATAGCACCACCGTGGCAAAAAGTGACTTGATACAAATAAAAATGCATACGCTCACTATCAGTGAAGTATTGTCAGCTCTTTCCCTTCTCAGAAAGTAAGCAGCATGACACTTGACTAATTACATAGACAACACTTAGAAGACATCTCAAGGATATAAACCACTGTTGATTACTTCAACCACATGCAACAGCTTCATGAGTTTGTAACTTCCTTCCACTTGCGACAAGAGTTTATGTAGATTTTGCTCTTTTTTTGGGACTTGCAATGTTTAGAATTCAGGTCATCTTTTTTCATGCTCTTTATTTTCTTCCACTTCACCAAAACCTTAGTCCTATTACAGAAGGTTGGACTAGATGAAGTCCAGAAGGTCCCTTCCAACCTGAATTACTCCTCAGTTCTCTTTGTATCATCAGAAGATGAGGAAAGAGTGAGTACAGAGCTCTTACTACACCCACAAAAGATGTTTTACACCTGTAAGAAGAGAGGCATCTAAGCGTACTGCAAAGAAACAATTTTGTTTCTGTGCCTTATTTAGGGTCTATTTCTCAGCCTTATTTAGGACCTCCATAAACTACTAATTTTTATTGAGGTTCACAAAGTTCATTTTTATCAACGTCCACTGATTTTTAACGAAAGATTGCCAGGTAAAATTGACCAGAGTTAGTAGATAGCATTGCTTCTGCTCCAATCATGCAAATAGCTGTATTCAGAAGACACTGCGATGGTCTCTCACAGAAATTAATGCAATTATGCATGTAAAGTCCCTTGCAAGATATGAATGAAGATTTACCGATGGACTCGATGGCTTAGTTGTTTGTGCACACACATATGCATTTTTCCACATTATATTCACCAAATTACCTCAACACAGATTAATGCAATTGCCACGAACATGAAGTATTCTTTTCCTTTACATTTACATTTTTCCTGTTGCTTTGCCCCCTTCTCAACTCAACTCTGACTCACAGACAGATTAGAAATCAGATCAGCCTAGAATTTGCAACACTGACTTAGCCTCTTTGGACTAAAAATAAACAGTAGATAGAGTGGCTGGGAAAAAAAAAAATCAATGACAGTCAGCCCCAACGTGCTCTATTTTACCACAGTAAGAACAAGCAATATCTGAAGTTTACAGGGCTTCTCTTCCCACAGCACATTTCCACCCCAGCTCCTGCAGCTCTGACCGTGCAGGACCACCTGAGAACACAAATAACTACAATGTGTGCATTGAAGACTGTGAGCCCCTTAATCTTGCAATAAACATTTCTGCTAAAGCAACAAAGTGAAATAATCACCTGGCTTATTCTGTGTAGCCGTGGAAAGCACTTACGGTGACTACCCAGGCTCTCACTGCTGCGGAAGGCAATCCTCACACGGCTCCCTGTGCTAAAATAATACTCCAAAGTAGTAGCAGCGTGATTGGATTTCTACGTGCAGCTAAGGTCACGCAGGTCTTGTGTCTGGCCCGCTGATCCCCCCACCACCCCGACACCTGCGCGGCACGGCCTGCCCGCACAGGAAGGCCGGGGCGACCTCCTCACAATGCGCTCACGTGGAGATGGGGAGCGCCACATCCTGAAGTAGATAAATACAGCAAACCCACCAAGCCCCAAACTTCCTGACATTCTCCAGAACGGACAGGTTTATTTTTTTTTTTTTTTCCTCCAGAGCACGGAGGTTTTGGTATTAATTTGACCAGGGAGGAAAGCTGGAGTCTGCTACGCAGAAACATCTAGTCAAATAAATACGTCATTAAGCTAACTAGCTACAGGATTGTCTAGCAGATGGATGACATCTTGGTTGCTAGTGGAACACTTTTCTATAGCCTTGTTTGAGGCAGACGCATATGGCTCTCCCAAGTACTGATGCAAGCTCCCAGATGGACTAGATCATTGCTGACACCTTATTATAAACCCTAGAGATGAAAGAAGGGAGCACAGTTTTTGAGTCACAACACAGAACTCCGAAATAGTCAGACTTCCTAAAAATCAAGTCTATAATGGAATCTTAACTTCTTTTTGTTGAAAGCGACTACTTTTAACCAGGAACAGAAAACAGGGGAAATACTACAGAAAGGATGATTAGAAGAGCCTCAAGGAGCTGTAAAGACCAGAAGATCCATAATGTAAATGTATATTATAACTACATATATGGAGCTACAACGGTTACAGCTCTGAGGATGCAAAAAAAATTTATCTGCTCTGCAGCTGTTACTGACACCAAGGAGCTTCCATCTGGAATTTCTTGATTGGGGTGGAAGGGAAAAGCAAAGAAGAGGAAGCCATTGAGACATTACAGATGCATGACTTCTCTGAAATGTCTGCATCCTAATGTACAAGGGAGAGAGGGAAAGGGAAGTCTTAGCTACAGGAGCGACAGGAAAACTAACAAATATATGGGAGATAACAGAAGTGGTTGCATCCTGCATTTATTTTTTTGGTAGGCGTCAGAAACACCCAAAAACATCTCAAGTACACGAGGGGAAGAAGGCATATTTTACTTATCATGGTCAGAGACAGGAAAAAAAATACTCATTTAACTTTTTTACACTGTGAAAAGAAACTACTCTTAGCATCCACTAATAAGTTTACTCTTCTCCTTCACCCAAAAAAAAGACTCGTGATATCAGGATGATGACTTCTTACATATTTTCTCTTGCCTTAGTACCTGCTATACCATGTAAACCACATAAGTTAGATTGCTGAGACTGTTACAACTCTGTGACAACGCTTTAAAAACAAAAAAAACTCAAATTTTAAAAACAAATCAACTCACTGACTCTGGGAATATGTTTGGAATCCTGTGTACTCATGAGTCAGGGAGATGCTTAGGCTGCTAAAATCTATCTGCCTCTGCCACAATGGCCTTAGACTTAACAAGTGTGCAAACATCATGGATATGTCAACTGAATGTACAGCAGCTAGTATATTACAACTCATTTGTCCCTTTATGTTTTAAAGAGACACTTGTGTTATCAACATCTTCAACCACACAACCATTTCAATGTATTGAGTTCAGAGTCACTCCCAAGATTTCATTCATATAACAAACAACTTCCAGGGAGCATTTTATCTTCTTGGTGGATTGAAAGTTCAGAAGTTTTTTGGTTGTTTGTGTTTTTTTTTTTTTTTTTTTAACATAAGGAGAATACAGCAATCCTTGAATCATCTTATAAATAGAATGATTATAAAGAAAGAGAAAGGGTATCCTTTTCCTCTTTATAGAAAGGATATAACCTCTACCACCATCACCTCATGGGTCTCAACAGGAGCGTCAGGAACAGTCTTAATTTTGTAAGGGTAACTTTCAGAAGGGTGCAAGTAGAACAGAACTTCAGCTACGTACTCTGCATCTATGACTGCTTCAACTGGGCAGTTCCTCTTCTCTGCAATACATTGGTCCCTCTGGGAGATAAGTTCAGCTGGACAGAAATGGGGAAAAGAAGCCAACTATCTCCTTTCTCAGAATGCTTCACGGTCCATTTTAACGCCTTAGAATATAAAAGCTTCAGAACAATCATTGCTTTATGTAAATCTTCCAATGCAAAACATAGGAAAGTGCAACTTACAAACCTCTGTGGTCAAGGCTGACATGATGGAATGTAAATTAAAGCCTTTAGACAACAGTTTCTTTGGTTCTCCTGAGGAACTTCCTCAGATGAGCTCCAGATTGAAAAGAAGAGGCAAGACAGATATTAATCAACATCCATGAAAGCATAATGAAACACAGCTCAGCCTAGAACTAGCCAGTTTCTGGGTTGCAACATATTTTTCATTATTATTCATTTATTTCAGAGCAGACAAAGCCCCAAAATTTCCTAATTTCCTACCAACTGAAGGTTCCAGTTTTACATCTGCTGAGTAGGACTATTTTTTTTCTTACTTTTACTGTTTGGAGGACTGCCAGTTTCAGAATACAAAGGATCACTGCAGGTCCCCACATCTGAGGTGGGTCCCCAGGGATTTCTTCAGCCTTTGTCTCTGCAATAGACTTCTCATGCAGGCTGTGCAAGAAAACCCCATGTTCCTAGAAACACAATGTCCTTGGTCGTGGTCGGATCCTTTGCAGTTTTGCTCCATGCCAAGGACCCTGAAAACACCAGGCCTCCGGCCAAACCACAGTTCACCAGGAATCAAAGAGAGGTCACGTCTTGTTTTGGTTTGAGTGAAAGTCTGTCAAATCTAAAATATTTGCAATGAATCATCTCAAGTTCAATGTACTGCCATTTCTGACTAAATTACGTTCACTTGAAAGTTCGCAATTAGTTTCATCTGAAATGCCTCTTCATAGCAGCATCGTGAAAACTGATCAATAATAAGTGACACTGAGGAAAGTCAAGATAAATCAAGTACAGGATAAAATGGTGAAGATAAAGCATGGTAAACATCTATGTCAAGAGGCTCTCATTCATACACAGATGGTTTCATATCACTGTAACTCAACTTATGCTCTGAATGATGTTCTCATTCAGATGTAAAATGACCTTTGATTGATTCAAGCTAGAGCTAGAAGGCTGTTCTATATTCAACACAGCATTCACACACAAGTTTAACATACTTAAACATACACATCTTGACTCAACACTTCAGGTGATTTGCTTTGGTATCTCCATGTAGACACAATTAAAGGCTTTTATCTCCAACCTCTAACAATACCCAGAGGGAAAGAGGGAATGGGAAAAGGCAGAGTCTGTTGCTGCTGGTTGCATATTCAACTGAAGAGAGAACTCATCATCTCAAAAGACCCTTCCAGGAAATCTTATGCATCTAACTCCTCCTCTACAGCCCATCGAAGCCCTCTTTTCCTCTCTAGTATTTCATTCCTCTTGGATGGTGAGGTTTTTCTGGTGATTAAAAAAAAAAAAAAAAAAAAGAAGAAACGTGAACCAAATGCTTCTTAACTTATTTTTGTGCATTACCAGCACTAACACACACCAGCACTGTGGTATTTTTTTCTTGAAATTTACCTACTTGCCCAGGAACCACCCACGAAAAAAAAGCAGACCAATCTACACAGACTACTGGAGCTTTCTGCTGTAGGAACTTTACATAATCCCAGTAATTTTCATCAAAGAGCTGTAAAGATCATTAGGACAAAACAGATTTTCACCTACAGCTGTGAGTTAGAATCCTAATCTCTACACCTATTGTAGGTAACTTCCTCTTGCAGCTAGAGAGATTTTTATCTCCCTAATCCTCAGTACATTAATGCCTACGTTAAAAAGTGATACTATCGCTGTTATCAATCTATTTAAGGCGCAGTAAGAATAAAGTAAATTGTAAATTGCTTTGATGAGAAAGCTTTGCCATAAGGTGCTAAGTAGAACAGGTCAGATAAAGCATACATTTGACAAACATTGGCAGTATTTCTGTTCTTCAACAGATGGTAGCTTTTTGAAAAAAATATTATTATTATAATCTATGTGAAAGTAAGCACCAAACAGTACCTGTACTCAACATAGTGCAAGCTGTTTTGATTGGATAGATGATCGCTTTAAGCTTCCCAACTAAATAAAGTTAACTCATAACATAAGACATTTTAAGTGAAAATTGAGTATTTGCAAAAAGTTAATCTCAAACATGCTGTTTCTAGAAACCTGTTAGGAAGGTTATTTAAACAGTATGAGGAATGTGAAAGAGTCACAAACACAGAAAACATACATTTTGGAAATATTTATAGAGCCCCCTCCCCTTCCACTACCCATACAAGTTTGGTGAGGAATCATAACTAACAAAAAACTTTTGTAAAACAAAAACATTTACACATCAAGTGCACTGGCCGAGAGGGGCTATTAGTCAGCCCAAGCCTAGCTTCTATATTAGCAGCTGCAATCTTTAATTTAGGAGTATTGTATCTTATCTGCACATACATATTTTTATATATATATATATACACACATATGTATTTTTTTTTTCTTTACAAACGTTCAATTTCATTTTGCTTAACACTAGTTAGGCAAAACCTACAAAACCAGTCATCCATTAAGGTGAAATTATGCGAGAGGAACATATACCTATTAGGTAATTCACAGAAGGCACCAGTTCAATGGCTATGGAGATTAAATTAGGTTATTTTTAAGTGTTCCTCACATCATCTCCTCTCCCACACCTCCTGCTGTGCTCCTCAGCTCTGACCCATAGGGCAGAAGGCAGGCAACTCACTTCTGTCTTACAAAAATCCCAAGCAAACCATAGCAAATGTCCAGTTGAAATTCTGTATAATACAGGTCAAAATACACTCTTAGTATCACTTGACACAATAACTAATGGTTAAGCAAAAGCAGAAAATGAAGCAACGCCACTTACACCCAACAGTTGGGTGTAACAATTCTACGTGAAGGCAATTACATGGACGTATATCTAGTAGGGATGTACTATAACAAATTTATATTAATTCTTGCTTCATGTGTCATTAACACCTAATGGAATGTTTGAAGGTGTTTACAAGTCCAAAGTAATAACGGATCACTCTTAATTAACACACAGTAAAAATTTCATGAAAGTCTCAGTGGAAGAAGAGGGTTGTTAAAGAGATTGCTTCATATCTCAGTCACAGACTGCCCCCTCCTTTCCTTCTATGAAATGGAGAGCAAGTAGGTTACAGGTGTGAGAAGCCAAAAATAATAGGCTCAGTTAGACTACAGGAAAAGGTAACTGAAAAGAAGCACACATTTTCCTTCTAATAACCTCTGAAATCAAGAAGAGAGGAAGTTGTGTTTTAAGAACTGTTCTGTTTGAAGATGCTTACAAGTACCGGACACAAAAAATTGAAGACAAGGTACAGTAGCCTTATACTGGCATATGCTGGACATTACTAGACAGATGAGTCAACTCTTATTTCAGAATTCTGAGTAAAACCAGGATTTCTCCACAAGAAAACACGGTTTCCCGGCATTCTCTCAATGTTGAAGAGAACTCAGATTTGACTTTACTAAGCACTAACATGCATTCTAACAGAACTGTATACTATTGTCTAAAATCATGACTTAAATATATTCAGTGGTCAAGGATTATACTAGAATCCTTTAAACCTCAAGATATCTATCATACAATTCTTCATAAGAGCACTTCTTGCCTAGAAGTCATTACATCTTTTACAGACAACTTCAGAACATATGAACAAAATGATATACTGAACACAAAATGAATGAAAATCTCCAAACTTGACTTTTATAGGCAATAGCAAGTCCGACACTGTGAATCAGTCTTTTTGAGAAACAGATTCATTGTTCGTTTCCATTTTTAGTAAAAAGGGCACCAAGGTGCTTAGCATGGAAGAAATCAAGAGCACTTGGAGATGCAAACACAACGCAATTCCTAAAGACACTTCCACAACACATCCCATTCCTATGTGCAGCATTCGAGCAGTGGGGCTTTTCTAGGAGATGCAGTCCTGCCTTTCTGCACTAATCCTAAACATGTTGGTTCAAAAACACAGGTACACTGTCCACCACTCTCACCATTTGTTTCCTCCATCTTATAGACAGCTAAGAATTAGTGTCAACACAGATAAAACTTAGTAATACCTTACTCAAAGATTCCCATACAACTCTCCAAATACTCCATATACTTGGCCCTTTCTCCACTGCTATTAAAGTTCAAAGACTTTAATACTTTCATGTATTGCCTCATCTTAGTGAAACCAAACAGGAAATTATAATTTAGTCCTATCCAAACGCATACTTCAGAAACTTGCTATTACTCTAGCGAGCAAAATTCCTCCTAAGAATAGTTCCCCAAAACTGCACAACTGAAACTTATACTGGAAAGTAACAAGCACACGCATTTCTGAATTCAGTATCATTCAAAAATAAACAAACAACAATGAATTGGCCCATTGGAGTTAAAAGAAATATTTTGGATAAAATATTTCAGTCCTGCCTATGAACCTATCTACTTTAAAATTGCCTATATACATGCTTATCTACTTTAAAGATGTCTATATAGGTCTACTGCTTTTTCACTGAGCAAGGGAGAGACTAAAGCCTGGGAAAAATGCTGAAAATGTTCATGTTTTAAATGTCTGATATAATGTTTAGGTCAGAATATAACTGACCTTGGTTTATCAGTTCCAACCCTCAGGACTAAGCATTTGATTCGACACAAAATAATACATTATGCTTCTAACATCCCTATAATGGAAAAATACCTCAGCTTGAACTCTTGTTTTTTTTTTTTTAAAGGTATCATGCCATCAGGTCAAAAAGTCTACTACACTGGCACTTCTGCTTAACATGTAGCAAAACCTAGGCACAGTCGCATCAGGCAGAACCACACCACAGGTTCACATTGCACACAACTCTTCAGGCAGCAGCAGTTTATTTATCCCTGCCTGCAACTTCACCAGCCTTTCTACACAGATGCTGGCAATCGCCGACTTGCATTGTTCCCCAAACTAACAACATTTTCAAATGCTTTTCAGTTTTAGCAGATAAGTCTCAAAAATCACTACAATTTCCCATCCTCTTTTGGTGCTCTCCGCAAAAACTAATCCCCTAGCCCATAAACTACTTCCACAATAAAATGATAACCCAAGTGAACACAGCTACCTCAATGGGGAACGTCCAAAGTCGTGCCCTGCAAGTTTTCAAAATCCATCAGAAAAGATTTCTAATCAGTGGTATCTGCAAAACGCAGACATAAAAATAACCAGTGGGTGTGGACGTGTTGCTTTCCCAGCCCTCTCCCCACCGCACTCGCTTCCACCCCCAACTTCTTTGCTGGTTTTCATGCAGATTTGTGCCAGACATTCGGCATCCTCATTAAGTGGTGTCTGGCAACCTGCCTAAGTTTTAGTGGGTTCTGGGAATGCCAATATATTAACCAGAGGACTTTTTGCATACCCTAAAGAGATTTTATTCAAGAAAAGTCAACCATTTGGCACAAAGAAAGCTTAATTCAAATCTAGGAAAGCTCTCCACTGGCAACAAGAAGAGAAATTGCATTTAGGTTCTTCCTAATTTCTGTCTCCTATCTGAAAGAAAAGTTTGATGGAGAGCAAGATCATTTAAAAGGTCAGAGTACTGTCTGTAATAGGATTTTAGAGAAAAGAAAGGCAGATATGAACGGCACAGACCCAGCGCAACATCAAGAAAATGATTCATTTTCACTCCCTTGTCTCTTGTGACCAAAATAATCTTAATCAGGAAGATTAAATTTACCTACTATTATGCTGAGTGATAACGAATGGTGATATGGGTACTTGCAAATCTCCACTGCTTAACTAAACAATACGAAAAAGCATTTAGCAAAATGCACCTACATTTAGCATATTCCAAATATGCTAAATCAAGGCATATGCTACTGAAATGCATACATTAAATAAATATAGATAATGAATACAGAGACATTTTGCCAGCATGAAGAACAGAAAACACTGCAATGCTGTGATCACTCTTTCGAACTTGCACGCTTCCTTTCTACTGCAGTCCCCTTACAGTTACTATCACTCAACTGACAGTCTCAGAAGTAAGCACGTAAAACTCCTCTCTAAAATAAATAACTTACATTTCTCTTTCAAATACAAGGTTGGGAAGAATGCAAAGAAAAAGAAAGGTCAACAGCCTTCCTTCACTGGAACATTCTGCCTGCGCAACACATAGTAAAAGTCAAAGGACACTGGATAAACGTGTCATTATTTTGTTCTGAGACTGTTTCTGCAGACTTAGGTACCTAGACAATCCCATTAATTGCACGAAGCTATTCAGCTAATCGAGTCCTCTGCTATCATTTAAACACCACTATACATTTTTACAAAGAAATTCCTTTAAACTGACATTTACTTCAAACTCATCACTTTGATTTGTACAAAAATTTGCTGGTTTCCTGACAGCAGTTCCAAAATATCATGATCACTTTATAATGACTAATTAGCACCAGAGAGCTAACAAGAAATCAATTAAAACCAATTCCATTTAAATGTTTTAGTGTACATATTAGAAGTCTGGCAAAAATAAGATTATGTTTGGTGGGAAAGAAATTTTTAGCTATCTAGGCTGCCTTTGCTTAGACATCAACCTTCTAGGCAAGACGGCTATTCTTAAAAATAGCTGTCAACTGAGAAAAGAAAATGTATATGTATGAATCATTTCACTACAGGGTTGGATTCCCAGCAACTGATGCACCACTGTTCTGGCATCAGTGCCTTTAACGAGCAGCTGATACTAGCTTGGTGCCATTGAAGAATTTCACGGTTACCACAGAACCAATCTGCAAAGATATTCGTCTCCATACTCCTAGAAGTATTTGTATTCCCTAACTGGCAATTCATTCGCAAGGAGCGGTTTTAAACTATTAGAAACCAGAGACAGAAGAAAAAGAAAAGAAAAAAAAAAAAAAAACTTTTCCAAGGCCACTCGTAAGTTAAATGCAAGAACCATTTCCACCAATACAAGAGTTGGTGGGCAGGCATTCGTTTTTTAGCACTTCAATTCTCTCAAAAGTAATTTAATTCAATACAATCTCTCAGACACTTCCTTTTTTTTTTTTTAATAATAATTTACTTATTTCTGATTTACATATCCTGAAAGTACTCCCAATGATTTTAGACAGCATCACTCAAGTGCAACCAGTTCTTGGTGGTAGGGTAGCAGCCGCTAGAGAGAATACTGCAGGGCAGCTGTAAAAACGAGAACTAAAGTTTGGACAAGAAAATTAGAGGGAAAACTTCATTCTCATTCAAAAAAATAAATAAATAAATAAAACAGACACGGTACCTTCAGTGAGCAGAAAACTAACAACAACTCATCTTTTCAGGTCTTGCCTTAATGGTCCTACGCAGAAAAAACAGCATTTTATCTGCTTAAAAATCACAAAGGGACAGGTTATCTCTAAACTGTTAGGTTAGACTACTGCTCAATGATTTGCATCTCACTAAATGTAATTCTGCTATGCCTCAGTCTTGAATCCCAATTTCCTTCTACTCCTGCAGCTTCCACCGAAGGCTGAACTCAAGCTTCATCAGCCAAACGCTGCCTAGTGCCTGTAATGTTTCAATTAACATAAACCAATGGTCTGTAATATACTGTCTCACATTGTTAACTCATTCTGTGTTACGCATTCATCATCATTTAGGCCTGCACGGGCATCTTAATTTACCGGCGAATACCAATGTGCTTTATGTGTATGCAGCAATGGTCTTCACGTACCCAAGAATCAGAATTAAATAAGCTGATACAAACGCAGAATATATAAGATGTAATTTTACTTCTGTACATAACCGCATACTTGACGCATTCCGATGTCAGTTCTCCTCACACTGCTCGCTTTATGTATCGCAGTAACTTAATACCTGGTGCTACCACCCCGGCACAGACGTGGATGGGGAGAGCACCATCGCTATTCAGTGAACGTGGACGTGGGGAGGTCGGTCAGAGCGCTCCCCAGCAGCGCGCTGTCCTCCCAGCAAACCTTCCCCTGGTACTCACAGCCACGAAGCCCTAATATTTATATTCTCATTAGGGGGACCATACACGTGTGCACCACACGCACAGTTATTCATCTCTACTCAACAGTGCACCACCCGTTGTTTGACCGATTCTGGGTTGTTGCAAGGAGCACGTTTCCTACGAGCCTCACCCAAGAAGCGACGCGGGGAGGCAGAAGACAAGTCTTGCCGTATGAACACCACTCAGGGGCTGAGGGATGAAAAGCCAAAGGCGCCTTCCAGAAAGGTACATTACTGTACTTAGGCAGCATCTATGTTCTTACCTCGTCTGTGCCTACCGGTAATTGCCTCTCGGGCTTTCTTACTGATGAAAACTCTCTCCCTTCTCAGCTATAGCCTCAGACGGAAGGCGCTGCACACTCTTCGTGCTACGTGGTGCACCTTGCCATTCCCCACACGTTTAATGCAAAAGTTTTTCTGCTTGCAAGCACAGATAAACCTCTCAGTTTTCCTTCCTGACAGGAAGATAGCCATGTTTTAAATCAATAAAACTTTTACGACACCAAACACTATTTCTAGCGGCATATAAAATTATTCACCAGATCCCTCCTGCTCTCTCGCACAGCCATCACTTGCTACTCACAAAAGGGTCTGAACCGTTCTGGAGAGGAAGATCCCAGCAAAGCCTTTACGGCTGTGGGCACTCATTTAAGAATATGCACCTCCAAGTGAAGGAAAAAAAAAAAAAAGTTACTTTTGCATTTTGCCTGCTTCCTGTTTATTCCCCGGCGAAGCCTACCCGCAGCGGTGCGCTCGCCCCCTCCCCAGAGCCACCCACCTACACGCCGGGGAGCCCGGCTCGGAGGTTTGGGATGCACGCATCCAACGCGAGGGCTGCGGGCAGACCCGGCAGGCAGGGCTACACTTCTGCTAATAAACTTTAAAAAAAAAAAAGGGGGGGGGGGAGGAGGGGGGAGTCACTTTGTCAAATATAGGTCATTTGTGCGCCAAGGCGGCAGCCCCCCCGCTCCTTGTCCTTCCTGCCAAAGTTGCCTGCCCGGAGCGCGGCCCCTGCCGGGGGGGGGGGGCAGCACGGGACCATAAAATCCCGGGTCCCCAAAACCCCGGAGCGATCTCGGCGATCCGGCCTCGATCAGCTCCCCGGGGGCCACCCCCCCCCCAGCCGCTCCCCCCCGGTGCCCCCCGCACTCACCTCCCCCCGGCCCCCGCCGAGCGGACGGGGCGCCCGCCGCCCCCGGCAGCCTCCCTCGGTGCGCTGGGGCTGGCTCCGCGGCTGCCTCCAACTCATCCCCAGCCTCGCCGCCGCCGCCGCCGCCGCCGCCGCCTCCTCCTCCTCCTCCTCCTCCTCCTCCTCCTCCTCCTCCCCCCGCCCTGCCCGCCCCGCTGGCTGCCGCCTGTCTGCGGCGAGTCTGGCTCTGGCGGCCGGGCGCGGGGCCGCCGGCGCGGGGGAGGGAGGAGGAGGAGGAGGAGGAGGAGGAGGAGGAGGAGGAGGAGGAGGAGGAGGAGGAGGAGGAGGAGGAGGAAGCGGGGGAGGGGCGGCTGTGCTCCTTCCCCTCCCTTCCTCTCCCCTCCCCTCCCCTCCCCGCCCGGCTCGGCACAGCCCGGCTCGGCGGCCCACACCGCCCCCTGCCGGGGGGATGAGCTGCGGCCCCCCCAAAACGCCCCTTATCCCTCCCCCCACCTCCCCAAATTTTGGGGTGAGGTGAGAGCAGCCAGCCCGAGGCTCCCCCCTCCCTCCGCAGCCGGTGCTGAAGGCAGGGTTGGCACGGCACGGTGTTGGGGGGGGGGGGTGTTGGCTCCGGGCTCGATTTTGTCCCGTGCAGAATGAGAAATTTTGTGACATCTCCAAAAAATGTTGCCAGACAGGAAAACCCCGTTCCGGGCACGGCCCCACAGGCACGAACCCAAGGCAGGGTTCGGCCCCGCCTCGCAGAAGGAAGGCAGCGCTCACCCGCAGGTGCTGTCCAGCTCTGGGCTGGTAACAGCCCCAGTAACGCCACCCAGCCTCCTGCCACCATCCCGCTCCTCGTATCTCCGTGACCCCCCCGTGGGACACAGGGCTGTGACACCCCTCGGCAACCTGACCCTCGGCTGTGCCCAAGCCGGGTGGCAACAAGTGCAACAGCCACAAGCTGTAAGTTTGAACACCAAAATATTGATGCACACCATTACCACGGGGAAAAGAATCCCTCTTTCCACAAATTCACATCGTCAGTCTCAGTCCACATTCCCATCCACGACAGGCTCTGAATATTTTCCCTTCCTTACTGTACGTGTGGGCCAGGAAGGAACAGGAGAAGTAGCAGGGAGTGGATAACACCATGAGCTCTCTTACTTCAAGCATGTGCCTGTTGAACTCAAATGTGCTTCTGAAGTTGAGGTGGTTTCCTTTCTGGCCTCACCTCTGTCCAGTGTCAAGCTGAAGGGAAGGTGCAAGTCTGCCGGCAGGAGACGGGAAGCCATCAGGACGCTGCTCCGGCAACCCAGGGCCAAGGAGGCCACGCTGTGAAGATCACAAGGGCCAAGGCCCTCAGCTTGAGCTGGGGTCACCAGGTGAGACAGAAAATGGGGAAGCAAGGGATCAATGCCAAAGGAGAGAAACAGCAGTGAGAGATAATTTTAGCAACCATATGTTGGATTAATCAGCAGGGAGCCAAAGAAGTACCAAACAATACAGGAAAGAACAGCTTCCAATAATCAGGGTGATATGTCCGGGGGCTGCTTGTCCTGAAAGTTGCAAAAATCATCCAAAGCTCACAGGCTTAATAATCACCAGTCGACTCCCACCTGCATTTTACTGGCAAACTGGGAGAACCCCGATTTCCAGTCTGCAAGCTGTGGTTTGCAATCAGGAATCAAGCGCTCCGTTTCCCAGCGTGTCCCAGTAATCTGTGTGTGCTTCGTAACAAACGAGTTTGACATGCTCCGGCTCCGTTCCCTTCAATGACTTCTCGAGGAAAACAAGAAGTTGCTCACTTCAGGCGGAGATTCTTGTCGTGTGCAAAGTAATATCCACAGCCCATGGAAAACTTTGCAAAGCATAGCAAGATCACCCATCAAGTAACACACCATCTCTATGCATTACCTGTAGAGTGGAAAAAATTGCCTCTAGAAAGGAAAGATGTGGAAGAGTAGATTAAGCGGACTGTTTTGGTTTACTCTCACACAGAAAACTAATCCTTTATTCTGATAACAACACAGTGAATTTTCCCTGAGAGCACCTCTGCCATACATGGTCCCTTACGAACTGGTGCAATCTATTACAAGTTCTGTAGTGGACATGATCACACTTGTAGATATAAAGCCCCATGTACTAGAGACTGGACGTGCTCTTTTGTTGATTTTATTTTCACTGGTATAATTCCCTACAGGTAACAAATATGCACAGTGTTGATATTTCTCCTCATATTTTCACGTTTTCTTTTTCTGATTTCTCACAGAAATCAACGTGTCAATATATTTTCTCAAAACATTTAAATTTTTAAGTTTTAATTAAGTTTAAAATTAAGTTCTTATATTCAAAGTTTCAGGCCATATACACCATCTTCAGAGATTAACCAAACTACCAGATAATTTTAACTCAAAGATTTACGCACTTCGAAGGTCATAGAAAAGTATAATAGCAGCAATCTGCAATATTTTGGCTATGTAGAAGGAAGACAGTAAGAAAAAAAAAAGGCATACTCATACACATGGTCAGAAAGTGCTATGTGTGTATTGATCTATGCCAGGAAAAAGAGACAAAGGTAACACTCGGTACTCCTGGTACTCTTGTTCCTATCTGAGATACCCCTGGAAGAGACAAGCTGAAACCTAACATACTGGCACCTGAAAGAAGGAACAATTTCTCAGATATATAAATTCCTTTACCTTTTAATCACCGCGATTATCATTTCCAGGTTCTGTTCAGTGTCTGGATGAAGTACAGCTCCACTTAAATATGCCTGAAGAATGTCAGCATTTCCAAAATTTAAAGAGAGAGAGTCTAAGAGGAGTGTTAAGATTTATCTCCTGATAAAGTTATACATCACGGGAGATCTTGGAACTGCATAGAGGTTTCACTCTAAAGAGAATCTCAGAGAGGGCTTGGGCGTATGAAGAGACTTGTTAATGAAATAAATGAATAAATAAGAATTCTGTGAAAGCAATACTCACAATACCGTGATGCTGGGTTTTCATACCCATTAGGTTGCATTGGCATCCTGCTGGTTTTTCCTGGACAAAGAAGAGACAGCTCTTATAATTGATTTAAGGTCTAGGTAGATCTGTGTATGATTTTCTTTCTTTTCTTTATCCCTCCCTCTAAACCTGCTAACAATGTAGTTAATGTTTGGACTGTTGTTGGTTTTAGCTTATTTATTTCTGGACTACTCTATCATTTCATCTGGTAATAAGAGCAATTTCTGTGCTACTGGGAGGCTGCACAGTAACAACAGGAGTGTAACAAACCCTTGGCCCAGTCTGGCTGTTAGTTGTCATCAGAGATGCACAAGCTGGTGAAGCACGTGATCTGCATGCCCAAATCCATCACTGGTGGGGCCTCTTCTCTGGGCTTATTGCATATGCTGCCGCTGCTATCACCTCTTTCCTCTGTGCCTTGCAGTCTGCAAGATGTGCTGCGGTGCTGGGGAGGAAGCCAGCAGAGAAAGTATTTGAACAATTAGGCTGAGAGGAACAAATCTGAATCCAGGGACAGAGTGGCTGCTGGTTTTGGTTACGGGTGACTCATCTTGTTTCCCACCAGGAAGCCACAGACCGGTGCATCTCAAGTGTTACCGACTCCTATTATCTGTTTCACTGAGCGAACAAGGAAGATAAAATTAAAACCATTCAAACCGCAGTTAAGAACACAGCCAAACAACACATGGGTGCGCGTAATAGGCCAGCCTTACTAAACTACGTGTAAAAGCATGCTACAAGTAAAGCAACACCTAAAACTAGTTAGAAGATTTTTTGGTAGGGTTTTTTACCCAGCAGGTCATCCTGACTTATCTCCCAGATGTCCAGCAGGAGCAGATAAGCACTGATGATTTACGGGGAAAAAAAAGAGAAAAAAGAAAGAAAGGAAAGGAAAAAAAAAGACTGCAACCTTACTGCCACCCTGTAGTACACAGGGACAGAAAAAACTTCAGTATGCTAACTTCCAAAAGGCCCTACTCAATCAAGCCCCTGGGGTAGGGAGAGCTGTTTTTTGCTGGTATTTTGTTTTCTAACACAAAATTAACAACTCCTAATGTTTCAGTCACAGAGGGATGGAGCCCTCAGCCTGCAGTGAACTTCAGAGTAGGTGCAAAGTCTTGCCGCGCCCCCCGATGCCAAACCAGATGTGCACGGATGGACTCGTGGGGCCCCCTGACCATGCACAGGGAGCTCTGGGATCTCGACGGAACTTCCAACAGCGTGTTAGAGTGGTGTGCAGTCGTGCCACTCCAGTGGCTGTGCTCTCACTGATATGACCACTTTTTCTGCCTTGTTAAGTAGGTGATAGGTATTAAAGCGATGACATGAGGGGAAAAGTATGTAAGGCTGTAAGTAAAGCCATACAAGAAAGACTACTTATAACATTTGGCTGTTGTAAAAAAAAATATAAATAAATCTGTTTGTTCTAGTCATTCACTGAAATCATACGCCAACTTATGTGTTGCTCCTGGGTGCACGTGCACGCTCACTCATTCTGCAATGTGCTGTTCACCTGCCAATTCCACCCACACACCTGCAGACCTCTCCACTAGATGTCAATCTCAGTTTTAGATAACGACACAAATCTTAAGAGATGTTTTGGTTTTCTTGTCATGCGGGACCTAACTAAATGGGTTTTCATGCTAAATAAAATGCAACATCAGACTGTAAATTTAGCGAGCATTATGAATACCTGGATTGCACCCTTGGGTTTTAATAAAAAGGTAACGTTAAAGAGCATACATTTCTTTGTTCCCATAAGGTTTTGGACAATAGAAAGACTTGAAAGGACATCATTAGGCAAAGAAATATAGAGAAGGCAATCAGCAATCAACTACAATGCTCCCAGCTACGGTACACAGCAAGTAATCCAAGAGCCTGTGAGAGGCATGGCAGTAATCTCGGTTGGACACACATTCTCTATCTCTTGTTGTAGCTTCAAAACCTGTAATGTTGGCCATGTAATCATGGCCAACAGCACCAGGCACCGAAAGGCAGCACCAATGTACTAGTGAATTTGGAGCCTGTAAAAAACAGTGGATGAAAAGCTTTGACAACTATTATTGTCACAGAACTTAGACAGAACTGATGCACAGACAAGACAAGTGGCACCCCCAAGAGTCCCCAGACTATAACGGCAGTAACCACCTCCTCTTTTTCCTAGAACAAGGGTTAATGGAAAATACCTCCATTGGGAATGAGCATAGATCAAGATGCCAGGTCTACCTTTAGCTTCTGATAAATCAGCCAAGAAAGCTATGATGTGGAAAGCCAGCTGCAAGGAACCAAGAGAAATGGACTGGAATGAGATCATCTCACATAAGATACCGAATACCACATATATTGCATCAAAGAGAGAAACTATATTCCCTGTTAAAGGTGGATGAATGACAGAACACCAAAAGAGCGTTCTAGACCAACATCTTATTATAGGCTTGACAATGTATGTAGTAATTTGATAATATTTGACCATCAAATAAAAAACAAATATTTGTCTTAACCTGACTATTCCTCTCTTTCGATAAAAAAAAAGACCCTCAAACCATTTTTCTTGCAGTTAGCAGATCCTTACAAATCTACCAAGTGTCTTATGAGGCAGCATAGATTGAAGGCATGGAATCCTAACCTGAAACAGGTTGTTGACAGCATTGCTTTAAAATAAAAATAGCACCTACAGCTCTGAACTGATTCCCTGACTTGTATTTGAAATACCAAATTGTCTAGTTTGCTGAAATGTTGATAGCACTACCACATTAAAATAGAAAGGTATTTAGTAACTTCCATATGCTTTCGCACTCATTTATCTTCTTTACAAATTTAGTCAGAAAATTTTTCAGATGGGGGGAAAAAAGCCCCCAGTATGCAAAATCATAAGGATAATAAAATGCTATTTCTAAATCCTCTCACAGCACTGAAGCACTTTGGACACTGCTTCAGTGACTTAACATATGAATTAATAAGCAGAATGTACTCTGTTACTATCAATTTACATCCAATTGTACAACTCTCTATTTTCTGCTTTGCAAAATGAAGTCTTTGCCATGCAAAGGATACAAGATTCTCATTTATAATAACATTTCACAAATATATTTTAATTTTCAATCTGAAGTCACAAATTGATTTGTGCTGGAGGACAAGGCTTAGTACCTCCATGGGACAGATGGAGAATCCCACTGTCCATGCCAAGGACGAAGGCATTAAACAGCACTGATCCCAGTACCAACCCCTGAGGCAGCACCACTAGTACTGTTCTCCACCTGGACACTGAGACATCGCGACCATCCAGCCAATCCCTTACCCACCGAGTGGTCCATCCATCAAATCCATGTCTCTCCAATTTAGAGCCAAGGCTATCATGGGGGACAGTGTCAAATGCTTTGCACAAGTCCAGGTAGGTGATGTCAGTAGCTCTTCCCCTACCCAATGCTGTAACTCCGGCATAGAAGACCACCAGATTTGTCAGGCACAATCTGCCCTTAGTGAAGCCATGTTGGCTGCCGCCAATCACCTCCTTGTCTTCCATGTGCCTTAGAATAGTTTCCCGGAGGATCTGCTCTGTGATCTTGCATTAAAAAACAGTCAGAATTGGGTATTGATCAAAATTTACATTTTACAGTGTTCTATCTACTGAACCACAAGGCTGCTATTGACTGCTTATTATTTTATAAATTTTTATTTTTAAAGTATACCAAAACCCCTTCTTCTCCAAAAACATATTCAGAATTACTTTCTTAGCTACCTGTTCTACTGCACTGCTTTATGTTAGTTGTGGAGGAAGTAATCAGTTTGGAAAACACTTTCAGATGAAAGAATTGCCAAATATTGTTGGACGGAATCCTAACTCTTTTTCAGGTCCACATCAGAAATCCCAACGACTTCAGTAGGACCAGGATCAGACTCATTTTTTAAACACGTGCATATGCACACGTACACACACAACCTATAGAAAATATAGATAAAGAATGCTGTGCTCATCTAGTACTAAAATGAAGCCATGACCCAAAAACTTTGGATCGTGTCATAGCAACAGGGAAATCGTGAGCAGGTTGCATAACAGAACTAATTACCAATAAGAGCATCAAGATGTTAGGCCAAACTGTAGTGGGAGAATCAGTATTACAATGTATAAGCATCTGTCTTTTCTGGTCACCAATATAATCGTTCCTATTCAGCTGCCCATACTTCTAGATTTCAAATCCTTCCCAATAATTTGACACATCCAAATGTTTTTACAAGATACTCAATTCGCCCCTCTTAGGGCTTCAAAGAATAATTCTACCTTTCTATTCATGCAGTTCAAATTAAAAAAAAAAACTTATTTTTGAGATAAGGATCATCTTCACTGTGTCCCTGGTACAGTACAGAGAACCTTGTCAATGCTTGAACTTTAAAATAAAATTGCCTTCATTTTAAGAACCCTGCACTGCAATAAATTTGTCTTAGTTCTGCCCTTCAGCTTTCCCCAGGATAAAGCTGGAGAGCTCTGAAAAGTTACCAGTGTCCACTTGCTACAACTCCTTTTTTTCTCTTTCTGCTTTTGTTCCCCCTCTTTTGGAATCCTTTTAAAATAAAGCCTTTGCGTTAATGCAGCATTGAAAATTTTGAAGACTTTGCTGTGAAGGAAGACAGTTAAAATTAAGACAAATAGCTTGGACAGTACAGTACTCAAATCGCATATATACCCATATGAGCAGTAGCTGAGTGTTTTTCATGTCTAAGAGACAACGAGAACCCTTCCTCTCCCTCAAGGCACACAGGCTAACACCGCCCGACCTGAGAGCTGTATTGTCCAGAACGAGAGCAAATGGAACCTGCTGCTGACTGTGTCTGGTTTGCTTCAATGCCTGCTGTAACCAAATGCATTTTTTCATGTCTGAAAAAAACATTTCCACAGTTGCTTACAGAAATACTGAAAATAAGACTGTTGTGGTATTCCCCTCTAGCAGACTACTCCCAAAGAGGTCCTAGGGATCCTGTCTTTGCTCTTTTGTGTTAAATGTATCACTTTTTTTTTTTTCCTACTTTTAATCCTCCCCACTTCTTTTGCAGATCATCTGTAATACATTTTTAATATTAAAAATCTGCATAACACAGTAGTTTAATGCCTTCCATTAACAGCTCTCAAGGCATTTTGTTGACATTAACCAGCTGTATCTCACCAGCCCAGACACACACAGGCATTATTCCTGTTCTGTGGACAAGAAAACAACAACAGAGAAGGCTGAGTGACAGAACTCATCCTTACAGCCAAACTTTAACCACTAGATCACAAACAGCTTGAAGAAGGACAAACCATGCCCTAATGCACAGATCTGGATGACTGTATTAACAGGAATTCCTCCAATAACCTGCTGCCTCTCATCTCAGATACTTCCTTCGCTACTCACTTATTTATAAGCAGGCTACCTACAGATCTTTAACATACCTTACAGACTCCAAGAACAGAGCCCAAAATAAAAAGTCATTAAAATTAATCTTTCACAGTTATTTTAGCATCAGCATAACAAGTTGAGAGAATGTGGAATACATAAAAATGATAGATTTTTACATCTTTTTCCTTTAACACACCATTCATTTGGCTGGCACCTTCAGCACTCTTCACTGACAGTTGAACCACTTTAAACAAGACACTACTAGAAAAATATATTCAAAAACTGTTGAGAAAAATGTTCCTACATTTCAAAATTTTAACTCCAAAGCTTGTGTATATCATCGTTACAGATACAATCCTACCAGGTTATTCACATATTTCTCTAGTGAATGTTAAAGTACGAAGATGTGCCCTGTCACGTTGTGAAAATGATACCCTGATTCGTATGTTTAATGCAATGAGATGCACAAAAAAACTGTATTTTACTCTCAAGCCTATGAAGTGAAAGAGTATTTTACTACATTCAAAGACAGTTTTCTGCAACTGATTAGAAACACTATGCATTCATTATACACTGTATAATACAGACTTTCATGAATACAAATGAACAACGAGAAAAGTTTTCGTAGGTTAGGAGACGATTACTAAAGTTTTGTGGTTTTGCTTTTTGTTCTGTAATGTTAAGTGAAAAGATGGATTGTAATCCTAACACTGAAGAACTCCTGTTGCAGATCAGTGCACTTTCAGAAATTCTTCTGATAATATATAAATATATAAATATAATTTGCAGAAATATGTGTCAATCTACACTGTGGCACTGATATCTTATTTATATTTCTTTTCTATTATTGCATCTTATTTTTTCTACAGCAGTTTTCCCCCTCATTGCACTGAATGGAGACTGCCCAAAGAATGAATCAGGAATATGTAGGGAAAGAAGTTCCATTTGGTGAAGCTCTGCCTCACTTGTGCAGGGCTATCATCATCTTGCTTTTGCTCACTGTCATATTCACTAGACTGCACTCTAACAGTAGAAATTCGTGAACAAATTGTCACAAGCAAGGGTGTCAAATCTACTTCAAATCAGTAAATTTGCAGTAATTTCTATAAAACGTACGCTCTGCCCCAACAACATATGCAGAAGAAGTTGGTCTTTAGCCAAGAAAATAAATGGCTTCGAATAATCTCATATTGACCTGACAATAACAATTTGCATACAGGCAGTTAATGCAAACAGCCAATGCATGGTAAATTACTTAGAATAAGGAGACAGAGCAGGTTATTCGTGCACATACACTCTCAATATACATGCACCTACATTATGTCAGACAGTCTGGCAGCATTTTTATAAAACATAGCCACACCTATATCTTATGCCAACCTAAGTTAAAAGGTTGCCAGAAAATTTCACTTCTGCAAGCTATGTCTTTCTGGCAAGACAACAGAGATGCGAAATAATCTCTTTGTTCCTCAAACTTGAGACTTTTCACCAGTGTGCGTAGATGGGCAAATAAATGTGCTTATGGTTTACTTCTAGCTATGGCATCCACAGCTTTTTAGCACATAACCATCCCAAAGTGTATTGCTTCAAAACCAGACAATTATCACACAATGAAGGCTGTTCCTCCCCATGGGTATTGGAATATCTTCTCACTCTTTATTTTTGTTTAAGCATTGTTTTTGCAGTGATATTTATTTATTTCTCTGCCGTACTTGAGAGCGGTTGTTATCCTGAAACCATGAGATGTGAGCAACAACTTGAATTACACCACATGCAGCGAGGCCCTGCAGAGACCTCAGAGCCTCCCCGGGGGAACAGGCAAACTGTTATCTCCTAGTCCTTCCTCCCTCCAAATATCTGCCCTTCTGCTGGGGGCAAGGCAGCAGAGCAAAGAAGATATTGTTCTGTTCAACACCATTCCTGGCACCGCATCCCAACAGCAACGTGGAGATCTTGGCGAGGAACGGCACAGCTTGGAGTGCTTTAGCAGTTGCACGGGGCATTCAGCCAGAGGCTGCACAGCTGCTGCTGGAAGAGACTCCAAGCTACCCTCTCGCCTCCTGGGCCTCTCTGCTCTCACAGATCCCTCGCTGATACTGCGGAGGTTGTAACAATACCAGGCAGACTCCTCTCCATCCACAAACCTCCCTGTTAATCGGTATAGACTCTACCTGGTAGCTAACTGGGACAATCCAGGCACAGGCTAAGTGCTCAGTTCATTTAAAGAAGCCTCAGAGAACTTCAGAATCCCACCTGCCACTAAAAATAAAAAACAAAAATGCTTTGGAGTCAATATAGCTGCAACTTGTCTATTCTCAAAGAGAATTACAAGAGCAGAGGAAATTATTTGTGATTAGTCTCAGCTTTTTACCAGACAGATACAATTTTATAAGAAATCCAGATGCCATTTAGAACAGTGTCAAAAGTCAAACTAAAATTAGTACCCACTGGAAGTCTTTTTTAAAGAAAAAAAAATACTCTCTGCAGCTTGACGAAGGAACTGCAAATATATCTTGAAATTTCTCTTAGCAATGTCATTGGGTTCTCCCTCATATAGACATAGGATCCTAAAGAATCAAGAGTGGGTAATTTGTCCATGTTTCTGTTTGGATATGGCTCATAACCCATGACCGGTTTATGCATCTTAGTAGTTCCCTCAAAGTCCAGAGCTGTCCACCACTATTGCTTGATTTACGTGCACAATATCTACCTTACAGGAAAAATCCTTATACACAACAAGAGACCAAGATAAGTTTTCTACATTTAACAAAACAAATAAGATTACTTGCAACAATCTTGGGCAATACTGTAACTGCGTGCACACTGTGAGCTGATGAAAGAAGGATAAAACAAAACTTTGCTTAATTTGTTCTGGGACAGAGACCCCAGTCATCTACCTACCACTCTGTAAAGCAAGTTCACCTTCCTGCCATGCTGTGCCTACCCAAACTGTAGCACTCACCCCCTTCCACTGAATAAAATAGTGCTTTATTTGCAATGATTTAAATAAAGCTCTCTTTGTCCATGAAAGATCACTGTTCTTTTCAGCAAAAGGCATGATCTCACCATTCTGATATAATTGTCCCATTAACTGAGTGAAAGAAACTTTACATTGCCACAGCTGACACAAAGCACTCTACAAGGTGAATCTAGAAGTCCAGAGGGATGTTTACAATTTACCTCATCAACACCAAGAAGAACACGGGCCACCTAGCAATTCCCTAAGAATGAGAAGGAAAGGAAAATCAGCACGGGGCTAGGCTGACATCAAGATGCCATTCAGAGTACCCAGCCCCCAAAATACCTCATCCCCATAGTAAATCTTTTAAGATCGGTTGGCCCCCAGATGCCTTGCAAAATTTCATCTCAGAAGGGGATTAAAGCTGTCTTTTGACCAAGAACCCGCAGTTGCACCTTCAGGAGCATCTGTTTATTTCCAAGGCTAGAATACATATTTTCTGCTCCATGGTCTTCTGTAAGTTCTACAGAGACTGTACGTAGTTTTTAGTCCAATTGTATGTTTTTGATTAAAAACTGTTCAGATTTCTAAGTCACACCAAGGCAAATTTCAGAAAGAAAATGGTCATATTACTAAAGTTGGGCTTTCTTTTAAGAAAGCATCACGGTCATACAATGAGTCTATTGCAAATAGATATTACTACTCTTAACACGTTTTTTGAGCTAGTGACTTTCTTCCAAAGTCACCCTTCCTTCCAGAGGTCTAAACAAAGAATTGAATATGAGATAATCAGGTACAATAGATGTATAAAAGAAAAATCCTTTCCTTCAGATGTATCCCAGTAAGTAGATCATTTCAGCAACTTAACACTTATTCTTGAACTGACATGAGTATGTGAATCATCTCTAAAACAAACATCACAAGAGGCAGCTACAATAGACACATGTTACCCTTCAGTGCTTTGAGAGTTTCAGTTTATGAAGAATGAATCTACAGAAGCTTGATGCTGAAATAGAAGTACTGACCTGGATGCAAAGATGCTGCATTAAACGGGCATCGTGCTCTGTAGGTCCCATTAAGGAGCCTGAAGCCCTTGTGACTGTACAGTGTTCTTCGTGGTTGAAGTCAGAGATTCAGGGAATGTGGAGTCACAAGGTTAGGCCCATACACTAATCACTGGAGAAAGCGAGTCCCTGGCTAGGTTCTCTGACACAGGACTCTTTAACATGACAAAAATCTGCCTAAGCAAGCAGCCTGGGCTTTACCCATCAAAAGTGCACTGTGTGAAGCCCACTGTCCCCCCAGGAAAATTGTCGTGCAACTCCCACATCATGAAATTAAGAAAAAAACATCCAGGATAAACAGACCACACAGTACCTGCTGTTGCTGATGGAGCTGTTCTCCCTTTTGTTGCAGTTCGGGGACAAGAGGATCTGAGTTTCAATCCAGTCTCAAGAAGTTCAGAAAAAAATGGCACCAGTATGTGGGCTGGTTTTCAACCAAGCTGACAGAGACATCCTCAGACTTGGCATCACTGTTCCAAGCCGGCCTGATTTCCAGGATGTCTTTCTGATCTGGCCAGACTCTGCATTAAATATATATATATTAAAATAAATTTTAAAAAACTCCAGCTTAGATGAGTTTACATACTCCAGATGCCTGTTATCACCCTTCTGACAAAGATTATCTGCTGGAAGGGCTCTCCAGTACAAATGTTCCACAATCTGTTTCCTTCAGAATTAACTAACTTAACTTAAAAAAAAATAAAATGTCTTTCTAACCTAACTCATTTTGACAGACAGGTTAGAGAATGACTACACACAAAACTAGTAGAGCTGAGATGATTATCCTCACCAGCTGAAAAGAAGGTGACAAACAGCTGAGGGGCAGTTACCTCTTCTGCAAAACAGAACAAGATCCAGACAGTAACTTCTGCCCACAACTTCATTTAACTACACTTCTGTACTCCAAAATGCAGCTTTTTTCCTATACATTGCTAGAATCAAGAAAAATTTTAGCAACACATGAGTAATTATGGTAGTAAAGCTAACCTCTACATCTTCAACAAAAATCACTTTCTGCACAGCCACGTGTCAAAGTATCCAAAATATCTTCCTGAAACCTTTTTTTTTTTTTAAAAAAAAAAAAGACCAAGCTACTCCCTTACCTTCTGTGTTCTTAACATTTTTCACCTGTCTCATTCATACTGCACTAAAAGTTATGAATTACTATTTCATTCTATATTCAAAAATGTGCCTTTGTAATTACACAAAATAAAACTCATCTTTCTACAAAAGACTGGATGAGAACCTCTATGATGTAAAATAAGATCCATGATAACCTTACTGAAGCCATCAGAAGTATCTTACCTACATTCTTCATAACAGGGTAACTACTATACCGTGACAGCTGCTTTCATTTCTGGTGATGCTAGGGATTATTCTTCTTTTAAATAATTCTGTATTATAATAGCAGTTCTGGCAAATAGCCTCAGTTGTTTTGTACGTTTTGTCTGGTTGGTTGGCTTTGTTTTAAAACTCATTAACAGCAGTACTGAAAATCCTAACAGACTAGTTCCTCTCCATCACATGGAGATGCCTGAAGCTAAGCCAGTAGATCCTCTAAGGACTCTAGGGGGTGGCCAGAAGGGAGACAGAGAGACAGAAACTATAGAGGCTACACAAGAAATATATAGCTCATGGAACAGGCTTTGGAATTACTTCCTAACGTACACAAGCTACCTAACATATATTGTTTGAAACCAGGAAAAGCTAAGCAGGTGTGAAGGTGCAGCAAAAGAGTTTTGGGGAAGTGCATAATTCACTTACATTAAATGATTTATGCAACTAAATGGCAAGACTAATCACCAATTGCTGCTCTAGGTATGTAAATGCTTTGAAAATTGAATCCCACAATTTAATTGGCTTGATTTCTAAAAATAGCAAAACTCTAAAATTACTATTCTGCTACACAATAGGTTGCTAGCCTTTAAGCCAATGATTTTTCCATCCAGAGAGAGCTTTTAAGCACATGTTTTATCAGCTAAAAACAGGTAAGAATCTTTATTGCATGATTTTAGGTTATGTTCATATCCTTTATCGCATGATTTTAGGTTCTGTTCATATGTTCACACATGTTTTGCTTTCTGTTTTGTCACAAGGACAATACAGCTTAGACACGTTGTAATACCACTTGTCTTTCCGCCGAATTCTTTTAGTTACTTAATTCTTATTCAATTTTCAGCTATTGTCAACAACTAAGTGCATAAAAATTTTTCTTTCTTCTTTTTCGACTCCCTGGAGAGAAAACTAAGGGGCTGGCAGATGTGTGAAGTTTAAAAATTGAAAGCTAAAAACATTAAAAGTTCGTGCTGATGGTCCATTTTCTCCATAGTTTTTCTTATAACGTGCTACATTTAGAATACAGACTTTTTTGAATTGCCGGTACAACTATTTAAAAAAATAATCAAAATGCTTTTTAAATATACTGTATAACTATACACAGATAACATACATATTTAAATAATTTACATCTATAATATCTACTTGTAATAAAACAGAGGTTCCACCAAACTATGGGAAATTCCCTTCTGATTCTAATGCACAATTCCTGTTCATCTCATGTGAGAAACTGTAAAGTATCCAAGGTAATCCTTCAAAACTGATGGTTTGGAGAGAGATTCTTATCATTATCAAGTATTTAAATTATTAGAAAAATTCCAAAATTTCACTTGTGCGGTCATCTTTAGGTTCCATTAAACAAATCTTCTGTCCTTAACACTCAGCAAAGCAATTTAGAAAGGAAAGCCTACTTGTTTGAGAGAGGCTCAGAACAGAGCACAAGGCCCAAATATTCCCAAATTTTGGAAAATCTACTCCACGATGTTGTCTTTGTTTATACAGGAGGACAGAGAGAGAAAAAAATTGTGAGGAACTGTATCAACATCAGCAAAGTGAAAAGGACATTTTAATATTTTGCTTTTGCACCCTATGTTTCCCAGACAGAAAATAAATCAAGAAACCACTCCAATACCAGACACTGCAATGATGCTCCGAAACAATACTAAAAGCTCCTAAACCCCACGGGACATGCTCTCAGGCAATCAATAGGGGTGACACACCCTGATTTACCTGAAAGGAAGAAAGATTTTTCACACTCTTTGCATCTTAAATATGCCAGTGGGTTAAATCATGAGCCTTCGTTTCTCTGGCATTGCTTTCCCTCTCCTTGGAGGCCCTGGTCTCCAGACATTGACGGCATCCACAGGAACAAACAAGCGGAGGTTCTGAGTTGATTTTCACACAATTGCTGAAAACCTGTAAGATAAAGGTGAAGAACACCTGAATAGATTATTGAAAAAGGAAAAAAAAAAATCTGCAATATGAGGACACGAGATATTTCTTTCTGAATGCAGAAATCCACTTGCCTAGCTATCATCTTTTACCATGAACAAACTTTCAAAGAGTGTTTCTCTCTAGTACTCATGAGTCATTTTCTAACACGGCGCCTTTGGCGGGTTGAAGCATTTTGAAAGTGGAAAGCAAACAAAATTGCTTTTAATGCACTCAGAAGAGGGTACTTCAGGTTTTTTAAAAGCCATTTTTTCTCTATCTTTTAGCTGCTAGGAGGCTTTAAATGGGACCCCTGTAGGTTTTTGTCTGTAAACCATACGAGAGCATAAAAGCTTGGAAAACTTGCAGAGATTGTGAAGCAGGTTCACACAGCTTCATTGAAACCGTGTGTGGTTTTGAAGCTCACCAGGGCTCTAGTCACCAGGAACCATTTAAAACTGCCAACTTAAAAAATAGATTTAAAACTCATAAAGGATTATGAGGAAAATGTAAGGCATTTTATCAGGCTTTCAGCTGGAAAGAAAAAAAAATACTATTCTGTAAATAGGGAGGAATGGGTTTTCAGTCTCTAAAGGTTTTTAGGTGTTGTTTCTTTGAAAACAAATATACTGCCCTAGAAAAGGGATCAGAGCAACCTCTGTAAACACAGCCTGAATTAACCTATATCAAAGTGCTTTACCTGTGTCACAGAATCAGACCGATGAATCCATTGTACCAACACACGGTGACTCGACTATCTCCAAGGCACTTGCAGGATTGTTATAACGGTAATATGTCAAATCTTTCTGTCTTCGGAGGTGACACTTCTCAACCCCTTTCAGTACCAATCAGAATAGCCAGCAAGAAGGAGGTTTGGAAACCTACCATTGCCATCCATAAATACCAGGAGAAACCTGAAAACGCTTTCATTTCTATGAAGAAACATTCAAATAAGATTTTCTGACTGTTATATCTCACTGTCACTAGTTTCTCATTTCACATTGTAAGGAGGCTTACTAGAACTTGGTGCTAACAGAAGAAAATGGAAAAATATTGCTTTAAGTATCGAGACATGAAAACATTATCTCTGTAGGATCTAATTTGGCATCTGCTGTACATACACAGTTGTCACTGAAGCCTGTGAGAGTTTTGTGAGGAAAGATTACCAGACTGGACTCTAACTTCAGCCAGTGTTGAAATTCTGGTAAGATACCGAGAAGTTAACGGACAGAAACAGAACTGTGTTTTTCACATCTTCTGATGGCAAATGGTACAATGGTGAAATAGGTACGGTATTATTTATATTTGTGGTGGGACTGATTTTGTCCCTACTGTTGCTTTTAGCTTTTATACTCATTACTCATAATTTTTATACTCGTTGATACTGAAGACTACTCAGCAGTGCCGTTGATTTCAGATTAACCACTCGATATGTCAGCAGCTGTGCCATGCCAGGAAATCGATGTAGCTGTTCACTGAGAACACAAAGACCATGGGATTTATCATGGAAGCCTAGTTTTCCACAGCCACGAGAAGCCATGGAATTAACTCTTAACTCAGAAAGGTCTATGTAACCTCTCTTCTGTTAATATACAGTACTCCAAAGGCTGTTGCATTTTTTCCAAACACCCTACCAACGTAACATTGGCCCACATTAAATGACCAAAATCTATATGTGTGTACCTGCATAAGAACAGGAAAGTAGAGTATCAACAATTTCTTACGTCCTTGGAACAGCTGAGATTTTATTTAGGGTGCTCCTAGAGTTTCAAAGTAAAATGTTTAAACCACGAAGAAAACAAAATATTCATGCCTAACTACCTGGAGTGGAGGGGACAGAGGACCTGTCCCCAAATCGAGCGGCAAGATGCATCGAACAGGTGCTTAGAAGACTTTATTCCCAAAGAACCCACCAATAGACTCTGCCAACCTTGTGTGTACTCTTGTAGCAATATTCGGTGCTTCAGAAGTGGGGGAAAGCAATGAGAACAAAGCAAAAACAAAAAAAACAACCACACTTTCAGAGGCCAGGGAAGGGGAAGGGGTAGAGGGAAGGAGAATTCCTGGATCCTACAGGTAATTCTGAAGCATGGCATTAATACAGCACAAGTGTCATGTAAACAGTTACTCAAGTAGTCACACTGTTTAAAAAAGAAAAAAGAGGGGGGTGGGGTGGGGAGAGGTACTATTCAAAGTACCACTCAAAGAGTAAAGTCTGGAAGAGTATGGCCCACGGCTGGCATCTCTATTTCTTTTCCATCACTTAGACCAATTTGAAGAAAATCCCTGCAAAGGAGCTTTCATAAGATGGCATTTTTGTGATTCAGCATAGCACCAATATTCCTTTTGGGTTTTATAACTGTTCCTAGAACATTCTTGGCAATGAATTTAAACTTTTTGAAAGAGGTTGCATTTCACTGTAAATGGTTATCTGGTATTCACAACACAAAATAAGCATTTGAATATTTATTGTGAGCACATTGCATTTTAGGGAGAACACACAAAGATTCTTACCACAATTATCTTGTTCCAGCTTTAATATATTAGCTGTCACCTCTTTAATGGATCTTGTGAGAAAGGAAAGTTTCTTTCTTTAACTCTCTTTTCCCCCTGAACGCAATTACCACCTCATTCAGAGCTCTTTGTGTCCACCTAATCTCTCTGATTATGTCTCTGACACCACCACAATACTACATGACTGACATACCTGACAGCTGTGACTAGTGACAGAACACTCACAATGAAAACCAGCTCTATGCAGGATGAGTATTACCTACCGCCAGCCTCACAGAGCAGACATGGAGGGAAGGTAAGAAAGGGGTGGGGGCATTTCACGACTAGCCTAACCCCTACCGATTTTTCCTCCTTTTAGAGCCAAACAGCATTGACAAGCAGAGCCTCTTTGTACATACCTACCTAATGAACCAATTGTTGGATGAATACAAAAGAACGCCCATTAGTATTTTAATTTTGAATTTATAGAGGAGAAAATGCATGTTTGGAGACCTGACTTACAAGTAGGACTTGATGGATCATTTTGTCTCTCCCGGCCCTTTTATGCTTCTCCGGGTCATAACTCCCAGCTGGTGCTCAACTGTCAGACTTAGGCAGGTGGCAAGAGATGGGGGCCTGTGAGGAAAGCTATACCTGAAACTGTCCTTCCCAGACAGCAAGCTGCCACCGGAATCAAACAGAAACCATTTCAGAATTCGGCGCTTTGAGCCATGAGGACATGAAGTAGTGTTACAAAGAACTGGCTGAGAAAATAATAGCAGTGAATGCGCTAATCAGGAAAAATATTAAGGTAGAGGGCTTTCTGAAGTGTCTTAACCTTCCAGGTTTTGATGTGGCATTTCTTGTAAAAGTTGCATCTTGTCACCATTGATTTCCTTTTCCCCACCAATAAATAAATAAATAAATAAATAAATAATAATTAAAAAAATCTCAGACCAGGCATGTAGCAGATTTTTCTAAGTATATCAAATATTTTGAATGACAATTTGGATGCAATTTTTGAGCTTTTGAGCAGCTTCAGAAATGACACATTTCCAGAGTCAGAGAGAAGGGACTGACATCAAAGTCATGTTTTCACGTTGCAATGTCTGTGGGTCAGCCAAAACGTAGCGCTCAGTTTTCAGAGATGCTCAGGTAACATTTACATGAAATTAAGTGCTTTATATCCATCTGGTTTCACAACTAAAACTGGCTCATGTAAATATTTCCTTAGACAATCACGGAGCTAAAAGAAAAGAGGAGCTGGAAGGATATGCTTAGGAAAGCCTTGTGGTCAGCAACTATGTTATTGAAAGCTGAACTGTTCATTTTCTATATTAACTTTCTTATGTTGTGAGGTGTTCAATGCTGTTACTATAGGTTCAGCACAACATTACAGCAAGTTTTAAAAGTTTTAAGGAGCAGTGTGCTTAACTGTGTGAAATGTTTAAAGAAAACCCTCTTTTTAACACTACGTGGTCCAGCTTGTAATACCTGCTTTTTACTTGAAGTCACCACTACCTAGAAACCTATAACACACATTCCATGGGAGATCAACGAACTAATGCAAAGCTGTAAAGAAGAAAAAACATAAATGTTAATAAGTACATTGAAAAAAATGTTTTTGTCAACTCAAAATTTTAAGCTGGAAACTAGAATCAATATTCTAGTTTAACTGGTAGATTTGGTGAGAAAAATGTTATGATGCAAACATTGCCACTTCAAGATTACGAACAGTCAACTTTCTTACTGAATATGAGGCATCACTGCAGGCAGGCAGATTCTTCATGTTTCATGTCTTTCTTACTGATTGTAAGGATATGCATAGCCTTCACCTGTGCTATACAATCAAAGTATTAAGGCATGAACTTCTATTATCTAGCTTTGTGTAAAAAAAAAAGTTAAAACAAGATAGCTGTGAATAAAAGTCAGGACATTCAATTACAGATCCAGGGACAACTGATCTTATGTCAAATGTCCATTCTTTCATTAGCTTCTAAGGACTTTTGTTCCCATAATGCCTTTTTTTCATTACCAAAGATGCTACAACATAGAAACCTAGCATACCTCGAGTACGTAAGATACATTACCTACTAACCTTGTAGTGAACTCTGATAACCCTGCAGCCCCGCAACTCCTCCACAAACCCTAGGAACAAGAATATATCAGCATTTCACTTAACAAGCATTTCTACCACATAAATGCCATAACGTCTTTAATACTCTACCCCAAAAAGCCACCACCACCCTCAAGAACTTACTTTGTAAACTAAAAATCCCTCACAAAATCCTCTTTACCATTTTAACCTTTTATATAATCAAAATAACTTTCTAGACAGTGAGGCCTTGATATGCACCTTTACTAGGTTGTCTGAAACACTAATTAGTTTCAGATGCCAGGGAAACAATTTCCAAAACACACTGAAGCACGTGTACAGAATGTATTATAACTCCATTTGTAGTCAATGATGTGAAAACTTTACAAAGCTGTTGAATAATTATGATTACTAATATCCCAATTAGGCTGAGCAGGTACAAAGACATCCTCAGTGTTAGACACTTAATGAATTTCAAAAAATAATTTATTTCTGAATATTCTCTCTGATTGGTATTAAAACCAACACTTAAGATTACCCTAATTAAAGAGAGATTTCTTTTTTTTCTAAAAAGTTTGCCTGCTTGGCATGTTTGAGCCAATCTTCACAGTCTGAGACAAAAGACTGCATCCAACAGGAGAAAATTGAGAAAAGTTTCAAAACCGACAATGAGCAACATGAGAGACAAGAATTATATACAAAACTAATTCTGATTCTTTGATCATAACTGTTGTGGCTTGGACTCTTAATTAAATTTGATTTGTAGTCTTTGAGAATTGGTCATAGTTGTTCTATTTTTCTGTACCCCTAAAAGAGGTAAAGACAGACATCAGGGCTACTTCACAGTAAGCACTGGACAACTCAAAGCAAGATCACATTGACCACAAAAGTTTATATAACCTGTGTAGATAAGACAACTGTAGGTAGAGGAAGCAGTCTCATTTTACAGACTAGGAATGAAACTAGCTTGAAGCAACTTTCTCAAGACTTTTGAAGTCCCATTGATGTTGCCAACTTGCAACTAAAAATACATTGGCTATGCTCCAGCTCTTGGACCTTCATTACTGGGGAAAAACTTCATCTAGAACTGATAAATCAACTGTACAGTAAAGATTTGGGCTTCCACTGAAGTATTCCTTTCCTCTTGTCTTCTCTGCCCCGCCATAAATAAAAAATAAAATGCTGTCTTCAAGTTCGTGTTGTGCACATTAGACCTTATCTTTTCCTAAAGATAATTTGCTCTACCTGTATGCGACAAGCTTCATGTCTAGAGATGCTAACTGTTGCCAACGCATCCAACGACTGTTGCAACCATAACAAAATAGTATGCAGTACTTAAACTGCAAAAAAACACAGTGATGCCAAATTTATTTATTTATTCAGTAGGTAGGTTAATTGCACATCATGTAGCACTAATAGAAATTTCTGTTAAATAAACATTTGAAAACAAGAGCCTAAGGGGTAGAATAATGAAAATATTAGAAGGTTACCTATCCTCCTTCCCTCACCTGGAATAATTTTGATTTGGCTTATGAATACAAATAAAGCAATATAATTCAAACCACCAAAACAGCTGCTGGGACAAGAGCTCTAGGGATACTTTCTAATACAGAGTCTAGTCACGGAGTTACCAGTCTCTAGCTTCCTCTTCACACTGCAAAGAAACTCATTGTCATTAGAAGCAAAGCAAGAGAAATGGGCTGCAAATAGACACCAAAACATTTAGCATCACCTGCAAACCAGGTCTTTCTGAAATCAACTGAATATACAAAAAACCTTTGACAAAATTTTGGATGTGTTCTAACAGTTCTTTTATCCTTATGGAAACCAGCATTGCAAAATCTTAGCACAAGGAGGATTGTCATCTACCCTTGCGGAAATGACTACTAAAAACATTGTCCCAATGGATAGTAAAAGGGAATAAACTACATAGATCTTATTAACAGGCAAAGATCCTTCTTCCTTAGTGGTCCAGCTTCCTTATTAGCAGACAGCGATCTACAGACAATTTCTAGTGAAACCAAGGCTTTTCAGAAGATAAAAGGTTAATCAGCCCTTTCATAAAAATGGCTCAGAAAAGATGACCATCAGGTTGTACAAGTATGACCAAACCATAGCAGAGTTTATTAAAACGTCATGTTTAAGTAGATGATCTACTGCTAGAGTAGTAAGCGTACAACAAACATGCCTTCCATGAGCAACAGATCACAAGCCTTCTCCTCTTCAATAAATAAGGCTTTTGTTATATATTACTTGTTAATGTAGCTAAAGAGAACCTGTAGAATTAAACTGCTGATGCTAATGACTGTACATCCATTCTACATATATCTCAGAAGTATTCTAGACAAGCTGTAGTCTGATTTCAGAGATCAAGTTTCTGATAGTTATTGCAGTGTTTCTGGACGATATCTTTTGGTTTCAACTCATCCAAAAGTAATTCTGTTTGCATACTTTAAGACTGGTCAGCAACACAAACCAAAGCACAGTGAGTAGGGATAATTAGGTCTACTCCAAAAGCACTTCTACTGCTTACATGAAAATTTGTTACACAGGGACAGGTAGCTCATTCTGAACACAAGAGCCACTTTAGCATTCAGAAATACTGTGAGGAGTGTACTTTAAGAGGAAGTATTGGTGAGATATCTTGAAGGAACTACGACTCTCAACTAAGACAGAAGCCTCTGAAAACCTCGTGGAATGAACAAACAAAGACAAAACAACCCCCCTCGTGCCCTCACCCACCATCTGCTCAGCTGTACACTGTTTACTCCCAGAGCAATCAGGGGAAATGCACACATCAGTCCTTAGCTATCCAGAGTTGTAACAGCTTCACAACAGAGTATGAGACACTTTCTCTTCATAGGATCATAGAATATCTCGAGTTGGAAGGGACCCATAAGGATCATCAAGTCCATCTCCTGGCACCACACAGGTCTGCCCAAAAGTTTAGGCCATGTGACTAATTGCACAGTCCCATCTCTTCTTAAATTCAGATAGGCTTGGTGCAGTGACTACTTCACTGGGGAGCCTGTTCCAGTGTGTGACCACCCTCTCGATGAAGAACCTCTTCCTGATGTCTAGCCTAAACCTCCCCTGCCTCAGCTTGACACCGTTCCCGCGGGTCCTGTCACTGGTGTTTATGGAGAATAGGTCACCTGCCTCTCCACTCCCCCTTGCAAGGAAGTTGCAGACCGCGATGAGGTCCCCCCTCAGCCTCCTCTTCTCCAGGCTGAACAGGCCAAGTGCCCTCAGCCGCTCCTCATATGTCTTCCCCTCTAGGCCCTTCACCATCTTCGTCGCCCTCCTCTGGACACTCTCCAACAGTTTCATGTCCTTTTTGTACTGTGGTGCCCAGAACTGCCCACAGCACTCGAGGTGAGGCCGCACCAGCACAGAGTAGAGCGGGACGATCACCTCTCTCGACCGACTAGCAATGCCGTGCTTGATGCATCCCAGGATATGGTTGGCCCTCCTGGCTGCCAGGGCACGCTGCTGGCTCATATTCAACTTGCTCTCAACCACAACCCCCAGATCCCTCTCTGTGGGGCTGCTCTCCAGCGTCTCGTTGCCCAGTCTGTACATATAGCCAGGGTTGCCCCGTCCCAGGTGCAGGACCCAGCCCTGGCTTTTGTTAAACCTCATATGGTTGGTGATCACCCAGCTCTCCAATCTGTCCAGATCTCTCTGCAAGGCCTTTCCACCCTCATCCGAGTCCACAACTCCTTCAAGTTTGGTGTTGTCGGCAAATTTGCTCAAAACACCTTCTAGTCCTAGTTCTCTTGATCATTTGCCTTCCTACCAGGAACCAGGCCCTGTAAAATTCCTTCCACTTCAAAGATAGGAAGATGAGGCTTCTAGCATTTAAGTTTAGTGGTAAATTGAGTTTTCTGCCAAAGTGGGATCTCCTGAAAGGTGAACAGCTTTGAGGTAACATCCTTATTGCACTGCATTCAACATTGCAGTTGGGATATATGTTTTCTGAAAGTCTCTTCCAACTGAACTATTCTAGTCCATCCTGGAAGACTAGATAAAATTACTCTGCGATGCAGTTATCTACAACCATATGTAATGTTTTAGAAATACCTTTTCAGAGGAAGAATTGAAGAGGCCATTGAGAAAAGTGCCAGAATTTTTGCAATGGCTTACATCTCTCCAGCATACTTTCAAATGTTTTATTTCATCAGCAAGACTAGAGTCTTGATTAGAGTACCTCTAGGTAACAGTAGCTAGAGTACCAAGACTAGAGTACCTTTAGACAACAGTAAATGATGTTCTATGTGTAGTGTACTTGAAGGATTACATTGTAAAACTCCAAAAAAAAAAAAAAAAAAAAGCTGGTGGCAAGGGGCTGCAGGGTCTGAATGAGTATTGTTAATGAGAGAATTTTATCTGAGGGTTACTGAGAAAATTCTACAGGTCATAACATCGCTCAGGGACATGACATGCTCTGATAGTTACCTGGAGATAGACAGAAAAGATCTCTTTTTGAAATTAAGGTCCTTCACCAGTCTTGGTGGATGTTATACTTCATGGCTTTATGGGCCAGAGGAAATACACTATCCCTATGGAGGTAAGAATTTATTTTGAACTGATCAATCTTTCAAGTTTAGTAGTTCAAATTATCCCATGAACACACACAAAAAGTCAAAGTATAGTTATAATTGTTATGTAGAAATGTCTTAGCTTTAACACACCTGATGGTGTTATGTATACACTTCCAGTATTCCTCTTTGTCCTGAAGTTGGCAGTACCTTCCTCAAGAATAATATTCTTTCTCAAGAATAATGGGGGAGGGTCAGGACAGGCTGTCAGCATCCTAAGGTCTCTACCAGGCATATGAGCTCCTCCTCTTTGCACTAAAAAGTGTGTTGTTGGTACTTTATTCAAAGTTGTAGTACACGTGAAAGTAGCACAATTGCCTTTTCCAGGCCCAAATGGCCACTGCTCGTTTGTGTAGTTACTGCGTAAATGCCACTGTACAGGTATTTAGAGATTAACCTTAGACAGGGGGACAACAGTCACTTGATAACTGGACAACTGTCAAATCAAGTTAAAAGCAGCTCAGTCCTATGAGAACCTGTAGTACAAGGGTAACACTTACTATCTTGTATGAACTACCTTATTTTAGGCTACAGCGATTTCCTAAGTATGATACATAGTTCAGTGATTTGAAAATTCTTCCACAAAGATCAATTTTAACCACTCCTCAGGATACAGTGTCAGATGATGTTGAAGCTTGCCTCACTGCAGAGTCTGGGACCAGGAGGCAAGGACAACTTCAGAACAGAGGGCAGCTGGAAGGTATTCTGCTAGGAAATGCATTGAGCTCAGTGTGGATATCTTCAAAAGTCTATCTTTTTTCGAGTTCTGGAAGAGGGATACTTCCAACTGTGCATCTAAACCCAATCCAATATTGGCTTTTGGACACCAAAGTCTTTCTCAAGTAAGGAAGCCAAGTCCCTTGAGAAAATGCAGCAGACAGGAGAAGATTTCCTTCATTCCAATTCAGTATTCAGAAGTACACAGCCATCACATTAATGAGGGAAACATGCAAGCAGCATCAGCCAGAGAGAAGGAGAGATGGTCACAGTATCTAGCAGACAGATTACACGTAAATCCTCCCTTTCTTGGCGTCCAGTCTGCTGAGAAACTATGTTTTAATAAAGAAAAAGCAGCGGTAGTATACTTCAGTATACTTTAACATAACCATGGTAGAATGCATCAAAGGCAATTCATGTTTTCCCTTCAAAATTATCTTCAAATATGAGTTGTTTGAAAACAGAATTAAACAATCTCATATTTAAATGAATTTCACTCATTCTTCTATCAACCTGCAAGGAATAGTTCTCTTCTCTCAACCTGAAAGGAATAGTTCTCATAGGTTACGAACATTATGCTACTGAAGGCATACAGCTACCAGCTACAGAAATAAATTAGCAGACAGCCAAAGGGTACGAAGGGCATGGTAGCAATGGGTAACCTGATTGTAGAATCAGGTTGTTGATCATTCTACAATATAAAAACTGGAGAGCGCTCAACAAAATTAGTAAGAAACCAGCTTAGCACATACAAAAAATAACTTTTCTGAAAGAGCAATGAACTTCCGGAGTTTGCTGCCCCACGAGGTGGTACATGACAAGATGTTGAAGTGTTCGAAGAAGTATATTAATAAATTCATGAACAGGTGCATAAATGGAAAACAAACTAGGTGGGAATCTCTAACCTCCCATCCCTAATCCAAGGACTGCAGATAGCTGGGGAAGTACAAGCAAAGGGAACCAAAGGCAGCAAGTCATGCTTACATGATCTCCCAGAACAACATCTCTAGTTTGCAACTGTTAATAGACAGAATGCTGAGCTAGATGAATCATTTTGGAGGGCTGAAGGCAGTATGCCCATTTTGAATTTATGTTTTCACATTGCTAGGATTGAAAAACAATGCTTATGTCTGCCACTGAACTGTGCAGAGGTATAGGATAATTGTCAGCTTTATGGTCCATCCCACCTTTACCAGGTTGAAGGCATGATATTTAACAAGTCAGCTTCTGTACTGCAACCACTTCCCCCCGCACCCCAAAACAAAACACACACAAAAAACTAGCTTTGCTAGGTTCCTGCTTCCTAAGAGCAGGAAGATTAATCATCTACCTACAGCGAGGAACCCTCTAACAACCGAAGACAGAAATCAGATAGAATCAACGGTTAACACGCTTTATTTCTGTATTTACAATGTTAAAAATAAAATACATTCGTATCTAACTAGTCCTAATAAATGCAAAAATAGAAAACTTCCCTCTTCAACAAAAGTGCAGAAACATAAGTTAGAACATGATAACTTTAAAACATACAATGATATTTCTCAGTGTTTTTACTATGAAAATATACTTGTAGAACAAGCACCATAATTCATCTTAAAGAAGACTTTCTGTCAAAGCAGCATCACAGGGCAAAACAAGTAGGAAGTTAGTATGGAAATGTAGTAGCAAATCCTTCAATATTTTAAATTGCATGAACCGTTATAAATTATTATAAATGGCTGTAAAACTGTTCTGACTAGTCTTTTGCAACAGCTTTACCACATAGTCGAATATTAACATAGCCATATTTGGATGTATGCACAGCCAAGAGAGCTTCAAATACGCCTTCTGCAGGTGGCTTGAACTGGACTGGCACGTTGATGTAATGATGGGATCTGTAAAGAGACAATTATGTGTATAATCAGTGTTAATATGCAAGTAAATTGTACCAGATAGAGAAGTTCTAGTTTTGATTTTCCAAAGAGCAGTGTACTGAATGCATACTGGAGAGTGCATACTGGATCAATTTATTTTTATAGTTTTGATCTATTTATCTTATGAGGGAGTTCAATTGTAAAAGATGATTCTTTCTTACTAACTATACAAAGTATTAGTTGTTTATTGCTGCTGGTTTAGCTGACTAGGTTTGGTCTGCCTCTTTGCAAGAATATCGATAGAACCTTAACTATATTTAGAGCAAAGTTACTACATTTCTTCCTTTCAAAAATCAGTTGATGAGCATACTAAAATTTCCAACTCTTGATCAATTTGAAACTAATAAAATAATTTCATTTCTAATTGCCTCCACGTGAATAAATATTTCATTGAATCATCACAAGCCAATAAATGCATCCACCCTCAAACTGTATTTTTGAGATGTTGCATCATATCTTTTTAGATTATATAAGTGTTCTTCTATTCAGATTGCATAAAAACATACCAAGTAGTAAAAAAAATAAATAAAATCAGCTCTAGGTAGGATGTAATGGCTGGTTGTCTTAATTCTCAAAAGCCTAGAGCGAACATTTTTAAATATAAACACAAGCTATACAAGCAAAGAAGCTGGAAGTGCTAAGTGGCAGCCTATTCAATTCCATGGCATACAATGGAAATACCCAGTACTAGCAGACAGGTAACAGTAGCAGGCATGTAGTAGAATAAGGAAAAACAAACAGCAAAACTCGGTAAGACAAAGAAAATAAGACTGTTTTTAAACTTTATTGTAATTCCACTTTTCTACCCTGGACAGTGATTAGTGCTATCTAACATCCCCTGCATTGTATTCGTTTCCCCTACTTTTTCCATATCTTGTTCCTACCTCTACATATGTTTTCTTCCACAGTAATCCAACCTATTGTAATCAATCTGTGCACTTATCCTTCTTCTACACTTGGAAGTCATAATATTTGCCCTATGCATAAACCTGATCCCAGCTTTTTTTTTTTAAAGCATGAAAATGTATTTCGATATTTATTTTTTTTTGTTAAACAGAACATGATCGGTGAGGTAACCTGTAAGGAGTATACGCTACCAGAATATAGACTGATGTGCTATTGTATTCTTTAATTGAGTTGGTGGAAAAATGACACATCGATCATGAAGTACTGAAGTAAAATAAACAATACAGCAAAGGAGTTCAGCCAGATAAGTGTTTCATGTCATACTTTAGTGTTATACAACCAATCTGCCAAGCTCTGCCTCTTCAAACACCTATAACATATGGGATGAAGATATTTATTCAGCTTAGTTTAAAAAGAACTATTTTATAAATGAAGAACATCAAGTAAGACCTTTTCTTCTATAACAGATACATTGCAATAGAGAAGAAAATTTAGTAAGAATCGAGACTGCAGCTGCATACAACCAATCCACTCAAGACTTTACAAAAATAAAAGTAAATTCAGGAGGGATGCACAAGTCTATATCATCTTCAAAATCACATGTGTGTGCTTCCTTACATATCGTAACATTTACTCAAAAAGAACAACATAACCAAACTCAAACTTACACTATCAAAACAATAGTAAGTCATGGATGATTCTTTTCATGAGATGGTCCCATCTGGCTTTCAAATATTATTTTCCCAAATAGTTAATATATGACCTCAATAATAATGAGCAGTTTCTTAGCATGTAGCAAATATATTCCATTTACTTTGACCAATGAATTCAGGTATACATCTAATTGGTGCTACATATTGTCCTTTCTAAAAGCAGAATTAGTCAGATATTACTCAGTTTGCTTTGTAGCAGCCAGTTGACTTCTCCCTACCAAAATAAGGCTTAACAGCCTTGAATTCTCATATTTCCTAGTCCAAAGGGAAAGATGTTATTTTCACTTTCTTCAACAAAGAAAACTGGGAAGGTCAGACTCCAACTATAACAGTTCTTTGGTCTACTACACAGTATAAATGTTCTTATTAATGGAAGTAACCCAAAGGATTTTTCTGAAGTACAGTAACCAGAAACATAGTCAAAGTACTGTCAGAACAACTCAAATTCACATGCAATTAACTGTTTTGGTCTTAATGAGAAGTTTTACTTCAGTTCAAACTTGTCACTATGCCCACAACTCAGTCTATGAAGTCTATGTGGCTTTTACAGGTTATTGCATCAATTTCAAGTGGTATTTCTGAAGTCAGGTATGCCTGAAGCCTACTTCATAGTCAAACACAAACTAATATTGTAGTTCTCCAAAACCACTATTTCAACAGAAACAGTACTGGTAAGCTGCATCTAAATTATAGTAACCAAGCCTATCAATAGTGAATGATGAATCACAATTGCAAGAATAACGGCAACTGGAAACAAAAATAAATCAGTGAAGTGCAGAAGAGTTTTACCTTTTAGCACAGTATCTGAAATACCTACTACCCTGTAATCAGGTTATTTCAGATGGCTTCTAAAGACAATAGAAATACCTTAGTTTTCAAACTTCTTTAGGTAGGCATAACCTGGTAGTCCTTCCAGAAACAGAACTTACTCAAAGGGTCTTATGAAGTCAAGTGTTTTAATGTTTCATCCATATATTTATAAAACTTGAGTTATCTTGTTAAAAGTACTTTTTGCAGCATAGAATATACTTATATATTCTATGTTATATTGAATTTGTTATATTGTATTTGTCAACAAACATAACTCCTCTTTTTAATGCCAACCTCCGACAATTTCTTCCCATCCATTCTTTACAGGACTTATGTTTTAACCACGAAGATGTCACTTAGCACATATATATATGCATTAAGATATTTGGTGAAAATTACTGAAATCCCTTATTATTTTTCCTGCAGTTTTGGTTGCAAGATGCTGTATTTTGGATAGAGCCTGTTGTTACTTTCAATTCAGCAAACAGAGGTGAAGGAATTAGCACTGCTAACTAGTGGTACTTGTGAGCATACAATCAATTCAAATAACTGGCAAACCACTGTGCCGGTTTCTGAAGGTCAGATTTCTTGATTTTAAATACAAACATAAACCTGCAATTTCACTACCCAGATTTAAAACTTGATTACACATGATTGCTTTCAAATTTGGCCCTCAAAATAAAGAACATGCAACACACCATGTTTATTAAGTAACACTTCTTTTGGTCCAAATGTAGACAGGCGGTACTTTCTATTTTTAAACTTATTTACAGACTAATATTCCAAGTTCCTGAGAACAGTTTTCTTAGCTAATTGCTTTTGAACATTACTCTACAATATGTCCAGTTAACCTAGGCTAGAAGGATGCAGTTAATGCCGGCTTTCTTGAAATCCTCAATGATGTTGTTCTCAAAGTCCATTTAAAATTCTTTTAATACTTGTTTGTTTTTTTAAAAGCATCTGTTCAAGTCACATAATTCTTCTGTGCTTTATGCTCTTAAATGGGAGAGCTTTTACAGAGAGCTATGTCGACTTTGGATGAATGAATTATAAAAAGCTAGAAGAGGCTAATATTTACAAATGGAGAAAATAGCCAAATTTACTAGAAGAACAGTACTAGAAAGTGATTATTAAAAGGTAGGGTATGTTTAGTTGATAACCTTTAGAAATAGGAGGCTCAATTTTAGACTTGTTAATTCTGCTTCGGATAAAAGCAATAGGAGTTTATCAACTCTCATAGAAAATATACCAAATAGCTTTGACAGCATTCCTCAAGAATATTTTTGAAATATCTAAGTATCTTCCAATAAAGTTACTCATCTTCTTTCATGGGGTGTCATGACATCCTGTCCTTTGTCTGTAGCTGTACAGCCTCATAGATATAGCTAGTCACCTTTATTTGGTGAGATTTTATTTTGGTTGCTACTTCCATAAAAACCCTTCTGTACTGTCTGATATATCATATTTAAGAAAAAAGCCAGTTAAGTAGAGACACTGGAAAATTGCCTAAGCAGAGTAATAACACTTAACAATAAAAAGTGGCTTTAAAAATACCTCGAATACCTATGGTTAATAACACCACAGCCCTGTTTTTGTAATAAATGGTAAGTATCAGTGGTAGACAGGAAACTAGATTAGGAGTCAGAGTATCTAGTTCTATTTCTGACTTGGCTCACAATTTCTATTCTGTATACCCTTAGTTTCTCCATCTTTAAAATGGGGATCTGTTAAAACACTGAGAATGCGTGCTGTAAGACTTCTAATGAAATGGTTGCATTTATATCTTCCTGACAATCCCACTGTTGCAGACAAGCACAGGAGAGATGCTGTATTTCTTGAACAGATGACTAACAGGTCTGTCAAATACTCGTAATCAGCTCCAAAGATGATTGGGTATATTTTGAGGGATTGTTATCACCAACATGAAGATTCCTTTTATGCAGGTAATATGCTTAAATATTTGGTATGACCAGGCAATTCCACTGGCTGCTCAAACCTTGTATTTGCAGAGAATCTTTGATGCAGCTCTGCAGATTTGTCAAATTAGAAGCGTGATAAAGGCAATTTGCTTGGTCTGTTGTGTACAAAGTATAAATGGAAGGAATGACTTGATTGTGCACAGTATGCCAAACGGTTAAGTGAAGCATTAGGCTTAGCATTAAAAGCAGCAGCACTGTTAGAAACAATTTGCAGAGAAGAAATTGGCAGATGCAGAAATAACTGTGTGGGCTTATTCTGCTTCTAACCAAGATTACAGAGCACAGCATTAGCAAAACTATATATATATATATAAATACCCATCATTCCGTCTAATTAAATGTATGTATCTACATTTTCGCACTGTACATTAACAAGATATTTATCTTATTGAATTTCGTTTTTAATTTTTTTTGTTAGATGAGAGTGTTAGCATAAGCATTACTCACCTTAGAGAGTATTTCGAGTGCTTGATGTAGAAAGGCTCTTTGGGACTCAAGAATGTCAGCTGCAATTTAATACAAAATGCTTAAAAACTCACTGTATCTAAGCCTATCATATTTAATTTAAAACATGGTGAAGATAAACAAGGTCAATTACAAATACAGCTTTAGATAGACAAAGTGTTTGAAAGTAACATGCCCATATTCGTGAGTATTAAGAAAAATCCAAATCTCAGGATGTTTTAATGAAGTTAAAAAAAATAAATCAGGATAACAACAACTCTACACGAACTATAATTTAGTATTTTTTTTCAATTGCATATATTACAAATAACCTCACCGACTCAGTGAAAAGCGAAAAATTACAGAGCAGAATTCTTCAGATATAATACTGTCTTTTGAAACTATCAAGCTAAGACTTGCACTATTGCGAACTTCTGTTAAGATTTAAAAATAGCAGTTGAACTGCTGGAAGGACTTATGAGAATATATTTAAAAGCAAGTTTGTCAAACTTACCAAGTGCGTTCTAAAGGAATTATTTCGCAAGTTGACTTTTAATGTGCGTGATTCCCCAACTCTAGTTAGAGGAAAAGTGTACAGGTCTTCTGGTGCATATACCCCTCGAGTTATGTCACTCGATCTGATTTGAAAAAGGGAGTTAAGATATTAAAATTTCTTATTTACACGGTCTGCATATATTGACTGCATGCATCAACACATTTCTGATTTCTCATGAGAATAAATCAGGAAAAATAGATCCTAAAGGCATCGACTGTCACCTTAAGTTTTATAGGCTATACATTTTAGCCATTAAGTGTATAATGAAAGCATCGCTGCAGCGTAAATATTTGTATATATAATATATAAATATATATAAATACACACATATATAAATATATGTATATTTACTTATACACACTTTTACAATTTGAATTTCCCCCATATGTTTTAGTAGAGAGCTAACCTCTTTTCAGGGATTCCATGTTTAACCAGAAAATTTTACTCCCCTCCCATAGAATAAGAACTGTAGATCAACTTTAGATTGAAGAACAGCAAAATTAAGACATGCAGTATAATGCTGCTCTTCTTAGAAGCAACTTTGCAGTTTTGTAGAATCTCCAAAATGGGTCAGTTACAGAAGATTCTACTGCTGATACTGGTTAGTTTACAACAACAAATTATGATTAGGCAAATGAGGAACTTTACTGAAAAGAAAAAAAGTATGGTAGACTGAAAATACAAAGCTAATAAGAGGTTTGGCCAAGTACGGTTTTGCAACTCCTTAATATAAAGTTACAGGATAACTCAGGAGGTCTCTAGTTCAACTTCTTGCTCCAGCCAGCACCAGCTCTGAGGTCAGACCAGGCTTCGCAGGGTTCAGTCCAGTCAGGTCCCAGAAATCTCCACAGACTGCACAGCTTCTCTGGGCAGCCTGTTCTGCCGTATAACTACCCTAACAGTGAAAAGGTTTGTTTTTAAGCTTCTACCCAGTTGCAGCCTCTCGTTTCAATTTTTGCCCCATACATACCCTGCTTTAATTGTAGGTGCTTCAGAGTAAACCTTCCTTTCTGGTATAACTGGAAGCCCAGTTCCTATGATGGTATCTGTGGAAGCTTTCACAATTGCAGTTTTATTTTCAGTTTTAGTACCCTATTGGAAAAATAGAGAAGCCTTTACATTTTGTATTCAAAAGTATTTAAGTAATTTTCTTTACACATGAGAAGGGACTAAGGCTTTATCTTTTTTTTTTTTTTTTCCAAGTATACTTCAGAATAGTAGTCTGGATTATTAAGACAAAAGCAGTAATTTGGGAGGAACACTAACAGGCTTTTGCACCTAATAAATATTTCTCACAAGCCAGTTCACAGCAAACTAGCAATGCAGGCAGAATCTTGTGAAAGCCACTAGCAATTCCTCTGCAGATATTCTGCCCATAGGCTTCAGGAGCAGCTATGTCAGCAAAACGACTGCTCCAAAAGGAAGACCTAAGTCATCATTATAGGTTAAATTCTCAGAAAATCAAGAAAATTCGTAATACTACTGTATTATAGATAATATATCATTCCCAAAGAAAGATCTCTCCAAAGAAAAAGAATCTGATAGTGCATTATATAGTAACAGTTAAACTGAGATACTACACCAAAACATCTACCATTTTCAGGGCCTCTATTCAGTGTGCTCTCTAACACAAGGAAACCAGCTCATCCTAAGGGAATACTTTGCCAAATAGCTAATTTCAAATTCTCCATTGTTTGTCAAAATCTAGCCAGATACTGTCTGGAGCTCCTCGGGTCACAACAACGTGAACGAAGACATAAAAGAACAAAGATTCTTTACCTCCTGTGCTTATGATCATACAACATGATCTTTATTATTTTTTTTTCCAAACTATGCTGATGTTTTAGACAAGCAGTTGATTCCCTTATGCAGGGAAGACTAAAAAATAGACTATTCTTCAATAGAGCTGCTATGACAAACCCGTCTTTTAGACATTCATTTCTTGTCTTGAAGGAGCTGCTAATCAGTCTGTCAGAAGTAGCAGCAGCCAGCAACCAAAAAAATAATTTTAGTTTTAAGAGCATACTCTTCAGTTGCAAATAACTCACGAACCACTACAGAACCCGATACATAAAGACAAGAAAGGATTGGTATGTCTCTTCTTTCAAGAACTTTATGTTTTCCATGTAAGGAAATATGATGGGTGTCACACCTCAGTGTTATCATTCAAATTCTAATTTAGAATAGGGCAACTTTACTGCATGGGAATAATACACATTACACAATAATACAGAATATTCAGAGGATCTCCCTGGTTTTGTAAGAGCATTGTGAAGTATTGCATGCTTTACTTGACTCCCTACTGATTTTGCCTGTTTCAAATGAAAGCAGTATGTTAATGCTGTCCAAATGGTTACATTCAGCGCTGTTGATCCAAACCAACCTCAGGAGCATATGAATCTGTTTAGTTTTAAAATTGGAATTTGTTTTGCTCACTGAGTTTAAAAAAAGTCTTTCCTCCTCTCACTCCGAGAATAGCCAAAAAAGATGAAGCTTCCATACTTGCTGATAACAATAAAAACCAAATCAAGACTTCTAAGTGACTGTATGTTTTGTGTTTAGGATTGAGAAATTGAGCTCAGTTTGTTCACTTTGCCTGTTGCAAAATGATATGCTAAAAAGTTAGTTACACAGCTAAAGTACACAAATCACACAAAAAAAAGGTAGTATCTTCAAACAATAGCAAGAGTTCTTTATTCAGTTATCAGCTTTCCACGTGACCAATCATAACTTAGGTCCTGCCTCAGCAGACAGGTTCTTGCTGATTCACTGCTTCACCCAGAAGAGACCAATACTTAAACCAAAATACCAATCCAAGAGATTTGTGCACAATGGTGATACTTACTTTTACTCCAATGATTTTTGACCAATTTGTGATAGCAGCCTAATAAATGTTTTTCAGGAAAAGGAAAAACTGAATTTGAATCACCAGTATTGACATGCTTGGGCTGCAAAGGGTACGTACAATTCTTGCTTTCCCTGTCCATAGGATCAGATTGGAGACATGATCTAAGCTGTTGACGATGGTTTCTAGCTGTGGGGACTACAAATGCATGCAGTGCATAATCAAAGTCATAGATAATTGTTTCTTAAGGAAAAAAAAAAATCAAAGTGGTGTCACTGATTTTCCTAAATTCACCTGGTTCTTTTAGTTCTTTCCTGATCTCCTTCACATTTTCTTTTCTTTTGAAGTGGTGTAATAAAAAAGTACTGCTCAGTCACTGTGAATGACAGTCAGTTTTCCTACTTCGTTTTATCATAAGTCACATTAACCATAGCAGTAGCCCTCTTTGCCTCAGCAAACCCAGCATGATACAAGTCCTTTTCAAAGTTGTAATAATGCAGTCTAAACTCTTCGTCCCTAGGACATAATAGACAATAATTGACTTGTCATCTCAACTAAAAGTGGATCTGATTAAAAAGCTGCAACAATCTAAGTAAATGTTCTGTGTTGACCCTTCTTGCAAACTGATACATAGTTCCTTACTTAGATGATAAGCAAAATATTTTCAACTCTTTTTCAAAATGATCTCAACATATTTCTGCAATGTTTTTCCCATAAGCATATGGAGATGCTGGAAAGATCTAACTGTTAAAACAGCTTTCGAAAAAATCAAGAGGAACAAATCTGACATGTTAGTTCAAAAACATTAATATCAAGTTGTGCTGCTCAAAGATTTAACACAACTCTGACAACTAGTCATGTTCTAAGAAGAGAATCATCCAGAACTCTAGATTTCTGATAAAGAATTCATCTTCTCTCAATTTCAACATGTTTTTAACAGTCAAATGATAGGTGCTTTCCTCATTTTAAGGAAACTTATGTTCAAAGAATTTGATGAAATCTAAAAAATCCTCTCTCAAGCCAGATATTATACAGGCCTCATTCTTCCTGCAAAAATTAGAAGTCACTTAACATATACATCATTAACAAGCCCACTTTTCAACATAATTACTGGGAAGAACAAAGACCCTACAAAAAAAAAAGGCAAGTATCTTGCCAAGAAGGACAAGTAAGGTTCCTTCTACTGAAACATCCTTGGTACTCTACAGAAAGACTCTAAGTATTTACCTGGGCTTCTCAAAAAAATCAAGTCCAACTTTCTGGAGAGGACATAAAAACATATATAGTAATTACGTAATACCTAATATACAAAGTTGTTCACATTCAGCTCATTTAACTAAGCATTAGAATTCACTCTTAAATATTTGAGATAGGTTCTCTGTCTCCTTAGAGTCAGAAATTAGTTCTAACTCCCAAACCCTTCTCTCCAGGCTCACCATAAAACGAGACCTGAGGAACATGGGGGGCACAAAGGAGAGCTCAGATCTAATTGTTCCTATGTATAAATCTCAAAAATCGACCCCATGAGCTCTGATAAAGCATTCAAATAGACTCCGTCAGAAACATATCCATGTAACCAATACAGGTGTTTTTAAATTCCAGTATTGCATTAAGTTATGTATTAGAGCAAAGGGCAATTACTTTGATATTCATTTACATAAATGAAACCAATGCATTGTGTCTGATATAAGCAAACCTTACACTACAGAAAAAATTCCCACAGAGGTCAAGTTTCTCTGCTTTCTCTGAGCAGACAAATATTTTACATGGTGACAAAAGATAATGCATTATCATATAAGCAAGATGAGAAATATATTTTTAATATAAGAAAAACAGTACAGTTTAGGCTGACATAAAATATTCCCCCCCTTTTTTTTTTATCAGAATAACATTGAGGCATACCAGAGATACTACTGTGTAGTAACATTAATAGATTATCAAAAAACTATGCTCTGGACAGTTTATAGTATTTATATACTCACTATTCCAGAAAGCTGAAATCTTAGTTTGTGTTTCCAACTAGGTTTCTCAACAGGGTGACACTCGAGGTCCCAAAACTGGGAGTAATCCCCACTGTCTCTAGGTAAAAATATTAGAGCAACCTACCAAAACAAAAGAAAAATTTTGCAGAATTTTGCTAAAATAATCTATCCAACTTCACAATCATACTTACACAAAGTTACAGTTAAGCCAGCGCAAAATTTGCTCACTACAGAAATTGATGCATACATTAATGGCTCATCCTCCCTAACCCACAAATAAAAAAAGTTCTGATGAAACGGGTTGTGTAAGCACTCACACAAAAATTAAGTTCAGCTATTCTTCCTTAAAAAAAGTCAGCAAGTGCTTGCACCATTATTTGTATTAGTAAAATGGGAAGAAGTGTACCACGAGGGGAACATGTCAGCTAAGTTGTCAACAACTTAGTCTATAAGTACCCTGTACTACAATTACTAGAAGGACTAAAATTTAAAGTAAATTACAGGCCACATATTTGATCATTCATAAAGGCCACCTATGTAATAAAGGATCCTTTCTATATAATGTCATGTCTGCTTAATTCAACTGTAGCCTTGCTTTGATTTTAGAGTTGGGATAAAAGAGAGCTAATAATGACAGCAATCTACACCTTATCAGCTCTGCCCAACAGTCTTATATACCAATAATCAAAACGTTATTCTAATAAATACACCTGAATCGGGACTGATAAAGCAAACACATTTGTTTAAAATCAAAATCAAATAGTGGTTTCCAGTAGTAGCATAACCAATGAAACTGAAAGGAAGTCTTCTGTTTCTTGTAAATAGATCCTAAATTGCATCATCAATATTGCAATCTGTAATGATTAAAAGATAGGTGTTCATGAAGATGAACAGACAGAATTGGGGATAGATCGGGGATTGGACTAGATGATCTTTCAAAGTCCCTTCCAATCCCTGACATTCTGTAATTAAAGTAGTATTAGGGGAGAAGGTGAGGGACAAAAGCCCTATAGAAACCCCTTCAAGTATGTCTCTGAATGTGTTTTATAACTGTGGTTATGAAACCCTCTACTGGCCAGAAGATAAAATTGTAAGTCAAATGAAATCAATTTCAAGAATAGACGTTTGTTCCTAAAGAACTACAAAAAGAGACCTCTCCTTAAGGAAGAGAAACTAGTTCTCACATCAGTTTTGTAATAACACAGTATTAGTTGTAATATTGTTGTGGATTTTGCAAAGCATTTGAAAACAATTTTCTGTTCTAGGATAGTTTATCTTCTAAAACAAACAAGAAGTGGCACAAAGTCAAACTACAGATTGCATGAATTCTTAGAATCAACTCAGCTGACACTGTAACAGCCTGGGTAAGAAGACAGTGAGTGGGAAGTAGATACTGACTACCTGATACATATTATCAGATAGAGTATAACCAGCTTCAAAAATTCGACTGCTATTTCCAAGAATTTCTCTTGGAAGGTATCATTTTACAGTTAAGGTAAATTGACGTATTTCAAGCATATTAATGTACCTTTTCTTTTCCATGAGCTTCAAGAGTACCAGAAACACGGTAACATCTGAAAGCAGAGTAAGTAACCCTATAAACAGAATCAGTTCCATCCACATCCTGCAAATAAAGTTACGAGTCAGATTCAGAAAACATTAAAGAAACACACACATGCACTATCCTTGCAAAGGACTGAAAAAAAACCTCAAACTACTTTCAAATAAACAAACATCGAATCCTTCAGCAAATGAGCCGAGACACGAAACTACTACATTGAAGTCATCATTCTAGCTTAAAACCAAAGGGACCATCAGAGCACTCAAACTATCACAAAATAGGCAAGTGGTTACAGACATTAACATTACAGCTACAATTGCAGAGGCAACAGTAGTGTGATTCAAATACCCTTGACTTAACTTTTAACTACCTACAGAGATATCACATATAGCGTAATTTGAGAAGCACAAGTCTCTTACAAGGTAAGTTAGACTGGCATTCTGGATCAGAAATGAACACACATCTTTTATGTATGTTTGATTATTTAATGCAATCTGGAGGATTACACTGGATGAGCACAGGCAAATTCATTAAGTGAACCAGAAATTGTCCCACACAGCACTGATTCATAGCCAGAGAGCACAGTACCGAGGAAAAGAGTAGAACATTTCCTTAATGTGGACAGGCAGAAAACTGAGAAGAAACCCTGTAACTGAGTTCAGGCTCAAATACATATTTTTTCCTGGAGAGGCTAGAGGGAGAAAGAGCAGCAGGAAGAGCGAAAAAAGAAAAAACCCATGAGATTGACGCTGAACGCTAGCAATACAAGCATTCACTCACTTTAACGTAAGGTGGTGTAAATGACGACAAATTCCACCTCACATTTTCATCCCCCTTATTCTCCATTTCCAGGTAGCTCTCTGGAAGAGAAAAATGAGACAAATATATACATATATTAAAAGCCTTTGTTCAAGTACCCTTAGTTGAAAGGATTTAAACAGAAAACTTGTATTTCTAGACACAAAAACGTTTAATGGAAACAGTTCTCATGATGCCAAGTAGATCTGAAACTTCAGGACCAGACTTAAACAAAGCACACTGTTATAAAATCTTTTAAAGCTCATATAAATAAATTTGTAAGTCTTCTAGTGAAGAATAATATCAAAGATGCTTACAAGAAACGAAGTGAGACCTACACCTAACCGTCAAAAACCCTAAACAATAGTCGATAATTCTACCAAAGACTGTGAAGCATGTCCAAGAAAGTTACATGAATGTACTGTTTGTAGTAGGAAATAAGCTTAAAATCCAGAATAAGACCATTATCAGAGAGAAATCTAAGTCAATTTCAACAGTCTCAATTTATTGCATTCAGATTTTTGGCAGATATCTTCACTTTTTAGCGCATAAAATTACCCCCCCCCCCCCCCAAAAAAAAACAAAAAAACAAGACACCCAATTCTCTTCCAAGATGTTATTTGGCTGCTTAGTGAAGAACACCAATGGTATTCTTGTTTGGGACCAACCAAACCAAGGACTAACAAATCTGGTATGTAGATGACACAATGATAGCTCCATACAGTACTTTGAAGAATTTTAAGCATTACTGGAATTAAAAGTACAAACTGAGGATTTTAGAAACCATTATCAACAACATCTTCCTAGATCATTTTGAACAAGACAGAGATAGCCAGTCTCATAGCTGACATTCCTATTGTCTTAAGGAAGAACGTTTATTTCTCTTCTACACATAGATAGCTTCATCTAATATCTTAGGGACACACACAAAGATGAAGAGAACAGGTGTACTTCACAATAGCATGATCCAAAAAAGGTTCAACAAAACACAGTAACCACAAAGCACCTTCTCTGCAGAGGCACAGTATGGTTGCATTCATCATAATTTAAGAAACTGGCAACTTATCTGTCTGTATGCAAACTATCTGCAGGAAACGGTGTTGCTATACCACATAAGGAGAAGAAAAAAAAAAAGGTTCTTTCCTTCTAAAAAGAATACCATCACAAGGACTAACATTTCAACAAAGATCAGAAGAGGGGAACTGTCCAATCACACTGGATGAAAACAACAAAAAACAAAGTCAATGCATTCAAGTTCTCAAACATGCAATATAGTAAACAAAAACTCTGAGCATAAGACACTGCAGATGTTTCATTTACTATGCAAGTATTATTACCTGAACTTTCACCAGCTCTTGTTTTAGGAAACAGAACAGATCTGTTCTTTATTTCCATTTTTGTTAAAGGAAGCGCTGAGAGAGGTTTTGCCACATGAACAGTAGGACTTGCAGACTGTAGAGTAAATATATCCCGTCTTCTAGATGGAGAGCCTGCTCCAGGCACATCTTGTACATTCTCCTCTCGAATCTGCACTTTAATAAACTTTTGCACAATTTGAAGAGTAAGAAATATTTAAATAGTCAACATTTTTATACCCAAAAGTCAAACTATTAAGCTCTATTTCCTTGAGCTGTAAGAACTCGCACTGTCCGTCTTCACATTCCAACAGAAAAAAAAAATGAATTACCTGGTCTTCTCTAACTTCAGTTTGTAAACTTTTAAAATTGTAGGACAAATTTAATACAGGAGAATAAGAAAATTTACTCAACACTTACTATCTAGAAATTTTTATTCAATACTTTGGATGTTCTGTTAAGGCTGAACCCCTCTCCCTAATGCTATTTTCTGCTACTATTTATAGTTTATTTATTACTACAAGCGGTATTTACTTAAAACTAACGTCTTGAACAAATACTTTGCAATGTATTTTTAGTGAAGAATAATCCAATGTCAATCTACTAATAAAAGAAACATTAATAAACTGTACTAGCTGAATTTAACTGCCAACTCCTACAGTATTCTGTATTTGCAGAGAAAGGAAACAGGGATGCCTCATGCAGAATGAGCTTTGTGTTCACTTCTGGTTACATAAGCAATGCTTCTAAAAAGTAAGAAAATCCTAGCGTACTTCCCGCTTAATTGGACAGGTTGCAAAGAAATGAGAAAACATTACAAATATCATAACTTAAAATTAGATTCTTTTGTTATATCCTCTACTTTTGTCATATAAGCAAGAGGACAAGAAGAAATGGCCTCAAGTTGCACCCGAGGATCTTTAGGTTGGATATTAGGAAAAATTTCTTCACTGAAAGGGTTGTGAGACACTGGAACAGGCTGCTCAGGGAAGCAATTGAGTCACCATTCCTGGAGGTATTCAAAAGACACGTAGATGTGGTGCTCAGGGACATGGTTTAGTGGTAGATGTAGCCGTGCTAGGTTAAAGGTTGGAACAGATATCTTAGAGGTCTTATCCAATTTAATGACTATGATTCTTTTCAAACCTTTTTCATATTGTACAACGTAACAGTTAAAGATGTGCACAACCTTCATTTCCTTCTCAACTTATTCTTCTCACCAACTTCTGTGCAGTTTTTTTGTATTTGTTTGTTTGTTTGTTTTTTTTTGGGGGGGGGGGGGGGGGGGGGGCGGGGGCAGGGAGGCTTGTTTGATTTAAATCAGAATCACAGAATGGTGGTTTGGGTTGGAAAAGACCTTAAAAGATCACCTAGTTCTACCACCCCTGCCATGGGCATGGACATTTCCTACCCAAAGTTGCTTAAAGCCCCATCCAGCCTGGTCTTGAACACTTCCAGGGATGGGGCATCCACAGGTTTTCTGGGAAATCTGTTCCAGTGCCTCACCATCCTCATAATAAAGAATTCCTTCCTAATATCTAATTTAATTCTACCTTCTTCCCATTTAAAACAGTTACCCCTTGTCCCATCGCTATGCCCGCTGATAAAGGGTCCCTCCTCAAAGCAGTTTCCAGTTCAGTATCACACACATCATTTTCCTTCATCAAGAAGGTAAGCAGATATGCTATTTTATCCTTTCAGTGTCTTTAATTTCTCACCTTGCACCATTTTAATTAACCCAAAATACATACTGGCTGTAAAAATGACAATCAAATATCTATTTCTCTGGAGGAGATTACCAAGGATCCTTTCTACTATTATGCTGATGAAAGCACAAAACCTGTTGGCTTCATAAATTTTATTATTATGCCTTAATTCAACCAGGGCAAAGGCTTGGCTTAAAACACATGAAAAGGAGAATCTGTTCTACACATTATCACTGACTTGTCCACCAAAAGGTTAAGTTCACCTTAAGGGTGCCCAAAAGGAGCTGTGGTGTCTTGTCCAGTAACCTACTTTAACTTTTCATCTTAAAATATTATATAGACTAGCTAGAGACAATTATATATAAAAACAAATACCTAAATATATACGTAAATATAAAAAAAGCAGAGACAAATATATATATTGATATATATAAAAATATAAATCTAGCATTTCTAGAAATTGATGTATAAGCGATGGGTATACAGATGCAATTTTTGTTGGCAATGCAGTCTAAGTGTTCGCCTTACAATACTTCTTTAGAGATGAATGAACCAAGACAAGAATCTCAGTTCCCAAAACGTGATCTTTTTCTTTTTGAAAGGTGAACTTTACAAATTTGGGGAGATTGGGTAGATGGGGGATTTAAATGAGAATCAAGTTTACAGAAATTGTGCTCCACATCTAAAAGATTTTAACAACATTACTAGCTCTTATGCAGCAAAACAAAGTCACAAACTAAGCTCTCAAGTAAGCCACGTACTTTTTGTCCATTATCACAATGGATATAGATTAGCCCACTCCAAGGAATTACCGAAGGCTTCGTGGCAAGTGATGGATTAGGACTCACCAGAATTAGTGTACGGCTCCTAATAAAAGGAAAAAAAGTTAGTATGATCCCCATATTAGATTGAGCATCTGAAATAGAGCTCACTAGCTCAAGAAAGAATGCATTTTTAAGATAGTAAACAAGTGAAGATGATCTAGAAATATTTTTATTTTTTATTCAAAAAGATTTTTGGGTATTCAATTTACTATTCAGGTTTAGTTATTAGAAGATTAACAATAACAAGTTTTATAAATCAGTTTTATAAGTTTAAGTTTTGTAAACAAGTTTTATGAACTTGTCATTGATGGTTGTATAAGGGGACAGAGGGGAAAAAATTATTTATCATTAACACATATACCCTGTCAGGCCACATAAAACTACATGAATCAGATAAAATAGATAAAATAAATCTTCGATGCTAGTCCACAAGGAAACTACTGTTCAACATATACTGCACAAATTATATCTTAGAAACCAATTCTAGTTTTAGATAAGCAACTTGCTTTCCTTCCTCCCATTCAGAACCACTGATTTTCAAAAAAAAAAAATGAAAATGCTTTTAAAGTTATCAGTGGTTTCTATGATTATTCCGGGTAGCGCAAACTGGAGAGTCCACTCAACTCATTCCCAAGCAGTTACAACCTAACCCAGTCATTCGACCAGTGAGAACGTAAGTTCTGATTTACATGTTCCATATTATATATTGCAAAGTCTTAAATATAAAAGAGAGCAGAAAGAAAGCAACAAAGTTACTTTCTGCTGTCAAACAGACATCAACAGCCTTAAAATACGAAATCAGGATGTTCATATATCCTTACAGAATTGTCTCAATAAATAATGGGTAGGATTTTAGTTTCTATCAGGAGGAAGCCTTTCATTGGCATAGCCAATCACTACATACACAGAGCAACTGCAACTATACATTTTAGATTTTTTTTTTTTTTTATTAAAGTCTCAGCATTTTTCAGAGTCTTTACACGTATGGTACTTACACTCTCCCCCTTTCTCATATACAAGCTGTGTATGTGAGAATATGACTTACTAAGTACACACACTGTCTCAGTTACCCATTGTCACAAACCATTCCATTGTCAAGGAGAAGTGGATAGGAGCCAAGACATCTACTGCAAACTTCATATACAAATCCGATTTGCGTGGAGTCACAAACCACATGCGTCTCAAAGATCACATTCAGCCTGACGACACTACCTCTCAGTGCTTTCATTGCTGTGGAATGGAGCACTCTAGGGAAGAAAAATTTTGCCTAACCACCCTTTCAAACCTTATTCATAAGGGAAGCCCCAGAGACACTTTCTGAAGAACACTCTTGCGGTCTTTCCCGATTCCAACATTCCCTGCTCCAAAAGTGCATCTCCTTTCACAGCACCTACCAACACTCAGCACTGAGACACTTCCCCATGAAAATCTTCGAGCGCTACCAACCGACCTACAGTCGGTAGGGACTCTGAACTTCATTATTCCACATTCAGACAGGTTAGAGGTTGCCTCAATCACATTCCAGTGAACTTGAGAGTTTTAGTCAAGCTGAAACAGGAGGCGGCCTGCTTGATCTGACATGTTCGAACACAGCAAAGGCAGTCCTTCATCTTTGGACTTGCTTTCGCTATCACTAAGGAATCATACCTTCTTTCCTAGGCTAAATCAGTTCAAGAATTCCACACAGCTCCAGCAATCACAGTGCTTATTATAAAAGATTCTGCCTGAATGGCACAACTGCTTTTAGCACTGCAGTGAGATGGTCATGAAAAGCAGAAAACCAGGCAAGTGTAGCTTGCCATGCTTAAGTCAGCCGTTCCCACAGGTCTGTTTCCTGTTTGCAGACCTCCATTCTCGATCCAGACTACTTACTTTGACACAACTTGTTAGGTTTTCAACACATTCTTCTCAAGTGAAAGGAATACATTTTAAAATTACGCAATACAAAAAAGTTTCTTTAATGCTGTCTTCAATTCTGTCTTACTAAAAAATCATTCCTCAGACAGCCCTGAGCCCAAGGGCACAGCGTTGGTGGTATAGTGGTGAGCATAGCTGCCTTCCAAGCAGTTGACCCGGGTTCGATTCCCGGCCAACGCAGTTACAATTTTGGTGAATGGAGTTAAGTCCAGTTGGAGGCCGGTCACTAGTGGTGCCCCCAGGGCTCAGTACTGGGGCCAGTCCTCTTTAATATCTTTAGCAATGATCTGGATGAGGGGATTGAGAGCACCCTCAGTAAGTTTGCAGATGACACCAAGTTAGGTGCATGTGTCGATCTGCTCGAGGGTAGGCAGGCTCTGCAGGAGGATCTGGATAGGCTGGAGCGATGGGCTGAGGTCAACTGCATGAAGTTCAACAAGGCCAAGTGCCGGGTCCTGCACCTGGGGCGCAACAACCCCAAGCAGAGCTACAGGCTGGGAGAGGAGTGGCTGGAAAGCTGCCTGGCAGAGAAGGACCTGGGAGTATTGGTTGATAGTCGGCTGAATATGAGCCAGCAGTGTGCTCAGGTGGCCAAGAAGGCCAACAGCATCCTGGCTTGTATAAGCAGCAGTGTGGCCAGCAGGTCTAGGGAAGTGATTGTGCCCCTGTACTCGGCTCTGGTGAGGCCGCACCTCGAGTACTGTGTTCAGTTTTGGGCCCCTCACTACAAGAAGGACATGGAGGTGCTCAAGCATGTCTAGGGGTCTGGAGAACAAGTCTTACAAGGAGCAGCTGAGGGAGATGACAATATCTATACCATAGCCATGGAGCCCACCAAAATAAATCACTCCAAGCCTCACCACACTTTTACATATAAAGGAAAACTATGAAAAGAAACTTACTCTGGTTCAATAACTCCATGTTGTGGGGTTATAGTAAGGCAGTGAGCTGGCCATGAAAGCTCAAATGTCAGCATCCTATTAGAATGGTTGACAATTTGTACATGCCCAGTATCAGCTGTTCCACCTGTAAAACAAAGGCAGCTACAAACAGCTAACATGTAAAAAACCACAGTAGTATCCAGAAGTCTGAGATGCATCGATTAAGATAAAGCATCTTCTGCCCTTCTGCCCTATTTTTACCTTCAAAATGCTTTAAGATATTTGTAATAATGTATCAAGTATTATAGGTATACAAAACACGTACAACACCTTAACCCCAACAATATAACCACAACTGTTCAAGCCAAGGTTATTGTTCAGGTGCAACATTACATGAAGCAAGATTATTGCTCAAGCCACATTTACAAACATAAACATACTAAGTAGTACAGTTATTTTAGTACTAGAATGTTGTTTTATTAACTTCAGAAAATACTTACTGATAGAAGGAGATGTCAAAATCAAGTGTTCAGGTTTAACAGCCCAAGTCTGTTGAACATCTACTTGATTCTGAATAAGATCATCAGTTTTTACAGGTAATGGAGGACCCTGAGGTCCTTTAACGGGAAGAACATCCAAAGTTGCATTGATATGTCTGACAGAGTTCTCAGATCTGAAAAAATAAGATCGGGTTAAGCAAAAGTAGTAATGAAAATAACTTAGTAATTTTAACAGCCTACTTTTAATATTTTTCAAAATTTAATACTGAAATAAGATGCTCTTCACATGTGTTTTCAGTTTAAATCTCAGTTGAAAAAATGAAGTCAGCAGCTAAATCATGATGCAGCTTTTTCCCTGGATGTTTAGAAGTGGCTTAATATAAGGTACTAAAACAATTATCTTGAGGTGATAGCAAAGTAAATAGCTTTCTCTATACATACTTAGATTAAAAAGGCACTGCAGAGAGAAACGAAGCAGTGCAAGGTATCTTTAGCAGAATCACAGAATACCTGAGGTCAGAAGGGACCTCTGGAGATCAACTAGTCCAACAACCTGCTCAAAACATGGTCAGCCACAGCAGGTCGGTCCAGGCAGCTTTTAAATTTCTCTACAGATGGAAACTTGACAACTATCTGGCAGCCTGTTCCAGTGCCTGACCACCCTCAACAGGAAAAAAAAAGTTCTTATGTTTACATGGAATTTCTTGCATTTAATTTTGTGCCTATTGCCTCTTGACCTCTCACTGAACACCACTGAGAAGACTGGTTCTCTTCTCTACTTTCCCCATCAGGTAGTTATATACTTGGATAAAATCCCGATACCTCCCCCCCCCCCCCAAAGCCTTGTTTGCTTGAGGCTAAACTAACCCAGCTGCCTCAGCCTCTCAATGCAAAACACATGCTCCAATCATGCTCCAAACACATGCTTCCTTATGATCCAGAACTTCACAGTTTTGCTTGCAAAAAACATGGCAGATAAGGTCATATACAAAAGCTAGGAAGTTGCTATTTTGGGATTCAGTGTATTTTCTTAAGTTAAAAGCTTAACTCGCAATAGATTTGATTTTAAATAGTAAAATAGAAGCAGAATTCAGCAATTCAGGGAAAAATAGGTAACTTTTGCTCCATATAGTGTTATGCAAATGTCGCTCTTTTCCCTAATATGTCTACTTTTATTTTGTAAGCCTTCCGAGAATCCTCACACAGCTTAGAACAGAACTAATACCTATGGATTAATCCCTTAAGATAGTGATGAAATTAGAAAGGCAGCCAATTCACACCCACGACACAGGATTTCACAATGGTCATATAAGTAGTTAACAGATCTCTTCTGAGAATTACAGCTTACTTGGAAAGTGAAGATCCTCATGATGCTTAGCCAGTGAATAAATTCAAAACTAGAAGAACTGTTAAGGCTATTAAGCAGGGGGAAAAAAGGCTTGAAAAGTGTCCTGCTTGCTGCTGTGGATACTTGTTTCCAGTCTCTATCTTCACAATCCCACTGTGCCCAACAAACACCTTGCTAGTCTACAAATCTGTCAAGTAGGCCAAAGTGTTCAGCATCTGGAGCTCAACATGCACAAGTGATTCCAAGGCAGTGTGTAAATAAATGTTAAACTGTTAATAATGTTAATTAACTGTTAATAATAAATGCTAAAGTGTTAAATGTTAAAGTGTCTAAATAGATGTTAATCAGGACTAGGTAGGATCCTTTCTTCACTTAAGTTACAGGATCTTGAGGGGAAAAAAGTATGAAGACTCAAGAACCAACTATGCTAATTTGTTCTTCATAGCGTTAATGTTAACCCATATTTATTTTTTATGTATTTTGTTTTTATGCTATGCTATCTTAAGAATTTGGATCTTTCAGTTTTCAGGGCTCCAAGTGCTATAGCAACCTATCTAAATAAAAATAACACACCCAAATTGAAGACCAAGTCTCTGCCAATCCTCCAGAGAAATCCTCAGTAACAGACCACTTCATTTGGTCAGGAGAGGAAGCTTCAGCACCAGTCATTCTTTTGATGAGCTATAGCATACATTACATTGACAGGCTGGCACACGAGCTGGACAAGGAAAAAGCCACTAATCCTTCCGAATATAAACTACTTCCATCACAAAACATCAAAAATTCTTGACAAGGAATGAGGTAGCTATAGTCCTGTAGGACCAACAGGAAAAGCTTAATCAGATGAAGAACAGGAAGCTGCAGATACAGTCTATGATGTCAACTTAAGGAATAGTTTAAAGGTTATCATAATAGTTTAACGGATTACAGAGAAAAACAATGAGAAGAACCACCTATATATTCACTGGGGCCGTTCTCACCATAGAGGCAGCTCTTTAACTTGTGGAGCAAGTCGTTTTCCGTTACTGTCATTAAAATCTTCATGATTTCAAATGAAAGGAGCCACATTTCAGTTGGGCACTATCTGAAAGTTATCCTTATAGTTACATTACCTGTTTGATTCCAGATGACGTCCAGGAGATTGCTGGAAACCATCCCGATCAAAAACGAAACATCCAACCACAGTAAGAATGACTTTTCGCATATTTGCATAGAAAAGACGGATGTCACTTGTCCCCCGTGGGATATCGCACACTATAAGAATAATAGACCAATTCGAGTAAGAACAAATCAATAATATTCAGAAATTGCACAGAGATTTAGGATATAATCCTAATTAATAATCTGTTGGCTAACGTATTACAGTTCAAAAATGGCTTATAACAAGTTTACTTACCAGGCACAAATCAACATAAACATGAGATGCAACAAATATAAATACACAAAAATTTTAACTTTTTAATAATGCCTATTTTCCACCTTTATGCAAACAGTACATACTAATCTTATTCTACACCCAATTAAAGTTAAAATTTACCTTCTTTTACCCTGACAAATACAATTAATAAATTCCAAAGGCTTCATAGAGACTCAACTTTTAAGAGAAGTTATTTTTCAATTACTCAATCTATTCAATCCAATGCCTCGTTATTTAGTTATACCTGTAAATATCCAAAAGCCCAGAAATGTCAGCATATGATTTAAAAATAATTGTTTCATCAAAATTATTAATAACCTAGTCAAAGTTTACTCCTTTGCTTTAAGCCACTTCATGTTAAATGGACAGAATGAAGAAGTGAACATTTCTCACAGAAGATACATTTGATCCATTATTGCTTTTGCTGAATAGTAGATATCAGGGCAAATTGTTAATAACTGTATGCAAATCTACACATCTGCACTTCAGTAACGATAAGACAGTAATAACTACTGTAGAAGCACTTTTAGTTAAAATTTACATGCAACCAGAAACTTGTTAACAAAGCCAAGTCTTTCAGAAGGATGTCTATCAGAATGTGATTTTGGAAGCAAATTATTTATTTATTCTGCCATATGTAATGCCATTCAGCATGGAAATACATTCATCCTATAGGATGACCATTATTTCTACTCCATTAACTTCTGTTCTCTCTCCACACACACCTTGTTCCTTGAATTCCAGTTGTTTGTTCCTCAAATGCCCCTCACCTTCAGCCCACGCGTCCCACGCCCCGTCGGCAGTAACCCCTCTCAGTCTGGAAGGTGATCCCCCAATATCCTCTCCAGCTGACCCACTGTGGGCATTGCACGGGGCCATGAGGCTGATGGCTCCCCTGGGACAGCCCTAGGAGAGGCCAGGTCTCCTTCTTCAAGCACATTACTGGGGTTCGCCACCTGCCTCTGAGCTCCTCGTGCTTGTGGAGACAGGCTGATTGTTCTTTGATGGCCATGGGAACAGCAGGGGCAGGATATTATTGGGCTCCCCCACCTGCCATTGTTCCTCTATGCTCCTGTGCCCCAATGACATTGACACTTAGGAATGCCTGTAAAATTCTAGTTCTCTTAGGAGTACGCATGCTGCCTAGTCTAATGGCACTGTTACATATACCACACTGATGTATCAAATGAGCACCATGATGACAAACTGACAATGCACTGTTTCAAATGCTAATGTTAGTACATAGATCTGGGATGACAAGAAGGCAAGGAAGGGCTTTAAGTTTATAACACTGTTAACAAAGAGCAAGAAAAACCTACTTTGTTTCCCTAAGAGCTACTCTTCCAGCACCCCTCCTCAAAGGCTTATTTGCAGTACAGTATTACATTTTTCTTTTGAAAGTTCATAGGCTTACCTTCTGTCACAAGCTGTTCCCCTTGAAATTCTTCATCAAATACAATGTTTCTCAATATGCTGTTTTCAGGGACTATGTGTTTTGCTACCTCAAGTTCACACATCATAGCTCTGTTACAGATGAGAAACCAGAATCATTAAATTATTCAAAGTGTTGGAAGCATCAGTCTGAAAAGATGGCTAAGATTGTAAGAAACCAGCATCATTTTAACTTTTATCATTTCTGGAATATCTAAGGTAGGCTGATTTGCTATCAAAATGATCACACATGCAGCTATTTCATGAGCTTTTTATTGAAAGTTATATGGTTAAATTCAACTAGGTTTAATACTTCATTTGAATAACAATAAATACAATGACTTTCATAAAGTTTCAGAGAATGACATTTAAGAGCAATTGTGAAAGACTCATTCACTTAATGAAATTTTGCACTGGATGATGATCACCAGCACCTTAGAACTCTGCCTATTTTCAACATTTCGCATGATCATTACACACCATACACAGCACAAGTCACTTTTGTTAAACGCAGAGCATGCCATTCAATTTTTGTGCATTGACATTATAGAAATTCAAATATAAATACAGTAATATAGCCTCTACTTAAGCTAGGTAAAACATAACAGACACTAATGAAATCTGTAGAATTGTTGCTTTAAAAACTAAATCTACAAATGTATTGGAAAAAAGGGATACCAAAGTAGAAGACAATTCTCGACGGAAAAAAAAAAAGCAAAAATCCTCCCCCAAAGATAATACATTCAAATTCAAGAAAAAAAAATTAAAAAGAAAACCCTTACCTAGGATTGTAGCTACAGTATGTAAACTAAACAAAAAACCCAAACCACCACAAACAACGCCCCCTCGCCAAACAGCCTACCAGATGCAAGACTTACTGGATCTCCCCATGTCATCAAGGTTTGCTGTTTTGTGCTTGCCTTTTTGGAAGCATGTTAAAGCCATACCTGCGGCAGCATAAACCTCTAGCTTTAACATTTCATTAAACATCTCTCTACAGAACAATAGCAAAGTACATCTTACCTACGATACTGCTGCCTGGAAATTTCATCTCCACAGAAAAAACACACTGTTGATAACAATGTCTTTGCTCTAAGTAAGTTATTTTCCTTTTCCATGGGATTCCATGTTACAGTAATCACCTGATAAAAATAAATAGACAACATATTTTGGAAAAAAGTCTTAATTTTCCAAACATTAGTACTAAATATAAGTCAAAGTTAAATGAGAATTTAATGAAGAACCAGTCAGACAGACATTTTCATTAATCACATTTATATTAATCAATAACACATTCAAAATCAGGTAGCCTACTTACTTTGTATGTTCCTTCTCTTAGTACAAACTTCTCTGGAGACACCATCATTACCTGAGGATCCATAACTGTTTTTGTCTGTAGGTTTGCAAAGCACAGTGCTTTAACATAAGCAGCCCGAGAACCTGTATTTCTTATGCGGAAGGAAACTGTACTTAATCTTGAAGGCAATAATCCATCCAGTGTTAACATGTAACTGTCTGATAGTTTCTTAACACTTTCTAAAATTACGTTGCTAGTTCCTCCATATCCAGATAAAGGTATCTGGGGAAAAAATAAAAAGCAGTGCTTCAAATTAAAGCCTTACTAAAGCTTCTGTAAAACCATGTTAAACTATACAAAGACATACAGCAGAACAACTGAAAATGATTAAAATGTAAACTGAAAAGACTTTCGAGAAATAAAGAAGCTTAAGTTCATTTAACCTGTTTCAAATTCTATTGAAAATTAATTTAAGGCCTATCTATAAAAGCAAAGAAGTTCAGATTTTTGGCAGTTCTGGAGTTAAAATCTTGGGCTACTTTTATCATAGCACATAAAATCTTGCTTCTTTCTTCACACATGGAAAAAAGTGCATACAAAGTTAAGGCTGCTCAACGTTTAAATTCTAAAATGTAACAGCTGTATAATCTTTTAACAAGTATACAGATGCGCATCGTGAATATCTTGAAAAGTTTTGTCTTTGACAGAAACAGATACACAGTGTTATACTTTCAACAAATTCAGAAAAAAACTATGTGCAGAATTACTAGAATTTAGGTTAGGACTCTTACAGTAAACTTGATTCCTGGCCGTGATCGAATCCCCAGCTGTTTGATTTCCAGCTTTGCAAAGAAGAAAGTTACACGAGTAGGTGTAAACATCAAGTATATATTAGTGTCTTCTCTGGGACGGATTTTGAGTTCCCAGCTACTAGTTAGGCGCTCTTCTGATCCAAATATACTCTGCAGCTATAAAAAAAAGAAGATACCAGAAATAAGCAACTACAGTGAAAAGGTGTATACTAAAAAGACTTACTTCATTAACAACCCTAAATTAGCTTCATCAAAATCTGAATTAACTAAGTTGACAATGGCAGATATTTAAGGTTGCAATACTTAAAAGAAAATACTAGGTTCAAGATGCTTTATATTCTCACAGTGAGCACACCAGCACCTCTCAGTTTAGATCACAGAACTCCTTCCTTTCAATCCCCAATACAGTGTGTAAGGCTGAACTTAAGTAGTGCTACATTAATTCTCTCAGCTAAAGCTTTTAGTTATCAGATCTGAAGACTGGGGGACAAAGGGATATAAATTTATGAGGACTATATAACAAAAATTCCATAGTTACAATAATTCTGAAGACTAATTCAAGTTTCTCCTTCACCCCTCTCATACACACAGTCCCTTGGAGTAAATCTGGAATCCTTCCTGCAAGAAGGACCACTGAAGGATCACTCCAACAGTTATTGACTTTGTTGTGCTAGGGCAGTTTGAAGAGCTGTAAACCGAGCCCCAGTTTGATGCAGCCTTGCATCAGCTCTCCCTAAGGTTATCAGGGTAGCTCCGCTACCATATTCATCTGGGCAGTCTCAAAGTAGATACGCAGCTTGTTAGTCGCTGACTTTTTTTTTATTATTATTTTTTTTTAAACACAAAGGAACAAGCACTTCAGGGCAAAGACAGCAAGCTACAGACAAGATCCAGAGACAAAACACCTGTTTGGTTAAAGCATCAAGTCTGTAAGAAGCCACAATTTAGCTGTGAAGACATTGATTTTAGGAAAATAAATAAATAGCACTTTGAGTTCATTGAGCTCAAAATAAAGTTCTCAAAATATCTTGAAAGAAATTATGTATAGATACAGTCACAGGAACACTGTTCTGAGAAGGCACCAAAAGGTTACGGAGATACAGCAGCAAGGAACTTGCTAGAACTCTCCAACTACTCTAACCCAAAGTGATGGCTTACCGATAAGGACACTTTCTAAAACAAGTCTAACCAGAAGTTTGTCCTATAGAAGTGCGAACCACAAGCTTTAGGTTGAGCTGGGAGATCACTTCTTTTAAAAGAAGTGAGAACAGTTTAACCAGCCCCTTCACAAGTTTCAGCACAGCTGGACAGCGGTATCCTAATACTCCTTTCAGTAAAAGAGCCATTTGCTCCTCTGGCTCTATCAATTAGTTTCGTATGATAGTCACTCAGGAAGAATGAACAGGCACACCAGACACAAGTATGAGCTCTTTAATTAAGCAGCCATGTCTCAGCTGCATTAAGTATTAAACTACTTAGCAGGTTCAAGCATTCTTTAGAAAAACTGTGGGCAGGGGGGCAATAATGTGTAATTACTGACTCCAGCTAGAAGAAAAAAACTTGGTTTCCACAGTTTCCAATTTATTTGGAGTGTTAATTCTTTTACAGTCCTCACTGGCCAATGCACTCCTGGGCTACCTGCTCATCCTCTTAACTGAGGCCTACAGTGTTATTAAAGAGAGGCACAAAAAATTATTTTGGCAGTTAACACTGCCAGGAGATTTTCTGGTTTCTGTTCCTGTTGTAACCAACAACCTACCAAACAATTCCATCCAGATCACCTTTAATGCGCAGTAATGGAACTTAAGCCACACTGGCTAAAACCCTCTCAGACTGTTGGAGAATGAATATAAGTTTAGCAATGACCCACAGAAAACCAGCCACCCTTCAAAGGAAAGGCTACAGATGAACCAGTTAATAACTGGGAGCTGAATCTGCTGATAAGCACAGGAAAAACATCTCCAGTACTTCCAGAATTAAAAAAAAACAGTCTCTGATGTCCAGAATTCCATACAATTACCAGGACATCTGATGCCTCATTAGTTACAGATTTTCTCTTTTGTGAAATCTGAAATTCAAAATCTATTTGGCACATTAAATATGTCACATTCCTAGCCAAGCAGCGTCACAAGTCTATCAACATTTCAGAGCATGTCTGACTCCTCTCTGTTACGATTGGTCAACCCAAGACAGAGATGAGCAAGGTCCTGGTGCCAAGATGGAACAGAGCACCAGCAGAAAAGGGAACACCACTCCAATTTTGATCACCACCACCTTCAGTCAAGCAGGCAATGCCACAAAGAGCTATGTCAACAGCCTGGTCAAGAGTACTGCCAGAATTTAGTGGGTGCTTCAGAGACATCCTTTACCTGTAAAACAGAATCTGAGTAGGATAACAGCCTAATTCATGAAATTGTCCTTTTGTGCTGGCACGACAAGTCAAATTGTACACAGCTTGAGGGTACATCCACTAATATAAAGAAATGGGACATAGGTTGGCAGATTGAACACGACCACTGCACAGGACCAAAAGAGCAATCAAAATCCTTATCAGTGCAGTACAAGACCATATGATGACCCAAAATATCTCTTTGAAAAGACAGCCAGAAAATTACAGATATTTCCCCATCTTAATATATGCTTACTGTGTGAAATTCCATCCAAAGTAGACAAACTATTTTCAATTGTGCCATTCCACTGAGCTAGTATAACTATATATTAAACCTTTAACCCCATTCAACTCTTCTGGACTGAAAACAGACTAGTGAGTGAGCTGCTATTCTAAAATAGCAAATCCAAAATTCACTTTCTGTGATGAAATTTATTTGCAGAGATCCTCTACAACTTGATTTCTAATCTAGCTTAGCTACCACTGAGCAAGAACTACAAAACAGACAAGTTTTGACATTTTTATTATAAACTTATCCTGATAGATAACAAATACTGAAGAGAAATTTTCTTTGCGGTTACCTGAAAGCAGTCCTGATCCTGGCCTCTTATCACCAGTCTTAAATGCTGAGTCACAGATGGAGAGTTATTTCTTAGAGTTAACTTCTGCTGGCTGAAAAAATACAAATTCAGTTATACTTTGCAGCAGATATAAATTAACTATATGTATTTATTCATGGAAGCAATGTAAATGGGACAATTGAAGCCATTTCATAAAAAACATGACCTCCTGGTACAACAGAATGTATTAGCTAGAAAGTTACTTCTATATTCTCAAACAGACTTTACAGCATTATACATCATTACACGTTGGTCCTCATACAGCAGAAAAATGTGTGTGTATATATATATAGTTTTTCTGAAGTTTAAGTATTGTAAATAGCAACTTGAACTATCAAAGAACACAGCAGTTGTGTCAATACCAAAATTCCTTTAAAAATTCAAAAAATGAAAACCATTTTAAGACAGAAATGTTATCAGATTATCCAGAACCACTCACTTATGCAAAAGCAGTCTTGTAACTAGCACAACCCAGATTCATTGGAACAGTGGTAGAGAACTAAATTAAGGATAACGTTTCCTTTTCATGTGCTCTTCAATAGGATTGTACCACAGGAAGTTATGGCCACTTGGCAGGATGAAGCTGATCAAAAAGCATTTTTTCCCCTCTGATACGTCCTGGCATTGACCAGGCTTCCAAGTACTCAGATCCTTCTTCAGAGGTAGGAAAACTCTCCAGCAAGAGGAGCTAGTGCCTTTTTTGCTTTAGTGAGTCAAAAACCAATCAACATAACGATCTAATAAGCCCCAAAGCTGGTAAAAACAAGAGGAAGGATTTTGCATTTAGAGCAAACAGGAGGGAGAGAGACAAAAGCCTCTCCTCAGTTTTCAGCAGCATACGCTGTTTTGTACACTACTGAAACAAAAATTTTAAGAAGTTCAGCTTCCTAATAGTTTTTGAGAGTCAAAACTACTTTTCAGGATGAACAAAAAATAGAGTTGAGAAAATCATTCCAAAACACAAAACAACAAAACTACTATTTTAGAAATCCACTATCGTGACAAAAAATACATCTATCAGAAGTGGTTCTATGGGTCACTTTAGAATGGTAACTGGTAACATCCCAGGGAAGTGGTGGAGTCACCATCCCTGGAAGTATTTACGGAAAGGTTGGACGTGGTGCTTAGGGACATGGTTTATTGGGTGACATTAGTAGTAGGGCAATGGTTGGATCATATGATCTTGGAGGTTTTTCCAACCTTAATGATACTATGATTCCTTGAGAAGTTCAGTATTAGTACGAAAGTGCATTAGTCCCCAAAGTAATACTTAGTAGAAGTCCAGAGATTTGCAAAAATTGCAATCTTGACACACAAAAGAAGCAATAAAGTATATCTCAACAATTATGAAAAGTTTTACTGAATCTTGGAATAGTGAAACTGGAATCTTGAAACTACATAAAAATTCAGACAAGAACTAGCCTGAAGGATAAATAATCATGGTTTAGGGATGCAATGGATTCTCAGTCACCAGTGGTTTTAATATCAGAACACAATCAAATTCAAATAAATTCAGGGAAGTTCAACACTGTGCTATTCAGACTGTCATTACCAGACTGGATTCTTCTAGACTTAATGAATTGAAGAAAAACAGATATTTCTAGCAGGAGAAAGTCGTCATAAGAACTAATAGAATGTTTCCATCTTATCCGGAAAATATTTTCGATTACATTTCTACTTACATTACACACAAGTCTTACAGAATCAGGTATTATTTAAACAAGAACTAAAGGCTCTTGAATAAAGAAGCCTTAAACAAGATCACAATTAGTTTCCAAAAATTTATTGTCCAAAAATAAAATTTGTAATATACTGCTTCTCTCACTTGTGTACAAACAGCTTAGCTTATCACCTGTGGATTATTACGTGAACAGGAACAGTACAGAAGTTGTGCTGCAAATAGCATGATATTCTATATTATATTGCACTTACTTATTTTAAGTTTTACTTACACTGATCCTCCAAGTTTTACTCCTCCCCAAGCAATGAACTGCTTGTTCGAGAGAATGGGTGGGATGTCTGAGCAGCTGGCAGTTGTAGACACAGGTCTATTTTCCACAGACTCCACCTCACCTTTCATCACCACTTCATACTGAGGCCCAGATGGCAGAACAAGGATTTTCAAAACACTTTAAAAAATAATTAAATAATTTTTAACTCAATCACAGAACAAGATTAGCTGGTGAAAATAAAACATAACTGAAAAAAATACTGTAGATAGGCCTTTTTTAACTACCTTCTTGAGGAGAAAATGCACTTTTATTTTACTAAGCATGGCAGAGCTTTTAAGTATGACAGAACTTAAATCCTTCAGGCTACAGGCATGTGTGCCGCACGTACCTCATACTGTCGTCTGAAGTGTTTCATCTGGGCATGGCTCAGTTGAGTGTTTCAGAGACTACAGCTAAAGAAAATATTTTTTCCCCTTGCTGATTTCTGATTATTTTGACAGACTAACCTTGGAGAGAAACCATGAAGTCTGGTTGTCTCTTTGTACAGTACAGAAATGCCTTTTGTAATGCTTGTAAAGTTTCAGTGAAGTTTCACAAGTGCAATACACCCAGGAGTTTCAAAATTCCATAGCATTTTAAACCACAAAAATCAAGGTTCTCTCTTCAGTTTGTTTCCTGGGACAGTGTGCCTATGGATAAGGCTAGCTTTTCATGACAGAGCCTCTATGCGGCAGGACACAAGCACAGTGTGGATGACTACTGCCTTCTTCAGACAAAACAGAGAAATAGACAAATGAGAGCATCAAGGGTACAGATTTAAATAATGAATTAGAATGAAATAGGCTAGTACTGAATAGAAAATTTGGACCAAACTATCAAACAAAACTGGGAGGGAAAACTAAACAAAAAAAAGAAAGCAGAAGAACAAGGAAAGCCAAAGTGCCACCTAAGTAAAAAAAAGACAGAAAATCAGCAGAGAAATAAAACAAGAAAACTGAAGTATATACAGGGAAGGAAGTAAAGATTGAAATTACCTAACCAATGATACAAGGAACAAGAAACAAACATTCAAAAAAGCAAAAAGAGGAAAAAAGCCATTAGAAAAAAAGGCAGAAAGCAGTAAGGATACCAAGCTCACAAGGAACAGGCTGAAGAATTTGCTATAGCACAGACCCACTTCAAGCCAGGAATGAAACTCAAGAACTTCTGTCTAGCTGTCCTTGAATTCCTGTGATGCCTACTGACAGTCCTGTATCCCACCAGCAGGGAACAGGAATTCTCATTACTGCTTTAGATAGTTTAGTAGTCATTTGGCAGCATTTGCAAGTGAACTTAAAAGGTTCTAACGCTGCTGAGCACCTAGAGGCTGTAAAGCAAAGCAGTTATGCACAAGGCCACAGGAAAGCACAGATCAATCACTTCGCATGCCTATCCATTAGGATCATACTGTCATTAGCACAGAACTCAGCTTTTAATTTAATGCACTGGGTATGCCCAATTAAGCTAGATAGTGAAGCTGAACATATTTTGGACAGATTTTGTCTATCCTTGCTCTATTTTAGAGGAAGTTTTATTATAAGCTATACTTATTAAACTGTTATTATTTATACTATTTACTATACCATATATACACTATACTATTATTTATACTAAACTAGTATTTATTAAACTATTTTAAAACTATATTTATTATAAACTATATAAACTATTTATATATAAGTGTAATTATTCATATATTTTCCATTCGTAAGTTAAATACACACATTAGGATTATACAAAATTTACGTAGTAACCTCTGTTCAGTTACAGCAGCCAAAATTAATACTTTTGATGATCTCTGCTTCAGGTTTTCAGCTGTAGAACAGAAAAATTATTTCCCTTGACTCAACTAGATGAAGGAAAGGGAAGGTACTGAAGGGGCTGCACAAGTTAAGTATTTTAAAACTTTGCTGTACTTTAGAAGCAAGTACCACAAAAGGTACTGAGGGAATTACTGTTTTTTGTTTTGTTTTTAAAACAACAAGTTTCAAGATAGCTGCTGATTTGTGACAGGGAAAATTGCCTAAATGTTAAGCTATGCACAGCAAACGAGGCAGGGAATCTATGGAACAGGCGATGCTTAGCAAAAATCTAGTCATGAATGGGGAACCAAGAAAGCAACGCAACGTAAAGTTCTCTCCACAATGTCCCCTGCTGGGGAGACACATTTGTTCATGACCATAAGGTTGAAAGTAACCATTTAAAATAGGCAGCATAAAATCAGTTATGTTACCTTTGTATAGACATTACAGTTTTTGGAAAAAACATCACAGTCACTTCTCGTTCTTCTTCAGGAAGAAGGAAGAGATCGCCAGGTTCAACAGCAAAGCAGCTGTCCTGATTTGATGTCTGAAGGTGAATGGGGGGACAAATGGGGAAGGTTAATTTAAGGGCAGTAAATACTTTTAGAACATACAATGCAATCTGGCTGTCCCTCTGTCATACATGCAATTCAGATAGCTTAGATATACCTGACAGCTTCGGAACTTTTTCACACTATCTCACACAAGCTAAATTCTTCCAACAGTTGGACAGCATAAATATCTCTAGCAGAAGACAACTGTGCATACAACAGTAAAAGAGCCACGAGGAGATTTAAAGAATTGAATAGTAACTACAACGTGGCAATGATACACTACTAGCTAAGTAACAGCACTAGCCTCAACATAGGGTACCAACTCTTAACATTACATTAACGTAAGTTTTGTGGCACTACTCATGCACCTATCTCCATGGCCTCTGTTCCAAGAAATTTTGTGCTCACAGCCATCTACTTTGTTTTATACTCATACATAATATATGTATAACTAAAATAGGACCTAACTGCTCCTTTTTTTTTTGACCTCAAAGTGCTAGTTTCAAATGTGTCATTACCCTTCAGTATGGGACCAGACTCTCCAGGGATTTTCAGACAAATTATAGTAAGGTGAAAAGAACGTATATACCTGAAAAGAACTCAGCTTCATACCTAACTTGGCAAGCTGTCTATAGAAAACTAATGCAGCTTTATTAAAAAAAAATAAAAAACATTTACCAATGCTAATATTCCTACTTGTTCTAAAGAAACTCTACTTCATGAGCTAATTAACATCAGCTGTGTAGTGCAGGATTCACTACTTCTACACATTATAAGTTTGTTAAAAATCTATTCATTAACATACCTAAAAAGTATATTTGTTAAAAGAAATATAATCAAAGCTGAGCAACAAAATTCTCATCTGTTTTTTTCCAATTGTACAAACTCATCTGTTATCTTTCATTCTCTTTATGTCAACTTGTAAACCAGTTAAGCTAGGATCTCAAGGCTTAACTATTTTTTCCAAATACAACATTAATGGCACAGAACACATGATTTCAAGATGGAGAAGCCAGCCTACCTTAACTTTCAAGTATACACCAATGTTTCCAGCATTTTTCAATGGCAGCTGCTGTTTGGCTGTTGAACCCACAGTAGTAGACAGATGTATTGTCTGGAAATGGAAAATTGTGTATGTATGTGTGTACACATAAATATAAAAATATAAAATATAATGTATTATAAAAACATATTACTGGAAGAAGCAAACTATTCTTAGAACATACTTTGTAAATACATGCAAACCTGTAAGTCCTTTGGAGCATGTATCCTCGCTGTTCCAGCTCTTGCTCGAAGAGGAATACTTTTAATCACACTGCTAGGTCCCGGACTATCCAATTCCACATCGACTCTTGCCAAGAATTCATCTGCTGGACCCAAGGGATCTAGGAACAACTCCATCAATCACAGAACTCAAGCAAGTATGCTAGCAGCAGAGGCCATTCCTATGGACGTGTTGATCAGTAGCTGAACTGAGACACCTTACTCTCAAGTGGGGATATTGATATAAGCTCTCCCTATCACTCTGACAACACGCAAACCTACAGGTAAAGTCTCACAGGATGTTATTTAAGATTTTTCCCTTTCTGCCAAATATGGCTGAAATTTTCTAAAGCAAACCAAAAAGCATACTAGCTAAACTAGCTGATATGCTATTTCTCTGAGGAATCCAGGGGAAAAAAAAAGATTTTTTTTTTTCAAATTTCTCATCCATATTGCAGCATTTTCTTAAGCGATTATTTAATTCCTCTCAGCAAAAGAAGAGGGAATTTCACACATCTTGAAGTAGATAACCACTTTATACAGCCTGATATGGAAATGTAAGTACCCCTGTTAACATCTAAAAGATTAAGACATAGAAGTATGCCTTCTCCTTCAGGTACTAAATTTAAACATGATACCCAAAACATTAGGACACAAACCAAAGACTGTTTAATTTCAAATTTGCAGCCTGTTTCTACAATTTTAACATGTGCATACATTAAAAGTCAAATTTGTTTTAGTTAAAAATGAAAATCAAATTACTATACCTGAACAAGAAATTTGTTTCTTAGGTGCATGGAAGAGAACCCAAACAGTTAGAGCTTCAGGATCCTGAAAAAGAAATTGGTTGACTCATCTCATGGAGTAGACAGATTTTGAAGAGAAATATAATGAAACTTGTAGCAATAAAACACTACTCAAATAGGTAGGCTCTGTAGAGATCATTACTGTGAATTCAGATGTTCAGAACTCATTTCAGACAGTAACAGTGAGAATCAGTCAACTCAAACTACTTACTTGTCCATCGTAACTTGCATGGATGACATGATTTACAACTGATGGAGCTGCTATCTGAGAAACCGTATCCATTTGGAGTGACTGCTCACTAGGAGGATTAACTGGTGCCTTGGAAAACGTGAAGCAACGCCAAGCTACTGCATTCTGTCCACAAAATAAAGTTTTGAATGTATTAAAACTCTTATTGTCACTAACAAGAATACTGACAGAGCTGAGAAATGGAAAGCCATCTCTAAGCAGTAAAACTAGTCTGGAAAAATAATTAGAGATTAGCCTGTAGTTTTAGTTGGTATGCTACAGTCCAGAAAACATTCTGAAGATAGTCAGAAATCCTTCTGCAGTAAAAGGAGACAATCATTAGTGGAAGGCTTCGAGAAGTTTGGCTACGCAAGGCCAAACCTGACCAGTCACTGGGGAGATGATCCAACCTTAATATAAGGCCAGTCCTTCCCCTGCTGTCCCCACATAAGGGAACAAGACAGCACAAAAAGCAGCCAGTCTAGCCACCAACGCAGAATCTGCATTGCATCAGAGACGCAAAGGGGAGCATGTTGTAGCCTACAATGCAGGGCATTCCTGCCTAGTGGGAGAGAGCAGGCAGAGTCTCACTCTCACTCCTGCAGAGGAACACAGGACTTGTTCAACTTGCTGTGAAGCAAGGCTGCTTGTTTCAGTCATCAGCTTCCACTTGAATAGTTCCATCTTCTCTAAAGGAAGGTTTAGGCAACACCATTCTTTCGCTATCTGCTCAACTACTGACTCAAATCATGCAACACCTGGACAGATTGTGGCTGTGCTGATTTACAAAAGGAGGGGGGAAAAAAAGAGGTTCAACTTTTTCCAGAAGCGCTTTTGTTGGTACCATTACAGCTGAATCAGATTACCACCCAGTGAAAATTATTTCCTTACTAACTTTAGACTCCTTGGGATTTTTCATCTAGTGTCAAGGGCATATTTCTCATTTACATACACACCACAAGGGGTTTTATTAAAATTCAGTATCACAAGAAGTTAACTTTCACATACAAGATGCTTACTGTACTTACTGCATTAATAATCAGTCTAATTGGCACAAAAGCATGGGTTTTGTTGGTAAGTTTTAGTGGAAGAGCCTTCCAACTGCCAGAAGTCAAGTCACCAAAATCCAGATAATCTTGTTTTCCTGTTTCCACCTGGTTTTAAGGCAAAGCAGAAATCATAAGGATGGAAAAGCACCAAAATGCACCAGCATACAAAAGCAGCAGGACACTACATTACGTTAACTGTAACATTTTAGCTAGTTAAACTTCAGGAAAATAACTAAAGAGGGGTTAATTTTGTTTCTATAAAAATACTTTGTGTTGTGATCTGTAGCAAAATACAGCTTTTATTTGGTACACTTTACCATCTCAATAAGATAACAAGATATGTAGAGGTATAGTATGGTTTACTTTTAATTTAAAAATGGAGCAAGTTTGAATGAAGAACATGGACAACGATGGATTTTGTCAAACTACTTATGAAAGTTACATTGAAAGTTAAATTCAAATTAACTAAGTATGAAAATAGTGCATCTATTCCTATATATTCAACTAGAATATCATTAAAACTTGTTTAAAATGCTTACTTAGGCCAAGTAGGTTAACAGTTCAGGGTAACATGAAAAAAATTGTTAGCTGTGATTAATATACTGACAATTTGACTTTTGTCAGCAAGGTCACAGACAACCACATAATTTGCTGAGACACCTCCAAAAGTAGCATCATGCACACTTCTGCCTGACCAGACTCTTAAATGTGCAACTGCACAAATCCAAATTTAGTTCTTAGAGTTAGTATACTACCTCCCATCTAGCTGTTTTTTACGGTAAGACAGATGATAAAGCATTCCATATACCCATTTATTTTTAATTATGAACTATTCTGAAAAGATTCTCTACAGCCATAAATAAACCCAAAGGAATAACTAACCATGACAAAACCCACTTCATGTAATTAAAAAATGAAAAAATAAAACTTACAATTGGAATGCTTTTCACTATGTTTTAATGCTAAATGATGTCCAACACAGTAGGTAATGTATACTGAAAAAGCATTAGATGTTAAAGACCTCATCCATTCTTTTAATAATGAAAAAGCAGTACTGTTTAATTATTTTCACAGTTGTATATGAATTCTTCGTGTTCAGCTAGGTGTTCTTCCATAATTAAAACTTCCTAAGTAGTTATAAGTTTCTAAAAAATATTCTTTTATATTCCCTACCCATCCCTAACATAAGAAATTCTAGGTTCCTTTGAGGAACAACTTCACATTCCTATTCTTTGTCAGAGCCATTAAAGTATTCATAAAATTCCAATTAAAAAACGCAACTGGCTACTTACTTCTAAATGAGGATTTTCAGCAACTGCTGTCAGAACTACCCTACTTGCCAAAGCTTCTGCCTGAACGATTGTCTCAGCATCTGCAGAAACTGGCCAAGATGAAATGCTGAGAATACACTGAAAGATCCCCGAATGACAAGGTAGGAAAAGTATTTTCAGGTCATCAGTAGAATGGGGTCCTATGATAGTTTTGTTCTTGAACACAAGACATTGATATTTCGCAGGATCCACCTGAAAAACAAAATCTATGTCAATTTCAACAAGCCTTTTGCTGGAGGACAGCTTCTTTCAAATTACTATATTCGTCTGGCACCACTGCTCAACACAAACATCCTGTATGTGGTTTTGTTCAACATTAATTCTTGCATCATCATAATTACATCCCACTTCCATCTCACCCAACTGTAGGCATTTGTTTTAAAAGTTAGATTAGTCAGCCTGAAAGTTGCTGGGGTTTCCTTTCCAGCATCTACTAGAAGATTAGGATTGGGATTATAGTATTTATTATTTTTGAAAAAGAATTTAGAAGTAGAGTTTTGATTTTGGAAAAAAATTAATCAGCAAAATAATTAAAAGAAACCAATTTTACTTGGTGCTTTTGGCCAAAGATGGGAGGAAGAAGTGTGGGGGAAGATTAAGGGAAAGGTTGATAGGATGGAGATCAGCAGTAAATCCTAGCCTTAGTTTTTTACTAGCCTAGTAAATCCTAAAGTTTCTGTTGAACATATTCATATATAATTTGTAAGCAGGAGTGACCATCTGCAAGTCATACTCTGTGCATCTCAAAGGTAACCTGACTGAAAAAAAGAATTTTCATTACATTGTGCAGCAGACAAATTGAATGCGTGTATTTCTTCATGTAAACGATTGAGATGTGACTGTCCATTGTAAAGTAATTTCATAAAAAAAATCACCACCTAGTACAAGAGAGTCTGAGTTCTGAACAGTTGCCTAAGATCCTATTGATACTGAGCAACTATGAAAATGTAAGAAAATAAATCAAACTTCCATGTACATATACATCTACACATACACAAAAACAGACTTGTGGATTAGTGATTTTGTTTGTTTTTATTTCTTAGGAGGAAATGACAATAAAACCAGAAGTCATTCTCCTGGAAAAACATGTGCTACACCTGCTAGAAAATAAACATACCAAGAAATGATGCATGGATCCGTATGTACAATATGCTTATATATTACAGCTTCTAACTCCCACAAAATGAATTATTGTCTTATCTCTTAGTAAAAAGGACCAGTAAATAAAAATTGCATAGAACCTACAACTGAACTGAACTATGGACGTCCCTAAACAATTTCAAAAGATTAGCAAGATAGAGAACAGTCCACTGAGAGCTATGAGCAGAAATAACACCTAGCTCCTAAGTTCCCACGTGTCCAGTTGTCAGAAGCTCAAAGCATACTATGCTTGTCCTGTTGCCGTATTCTCCTCTGCGAAGAGTATTCATCAGTGGAGGAAACAGTACTGGTAGACTTTTAATCTAAGTCACTGGCATGCTCTTGAGATCTTTTCTGTCTGGAACTATTACTGTGCCGACAAAAGTAAATGAAAAAGTCCAAGATATCCAGTCTATGGTCTACAAGATACATAAAACCCACAGTCATCTAGCTTGAAGCCTGCTCCAAGTCTTTCTTATCCTGTCACACGAGATTCAGAGATTTTGAGAAAAATGGGAGCAAACTCCAAAAACTATATTAGAAAGCATCCCCAGAGAGGATAGTTGCTGCATTTCTAGGGATAATTTCTTTTCCACACAAAGATGGGAACGAATAAGTAGGAAGCTACACAACTTAACACAATTTACACGTGCAAAATAATTTTAAAAGTCAACCCCATCATGTTGTATTTACCCCTATTATTTCTACTAATTAGAATAAATCAGGTGGCCTGCCTGAAAGAGGGTACCACTGCTTTTGTCTGCCTTAACTATAAAACAGAAAGAACTTACAATTCTCTAGAGGGCTCTAATTTTACAGTATGACATCTCATAAGGTTACAGTGTTATGCTTACAACTTTATTTAAAAAACTCTTACCTTTTCCCCATTTACTGAAATACTGAGTATTCCAATGCTGACCTGCAGCCACCGTTCAGTTGGATTAAAGATGCTAAGAGCAGTCTGTGAGGCAATTCCCACACAACAGGCATTAGGGAACTTCAGCTCTTCTGGTACTTTTACATGTCCTTCAGAAGAAAATATGCTCCTGTTAGCTCCAAGTATCCACAAGCAAATCAGCACTCAGGCTGTCACCACATCAAGTTTGTAAACCCATTTGCCAAATGCTTCCTTGTATCAAGGCAACGTTTGACAACTATAGTTTACATAAGAATGTTTTCCACCAGCCTGATATCCAGGATGTTAATCAATTACTTCTTTGCATGTAACTTGGAATTCAAGTATCACACACAAAAATACTTACGGAAGTAGGCCATCCCATGCAGTCACTAACCCACAAAGTGGGTGTACACACACACACCCCTTATATAAAACACTGTTTTCACAGTTTAATCAGTAGTAGCCCGAACGACCAAAATACAAGCATCAATACCACAACTTCTTTAGGACATTTAATGTGACCAAAAAGGACTTTTTTTCCTTTACTAGAGTAGAATTGCTACCTAAAAAGCTGTTTAGGCAAGCTTACGCTACAGAAAACACTGAGTATTCTTAGAGTAGATTTTTGCTGTGGAAATGCTGCCATCAAAAATCATCTCCAAATCAAAAAGAAATCCTAAATCAAGTATTTTATTTCCAGGAGGTCCTTACTTCTAAAATATTCAAAATAACTCTTTCAGACGAAACGCAACATTATAATGACAACAAAATGAGGTAAGAGTTCTGTGGCATGCCAAAGATTAATTATCCACAAACCCACTAATGGGTACTCATGTCAAATTAAAAAATTGACTTCTCAGTTAGGAAGACACATGTACGACTTTACCTGGAGTAAAATTTTAGTTACTTGAACAATAGGTTTTATTTCTAAGGCCACAAATTATTATTAACCCTCCAAAACAGAAAATTCAAACACAAACATGAAGGTGAAAATATGAACTAAGACTAGCATCATTGGAATTTAATTTCAAGTTCAAAAAATCAAATTTGCCAAAAAATCAAGTCTACACTGCACAGATATTCAGAGAAGTTCAAAAGCAAGTACAAGAAGCCAGCAATTAAAGATAAGGAGTAAAACTGTTCAAGTGTTACTATTTTAAACTGCATTAACAAGATCAAAGATTTATTGATTACTAAATAGAAAATCACCTATAGAGTATTACAAATGCAAACCTTCAACCCCACTAGCTTGTCATTTTATCTCAAAAAATTAACTAGAAAAAAAATCAGAAAAAGCAACTAAACAGATCAGATTAAGAAAAATCTCTGAATTGAAATAATTTACATTGCTTTGATTTAGGGGTAAGTCAAGATACAGAGAAACAGCAGAAAGTATGAGATCGAAGACAGTGCTAGATCCTTTAAACAAACGTAAAAAGATTGAATGTTGAAATCTAGCCTCTTTAGACTATGAAAAATACCTTTTAAGACCATTAGGAGGACTATAAAAATTGACATTGAATTTAGAAAACATGATTAAATAAGAAAAACTAGCAATACCATTTTAAAAAATATCAAAGATGCATAAACAATAGTTGTGGTTACACTTAGTGTACTGCCACCTTAATAATTTTAGCCACTGTTGTCCAAAGCAATGTTTTCAGCATACTTTTTAAAAGCCTTACCAAGACCAGGTGACATCGAAAAGTCCCACTCTTTTCTACTAGTTCCAAGAGGTTGTCCAGCAAATGATTTCAGGTTTAAGATATTCTTGTTCCAGGAAGCAGAATGTGGATTACAAAGCGAAGCTGCACCCAAAGAGCCAGGACCAAGATTTGAACCCAAAGGAATTCCTACTGGAACTGGATTCTCCACATGTCCTGCTGGGATAGTAGAGCAAGGAAGCCCTGCTGGAAGACCAAAACCTGCAGAGCTGCAGCCATGAAACTGAGACAGAACTGTACTTCCAGTAGGTGGCATATTTCCCAGATGCTGTTGTACAAATGGAGTCGTTGCAAGAGAATGTCCTGTAAGCAACGTGGGAACAGAAGAAATTGCTTGGCTTTCAGAGGTAGCGACATGGGGTTTAAAGCTTGAAATAGGAATATACTGTTCACCAGATGAGTTTTGATTTAATGGAATATAAGTTCTTAAGCCAGGAAACATAGGTAATACATTTAAGGATGGTAATCCTTGTCTCTGTGCTTTGTTTGTATGATCCTGCCACACTTCTGCATCAACATTTACAGAAAGTGGCTCGAAGCTGCAAAATTTACTTGACAAAGCTGATTTAACAGGGTCTAACTCTCTATGATTTGCTGCTACATTTGAAGGAATAGATGCAAGCGGCTTTTCATTCTTTGGTAAACCTTCCTTGGACAGTTCTTGGCCCTGTACTTCATCTTCAAGTTTTCTTTTAATAGCTGCAAGATCGTTTTCTTCTGATTTCTCATCAACACTAAACAGCACTCCTTTTCGGTTTCTTTGGCACAAGTAGTCTTCTACATTTTCATTGGCATGTTCCTGTGAAGGTGTTGGGCTGGCTCGAATTATTGTTGTACTAAGTGCACTTGCATTTTCACTCTAGTAAACAAAATATACAGTATTATTAGAAATATTATAAATTCTAGAAAAGTAAATAGGGTTAATGAGACAGACACTAATACCAGTATTGTATCCAACATAAGCAATCAAGTTTGTCAAGTCCTGTCTGGAGTTTTGTTTTTATAACATCTGTGGCTCTTCACTTGAAAAAGTTTCCACTGGGATGGATGCTATCAGAGAGGTTTTCAGCTTTTGTTTTTAAATTCCATCCACATTTACACACATTTTGGAGCAGGGGAGGCATAACAAAGATTCCAGATTTGAAGAAACCAACTGACTGAGATAAAAGAATACTCATCATCCTAATCAGCGTAAGACTGCAAGTCTGAACAGAAGTATCACTCAGAGTACACACTTTGCTAAAGCAGTAAAAACAGTCAGAACGGTTGTCAGAGATAGACAAATGGCGGTTTCGGTCCCGAAATCATTTAGGGAAAATTAAGTTAAAACAGGAATTAATAAACATTTCTCAAGGGGTGGGGTAAGAAAAGTATTCTTCCCAACAGCTGAAGCTGAGCAGAAAGGGAGCTTCAGGGGTGACAAAAGCAGATATAGATGCTGCAAACTGCTACTGGAATGCTGCACTGTGTTCCAAGAACAGAATGACTCAATAAGCAATACAGAAAAATGCATAGAGAAAACCCACAAACTTTTTTTTCTTAGGTTAGTAGTTTTTTGAATGTTTGATTATGTTCACATTCACTAGGGTTTGTGACTAATCAAAATCTAGCTCAGAATTTAAATCTCCAAAAACTCAGGAGTGGGTGAGAGAAGAGGGAGAAACAGAATACCTTTTCCCTATGCACAGTATGTACTAAGCTGTTCTGAAACCCTTAAGGCTTTTCTAATGAACTGTTAAAAATTATGTTCACCATTTAAGAGCTCGTTTTGGGAGGTGGGTGTTTTTTAAGAAAGGGAATTAATGCATAATTACAGATCAAGATTTTCTTACCCAGTGTGTCTGCGGATCACGCGTTACAGCTGTGTTTTTAAGTGTACTGTCAGATGCGGAGACATATGTTAATCTGCTCATGCTCGGGCTTGAATAAACTGACTGAGGTAGTGTGCTCTCCTTGCAAGGAGATTTTGGATAATGCGATGTGCAAGTAAAATCAGCTTCAGACCTGAAAAACAAATTCAAAGTACACTGGTATTAAAATACATTTTTAATGATACACCCAAGGAAATGAATGCTACATAATATGGCTATACTATTTTAAAATCAGTCTACTTCATCATTCTGCTTACTACAGTCAATAGAAATGAAAAATTAGCTATCAAATAACCTTTACAAGTCCTGGCTTTGATGTAAAAGAAACTCGTTTTCGCTAAACATAAGTTCATAAAGCAAAGCATTAGAGTTCCACAGCTACGCTCAGATGCTAAGGTCATAGAAAAAACACAGTAAGTTATTAAAAGAAATAAGTATACTTATACCCAATTAGAACAAAGAATGCCAAATGAAATCATTCAACATCCCAGACATCACATATCAGTATTTCCTGTTCACTGCTGAGTTTCTCTTCGTTTCACACACATGAAAATATAGGCACTCTTGTTCTACAAAATGTGTCGAGTACCATGAAAACAATCGAAGTCACTGGCAACTTTAACCAAAAAAAACACACTTGCATAAATACACATACTTCTGCACTTTTTGATTTTTGAAAAACGCCAAGCAGCATGTAATTCTAAGGTCACGTACCACATCCTAACTCTAGTTAAATATCAGGCAGTGACCTTAAGAAGTTAAGGCAAACAATTCCATGCCTCTTCTTTTCAGGACAGCATACATAGCCACTGGCTATGGTCATAATATATATGTTTAAGACTACATGACAGGCTTAGTTGTAATCTTATAATTTATATAGCACTTCTTATTACTGAAGGCCATTTAAATAATGTTACCCTTTCAGTTGCTAAGAAATCCTGGAATCTTTGACACAAGATGCAGCTTCAAAATATGAAGTGTTCAAAAGCAATACAAATATTTCAGCCCACCCTCTCTCACAAGCAGCGATGTGAATCTGAGAATGAAAGTGACTGAAATACAAGTAATTTATAAAAAGAAAAAACACCCACACCGTCATTGGTCTATATGGTTCTAGCTATATGATTGCAAAGTTTGACATTGTAATCACCAACCAAATAGCTTTATTTGTAGTAGATGAATTGCACTAGAACAATAGTTAAAGTAAATAGGGTATTTTATATCCAAATTTTTGTGATGATGAAGTTATCTAAAGAATCTGACTAGCTAACATGCTGGGTATTTTGTATTCTTGCTTTACTGGACAATCCTGAGCAGAAACAACCACATTCCTGTCCATCATCTCTCTCATCGTGCCAGTGAGGAAAATAAAAAGTTAACAATTGCTTAAGACTGCTCCCCCATACACACATTAAAAGCAAAAAGAAAGGTTAGGTCTAAGAATGAAGTAATAGTTTAATAAGGATCTATAAACATAAACTGAGGTCAAGGACAATGCTACAATTAAAACTTGATCACTCAAAAATCCTCATGAAGCACTAGTAATTCTTATAACCTGCTCCAAGACATTTACCCTGAAAATCCAAAACATTTACCCTGAAAATGCTGTTCCAGAAGCATCACTAGGAGAAGAGTGTATGAGGGGCGAAGTTGAAGGTCTGAAGCTATACTGCTCATCCTCTAAAGGTTGCAAGTCACATTCAGGAAGAATGGGTTGATGTTCTGGTAAATAAGCAGAATTTAATAACAATATTTATTTAAGCACAGGAAGCAAGTCTGTTTTCAAGAAAAGCCTTTTCTATAACTGGTTACATTTGCCTTTTTGGATTACTCTTCAGATTCACTTACCAGTACTATTCTGGGAAGTCAGGGAGAGCTTCTCAAAAGTTACATGTTTCACATTCCCGCTGCAAGCAGTACTGGCCTCTTTGTTTCTCTTCTCTATTTTTGGACTTTGCTTCTTCTCATCTGTGTTCAATTTCTGCACAGGCTTTGCTTTTGTAGGACTTACTAAGACATATTTACCAGATTGTTTGGCAGGTTTCAAGTTGCTGAGTGACACAGTGTTTCCTGTACTTCTCTCCAAACCATTAAGCGGTTCAGGAACAGCATTTGCTGCTTGATCTGTTTCTGCATCTTCCCTGGTACAACATCTGCTAGTAAGACTGTCAGTCTGGTGAGCAAACAGACTTCTCTGTGACATTTCTATTTTTGCTGATAAAGAAGTTCCACATGTCTGTGTATCATTTCTTGTAGGTGAGCAGGTACCAAGCGTATCTGATGTAAGGTCAGCACTTAAAGACTGTGAATGTTTACTATTTAATAAATCTGTCAACTTTTCTGAACATTTTATGCTATCAGTAGTCCTGCCTTCATGCTTGGAAACATCAGATGGATTACAGATATTCTGAGTATCATTTTCTGCATGAAAATAATCCAGAAATCGCTTATCTATTTCTTGCTGCTCATTTTGATCATTTAACAAGTCTTCTAGAAGAGCATCTTTATTTTTAACTTTGCTAAGTAAAGAGCCATCAGTCATAAAGTTCTGGACAGACGCGTCGTGTTTCACAACACTCTCATATTCACTTTCATGTCCAAGCTCATCTGTCTTTCTAAGGTATTTTTCCATATCAAATGCACCGTTTTCCACATTGTTAGATAATGCATGATTAGCAGAGAGTTCCATCTCTTTAATAATTCCAGGAAGGAAACATGTTTTTTTATTTTTGGTTGAGAGTGCCATCATCATAGCAGCTAGCTGGGTAGGATCAGCACTGCAGGAAGCATTCGCAATAGCAGATGCAATTGTGCTAATACTCAGGACAGAATCAGAATGATTACATAAGCCACCTTCAAACTTGTCCTCATAAATTCCATCCTACAACAAAGGAAATTGGGTTAAGCACCAAATTAGGAAATTTATTTAAGTGATTTTGCATTTGCCTAATACATTCACATTTCTTGTTACTACATTTCTAATCTACTGTCAACAAGAAATACTACAACAAGAAAATTACTCATTTTATAAACACTACGTGGAACTGCTTGGTCTGTCAACCCAAATGAGGAAGGGAAAAAAAGGAAAATGAGATGATGATAGTAACACCTCACTCTCTAAAGGATCATGGCATTCTAACAAAGTTAGCCTAACAAACAGAGGCACCCACTAGGATTTCAAATGATCAATATAAAAGGAACAAGTTGATACGAACGTTTAAATTTAGCCTTATTCCAAGAAAGGATAGTAAGTGTTAAGTGACTTTTGTTGAAGTTCATACTTGCAGTTAATAGAAAACACAAAGAAATACCTTTGGGTTACTTTGGGTAGCTGCTTCTGTATTAATGCTTTTTTGTATTCCAGCTGCAGTGTCCATCCTATGCCATGCACCTTCACAGCTGGTAGAATTTCCATGTTCTTTTGTTTGTGTTTCCAAGTCTTCTAAGAAAGAAAAAAAAGATGGATAATTAATTATAAATACATTGTCTGAACATCAGCATTCATTGGACACACATGCTCCTGTAGTGCTCTGTAGGAAAAAACAACTGCCATAATGGCACAAATACAAATACTGCAAGAATCAAATGTTGTCTGTGCAATACTCGAAGTCTACCTTCAGTTCACATAATTAGCTGATGTTATTAATACCATGCTCATTACTCTTCATTTTCAGGTAGTTTATCACATTAGCCCAAGCTAAACAAATCTTCTCATAAAACGGTATTTGCAAGGTAACATGAACACAAACACAACTCCAGTAGAAAACTAGAAAAGTTACATCTGAGTAAAGCCTTTTTTTTTCATACACTGGAGGGTTTGACAGAGGTAGATAGCAATGAACTTGAAGGATTATGCTTAGGAGGAATTATGCTTCGGAGGACGTGTTTCTGAAACCATCAAAACCATTAAGAATCTTCTTGATTACCATACCAAACCCAAACTAGGAGATATTCTGATAAGATCTATAGACTACCATAGCACCAAAGGAATTTCTGCTTAAAGAAAAACATCCAGACTTCCTAGAACACTAACAGTTTTAAAAGTGCTCAGCTTAATAAGAAAAGAATTATGAAGCATTTATTTTTCATTTCTCTTCTGCTTGTAGCAGATATTTGGAGCTTAGATACACTTAGCATTTCAAGTAATACCCTCCCTCAGGTTGCTAAGTTCTCAGCTTCTTCTGTATCTACTGCTCCTTAAAGCAGAATTGCATACTGACACTGCTGATAAAGATCATTGCCAGTACTACTGAAAAATCAGATGCCAATAACTCTTGATATCCTGGCCATGAAGTGATCTAAAAACATCCTTCCCCTACCATTTATAGCAACACTCATATCAAAATAACTACAGAGCACATTAGGGTACTTGTCTATTATTTAAAGCAACAGTTATAGCTATTATTTACCTGAACAGTGGTCACAAACTTCAGTAACTAGCTAGTTTTGTGCTTTTTTTTGTTGTTGTTGTTTTGCTTTTTGACAAAAACACAGACTTTATAGTGAACTTAAGCACGCTAACACTTAAAAAAATCATTAGAGATTCTTGAAAAAATATTTGGAAGGTCCTAGAATGAAGAAAGTAATGGCTGTAAAGTTGTTTTCAAGGACATGTGCTCCGTAAAAATCTGATGGATGTTTTTCACAGTCACTGCATTAATGCTACAGACAGGCTCGCAAATACTGATGTTACCCCACCTATATCAAGAGAAGCAGACATGCTTTAATATGAACTTGTCTTCTGAGCAAGTACTCTTAATTATTTCCTAGGGATAGCTTGTTAAGTTGATACAAAAATATATGCAAAGTGCATATTGTGATTTTTACATATAAAATTCTGGAAGAAACTCTTTTTACTTAAAAGTCAATCAGATTTCACAGAAGTATATTTATTTTAAAAGATGGTAGGGAAGAAATTAGACTATATACACAGACAGCTCATGCCCAATTCTATTTCTTTCCCTGTATCCTCTATACCTGTACAGACAAACAAACCAGCTTTCTGGTTTCATTTCTTTTGGCAACACATTTATATAGCTTTTTCAATAGGAAAACTCTGACCAGACTTAAATTATTACATGACACTGTTATTTATCCAGTGTCTAGAAATGCTCACATTACCAAGAAAACTTCGGCTACTATCTGGTGTTAGAATGGTCCCTTTTGCAACTCTTTAGGCTCTGTACTTTGTTGGTGCGAAATCCTTCCATCTTCAATCCCACAACCCCGAAAATGATTTGGTGAATGAGTCTATCACGTTCTTCTTAATAGTCCTTGCTAGCTATATACAAGGAATTCTTAACTACTGCTACAGTCCATCTAAGGCTGACCCTTCCGTTCAATAATTACCTGTAAACACTTCAGAAAGCTGTGAAGTTTCTTGGAGAGTGTCACATGCTGATACATCAGATTGTCTTAGCAAAGCGACAGGTTCCCTTTTCTTCGGAGACGTAATATGGTAACCAAAAGATGGCTATAAAAAAGTTACCCCAGAACACAGCATTAGTAGATGTAATCGTTAATATAAACATTCAGTGGGCCTGCAAAGCAGTTTCAGACACAGTGTCTCCCCAGTTGGTGTTTGGCTTTTGTATGGCTGAGAAATAACACACCTCCTAGCCTTGCAAGTGCCTAATCAAAATACATATGCTTCCTGTGCGTGTGTGCGTAAAGTACCAGTTAAACAAAAGAAAGTACATATGCTCTCATCAACTCTGCCTGGAGGCATGCTCTGCCTCTCAGCCTTTGAATGTACCAGTGCAGAACATGCTTACTCTACCAGGTCAGCAGGACATAACTGAATTTGACTTTCCTCCCTTGAACATCTCAGGTTTTGTTCAGCTGCAGCACAGATGCGATACTGTCTACCAACAACAGGTAAGACAAGAGACCAGGTATAAGTCAGAAAAAGCTTACAGAAGTATGTTGAAGTCTAGACGACTACGCTTTTACTAGAACTGAACATGTGCCTAGGTAGCACATTAACAATAGCCAAAGATACCCTCGATGTTCCAATAACTGTCTGAGCAACATTTAATTCAACTACTAGGTGGATTGTTTGCTCAGACCTCTAAAAAGCAACATAACGTGGTGTATTCTCCTCTCTATAATCCTACGTATAATTAATTTTCGACCAAAAGGTAAAGATTCCCTGTTAACACCAACCAGCCCTTCGTATCAGAAGTTTCAAGTGAGTACAAGTGAGAAACAAACTAATCCATACCTGTCATATATACATACAGAATTTCCTTAGTAAGTGAACTTGGAAAGTAGTTCTCCAAAAGAATTAGTTACAATGTTTTTTAAAAAAAGTAGTACTGTTTTTTCCTGGTCCTTCCCTTGCACCTTAGAACATCATGATACACACCCGTTTCACATCACTGCCTCCACCAAGACAACCCAGAGCTTCAGACCTCTGACCAAAGAACTCTCCCAAAGACAAACGTAAATAACTGGCATCTCTGTTAAGTTCAGATGTTCTCAGTAGAATGCAGCTATTGGCAGATTTCCACGAGGAGTCTGCTATTTCAGATGCATTTAGAATGTCTGCTTTTTCTGCCTGTAGACAGAGAAGTTTCAGAAATTTTAACTTACAAATAAATGAGTGTTATTCTGTTTACATTCAGATAATTATTTACCTGCACAAGTCTGTGTGCTTTCTCAAATTCTTCCTGGTCTTGTGCAATCATTGCTGCTGCTTCAGCTTAAAACCAGAAAGGACACGTATTAAAACAAGTCAGAATTTAGTGAGCATTGACATTACCATTTTGTGTCATTAAACTAAACTTTAAGGCAAAGATTACAATACTTAGTTCTGCAACCAAGACAATCGGGGACACACCAGGAGTTGCTCCTCCCATTATGGCGGGAAAAGTTCACATGGAGTTTGCTTTAAAAGAGTATTTCCTGCATCCTCAGGAGCCACAGTAAAAGCAGCATTCAGCTAGCTAACTTAGAGGTGAATAAAGGTGGCATCTTATGGCCTTATCACCAAACTATACATACATATTTGTAATGACTATGCCATCCATACTAGCTAGACTCGAGCATCACATGGCCACTTCTGAACAGGCTTAGATTACATCTGGCTTTGAAAATTTCATCAAGGTGCTATCCATGAATTGGAGCAAAAGAAACAGACCGGTTTGTACCAGTTCATGAAATACTCACGTAAACTAACAGGCCAAATAAATTAATAGTTCCTTTAAATTCAAATACTTGTATTATTTTCCTAACAATGAACACTTAAAATCTCTTCTCTGAAATGATTTAAACTAGTTATCAAGAGATACTGTTACTACTACCTTAGCATTTTGGTCTGCTTAATGATACCTTAATGTTGAAGTATGTGGCCTTGTACACACAGCACCCCTAGTCACAGAGGAATACATCAAGAATGGACGCAAACTTGTAAAGTGAATACAGCTGTTGTCTATAAAAGTGACTTACGGGAAGTTGGAATACGTCCTTTTTGAGGAAAGCAACAATATTGGAATACCTCTTTATTGAGCAATCCAACTATATCTCCTAAAGGCAACATGCCGCTATCAATGATATGCTGTTACATCCAGTAGAACTTTAGGTCATTATCAGTTCTTTAATCTTCTGTGTAAGCCATAAGGAGTCTTATGAGGACTTCCTGAAGCACTGAACTCTGTCAAGTGAGCAACCCTGCACTAACTACTCTGTACAAGAACACACAGTGTGCATAGCTCACTGACAGAGATAGACATGTCGTTAGTGAGACTCAGAAGCGTCATCAGATGTCATTTCTTTTCTGTCCATATAAAAAAAAGTCTCTCAGCTGTCAAGCATTCAAGCATCATACCTGAACACTGCAGACAGGCAAACTAGCACACAGAAAAACGCTATCCACACTGAATCTGGAAGCACAGGTCTTGTACTATGTGAAAAGGTAAGCCAATCAGCTGGAAAGTGTAATTCCTTTAAAAAACATCAGGTGGGGAAAAAGCTGAATACCCCTGGAAAAATTTACAGCAGACAAATATTTGAATGATTGGACAAGCAGAGTCTGAAATACAGTGAAATGTCCAAAATGTCCTGGCATTTAAAAAAATAATGAAGGAGCTCTGCTTCGCTGACTTAGCCGATAGGGAAATTTCTACCACAGTGGATCTCATTTGTTTGTTCCAACAGAAAACCACCATGGTGTTGACAAACATCATTTCAACCAATCAACCCTGTTTGATCTTGCATTCCTAATAAATCAATCTGCAGAGCATCCTCTTTGAAAGAGAGAAGAAACTTGAGCAGACATCTTCAGAATACATTAGCCCATCCATATGTCAGCTTTAGAAACTAGGAGAGTCAAGGAGAAATACTGTTGCATACAATGCTCCAATATATCTAGTAAAAACAGATAATCAGAGCATATTTTGGTGCTAAGGAATTGATTTGTCTACAGTACTACAGGCACACCATCCAAACCTGTATGACAAACACACAGACTGCCATGAAGATCACTCTGAGACAGTTAAAGGAAAAATTTTAAAAAAGTTATGTAGACAAAGGCCTAGGATTTCTTAGAAGAGCCCAGTAAACATCCCCAGTAGGTTCCAATGTTTCAGCACCCACACCACTTCCTGGGAAGAGAAGGAAACAAGGGAAGAAGCTACCAACTATAACTAATATTAATATCATTGTAGGCTACTAACAATGTCAGATTTCAAATAATTTCTTGTATCTAAAGTCTGAAGGATTTGCAACATTAAATACTAACTTTCTAAATACAAAAAAAATAAAAGGGAATAAAGTTTACTTAACACTACACTACAGATAACAGTTAACTAAAAAGGAGAAAGATTACATACATCCAGTTATGAAGTCGTCATCTATTTTGTCATCTTCAGACAGATTTAAACCTTGTTCTTCATCAAATGAAGTATAATAAGCAAGATCAGTCACCCACTTGCCTTCTTCATTTTGATAAACAATGCTATGTGGTATATCACCTGAAAGATACATCAAATACTGCACTGTTGATTAAAATAATAGTAACATGGTAAAGTCTCTTAAATTTAAGTAAGGAGTTCACTTGTCAAAGGTCAGCAACTAGTTAATGAAGATAACATAGCTGCAACAGCAAGTTGCAGCAGTTTTTATCAAAGAAGCAACTATAAATGTTTCAATATAAGTCCAAAATACATAGTTGGTATTTCTTAAAAACTACAGCTCAAAACTTATTCAAGCTACTTATTTCTTATTTATAAAGAAACAGTGGATTTTTTTAAAATAACTTGCACAACCCAAAAAAGTCATACCTAACAACTTTATTTCTCTTTCCATGCAACAGTCTAGCCACAATTGCATACCTGGGTTATATCTAAAGCAACCTACCTTTGTCTGTTGGAGATAAACTTGTGTTCTCACAGCTGTCTGCAGCTGGAGACAGGTAAGCATCAGCAAGACCAACTTCACATTCAGTTGAATCTGCATCTGTTCCAGGTGCATTTGCACTAAGAGGAATTTTAGGAGTGGTGTAGGGCTCTGAAATTGCTTTTGCTGGATGTAGTACATCTGCATCAGAAGCAGCAGTCTGACACTCAGAAGAGGACTGTATTTCTTGCTTTGAAAGAGCACCCGCGACCTCAGCTTCACGGCTGTCCATGCACTGAAGATACAGTGAATCCAATCGCAACTCAGCAGCACTGCAGGAATCTAGTGCATCTCCACTAGTCATGGAATTCTCAGGAAAAAATAATAATGATTTTTAAAGTGTCAGCATTGCGTTTGTTAACTGTTTATGTTAATAGTCCCAGGTAAAAAATAGCCAAAGTTAACTATGTTTTAAAAGTATATCTAGAAAACTGTTATTATTCATCTTTTATAAAGTGAATTTGGGTTGTTAGTTCAACCTCTTACAGGTTTTCAAGTGCACTGCCTTTTTTTTTTTTAATATACACACACACACACACAGAAACTACTGTCTTATTCTCTATATTATAAATAGAAATTTAAATGACAATTCCATACCAGTTGCCTTACTGCTCTGGGGAGCACCTCTCTTTGCTCTGGACATCCAGCTATCCCTTGATTTTGTGAATCTTCATCACTAGCATTTCCAGAGTCTGCTCCTGTCACCGCCTGATAAGCATCAGGAACCCGAAAGTCCTCCTTAAAAAAAATATATAAATAATAATAAAGATTTAAGTTGCACTGCAACAGATATACTGAAGATAAAAAATTAATACTATAGTTATTTCTACAGAGTTAAAAAATATTCTCTGGTGAAGTGAATGTTTGTTCATGTGCCACTGCCATCTCTGTCTGCCAGCAACCCTGGTGAGGACAACAGCTCCTGGCTATGCCAACCCACAGAACTCCCCCCACCAAGCACACACACAGCAAGAGGACGGAGGATCTCTTCTGCCTCCTACTGCATTCTTTCACTCTCCTTAACAAGTACACCGTACTGCCTCCCTTCTCCTCTAGGACCAGTGATGAATAAGGACCAGCTCAGCACCTGCTGTACCCACCCCACCACCCTCTACAGCGGAGGTGAAGCAGGAACATTACACAAACAGGGGAGAGCTGGGGGCAGATAACATAACTGCTACTCGCACTCTTCACCATGGCCACATGGTCTCAAACCACCACCTGTTCCTTCCTTCACGTACAGCTGTAGATCAGCAACTTGCAGCCTCTGCAGAGCTACTGTTAGGGAGGTTAACAGAACACTTCCCACAGCCTGGAAACTTGGAAGCCAGATGGGGAATTTCCGAACCTGTCAGGCAACACCTCCTTAGAGTCATTACAATCTTTCCAATGATGATTGTTAAGCAATAAGTCAATTGTATGACACTGTTTTTCTGAAGCTACAGTTCATTTACCTGTTCAAATCAATCACACTTTCCTATTTGGGTCAAGCATGCAACTGTCAGTTTCCCATCCAAGCAATCTGTTTGTAATAGACTTAGCTGCTGCTGGAAGGCAAGCCAAGAAGCAGCCAGCTGCTGCTCTGTGCTTACCCTCCACACACTGACTGCCTCTCTAAGGCACTTATTTACACACCAAGTCTTCATGATACTGTTCACTTAATAAAACCTTGAAGATTTCTACCCAAGATAATAACCTGGTGGTTGAAAAGCTCTTTATAAACTAGTTGTACACTACAAAATAAACAAACATTAGTGCCAGCAAGCATCACCTTCATATTTACAGAAGCAGAAAATAAAGCTAATAGAAAGTAATATTTTGTCAGAAGTAAATTAAATTTATTTTCAAAAAGTGTAGTAAGTACCTTAATATAAAACTCCATTCCATTCTTTGAAGATTGATGCAGTTAGAACTGTAACTTTAATTAAGAATCAATAGTTGTAACATGTTTGTAAAGTAGTCTTGTCACAGAACCATCAGAATAAAACGAAGCAATTCCTACACAGACAACATACCCATCTCCTGGACATTACAGGCAAGATCAATAGGTGGCCTTACTTTCTGTTCAGCTGACCCCCCCTTGTTGGGGGTGGGGGGAAGGGGTAAAGCAAGTATTTTATGGGTATAGACAGCTTTTTTATTCTTCATTAAGGATTCTTTGCATTCAGATGCTGGTAACCAAATTTAAATCAGAAGAAGGCCTTCAGAAGACCATGGTGTCAGTAGAGACTTTTGCTTTGTTACCAATATTTTCCTTATTGGACACAAGACGACATCAAATGCTCTTCTACAAACACCTCGCCACCTTTGATACTAAAACCACCACTAGGAAGCTGAGAGAGGAAGCAATGTTTAGGAGAAATATTCCTACCATAATGCCTTCAAGAGAAGACCTCAGAGACGCACTAAGTTCAGACTACCACACATGACACAGAACTCTAAAAAAGAAGCTCCAGAAAGGGCAGACTGAACCGTAGCACACATGAAATTCGTCAAGCACAGGCTAGCTCTATCTTCAGCAACTGCTGACATACATCCTACCTCACTGTCACTCTGAAAGGTCAAGCTAGCAATCCAATATCACATGCTAATATCCTAACGGATACTTGAGTAACATGCTGCTCAGGACATTATTTCCTTTTCTTTAGGACAAACTATCTTGCAGATCAGAAATAGATTATTTTTTTTTAATTTATTACCTGAAAAGCATACTTTTGTAATAAGGTTTAAGAAACGCAGACTCAAGTAACCCAGCAGGAAAAGTCCACCTTCAGGAAACACTACTGATGCAGAGTTAGTTATTACAGGATTTCTGAGGACAAGTCTCCATCATCCCAGAGAAGGGAGAAATCTACTCTTAATGGTCTGGATTATTTTTTTCCTTTGCAAGATCAAGTAACAAAACCGACTGCATAAGGTCCAGAACCACTTAACAGGAAAAAGAAGAAAATGACAAAGAGGATCGTGAGGAGCAGTGTTAGGGGATGGAAAACCTGAATGGAGACTTGAATATAGGAGACATCGTAATAGGGAGTAGGAAGTTCTTAAGCTTTGACACAAGCCTTCCAGATTAACGCCTCTCAGAACAGCCAGCTACTTACCTGATTTCTCCATGCCTTATCTCATAAACAACAAGATTGTCTGTAACAAGCATATGTATCAGCTACTAGCTCTGGACTACAAGGAAGAGGACAATAAATACAAAAACAGCTACCTAGCTTCTTTTCTTTTTTCCTCTCTTCCCTTGCAAAGGGAAAGGAGAGTCAATCTCACTTGATTGTCTTGGTTTCTAGTTTAGTGCTGTGTTTACTATAAAAAAAAAAATCCTTTACTTACAGGCTACCTGTTGGGCAGTATTTGGGTTTGTCAGGAAAGAAAACCTATTTCACCCTGGCAGACAACCCTCAAAGATGTTACCCTGCTTAAGGGCCATTAGGTATGCGGAGTTTAGGACTCCACTTCAAACTTACTTGAAGCAAGCCATTTTCAGACAGCTTCAGTGCTGTGCAGCACTCTGAAAGTTTCTCTACGTTGATGTCTCCTCTTGCTATTTCTGGTGGTATCAGCTGTTCAAAATAGGCTTCCAGCTGGTTATCGAAGAACTCTTCATCATCAATATCATCATCTAGTGAAACAAAAGAAAATACCCCATTCACCCTTCATATTTAATAATCACCTGATCTACTATCAGAGCAACACCATAAACTTTAACACAGAGACACACAGCAAGATCAGAATTATCCTCTTTTTCTCCCACTCAAAAAGAATTGGGTCACAGTAATGTGTGGCAGTCTTATGCTATGAGTAGCAATACACAGCAAAACAAGATGCCCATAAGGTAGCATTTCAACTCCCAGCCTAAGTCACTCATCTTCCTTCAAAGTGCTATATTCCACCACATTCAAACTACCAAATTATATATATAGTCACTCATGAGTGAAAAGTAAATATATGTAACATTTCAAGCCATACTAAAACTGACTGAAGCATCGTTCTATTTTAAAAATTAAAAAGAGTTAAGTGCTATTAGTAAGAACAGTACTATTCCTACTGTCCCCAAGTATAAAGTTTATACTATTTTTTATTTATTTATTTATTTTTAATTTGTGGAGGTTACAGGGAAGGGAAAGTTCCCAGAGCTTTTGTTTGTTTGTTCTTAAAGTCCCAAACTTCAGTCAGCATTTTAGGTCATGGTTAAAAGCACTCTTAAAACCACTGTAGAACGTATTCCAAAAAGAAATCTGACAGTTTTTATTATTCTTTCATTTCCAGAAACCAGTACCTTGTCTGTGCTTTTCCTATTAAAAACAGTATACTCAAACAGGCTTTGTATTTATAAACTAAACACCATATTTCAGTTTCCATGTAATTATTAAGAAATATTCATTTTCAGGTTGCTGGTGACAATCTGAGAATTCTCCAATAATTTTGCCTTAGAGTGCATTTCAATTCTTCCGCCTATAAAACATAATTCTAAAGTATCTTCTTAGTATTTCCTTCTGCCATAGAAGTCTACAAAATGGCAAAAACATATGGGGGGAAAAAGTACTTACACACAAGTCATCATTAGTTTTTTATTCCTGTTTTTGCCAGTGCCCTGTACAAACAGGGCCTGATTTACAGAAGCACCAAGTTCCAGTCTTTCAGCAGAATGAGATTTAGGCAAATTGGAAGCTATGGACACTCAGCAGCTTTGATATTACGACAGGATTCAGAGTCTGTTCTATCTGACAGTCAATAAACAAAAAATAAGAATCATGGCTGTTTCCACATGTCATATCCCAGGAGGGGGAGGCCTACAGCTGGCTAAGTTTCAGTCTTTGAAATGAAAACTAATACTATCCTCAGAACCAAAGTTCATAGAGTTCATCTCTTTTAATCCCAACAGAAATTGTAGTTAGGGTGAATGCCCACTTTTCTACCTCTATTTTTGATTCACTGTAACTGAGGACTGTTGCTTAATTTTTTTAGATTATCCTTTCCAGTTGTGATCTTCTCTGATAAACTCCACAGGCACCTACTCCTGTTACAATTTCAAAAGAGTCAGTTTCCTCAATGGATTTGTTTTTCTTTAATATTCCTAATACAAGATTTTGATGTAGTCTAATCCTGTATGAAATACTACCATAGAACCATTTGCGTTGGAAGGGACCTTAAAGCTCACCTTGTTCCAACCCCCTGCCATGGGCAGGGACACCTCCCACCAGACCAGGCTGCCCAAAGCCCCATCCAGCCTGGCCTTGAACACCTCCAGGGATGGGGCATCCACAGCTTCTCTGGGCAGCCTGTGCCAGTGCCTCACCACCCTCTGAGTGAAGAATTTCCTCCTGACACCTAATCTAAATCCCCCTCTTTTAGTTTAAAACCATTCCCTTGGTCCTATCATTTAAAAAAAAAAAAAAAACAAAAAAAACCTAATACCTTTCTTCTCAAGAAGGCAGGAACATTGTGTCAGAATTCTAGGCTCAACTATCCAGAGAAAGTTAAAGTTATAAATGCTCTTACCAGTGGAATCTCCTTCTAAGCTTGTAAGAGATGAGAGTTTCTCGTTTTCCAAAAAACTTGAAAGGCTATTGCTAAGATGATCGCTTGAGGTTTCACCTCCTGACAGCTTTTCAGAAGGTTCAGATGGACTAACCTGTGAAAAACATCCAGAGAGAAATATGTCTGGAAGTTATTAGCTATTGTATAAACCCAGTTAATAATAAATAATTAAGGTGGTTTAATAACTTTCTAAAAATCCCACAACCACCACCTTCTTCCTCCATATCCCAGCAAACATTCTAGTACCGATGCATTTTTCCCTGCTAGCTTCCAGAATGGATATGTGCAAGAGACACAAAGATCATAAAACAGATAGAGGGAAAAAGCACCTGAATAACACCAAACATAAAAGGTTTCAGAACTAAAATACTGAACCACTACATTAAAGACTTAACTCACTGGGGGGGGAAGGGGGGGGAGCAATAAACCTCTCTTCATTCAGTAAACCATAATCCCAGCTTAAAGTACAAAGTAGGAAACACTCAAGAAGTTCCTATACTGCTATAACAATGCTTCTTCAGAAATCACACGCCCAATCAACCCTTTGTTGATTTTTTTTTTAAACAGCAATTCAATATCTGTTTTGGTTCTGTCTCAACTGATAAGCAGTTCATCTTTGACAGCTACCAAAAAATCAATGTTCAGAAAGGGGTAGACAGTAGATAGTTTGAAAAAGACTTGAATTATGGTTTTCGAGTGACAGCCTGTGAGCATTTAACTGCAAGTCACTGGCCACTTGGGCCCCTAGAAAATAAAAAAATAAAAAAAAATCAATTGAAAGAAAGCTAAGTAAATACCAGCTGACACGTGAAAAAGCATGTAGCTATACAGCATCTTGCTACAGCCCAAAGCGAATTTTCTATAATGGCCACAGGAACTCCCATTCCCATCTGCCTTATACCTCTGGGCCTGTAATCATCAGCTTCTCCAAAGCAGCGGACAAAAGCAGCTGAAACTCAGCCCTGACAATACCCTGTTTGCTAGCTCTGGGATACAGAGGCAAAAAAAATAAAAATCAGGTGCAACAATAAGATTGGGATCTTACAAATGGTGCAGTTTATGTTGGGAACACTAAAGAAGCCATCTGAACTGATACTCCTCAAAGCAATGAACAAGTACAGGGGCAAGGCAAATCCAGCTGACATTATCTACTTCAAATTCCAAAAGCATTCAGAGAGGTTCCTCCAAGGCTCTTCATTAAGCTAAACTACAACTGCGATAAGAAGATCGATACATGAATAAAGAATGAGAAGACAGCACAGGGTAGGAGTAAACAACAGCTTTCACAATTAAGAGAGATCAGGTGGAGCCATGCTCCCATGGTGTTAATTATGTTAAGTGAGCTGGAAAAAGGAAGCAAAATGAGGCATGACACATTCAGCGTCACAGTGCTTTGACAGCCTTCAGGTGTACCCAAAGAAACAACAAAAACTGTCCAATTTCCTCCTTTCTCCTCTCACAAAGTTAAAACTAGTACAAGATTATTACTTGGAAAAGTTTAATTTCACTATATTTAGAAAAGGTTTCACCTTGTTATTCTTAATGTCTGGAAGAAAACATATTCCAGTTGGCAAATCTGGAACAAAAGAATGTAGTAAAAAAAATATCAGTATTTTATTATGTTATAGTACTAACTGCTAGCTATTGTATAAGAGAGCAGACAGCATCTTGAAGATCCTGTCACACACTATAAAAATAACCCTGAAACATACACGTTATCACAAGACCAAAATTTATACTTTCTTATAAGAACCATTAAAAGTATCTTGGAAATAATTAAAAAGGCAGGGCTTCATCAAGGCTAGAACTGTAAGTATTGTCAGATCATTACTGCCTGAAGGACTAAAGTAGCGTAAAAAAGCAAGGAGTCCCACGTCGCACCAGGAGAAGCGGGAACAGCAACAAGTGGTAAGTTCCACTGTTGCATTTCACCTGTTGAGCCAATACTTATTCTTTTTTGATCATTTTGAAGCAACTTACAATTTTCTTTTTACTATATCCACCCATAATCTCATTTTAAGTCCTACAAGACAAAACATTTTAGACATGCACACACAGATCTTAGCAAAAAAGGTTCCTAACTAAGTAATAGATGGGAATAAAAAACAGTTTCAAATCAAAAGCAGTTTACAGACTATAATCCTAATCCTTGAATAAACCACAAAATTAAATTGGATGGCTAAGTAGCACTGAGCACTACCCAGCCCAAACACTGGGCCTTTCCAGTTTCAAAGGCCTCGTGATTTTTGTTGCCATAGTTAGGTGCCACTTCCTCAAGACTGCAATAATAAATGACTGAAGACAGCACTTCATTTAGAACTGTGCTTTATGAGGTCCATTCATACAACAAACCATACTTTATAATTGAATATGTTCTTATTAAATTATTAACATTTACCTCATGAAAATTCAGATAAAGTTTTGAGGAGACTAGAAGTAAGTGTTTACTAAGTATATGTACAGAATTTTTAAGGAGCCAGAATAATTTAATCACAGGACTAGCATTAGTAACCCCCTTCCCCCCAAGCTGAACATCAACAACCATACATTTAAAACAAGTTACAGAACACTGTTTTGCTTCCACTGTTCTAGGCATACTTCCAGAAAGCACAGTTCTCGTGGCAGGCATTTCAGACTACTTTTTCACACATCACACTAGGAACGTATGAACTTCCACTTCCTACAGCTGCAGTTAAAGACCCCCCATCAGAGGCTGGAACAGGTCAAGAAAAAATATAATCCCACAGACTTAAACCATGTGAAAGAGAAGGGTTAGAAAACAACTTACACATACTTTTTCACAAGCAAAGTTCCTCAAATAAATTCAGAGTCCTACTTGCATTCTAGTTACAGCATTTTACAGCAAACATAATTTTTAACCACTTTCCTGTCTAGCTTTGTACTTTGGGTAGAAATCCAACAACATGATGTCAGCCACAAGCTTTCCGTGTCCAGAGTTTGTTCCAATTAAAAAGATTCTTCTTCAAACCCCTTTTACACAATGCCACAAAACACTGAAAGGGTCAAGAGAAGACACCTACACCATAACTAGCTATTTCTACTGACAATAAGTATGCAGTCCCTCTCAAAGTTTAATACCTTCCAATTGTTCAAGTGGTAACAAATTAAGTAAGGTATCTTGACGGTGACTTGAGTGCGCACTGGCATTCTGGCCTTGATCGCCATATATCGAGTAGTTTTCTTTCAGGCTACCACTAGCAGGTTGAGCTTCTTTAACTTGAGTAGCAACTTCACTAAAAAAAAGAAAAAGAATTATTTCAATAAAAAATAATAAGATTACATATCTAGCAACATTAGTGTAAAATATCTCTCTATATAAAGATTTGAGAAATTGCCCAATTTTAATACCTTCATCTCTAGGAAGCCAGTCGTTCGCATCGACATAGATCCTACACATCTTTACCAGACATTTTATAGTACAGGGATAATTATCTAGATTAAAAGGGCTGCTGTTTCACAACCTAAAGCATTCCACAGAAGCACTTAGTGTAATTTAATGTTAGTATATTCCCCCTTTTTTCCCTGTTTGTTCCTTTCTCTCACATTTTTGCAATAAGTGGGAAAAGTATAAGGGGGAAGAGGTTTATGCCATGCAAGTTCCACAATCCAATTGTGAGCAAGTCAAACAAACACTAAGGATTTAGCTAAACCTATAAATATCAGCACACCTCTTATAACATTACATTAGGGTCTAAATCATAAAGAACATTAAACGTAAAGAATATTGAACAGAACTACTTGGAATTTCATTAACAGCTTTTGTAATTCTGCAGGAAGGTTACTTTTCACTTCTGATAAGATGTTAAATCTTACACATTGAGCAAAGTTAAACATTTTTGCATTAATATTTCATGTCTTAATTTTATCTGAATTCAAAAGTCTAAAATGTGACTTCTTAAACTTAAGTACAAACAAGGAGCTGACACTCTCTTAAATCTTTATCTATTGTTTGTATAGGGACATATTGCCTATAGTGCAATTTTATCAGTGAGAAAGACACATACGGCTATTTCTATCAAACAATAATAAAATTTGCTCATCTTTAGAATAACCTATACAACAGCTTCCAACACTATTAATGCTCTTAGTGTTTTCACTAACACCACTTATTTCCTAAGAAACAGGAAAGACTGAGTTTATAAAGAAGCTAAAGTTACTTGAGACATGTTCCTTTCTGGATGCAAACTTCTTTGATACCTGGAACAGATTTATATCAGTGCAAACCTTCCTTTATCCACATATGTGGCACGAACCAGAGACATCCAAAATTTGTGTAAACTAAGTAAAAACAAGCCAGATTCAAATAAGTCAATTAATCAATCAAGCTTGGGAAACTTTTCATTAGCGTGACAACAAAAACAGCATGTAGTTAAAAAAATGAAGAAACAAAAATCACTTCTAAAGCTTCATTCTGGTCATGCACAGTTAGTGAATTAAACAGCAGAATGCTGTTTGTTTAGGGCTGCAGGCCTAAGTGGCAGGATTGCAAGGGATTGCACATACTCCCCTTCAGAAAACAGAGGGGAGCTGTTTTAGCAAGGAAAGCACCTGAGCTCCTCAGCCCTGTACGCTAACAGACGAACGCACAGCTGAGCTCTCCAGTTACCAAAGGCCCACAGTAGAAGCTGCGAGTCAAGCAGGCAGCCACTGCCAGTAGCAGCACGCTTTTCAGGGCATGCCACCAACCAACCATCTTCTCATCCCGTTCCTTTCACAACGGGAGCTCCATACTGCGTGGCCAGGTAAGACCCCACTTTAGGATGCTGACTGCTGCTGTAGGGAAGGCACACTGCTTACAGGGGAGTAAACAGCACCACCAGAGATCGGGGCGGCTGGCAGGAGGCACATTATTGTCAGAGACCAAATTCACCCTGGTTGTTATGACTGCCGAGGTTATTTTCCAAATCCAAACATATTCCACTATTAGATTACAGAATAGCTTAACAAATCTACATACTATATACCGGTACATGCATTTTAGGAAAGAATTAGTTTTAGCTATCTCACTCACAGGTCATCAAGAAAGCTGAGGGCAAATCTCTCCATAGGCTCAGGATCTGACTGACTGCCATGAGGAGATCGTGACGGAGGTGACTGCTTCCCTTCTTCTATATAAGATGCCCGGATATCAGAAAGCCTGTAAGGGTTGGGAGGGAAAGCACAAAACAGAGTCGTTCTAATACGCATTTCTCAAAGAACTAGAAAAAAGTCACATTTGAGGGCCACTCATCTTCTATATGTTTTATTACTTGAATAGTTTAACATTTTCCAGCCAATCTGTATTTACAGGTACATATATGTACCCAGAATAATCTTCTCCAATCTTCTGAAGTTCTTTAGAGAAATACCACTTTTTTTTTTTGTGGTTATTGTTGTCCCATTAGAAAAGCACACTTCTGCAAAGACAGGTCATAACAGTCTGATCTTACTTCATGGTAAGTCACACAGGACAGCAAAAAAGCGAGCAAAGGCTTCAGTGGTTACACTGTGCACTAATCCTTGTTGAACAAATCATTGTAGGCTGTGTTAAGCTTTAATTGGTATCCACAACACTACTTCTTACATTAGTTTTTCTAAAAAGCGACAGATTCAGTTAACATAGAAACCACCTGTAAAAAATACATATTCTCTGCATGTCCTCAGACTTGAGTATACTAAGCTGAAGAACCAAATTAAACTCGATTAGTGTCTTTTTATCCTGAAAACTAAACTACCCTTCTAAAGGATTATTTTAAAAAAAAATACGTTAGGAGTTACATATGTAATCTATATTTTTGACTGTTAATGCAGTATTATGCTCTCGATTAGCAAACAGTTTTATCGTCCAACACTACATCCAAATAATTTTTCCTGTCCGAATTAAGCACGTCAAAGCAGCGAACTGTTCTTGTGAAGCAGTAAGTGGCAGCCTCACCTGTTGTCACAGCCCGTTTTACTCTTGGCGACAGTCGAAGCCGCAACAGGCAGGCCGGGGGGGTTTGAGGAAACCGTGACATTCCCAAAGGCGACGCCCGCGCTGCTGTTCAGGGAACTGCCCAGGAAGCTCGGAAAGGTCTCGTCGGCGATCCTCCTGAAGTCCTCCATCCCCCTGCACGAGCCGGTTCAAACAGCGCCCGGCTCAGCAACGGGGGAGCCGCAGAGCCCCGCGACGCGACCCCCGGGCCCCGGCAGGCACCGGCCACACCGCCCCGTGAGGAGGAGGAGGAGGAGGAGGAGGAAGAAGAAGGGGGGGGGGGGGGAGAGGGAGGCCTCGCGCGGGCCCAACCGCCAAAACTTCAAACCTTCAAACGGCCGCGCGCGCCGCAACGTAACGGCCCCGGCGCGAGGCAGCGCCCCCCCCACCCCCGCCCACCGAGCCCCCCTCAGAGCCCCCCCGCCGCCCTCGCTCCCTCACCCGGTGCGAGGCGGCGGCGGCACCGGCAGCGCTCGCAGCCCCCCGAGCGCGGGGAAGCGAGCCCCGGCCAAGCGGCCAATGAGGCCGTTAGGGCCGTTGGGGCCGTTGGGCGGGACGGGGCGGGGCGAGAGCTCCCCATCCCGTCCCCTCCCCTCCCCTCATCCGGGGCCGCGCGTTGCTGTTGGTGGCGGGGGGTGAACGGCATCAGGATTTCATGCTGCGTTGTGTTCAAGACGAAATAAACAGAAAAACGCGTCCTGGCTGCTCTGTTAAAGCAACAAGAACCTAAAACTCACTGCCCTGGAAGCTGGGGCTGGAATGTGCTGTGAGCGAGCACAGGGTATGCAGGGTAACACAGTATCTTCTTTCAAAAGGAAAAAAAAAAAAAAAACTCCACAGGGACAGCAGCCTTTCAAAGCGCTGGATAAATTTAAAATACTGTAAGTGCCTGCTGTAATCCTCCCTCCTCAAGGCCTCCTGTAGTCTCCCTCCCTTGTAGGGTTTCTGGTGTTTATGTCCAAGGACCCAGGTCCCGCATGTAAGTACAGATCATAACCCTGACTCACATGAGCAAGAAGGATGACTAAAGATGAATTTGAGAAAGTGGAGCTGGGCAGTAGAGGACATGGAGCAAAAGGACCTGGTTCTGAGAGGCAGCAGCGCAAAATGGCAGGCAGGGGGAAAGGCAAGCGTCAGCCATAAAAGCAGTAAGAGTTCAGCTGCTGAAGTCAAAGTACTTGGCCAGGCCAGTGGAAACATGACTCATTTACGCTGAAAATGTTAACAGCATTCTCCCATTAGTAAGAAGGGTGACTGGAATCCGTCAGGATATCTAACAGTGTTCAGCACGCGAAAATAACATGACCATGTGTCACAAACTAAAGGGTTACCTGGCCTGTGGGTATAAACATTGCAACAGCAGGTTTTGTGGAATTCCATAATACACAAGGACACAGGAGCTTTATTTCCTATTTTTTTCTGCTTTATCACAGATTAATACAAAGCACAACTAGCAAGCATATATATGATTAATAAGTATATATCAAGATATTCCAAATAATTACCGGAAAAGCAACTATATATACATTAATAGTATAGCAGCAATCAGGAATAGCAGCAAGTATATATATCTATAAATCTTACTACTACTTATTATCACTACATTAATGTATACAAAATGTTGCCAGTACCAAACACTCATCAAAACGATCCCAGTAAGTGGGGCCAATAACACAACAAAGCCTCACTTCAAAGATAATCAGGGTTTGGAGTCGGCCAGGCATCCCCAGCGAGGGTCCAATCTGCTTAGGAAGTCCTGTAGCAAAAGTTTGTGCGTGGACAGTTCCCAGAGAGAGAAGCTCCATTCTGGGTAGAAAACAAATCATTTTTGTATCACAGACACTTTAGAGGGCCTAGGACACCACTACTTAAAGCAGCCAACAGATGCCGCTCATTTCTTTTTTTCACCTGAGACAGCTAAGGGATGATCACGTTTACTACTCAAACAAAAAAATTTAGTTTTCTCAGACTATTTTTCTCTTCTTTCAGCTAAAACAGCCAATAGCAGTTGCCAATTCCCACTTCCTCAGGATATTTCCCCTTTTTTTCAGGCTATTTCTCACCTTTCCAGTTGATAAGTTGCTGTCACACTTCCTTGCTTTCGCCCTTATCGATGGTGTTTCCAGGATGTCTCCAGTTGTTAAGCGCCCAGCTGCACTTCAAAGAGGCGGGCTGTGCTTCTCCGGGGTGTTTCTGGTTCACAGGCCTACTCCTTAGGCGGGCAGCCAATTTCTTCTGTCAGGGTTTTCTGTTAGCCTTTTCCCATTGCAGCCAGGTCGCCTTTACAGCTGCTGCCACTACCATCCTGAACTACCTATAAATACGTATATATATTAGAAACTACAAAAAGTTACCATTTACCTGACTGTTACCATTAGGTGGTTATTCTGGCCTCCAGAACAGCAGAAGCAAATTTTAAAGGAAATGCAAGCAGGAATCTTTCCCGTAGATCTGAGGCTTATCAAGAACAGTTATACATTAAGTTATTCTTAAATATATTTTACACTCTTTTTTGTTGTTGTTATGTTGCAGTAATTGAGGCATATCTCACACACTCTAGGGTTTCACAGTACAGATTTCCATCATAGGGAAACAGCAATATATACAGACACTGCCACCTTGCTTTTATTGATAGCTGCTTAGGAAGGAGCTGGGTTTTTTTGTTCGTTTGTTTGTTTTCCCCCTTATTACAGCTAGAAATGCAGTAAAGGTTAATTGCAGTACTGAAGGGAGCAAGAGGGATAAGAGCAATTCTGCAAATGGCTTAAACCTTCATAATTGGATTTTGCTGCTTGCATACCCAGAACCAGTTTCCTCTCTTTTAGGAATGAATTCCAGTATAACAAGCTTTGATCTCTCTCTCTCTCCCCCTTTCATATGACTTATTCCTCTACAGAGGAATATTACTTCATATCTCCCTTTTAACCTTATTTTTAATCATGTAACATTTCTGAGTTTACCATCCATGCAAAGTACAGCATGGTTTCATAAAAAATTAACTTATTGATAAAAAGGCCTAAGTAGCTGCATTTAACGAACAATTTATTTATTTATTTATTTATTTTCCCAGCTCTATCCCTACTGGCTGAAACTTAGCAGCAGCCTATCTCTATGCACTGCCAGCAAGCAGTCCATAATGGTGTGGTTACCTCCTACAGCTTTTAGTAAATTAGAACTAGATTCATCAGAGATAAAGCAAGAAACAAATGCGATGTATCTGAGCAAAAGTATATGAAGGTCTTACAATATATGAGTAAATGCAGTTTCTAGAATACAAGTGAAATTCAGAGGAACTCGCTGTAGCTTTGAAGAACACAGGTTCCCTTATGCTAGTGACCTGACCCGGGAAGTAGCATAAACCTATTCTGAAGCATGCCAAGAACACCAAGAGCAGGAGCAGCCAGGAAATACACTATTACTCTTGGGTTTGTGCTGCACAAAACCCATTTTATTCTTTCCCCACACACAATCTGCTGAACAAGCTCGGCAGTGACACCCCCTACAGCAATGCTACTCCGTAGAAATACCATGCAGTAATTGTCAGGTTTTATCCTCCTGCCCATCTCACACCAGCCCAACCTGAGTCAACGCCAGTGATGCTGTTCCTATGCTGACCCACGAAAAAGGAGGTTCTTAATTCAGTACTATTTCTTCAAAATGTCCTAAGTGAATTATTCAATCACTGGAAAAGAAATCTGGGACAGCTTGACTTTGGGGCTGGACCCGATGATCTCTTGAGGTCCCTTCCAACCCCTACAATTCTGTGATTCTGTGAAATCTAACAACTCTACCAGCCTCTGCAGACCTTCAACACACCCATAAAAAAAAAAAGTCAAAGAGCATGGTGTGTGATAATAAAAACGTTAACATGCAACAGTGCATCTGAACGGCAGGGGTTCGTAAACACAAAGCTACAGGAATGGCCATCTGAATCCCGAATCTCCAGCCAGTTACAAAACAAAACAAAACCCCACACTACTACAACAAAAAGCGTACTAATACAGACCTTTTAAAATAAGTTTATTAGTCAACCACAATTATAAAATTTAAATATTTGTACAGCAAGATGGAAAATTCTTAAAGTAACCAAACACTCCAAATTGTATTTTGCTGCAGCGTACACAGGAATGGTTGTGTTGTTTTGATTTGTATTTTTATACAACTTGATCCAATATCATCCTTCAGTTATTCAACAGCTTCTTGAAGGTACATTTAATTTTGAGAGTACATTTCACATTTGTCAGTGCAATACAGAAAAGAAAAAATTCAAGACTACAATAAACTGATTCCAAAAAAAAAAAGAAAAAAAAAAGAAAAAAGGGCAGGCACTTTGAAGTCAGCTACTCTGTAAATAGGTCGTGGTTAATACTGTTTGTATGTGTTGATGTGTTCATCAAAGGCTACAGACTAAAATGTTCCTTTGATGCACAAACTCAAATAACATGTTCCAAATACTGTAGTTTGTTTTGCAAAACATGCATAAAAGCCCCCGAATTTTGAGAATCTTCTGTAGGAGAGAAGAAACACAAAAGCAGCCAGAATGAACGTGTTTACAAACATCAGAATAAGGCCCTTTAAAGTTTATTAAAAGTAACGTGTATTAAACCCCTTCATTCTCAGGTAATAGATTAAGAGGCCGAGACACACATCGTCTGCGAGGGTGAGGATACTGGAGGTTGGCAGTGTCAGCATCGCAAGAGTGCTCTATCAGAGGAGGAGGAGGAAGGAGCTGGGCATGACTGGACCATCTCGATCCAGCCCGTGGGGAATCCAGAGGGGGAAAGAAATACCTGAAACAATTAAGACAGGAACAAAACACCAAAACAAGAACAAAAACGAAACAAAACAAAAAACAAAACAAGAAAAAGAGAAAGGTAGTAAATACAAGGAGAACCAAAGGGGAGAAAAGACATGCTGGAAAAAAAACCAAAAGCTTTAGTATATCCATGCCAAAACCAATAGAACGTAATAGCAGAAATCAAGGCTTGTAATTCAAAACAAGACAAATCTGGAAACTGTTCTTTAAAGGAAAAAAAATACAGTCTTTTCCCCTGGAATTCATAGAAAATAATAATGTAATAATAATCTTAGCATACATTTTACAAAATTGGTAGATTGCTTTGGAAATCTAAAGGATTTTGTAGCACAGCTATTAACATGCTTTCACTCTCCCAGAATTCCCGTGATTTGTTAACAGCTTTTAGTAACGCTTCATTTGCGACACGAGTTATACATTAAATACTATGCAAGTACATTTGCCGTGTATCCATCTAATTCAGATTAACTTCACGTCACTTCCAGAATAGACATAAAAACATCATATAGATTTTACAATACTTTAAATTTAATAATGTACATTTACAGAGAATAATTACTTTCAATGAAATACAGTCTTTGTGTGTACTACGTACTTCTGCAAAATCCTCAGAGTAAATTTAAGATTCCCAGTGAATGCAAGACTCAGAATTACACCATTTCATGCCATTTTTCTGTCATTTTTATTAGAACTTACCCGTAATACTTGTGCATTTTAGTGTTACTATGTTAGGTACCTACAGATGTTTTCTGTCTTGTTTACAGTTCTGTGGACTTGTGTAAGAGAACAGCTATACAATTAACCAAAGTATGGGACAATCCACAACAAGCTGCATTTTGGTTTCATTTTTTGTATGGCTCAATTATTTGCACTTTTAGATACTACACTCAATTTTAGTTACTCCATGGAATCATTGCCAGAGGAATGTACAAACACATCAGAAGAAGTACTTCTCTCAGTTAGGATGAAGAAAGTATGACAGTACTTACAAAACATGCATTTGAAGTCATACTAAGTTTTAAATGAAGCAATACCCAACTATCAAAAGCTACCATCTGTACAATTTTCAAAACACAATTTTCTTATTCCTTTAAAACAGTTTCATATATTACAAAGCAGTTACAAACTTACGATGTTTAGGAATTTTAATCAAGTGTTAAACACTATGAAATGTAAAACATATCAGTTATTAAAACAATTTTAGTGAAAGTTACTTTAATGGTCACTTCCCTCCTCCCATCCCAATCAAGATTCTCATTTTTAACTATGAACTAGTCTTTTAATTTGTCAAGCTTTTCAAAAAATTGTTCTGATGGAAGTTTTGTTTTGTTTTAAACAAGAAGCCTCTCCTAAGTATTTTTCTGTCAGGAGTTTCAACAGTATCAAACTGCGGCCTAGTACAAAAAAGTATACAACGTGTTTTAAAAAGGTTTTTGAATAGCATTTAGTAGTTAGCAGGCTGCTGGTGTCTTGGGAGAGGTCAAACGGCGTTGGGGAGGGGAAAAAGGAGTTCATTTTCCATTCCTGTGTGCATGCAACAAGCAGCAAAACACCAAAGTTACTCCAGTTAGCTTGGTATCAGCTCTGCTTTCTGTTAAAAAGGACATAATACAGATGGAGAAGGGAAATTGTATCACAAATCTAGACATACATAATTATATCAGCATAACAACATAACCCTACTGCCTTCTCTTCTGACAACTACACCATCCATTTTAAAACTATTTTGGTTGAGAACCCACTTTGATGACTGCGTTTGACAAAGTTTTCCAGCGACCCAAATCTGTCTATGCTTTAGCTATTCTGTGTGTTTAAATGTCTAAATATTGAAACATAACATCTACAGTAACAGACAAAATAAATTGTGTAGCATACTAATTTAGTCAAATGTCAGTAAAGAAATCTTTACCGCAATTGTTAATAACCCCTGCAAAAAAAGTTAGCAACTGTGTATATGAAGTTCTTGCCAATGTGATTGCAAGAGAAAACGTGCATCTTTTCTATAGCATGGCTCTGTCCTAGGAGCATGTTCTTAAATTCCACAGCCACAGATTTAATTTTCTAATAAAAAGGGAATTCAGATATCTGACTTTCAAAACCCAGAGCAATGGAGGAAGTCTAAAATAATGGTGTTTCAGTTCACACAATGGCTGACTACCAGCATAGGGGGGAGGAGAACAAGCACTCTCTGGTGGGGTGGGGTGGGGTGGGGTAGGGTAGGGCAGGGCAGTCTTTCTGGCAGCAGTAGTCTTCAGTAAGGAGACTATGAAACCACAGCCTATGCTAAAGAGGTATAAAATGGCCTGCATCTCCCTGCAGGAGCCCAAATAACAACTACGTAGCTTTGGGTATCACATGTCCAAGCTTCATTCCAGCATTTTTGCTGCATGGTACGGAGCACCTGGAACCAGATGACTGATACCATTTTGCCCTCCTTTTTTTCTTTTTTGGAGACTTGGCCCAGAACTACTTCTTGCTCTCCCATTTATCTCGTGAGCAAAACGTGAACACCTTTCTCTGTTCAACAAAGCTCGGGATTTGGAAGCCAGAACTGCTGTTCTGAGCTGCCAGAATTGCTGGGGGGGAATATCAACACTCTCCAAAAGCAAACTGTCCTAGTACTTTACAAAAGAGTATTTTAATTTTATATATATATATATGTATGTATGTATGTATGTATATGTATATATTAGTAGCTGAAAATGGGGGCTATAACTTGGAAGTTTCTGCTGTGGAATCTGGTCGCACCCAGTCCTTATACAGCACATAACCTGTGCGGACATCACCTTACAAATGCAGGATTCACTAATTTCTAGAGTTTAGTGTGCACACATTAAAAATCATGTTCAGTTAACGCAGTTAAATACTTAATAGCAATTGTTGCAGTATAAAAACACAACAGAGAAAGCAAATTAATCAGCAGTAAGAATTCCATATGAAGGAGCAAGATTAAAAAAACAACAAACTTGTATTCAATTGATGTTATAACTGGAAAAATGCAAGTAAACTAAACTAACACTAACATATATGACTATTGAAACCATACGTAATGAAGTATCTTTTCCTGCTTCCTTTCTGCTACATTATCCCAGTGAAAAACAGAATTTGTTGCTGGTATTTTTGCTTAACTTTCAAACATGCATCTAAAACAGGGGCAATTACAGAGCAGTGTGATCATGTTTCTCCTTGTTCAAAATTATTTCAGAAAAGTTGCTTTTCGGTTTTTGGTTTTAATATTGTGAAAGGACTAAAAGTGAAACATTGTTTACATAACTTATTTATACAGAGTAATTCAGTGTAACTTATGGTTTTATTTTCCTCTTAACACTTGCATAACAGGCACCACCACAAAGCCAAGTCAGAATAGCTTGTACAAGTATTCACACAGCAAATGACATAGCGCTTTAAAACATATAAAACACGAAAATTAAGTGAAATTAAGAAGATTCAGAGAAGAAAATATTTACTGAAATTCAACCTTTCTACCAATTACCCTACCTGCTGGCAGATGATCCATTTAGTGAATTCTGTAGGCTTGTATTGGCTGAACCTAGAGAGGTGTTAAAAATTCCCTGCTGGGAACCACCATTGACTGGACTCCCGTTACCTTTCAGTATACCAGTACACTTCCAGTTGTCCATGTAATTAGCTGCAAATATACATATATAAAAATTGTTAGTTTCTGTTCTGAAGCTTAGCTTTTGGCACAGCTAAGATGCTACGCATCTTGCGCAAATCAGAATTTTACTTTAGTACCAACATAAATATTTCAAACAGCTGAGGATCTGGCCCTTTAGCTGCCTGACATTCTCTGCCTACCCATCAATTAAATCTCAGTTTTGTTCAGTACCAAGAATGAGTTTGCTTCATCTTTACTAAAAATGCTGAGAAACAAATGAGAATGGATAAGAAAACCACAACTGATTTTTATTGTTGCTTTTGGAAATTCAAATGGGAAAAAAAAAAAACTCATGGAGGAAAAAAAAGACAGTTTGCCTGAATGTTGTAACTAGAAATTTTGGGTTTTAGCAACTGGCAAAGACAGTAATTCAGTAAGTTAAGTTTTTAAAAAGGACATTTTTACATCGCTGTGATCTGGTAAAACAATTTGAGGTTATCAGATATAGTACAGTAACAACTATTCACAGCAACCTAAACCATTCAAGTAAGTGTTTCAGCCCAGAAAGTCATTTCCTTTTCCTAAAATGTAAAAGTATATCATTTAAGGATCTTAATATTTTTACTCTAGAAATGTATTATGCTTTCTCAAACGTATTCAGCATACCACAAAGCTGATATACGAAGCAAAATACCACTTCAAGTGGATGAGACACAGAATTCTTACCTTTCCAGAGCCTAACGCAGCCATCGTCACCAGAAGAAGCAAGCACTGTGCCTGTGATGTTCCAGCTAACTCGCCACACCTGGGAATTGTGATTATCAAACTGTGCCACAATATGAATTTCAAATTTTGTTAATCCTCCAGATGAAGTCAATTCTTTCCTGTTAAAGACAAGAGCGACAGTTCTGTACACAACTGTTCCAAGGTCTGGCTTGAACATGATGACTAAAAGACAGGACTGCATCCTTCAAGGAATTTACAGAACAATTGTTAATAGACTAAGAGCATTAAAAAGATATTCAGACAGAAAGTCTTGGTCACTTTCTTGTCACCTTAAAAATCAGGCTGCTAAAAAGCAATCCTGCATAAATTGAACTACTTCTTATGCTTCCCACATACTACCAAAGAGCATGTAGGATGTATCATATCATATTCAATGACAGTCTTCTGGTCTTCCTTTTAAGCTCACCTTAGAGGTTTTAGTGTGAAAATTCGTACATCTTTGGTTGCTACAGCTAAGATGTGGAAGGATCTTCCCAGATTTGGAGCAAACGCAATATCATGTACAGGATCTGTGACTGTCATCAGAGCTTCTGCTTTTGCATATTTCCTGTAGAGCATGAGAAATTAACCTTTAGTGCTACCAAAATTACCAGTGACACAAATTATAGAAACCAGACACAGCAGAACAGGGAAAATGGACTTAATATACATAATGAGACTTGCAAAACTAAAATCATTTTCTTAACATAAATTACACCGTTATTACACTGTTACAAGCTGACTTCTTCAGAAACTAAATACATCAGATACATCAGCTACTACTAACAGTATGCTAAATCATCCAGCCAAACAAGGATTTCAGTACAAAGAACATCTTTGTCCACAGCTGGAAGAGACAAATAAAAAATTCTTCCATTTACAATCTAAAATTAATTTATACCCCCAGAAACTTACTAAATTTTCCATGCTTGTATGCAGAGCACTGTCTGCCTTCCTTGCTGTGTAACAAACATATTTCATTTTCTTATTTACCACAAGGTTAAGTTACAACAAATTTTCTTTATTGTTAATGCACAGAAAACATTGTCAGAAGCCAGGCTTAAATTCACAAAACACCCAGAAGCCAGGCTTAAATTCACAAAACACCATGGCTCTGTTCACGTGGCCACCATGCAATGAAATGGGTTCTGTGCCATCGTTTCATTCAAAGTGGTTGTGTGTACGCTTCCAGGCATTTTTTGGTTCTGAATTCTTAACTGTATCAACTTTTACAGAATGCTAGTAACTCACAGGACATTCTGTCATTTACAAACATGTTTTTAAGACTATTTTGTTACCTTCAACAAAACAGTGCTTAGTTCAGCGGATTTCAAACTTCAACTTTGGCCCTACTGATTCCTCGTGCAAAATTAAGGATAAAAAAATAGTAGAAGCAGAAAAAGCAATTCTCCCTTTAAAATGCTGTTAAGAACACTGGAATTTCTGTGCTGGGACAGAACAGAATTATCAAAATCTGTCATGTCCATTAGCATCAGCAAGGATTCTGAGGTGAATCTCCCATCCAAAGTCTTAGAGACAAAACTGAGGAGTATTATTTAACACTCCTATCCACACGTAACAACAGGAATGAAACAAAAGGCCACGTTACAAACTATTTTAAGATACCACAAATGTTATACACTGCTATGTAGCATACCTGGTATTTTCATTATATTCATAAATTTGAACCTTTGCCAATATATTTGGACTGTTGTCATCACTTCCTACAGCTATCATTGGAGAATGTGCTCTAGAGCTAGAAATAAAAAATAAATATTGTTACCTTTACAAATTATTTCACAAAAAGTAAACCAAGCCATTTTTAAAATTTAAGACATGCATCTGTAAAGGAAATCAAAAAAAAAAGTCACCTGGGAAAATTACTAAATACTATTCACAGTTATCAGTGCTACCTCAATTTTGTTGTCTTGAATGCCCACTTTATACAACAAAAAGACTAATTTTATATATGCATTTTCACTAAATACTTGCTGTAAGTTACATGGCAGAGCCTGCATCCTATGCAGTACTCTCAGTGATGGATTTAGTAGGATTTCATTCAGGTTTTGGGAAAGAGGGATTACAAAGGGTAAATGTGTACGAGTTCTAGTTTTTAATCAGCTTTTAACACAACTCCCTGGGGTGTTTCAACAATAAAGCCTGTACTTTGAACCTTCAGCACTGATTATTTATGTATTCTCCTGGGCTGGGACAACCCCATCACATTCCTCTCCTATTTCTTTCTGTCCAAGCAGGTGAAGTAAATCACTGCGCCCCTGAGGATACAACTACAGGAACAACACGTCTCTTAGACTGTGCATTTGTGTTAACAAGGCTTGCAGTTCCTAGCACTGGCAAGGGTAGGTGTCCTTGTTAGTGGCATCAAAAATTATCATTTATTGTGACATCTTAATCACAGAATCATACAATCATTTAGGTTGGAAAAGACCTCTAAGACCATCTGGTCCAACCTTTAACCTAGCACTGCCAAGCCCACCATTAAAACATGTCCCTAAGCACCACACCTACACGTTTTCTGAAGACCTCCAGGGATGGTGACTCAACTACTTCCCCGGGCAGCCTGTTCCAACACTTCATAACCTTTTCAGTGAAGAATTTTCTCCTAATATCCAACTTAAACCTTCCCTAGTGCAACTCAAGGCCACTTCCTCATGTCTTATCACTTGATGCTTGGGAGAAGAGACCGATCACCACCTCACTGTAGCCTCCTTTAAGGTAACTGTAGAGTGCGATACGGTGTGTGTGTCCCCGTTCCCCCCTCCCCCCCCAAGCCAGTTAAGGAATCTCAGTTAAATTTTATGGGATAAATAAAGAGCACTCCACAGTTCTTTAGCTCATTACTTGCTACAAATAATTAAGGTAAGAATACACCCCCACAGGGCACAGGGAACACTTTTTCTAACACTTCTGTGGTCAGCCAAGCTGGCTTTATTAAGAGAGCTGTCAGCAGCTTTCTTCCTGATTTGAGTAACGTACGTTCAGCCTTCTGCATGAGTACTGTAGGATTTATCCTACAAAACTTAGAACTAACTCTTCAGATCTTTTGTTTAACCAGTCATAAGACAACAACTACAGCTTTATTAACATACCTTGAAGGATTCCAAGAAATGCAACTGCAGCTTAGCTTACATGAGATTTCATGCTGCAGTGACCATTGACTGAGATTCATCACATCAGGGGCTTCATAAATCCTTACAACTCCATCTGCTGAACAAGTTGCTAACATAAGACCCATGTGCTTGGGAGCAAACTTCACATCTGTAACAGATGTCCTACTGTCTACTAATGTGGTCCTCTTTACCTGCAAAGAAAGGCAGAAATTCTTGAAGTTTCCATCAAAAATGTATTCCTTGAGCTGTTTCTCATTTTTTTTCCTTCCCTAAAAGCCAAGTCTGACAATACCATTTTTTAGGATCACTTACCTCATCCATCAAGAAGTAAAAAAAAAACTTTATACAACTTAAAGAGAAATGACAAATCATTGCACTGATGCAATTTGAAGCAGGGGCATGCATCCCATGATATCAAAGTACCGATACCAACAAGAGTTGTTTAGATTACGCTCTTCAGAAAAATAACATGTGACAGATAAGTATATAAGCGATAAAGAAGTATTGGCCACATGCAGCTCAAAACTGTCCTCACTGTTCATAGTGATGACGGTATCAGCTGTGAAGCCTAACAACCCTGCTTTCTAATCTCAGTGCTATTGAAGTTTACCAGGAAGCACTTTCCAAGAGAAGCATCAAAACGACAAGTATTTCCGAGAAGGTTTGTCTGCAGGTTTCCAGAGGAACATCCGATAAGAAACACCAATGGTAGTCACACTAATTGGCCTGAATATTGCCATTTAGCTGTCTGCCTCAATGCTTTAAAAATTACTCACTCTATTTTGGAATATTGCCACAAATTAACAAAACATTGGAAAGTCAAGAACACTGTTATCAGAAGAAAACAGACCACATTCTGTTTCATAGCAAGTATGTTGCAAAACTAGAAATGTCTAGTAACTGGGTATTTAGAACAACTTTATGTCCAATTTTCTGCTTAATTCTGGAATTTGAGCAGTTCAAAGCTTCGGCCCATTATGACTAGCAAACAAATCGGTGTGGCACAGCAAATCTGTTTATATGAGAACACAGAAAAAGTGAATTAACATGTTAAAATCTTACCCAGTGACTCTGGCCTCGGAGTTTATCATTTGACTCTCCCACTATTTCTTCCCACACAGCTGCTGTTCTATCAAAAGAGCAGGAAGCCAGGACTTGCCCAAATTCAGGATGGGCCCATGTCACACGCCACACAGATCCACTATGTGTCTAGAAGATAACACCAAAAGGCTACAGTCTAGAAAAACATTATATTATTCCAAGTGATCACAAATGATTTTTATGTATGTTTTCATGATTGCCCGCTGTAAAGCAGAAGTAAGTTGTAGGAAGTAGCAAGACCATTCCTGTGGTATGGTCCTACGATATTTTATAAAGCTCAATGCAACTGCTGAATTTGTCTATTTCTGTAAACACTGCTAAGTTTTGTTGCTATTAACTGTTAAAAGATATTATTACAAGCTCATTTCAAGGCATTATTTATTACTCCTTTAAAATACAAGTTCCAAAAAAATAGTTGCAAGCTATGATTCTGCCTTGACGCATAAAGTACAGCTTCATTTTCAATTTTCAGCTACTACCATGCCCATTCCCAGCTTGCCTGTACTTTTCCAAAGCACGTGCAGGGCACCATTTATCTTTTTCTTCTTTACAAGAAACTCCTCTTTGATACCTAGTCAAGTGAATGCTTCTTTTTCTAGAGAAGAGGAATTCAAAAGTTTCACTTGCACTTCCATTTACAAGGATTACTGTATATATACAGTAATATATATATGTGTATATATATATATACACATTATGTTCTATTTTATACAAGTTTACGGACAAATTGGAGGCTGAATGCACTAATTAGTTACACTGATGAACTAGTTTCCATGAACAGTTCTCAGTAAGGTTATGGAAAATAATACAGCAGTCAGATGTAACATTTACCAGCCAGACCTCTTCCTTTTTTTTCCCCCCCCTCACTCTACAGTATGCAAAAAAGGAAATATTAAATTAAAAATAAAGGTACTGATTCCAATTCCTCACTGCCACCACTATGTTTACCGATAACAAAGTCTGTCAACGTAAATAAGTACTAATAGCAATGTAAGTAAGTACTAATAGTATAAGACTGCATGCTAGCTTCTGCTTTAAGTGAGAGGCATTGGAGATGCTTTGTAACAGCAGAGACAAAGTATTTTACCATACGAATAACAACTTAAAATTCACTGACGTGGAAACCTGGTGAAAATGCATACAATGTGTCTTTACGCACTTCGGTACTAAGCGTAGTCCCAACAGTTAATGAGGTTTGATGCTTACTAACGTGTATTTTTCCTGGCTGCACTTTTATTCCCTCAGCCTAGGATGTACCTTTGTACTGCTAAGAAGTGGTGCGAGTTTTAAGACTGAACAGGGCTTATTACTGATGGTGCTCTTGAACAAGAGGGGGCTGGAACTAGATGATCTTTAAAATCCCTTCCAACCCAAACCATTCTAATATTTTCAGAAACACAGGATCTCCAAAAAAGAAGAAAAAAAAAGTATTTCTACTCTAAAGTCAGCAGAAAATAGGTATGTTTCTAAAAAATAAAAAATAAGAGTATCACTGTGTAATAATCATAAATACAAACCTTCCAGCTCGCAGTGCAATGCCAATCCCCATTTTCACTTTTGTCCCAAACCTATTGAGAAATCAAAATACAATCACACAGTTTGTATGTAAAGCTTACTAGGTAGTACCAAAAACCACAGCCATTAAAAAAAATATCACTGAACATTTTATTCTGGAAAACTCTACCTAGCTCAGTACACAACCACACTTCAACCAACTTTGAAAACAGCCCTACAACAGGCAGGGAAAACAAGCATACACCTGCAAAATCCATAATCACATGAAGTGTATCTTTTTTAAACAATGTTATTCATAGAAGACAAGTTGTTACAATTTTCAACATTCCATTTTTATCTTCTATTCCAAGAGTAAATTACTTAGTTTTATTGTACTGGTCCCACGGTATGTCCTCAGACAGAGTCCCAAACCTGTGATGTGGCCCATGAAAATCACCCCCAAGAAGAAGAGAACAGAACAGTTCAGTTGGAAGGGGTCTACAAAGATCGCCGAGTCCCGCTGAATGAATCCACATGAAGCCAGTGGGGTAAGGGATCTTATTTTTGTTTCTAGTATTTCTCAACTGACTTAAAACGACATTCAAGTCCCTTAACCTTTCTTTTTGTCAATTTCCCATAGATCTTAATCATCTTGATGATTTATTTCTGGAGACTTGTTGCTTAAAACACGATCACAGAGAAGAGGCTGCTTGCTTGTATGTACTGGGCTCATGTGCCGGTGGGACAGGACTGCCGGGGTGGCCTCTGTGAGCAGAGCCCAGCAGTTGCCCCACATCAGATCAGAGCCAGCTCCAGCCGGCTCCAAAAGGGACCCACTGCTGGCCAGAGCCGAGCCAGTGAGCAACAGATTGGGCCTCTGGAAGAGCAGATTAAAGGAAGGAAAAAAACTGTTGTGCAACAGCAGCTGGGAGAGAGGAGTGAGAAGCAGCCCTGCAGACCCCAAGGTCAGTGCAGCAGGAGGGCAGGAGGTGCTCCAGGCAGGCAGCAGCAGTTCCCCTGCGGCCTGTGGAGAGGCCCCTGGTGGAGCAGGCTGTCCCCCTGCAGCCCATGGGTCCCACACGGAGCAGATCTCCACGCTGCAGCCCGTGGAGGAGCCCCCGGTGGAGCAGGTGGATGTGGCCTGGAGGAGGCTGCGGCCCATGGAGAGCCCCCGCAGGAGCAGGCCCCGGGCCGGAGCTGCAGCCCGTGGAGAGGAGCCCACGCAGGAGCAGGGGGGCTGGGGGGAGCTGCCGCCCGCCCGTGGGGGACCCGTGCTGGAGCAGTTTGCTCCTGGGGGATGGATGGACCCCGTGGTACGGAGCCGTGTGGGAGCAGTTCTTGAAGAGCTGCTGCCTGTGGGCAGCCCCCGCAGGCCCAGTTCGGGCAGGACGGCATCCCGTGGGAGGGACCCCACGGGGAGCAGGGGCAGAGAGTGACTGTGAAGGAGCAGCTGAGACAAAGTGCTATAGACTGACCACAGCCCCCATTCCCTGTGCCCCTGTACTGCTCGGGGGGAGGAGGTAGAAGAGGGTGGATGGGGGGAAGGTGTTTGTAGTTTGCTTGTAGGTCTCACTGCTCTAGTCTGCTAGTGATAGGCAATACACTATATTTTACTCCCTATGCTGAGTCTGCTTTGCCTGTGGTGGTAGCTGGTGAGTGGTCTCCCTGTCCTTATCTCAACCCTTGAGCAACCCCGTTGTGTTTTCTCCCCCTGTTCTTCTGAGGAGGGGGAGTGACAGGAAGGCACGGTGGTGCTTGGCCCCCCACCAGAGTTAAACCACGAGAGGCAGTTTTTAAGCCTGTTCCACATTTGACGTTGCTTTGTACAGAAAAGCTATTTTCCCGACCATTTATCTGGTTTATCAAATAAAACTGCTGTCTGCAGATTAAATTCCCTAAATCTCACTGCGTAGCTCATGCGTTTTTATCCATCTTCTGACTATGTATTTAAAAAAAAAAATGGAGAAGGCAGTTAACTTTTCGCTCCGAATGATTTTATATTCGCTAAAGGAGCATGAAGTTCGGGCATTTTACAGCCAGCGTGCCACAGCGCGCACGCGGCGCACTCAGCCCGCTCCCCGCCGCTCCCCACCGAGCCGGGGCCTTCCTCCGCCAGCCCCCTTCACGAAACCCCCCGTACAACAGCCGAAGCCTCCGAACGAGCCGCGGCCCCGACGGCCTCCCCCGGCCGCACCCCGCGGCCCGGCGGGGAGGCGGCGGCGACGGCGGCGGCCGTGAGGGGAAGGCTGCGGGCAGCCCCCGCGGCCCCGGCCCCGGCCCCCGCTCACCTTGACGCTCTGGTCGCTGGAGCAGGTGGCCATGCGCCGCCCGTGGAAGTCGAAGGAGACATCGTGGATGAGGTCGCGGTGATCCGCCGCGATGCTGCGCGCCACGAACATGGCGGCGCGGCCCGGCCCCGCCAACCGCCGCCGCCAACGGCCGCCAACCGCCACGCCCCCTGCGGGGACACGGGGCGGGGCGGCGGCGGCAAATGGCGGTCGGGCGCCGTTGGGGCTCAGCCTCCCTGAGGCAGCGCTCGGGGTCCGTGAGCCGTGTCCCGGCCCCCGTTCCTGTGGTGGTTTCTCGCCGCCTCGGTTCGGTTTTGCGATGGAGTTGGGTCGTGGCAATAAAGAGTGACGCGCGGTCAGCTTGGTGAAGTGAATTTGTTCGGGGATGTCCAAAGGCTTGGCAAAAATAAACGCGAAACTGTCCTGCCGCTTGTGGAATGCACCTGGCAGTCCGGGGTTGATCTTCAGCGCATTCATTTTTACAAACTCTTACCTATATTCCACAGTAACCGATGGAGCTGCTGTGACCGCATGCCCTAGAGACCACAGCACCATTTTCTGCTGCCCACTTCCTAACACACATTTTCATTAGCAGACCTCATAGCACAACTAGGTATGCTGGTACCCAAATCTGGGAAGGAGTGATAATAATGATACTAGATTGAGGTAAATCACAACAATCCTGGACTTGAAGGGGTGCTTTGGCATTAAAAGGTTGGACTCGGTGCTTAGGGACATAGTTTAGAGGGTGACATTGGCAGTAGGGTGACGGTTGGACCAGGTGATCTTGGAGGTCTTTTCCAACCATAATGATTCTGTGATTCTATTAAGATGCTAGGAATTAGTTATTTTAATGGTACTGCATAAGGAGGAGTTAAGATATTTAAAAATGTTTTGTCACCCAAGTTCAGGGAAAACAATGAATATGTTTTCAATTACAGAGAATGAAAAATGAAGCAGGATTTGGAAGAAAAATTACCAGCTGTTTGTACATGCTTTAAGTTGGCCAAGTTTTGAGATTCTGGTGAACTAATTCTGAGTGGAGAACAGGAGACTGGCTTGAAGAAAAGACTGTTGTCATAGAAATTAAGACAACTACGTTTTACCTATTTATATTAGAGGAGAATTTTTTTTGGCATTTGTAAACAAAATAAAATTTGTAAAGCATTTTGAAAGAAGAGCTAATGATTGGAAGGGAGTAATAATTTCTTCTTTGTGACAATGAAGCAGTAATGCACGATTTGTTTCCTACAGAGAACCTCACTGTGGACTGTAAGACCATTGACAACATGATCTTTATTTTCCTCCTAGCTGCACACAATCACTTCAGAGGTTGAGATTTCAGTGTTTTCTAAATGACAGGTAAAATTAAAGTTGTACAATGGGAAAAGCAAGCAAAATTGATTATTCCTCAGTTCCAGTGATGTTATTAAAGAGGTATTAAGCTTTTCATGCTAGAGGAAAAATACGTAAGAACAAAACAAAAACACCCAGATAACATCCCTGCGCTTATTTGGACTGCTAAGCAGAACAAATTTTTTTTTTTTTTTAAATCTTCGTTCAGCATTATTAAAGACATTATATTTTGAAACTTTAGTTACTGCTTTATCCAAATAGTTGGAAAGTCAGTGCCTGATAAAAACATTAAAGCTGTTTTATAAGTTTTAAATTCATGGCAGTGTCTCTGAAAGGTTGGTTTTGTTAACTATTTTTGGGAAATGTCTTTTACTGTAAACTGTTGATTATAAAGAATTGTCTTTTTTTTCAGAGAATTGTTTACAGTTAGTGATTCATCTGTCAAAGAGTCCATTCTTCTACAGTTTTTAGAAATGTGATGATTTTGTCAAGACTTAGACTATATTAGAATAAGCGAATTCGTACTTTTTACCTGCTTAAATGTAGTTCATTTCTTCATACCATAGTACAGGATAGTGGGGACAAGGCAAAATGATCAGATTCATAAATAATTGACAATGCTTCATTTGAAATACAAATATATATTAAAATGTGATGCATGCATGATTTCTTTTTTTTGCCTAGCAAGTTTATTTTATCTGACAATAAAAATCATACATTTCAAATCAAGACTAAACTCTTATCTTAAATTTGGGCTTGGTCAGTAAGCCAACAAATCTATCATTCTCACATTTTTTTAATACATGTACACATACACATTTATTCAATTAAATACATACTACCCCTGTCCTTGGTCTCTAGAATCAATAAAAATAGGTCAGTTTACATTTATTTAGGTAGACATACAAATTCTTCCTTGTAGGGATACCTTTCCTTCACAGCTGACAGGAGACGCCTCCAGAGGCTGTAGCCTGGTGCTCCATTTCCAATTGCTTTGTCAATGCCTGCATCTCCAGCAAGGGATCCCAGCCGCCTGGCTTCCCTGCCCTCTAATTCCAGACTATTTTCTCCGGTGTCCCAGCACCAGAGCAGCCAGGTGACAAGCTGCTCACCTAGACAATGACCGAAATCTTTTCACACATCTCGTAGCTCACACTGGTATAGGTTTCAGGTAGTTACTGTTGTTTCTGCAACACCTTCATCCTCCTGTTCCTCTGACGGCCCAGCCTCATCTTCTCCGTACCTAGTCTTAGCAGGAGTTTCTCTGCGTTTTAAACAATCTGACTCTCTAAACCATTTTTTCATCTTGGTTACGGGTGCAACTGACACCTGTACAGTTTGTTTCCCTGGCTCAGCCTTGGGGCCCATTTTAGGGCTTGGAGTGGCTGCGGGGCCTGTCTCACAGGTTGAAGCGGCCACAGGGTCTGTCACTGGGGTTACATTGGCATTGAATGCAGCTCAGTAAGCACAGGCCAAGCCCCAGCACGTTGCAGTGATTTCTGAATGTCTGGTACTGCCAGGGTGATGACATCTTTTTCAAACACTCCACCAGTTTTCTAGTTTTTTTTTCCAATTGTTCAGGGGTGAATTTCCAAAGCACTGAAGGTGCCCCCTGCTCTAGATGCCTGCCCATATCCTCCCACTCTCCCTGCCACTCATAACTATCCTGCCTCAGAAGAGATCTTTGGATGACACTCTTAAGTATTTGTTTAACCTTAGACAAAACCTGAAGGGCATTCAGGGGGCATAACGATAAGAACATACTGGTCTGAACATCCCAAGGATAGTCAAAGTTTTGGAAAGCTACCATAACTCGCCTGAAGAAGAAAGGGAGTGTGAAAAAGTGGGAAAAAACTTCTTCCCCCAACCCTACCTCAGAAACTATTAACAATAACACCTTTCATGCTTTCTCTTCAGGGAGCCAAACTATGGAGGGGTCAGAGGGAGAATTCCAACAGTAATTTCTTTCTTTAAAGTTATCTCCTTGAAACTCTAACTTCTAGTAATTTAAAGGCTTTTGACTTGCATATTGGGAAGACAGCATTTCTTTTATGACCTTTGTTTTAAGACTGTGTGGAAAACAAAACAACAACAACAACTACTACTACGAGAAGGAACTTGTCCTTCACCTAAATTTTTATTATTTTGCAACTCCTTCAGGTGTCCACAATGAATTCTGTCATCTGTCCCTCCCCAGAAATAGACATTGTGGCATAGAGGTATAATTTCAGTTCACACCAGAAGACATTCTTCCCACTGAAGTACAGTTAAGCCCCACAAAGGGCCAAAAAACTTGTCAAAAAGTAATGTATTTACAAGTTAGTTTTACATGTTGGCATTATTTACTTGTCTGGTCTTGTATTCAGGGCTTGATCTATTCAGGGTAGGGGGAGGAACAGGTAATGCCATGCAAGGTTGCTTGGTCGTATGACTGACAACACGACTCTAAAATTTTGAACTGTTTGTAGAGAAGCAAAATACAGAAGAGTACACTATCCCCGAGGGAAACGCAGAAACTACCTGTTGCTTCTCAGGTTTAAATTTTTCCCTTAAAAGGTGTAAGAAAAGGTGTAACCAGCTGTTTGAGTACAATTCTTATGTATACGTGAACACTTTCCTCTCCAATTTCCAACTTGGAGCTCAACATTTTTCATCATACTCTTAGATCAGAATTTTGATTCTAACAATAGTTCCTAGTGCAAATTTCCAGAGAAGAGAGAAGCAAACTAGTCCTGTCTGCTTTAAATGAGATGGAGATAGCAAATGTAAATGAAGAAAATAAACCTGTAGGAATGTTTTCAAATAATGGTCATTGTCCAAAAGCTTGAAATCAGTTGAATCCTTGAAAGTTAATTAATGGAAACTCAGGTTGCATCACTGAATGTGAAGTAGTAAGAGAGACTTGCATCATTGCAGAGCCTCAGTCACAGTTTAAATTGGTGCTGCCTCTAAGTTCACAACAATGAAAGAGAGAAGCATCTCTTTCTACCTTGTCAGCTACTAGCAGACCTAGAGAAAAAAAAGTTGTTAAAATTAAAAAGTCATGTGTGTTTTTTTTTTTAGGACATTTCACTGAATATGTAATATTTAGTAGTATTTAGTAGTAACCAGACTACAAATGAAAGGGAAGACAAAACAGCAGAAGGTACATGCACGGCCTTAATCTACATGGCAATTGACAACCACCACAACCTGCAATGATTTCTAAGTGCCTTACACCATTCACCCTTGAGACAGAAAAATGGGATTCCCATATTATTCAGGGGCAGTGCAATCCCTCTCAAAATAGGAGAGTCCGGGGTACACTACTGAGTACTGAAAATCTTCAGACTAGGCAGCACCAAACTCAACCGAGAAGGGAGGATGAGTCTCTTTGGATCTTCATGTAAGACAAAGAAAACTCAAATTTTAACCCTAAGCAACTCTTTTTAGAGACAGGCTGGGAACTAGTTCTTTTTAAACCCAGGGTCCATTTCAGCATCTTCAAAGCTAAAGAAATGGTTGACTGCTCTGTTGAATCGTGTTCCAGGCAGAAAATATCATGTTCCTATTAACACAAAGAGCTTCGTGTCTTGCTTCAGCCCTAAAGATAAGTTTTGGATTCAAATGTACCCCCTCCAAGAGGAACAACCACCTTTACTTTGTGGGGCTCATATTCTGCATAAGAGAATTGTAACTTCAGACTTCATGATGTCTCCTCTTGAGGAAGGGAGGAGGTTGCAGGTGTATAAAGTGACAAGACAACTTCCAAAAATAGGTTTCATTGCCACAAAACTACTTGAACGCATTCCTGCCAGTGCAAAAACTCCTTTGCAAATGACCACAGATTAGACTAAAAAACTGTGGAATGCATTGTTGAAGATTTTTCTGCGTACTTGCAACTTGATGAGCCAGTCAAGCTGAGATGCCAGCCAGACATCCCAACTGTGGCTTAGGATCTGCTGTGCCCCAGTGAACTCCCTCCTCATAAGAAAACTTGTTTACGAAGTACGTACTCTCTGGCGACCTGACTTCTAAAACACCCTCAAAATACTCCTACTGTTGAGTGTTAAATCACAATGCCTTCATAGAAAACTTCTTCAGCCATCATTTTTCATGAAAAAATCCCTGGGGACCAGATCTGCAGACCAGATCTGGTCCCCCTGGGTAGCTGAGATACTGGTTTGTACAGGTGGGGAGGAAGTTACATTTTCTTTCACTTGGTGGATCTCTTCATGTAGTTTCTCCACAGCATAAACACAGACCTGTGGATAAGAGTAGATTCTTTGTTCTTACTGCTGGTGTTTTTTAGCCAATTCATCCACTGTGGGTTCCACATGGTCTTTCTTCCAGAAAGAGACAGTTAACAGGTAGGAAAAAAGATGTTCCCTTGACCCTACCTAAGAAACTTTTAACCATTACACCTTTCACGCTTTTTGTTGAGGGAGCGTATCTACAGAAGGGTCAGGAGGAGACATCCAATGATAACTTTAAAGGAAGGAACTATCTCCATGTAGCTATAACTTCTAGTAATTTAAAGGCTTTTGACTTGCATATTGTGAAAACAGCATATTCTCTCAATTTCCACTTTGTGAAAGTAATGATAATACCACCGGTATCTATCCAAATCTGTTTCTACTTGCCCCAAGACAAAATTTGAATTCACATTAAGGCATCTTTTTCGCACAGCCTGTTGTTGAACCTTAACAAATACTTAAGAACATTCTTCAAACTCAGGCTTGAGCTTCTAAGGTTGTTGGGTTTTTTTTGTTTGTTTTGTTTTTTTTTTTTTAGGGCTAGCAAGGGAATCCATGTAAGTAATTTCACTGCAAACAAACAAGATGAAGGAAGTACTCCAACTCCTCAACATTAAACAACTGTGGAACCCAGCAACACTTACCTGCCATCTTCTGAACTTGAGTCACTTCCAAACTACTTCACAGTGAAGTAGGACCACCAGGGTTTTACTGCATTGAGAAGGCACCACCACTGTAACTAGCTCATAGAGCCTCTAAAACTATTTCACAGAGATGGTAGAAAACATGAAGAAAAAGCACCCTACCAGGGAACACTGAGTCCATTTCACCATGATGGAAAAGCACCCTAGATAACCCAAGCCTCTAACTCTCCTGGGGAGCCAATTTCCTTCTCCACTCCTTATGCTTCCTATATAGCAAAGCTCAAATGATCCACAGCTGGCAGATTTCACTTCACAAGGGTGGAGCCAAGAGACCTTGTGGAATAGGCTCATCTACCTGGCTTCAATGTTTTAAGCTCAAATGCTCCCTATCCCTAATAGAAATAACCTGACAAGGGGCTTAGTGGTTAGAGTTGACCTAATGAATTAACTACAAAAGGTGGACAAGGGTCATATTTCTGTTAGTCACTCTGTGAGGAAAATTGGTACAGAGACTGTTAAAAATAAATAAATAAATAAATAAATAAATAAATAAATAAAAGAAAAAAGAAAATGACTTTAAAGGCAAAATTGCTATCATAGATTTTCATCTGCCTAGTCATGACAGATAAAGAATAGAGCAATCAGAATTATTTTTCTTGACATTTATTTAGGAACTGGGTCCAAAATCTTCAATTACTTTAAGATTAAAAAATCCAGGAAATATGTGGGGATTGTCATCCCAGGATATTTATTTACCATTGCGTCCAATTCCAGTCAATGCCCAATTATGAGATAAATACATTTATCCCATATAGACATTTGTATCAGGTGTTTTTTATTAGTGGAAACACTGATGCAGAACGAAAGTTCAATAGAGGAAGCCTTTCATGCTGAAACATCAAAATTACCAAAGGGATGAGGGGTCAAGCTATACCCCTTATATTAAGGCAAGCAGTCATTAAATAGTCAAATACAGCAGATGATATCTGGTTTAACAAAGAGACATTCACATATTCTGGGAAATGAAACAATGTTTTTTTAAATTAAAAAAAAAAAAAGCCAGACCATCTTCTAGATTAAGAGCAAGTAAAATAAATTTCGTGGAATAAGATTAAATCTCTCTGGACCTCCTCAGGAAGACTTCAAATGCTATAAAAGAAATGGTCTATAAAAACTAATATGCTACATCAAGAGAGGGATTTTCCAGTGATGAAAGATAAGATATATAAGACCATAGACATCTTGACATCCAAGACATTATGAAATGGAAATAATGTGAATACTATATGTAGTTCAAAAGTTTTACTTCCTCACTTAGGTCAAACGTAAAACTTTGTTATTTTGTTGCCTATTTTTAGTCTTGTGAATAAGAAGTACAAATTCTTTTTTATCTTAAAACTAGATGAAATGAAGAGTGAATTCAAGATTACTGCCTAACAAGACATTCCCCTTTGAATGGTCCAGCAAATCTAGGAAGCAAGGCACTGAGTGCTGTAGTAAGTGCCGTAGCTTCCTATTGTGTTTCTTGGGTATCCAGAGGGTGGAGGCAGTGGTGCACAAAAGCACAATACGAACTGCAGAGCAGTGGTAGGCACCCACCATGGCAATGGACAGGAGGCACCCCTCGTTACTGGTGGCAGACAGAACACTTTGTGCCATGTAGCAAGGTAATGGGAAGCCTGCCAGGACTTACAGAAACCCCAGAAAATTTGCAGTTTCCAGTTAAGGAGCCACAAGTTCGACCATTAGCTAACCTCTGTGTACTTCCTCTTACAGCTAGAGCTGAACAGTAAAGAAAAACATCCCCTTCATGGTGATGGTTAAGTATGAGGCAGAAAGGACAGTGGGATTTTAACCTTTTTAAACGTTAGATCACATACAGAGGAAGAGCATACTGAATTAAGACAATCTTGATACGTGTTTTTTTAAATTTGGGTTCAGTATTATCTACAGATTACATTAAATTAAACCACATCATAAGAGGAGAAAGAAAAATATCTATGATAAGGTTAATTTTTCACTTTCGACACATTAGGCTGATTTATTCGTACTGTATAATCCTGTATAATTTAATTAACTTCTGCTGGAAGGTCAGTGTAACTATTAACATTGGTAGAGATATTCAAAATGACTAGTAACTGTCACTGCCTTGGATTTAAAGAAAATGCAATTAATACTTTCCTTTTTTCCCTGTTGACTGCTTTCTTCTGCTTATACAGGAAGATTTTAAAAGATACAAAGGCCTGCCAAGAAGAAAGTAAATCATGAACTATATGCATTAAGGATGCTTATACAGGAATACATAAATTCATATTTATACAAATTGAGGAAGCCCATCTTTCATGGCTGCCTTCATCACCTGCTTTGGTCCTAGCTGCACTAGGAACTGATCAGTTATAGACAATCATGGATTATCATGCCAACAGCGAGCAGCATATGGCATAGTGAAATGTTCCATTTCTGATAACCATTTAAAAATATTATTGTTGACAGAGAGGATCTGCCTGGCCCTGTGACATTCATGAGTTTTTCTGTATCGTGTTTTCCTTAACTTAAAAATTCATTTCCTGACGGCACACACAACATGGACGCCTGATGGCTCTTGAACAGGAGAACATTTATGGCCATTTTTCACCACTACATATACTTTCCCCGTAGCCCCACGCACTCTCCACGCACCCGAATCTGTCTTATAATTGGTTAGAGACCCTCAGACACATGCCTTGAGCCAGCCAGCAATTGGCAACTGCCCAAAACTCATCTTTAACACTGTAGCCAATTTACTTTATCTCGTCCTTGCTCAAGATTTTGGTTCTACCGCTGTTTTCCTCATTATCTCTAACTCAGGGACATGTGAAACAGCGCGAAGCCACCTGCGAATTCCTTTCCCACAAAACAGCACAAAGCTCTCTGCGAATTCTTCTCCCACAATTCCCCCTTTTTTATTTTCAATCAACCAAATGCTTTCTACAGATTTTTCTATCAATCACCGCGAACACTGCAATAAGCAAGGTACAATAAGCAACAGGGTGAAAATCACATGCAGAACTACGATTGTAAAGTAGCGTGCCTACTAGAATCTACATCAGTTAACAAGCCACTAAGTGCTAGGGATGTTGCTTCGCAGCGATGCTGCTTCTTACTCGCACAGCACAATCACGCAATCACACAATCACACAATCACACAAAGAGGCCTCTGGCACTTCTCATTCATACTACAAGAAAATATCACTTAAAATAATTTGTCCGCAGCTTCAGGAGGTCCTTGTCTACTCCCGTGGTGAGTGGCTGAGAGTGGAGACCCCTCCGAGGAAAATGCTCGGGCTGCACCTAGGGGTGTCTGTTCCACAGCCGAGCAGAGAGGCTTCTGGCTCAAGGAATGATGCTATTATAGTTTTGTATAATTACACCAAAGAGATGCATTGCAATAAGGAGCAAGTGTGGCATTGACCATTTGTTTCATGATCTGGTTTTTGCCCGAGCAATTGAACCTTACACATGCTGTTGCTGTTACACATCCCAGGATATCTAATTCCTGTGGCTCTAGGGGCGCTTGCGGCAAGTAGACAGTCCAGTCTTTGTTATCTGCCGGGTTCCCCACCAGACATGCTGTAGATGGGTCATTTCATTGGCTCCACCAGATCCAGGAGCCTCCTCCCATCAGTTCCAACTTCCTCCTTTCTAGCTTGTTTGCTACACTATGCCCCCGAGCCACCTCCCTCCTGCAAAGTAGCATGTTGAATAGAATCAGTATCTGCCAAGAGAGCACTTGGCGCAGCAGACGTGGCGTTGTTTTGTTTGGCAAGCCAGCACCCTAATTTATTGAGTGTTGTCAGAGCCTGGGTCGCAGCAACACCGAGTGTAAGGAAGGGGGCTACAATAACTTTATCAGCCTCCCAGAAATCAAGATTGTCCTTGCAGTCTTTCGGTAGTGATTGACCGCTCGTCTCATCTGCCTATGGAGCTTCATGATATTCAAGATCATAGACGTATTAAGTGTCAATAAAGTTAAATGTCCCGAAGTGCAAGGTCCTCCCACAATTAGTGAGGGGACACCCTGCCAGGCCTGGTCACCGCAAATAAGGAACAGCCCGGCTGGCAAGGCCAGTGGTGCATTCAAGGACCTAGATATGTTAGGGGTGGTGTAACTACACCATTTGGATTCATTCCGGTACACAGATAGGCTGGCCGTGATGTTAACCACAGTAATATTTTTCCCAGTATAACTGAACCTTAAGCAGGCAAGCGCGTTAACACTTCCCAAGATATCTAGCTCCTGAGGCTTCAATGGGGCTATCGGTAATTGGGCCACCCAACCATCCCAGTTGTTCATTGCCTCTCCGGAGGCATTTCCTGTACCTGAGAGGTTCCATCCCACCCCCCCCAAGGTGTGGCCCTATCAATGTGCTGCTAACCAAATTTGTCAGGTCCTTATCTTCTAGCGGAATCCCGACTAGGCAGGTCGTGAACGGATTTCCCGTGCTGGCCGTAGACAGACACATATGGTTTTGTCCGGTCATGCTGGCGAGGGTGACCCAGATGTTTCATCTGGTCTGGATTGAGACCCAGGAGGCACCGAAGCTGCAGAGGTGGACGAGCACGATGGTCCCAACCATGGTCACACGCCACGAGCCGGCACCCATTGTGGTTCTTGTCCTGTGGAAACACAAGCGTACCCTCACCCCCAGGTTATTAAGGGATATGGTCCTTCCCGCCCCCCAGTATCCAGATTTCTCATCATAACCATCGCTTTTCCTGTTGGAATGGACTCTAGTCCTGATTCCACTGATTTAAAATGCTTAATTATAGGTGGTATTTCTTTGTATTGAAAAGGTAGTGTCAAATGATTCGTGACATATACCACTTTGTTTAATCTATTCTGTGGGGTCTCCTGTGTCTTCCCCTTTTTCTGTTTTGCCGATAAGTCCTTTAATGTGCAGTGAACATGCTCTACTATTGCTTGTCCTGTGGGTGAGTGTGGGATGCCTGTCTTGTGAGTGATACCCCAGGAATGGAAAAAAACCCATGTAGAGCAGCTCGCATAGACTGGGCCATTATCAGTTTTTATTTCTTTAGGGATTCTGAGGGTGGCAAAGGCTGCACAGAAATGTGCCTGTACGTGACGGCTTGTTTCGCCCATCATCGCAGAGGCCCAGAGCGTGTGTGAAAAAGAATCTATGGACATGTGAACGTATTTTAGCCTCCCGAACTCGGGAACGTGAGTAACATCAGTTTGCCAAAACTGAAGAGAAGAGAGGCCCCTAGGATTAACTGTAGTCGGTGGGCTTGGTCATTGTTGACAATCTGGGCAGGTCTGTACTATGAGCTTAGCATCTCCTATGGGGATGGCAAAATCTTTGGACAATGCCTTTGCAGCCTGGTGGAAGAATTGATGTGATAGACAAGCCTGGGACAATGTATTTGGCACTGGGACTTGCAATGCAATGTTAGTCAATTGATCGGCCCGGGCATTTCCTTCTGCAAAGAATCCCGGGAGTGTCGTATGACTTCTAATGTGGATCACGCAATAAGGGTGGGTACAGTGTTCTACAAGAACTAATAACTCTTTAAATTTTAAGAATAGTGCTTCGTTGTGGATGTGTTTGATCTGAGATCTTTCAATTCGTTGTGCTACTCCTACTGCATAATGTGAATCAGAGACAATATTTAGTGGAGCCTGGTCCCATTGCTTGAAAGCCATTACTACCGCATGAAATTCTACTATCTGAGGGGAGCCCTGTATTGTTTCTATGACATGTTGCCAGTGGCCTCCTTGTTTCCACGTGACTACAGCTTTTCCCGTTCTCCCTGACCGTCTGCAAATACTGTTTGTCCTTGGACTGGCTGCCATCGATATAGCGGCTTGTCCTCAACCTGTACATTATTATAAAAGGTAAACATTTTATGAGATGGGAGATGTATATCAAGTTGACCATTGAAACCTGAAAGGGCTGATTGTAGCTCTAAGCTATTCTGGAGGCACCAATCAAGGTAGTCTTTAACTATCGGAATGATAATGGATTTTGGCTCTTCTCTGGCCATTTCTATAATTCGTTCTCTTCCCTTCCTAATCAAATCTGAAATCATTTCAATGTGGGTGGCAAGTGTCTTTGTCGGTTGGTGGGGTAGAAACACCCATTCTGACAGCAGCAACGGGTCTGTTGCATTGGAGTCCCATTGCGCAATAATAGCTAAAGGTTGTGGATTCTGGTTGCATATGTAGAATTGAATGGGTAAATTTGCTGCTTGCCGCTGGCATTGTTGGGCAGAGATCTCCTCTATGTGGTGTAGCGCCGCCCTGGCTTCATTAGTCAGCCGGCGGGGCGCATTAATATTGGTGTCCCCTTTTAACAACTCAAACAGGGGTGCTAGTGTATGGTTGTCAATTCTGCATTGTGTCCTTATCCAATTTATATTGCCTATAATCTTCTGGACATCATTGAGCGTGCGAATTTCCATTGTAATGGCTACATTTTGGGGTTGAATACTTTGCTGCAGTATCTTCCAGCCTAAATATTTCCAAGGCGCCTCCATTAGAATTTTTTCTGATGCGATTTGTAATCCCCATGTCTGTAACTCCCAAGAAGGCAGTACTTCTTGCGTTAAGTTGTCTGTCAGGCTGGAGAGCAATATGTCGTCCATATAATGATAGATGTATACGTTTGGGAATCGTTTGCGTACAGGGCGTAGCGCTTCTGCTACGTATGTTTGGCAAATTGTTGGGGAACTTTTCGTCCCTTGGGGCAGCACCGTCTAATGATACCTATCCATTGGTTCGGTCTTATTGATTTTTGGGACTGAGAACGCGAATCGAGGAGCATCAGCAGGGTGAAGTGGAATAGTAAAGAAGCAGTCCTTTAAATCAATAATCAAGATATTCCAATTGCGAGGGAGCATAGCAGGAGAAGGTAATCCGGGCTGGGGAGCTCCCATGTCTTCCATTGCATTGTTTATTTGACGTAAACCATGAAGTAATTGCCGTTTTCTGCTTTTCTTTTTAATAACAAACACGGGTGAATTCCAGGGGCTGGCTGTGGGGGTAATGTGTCCAAATTGTAACTGTTCTTGGACAAGTTCTTGGAGAGCAGTGATGTTTTCCACAGGGAGCGGCCATTGATTCACGCACACAGGATTATTAGTCCTCCAGGTGAGTCTCATGCGCGATCGTTCGTCAATGGCCGCTATCGAAAATTTTCCGGAAAGCTCAGGGTGAACTTGCCCTGTCCCATCCCATCCCTCCCCAGGAGACTGACAGGGATGAGGGCAGCATATGGCTGGAAGTTATACAGCGAGCCTTCATGAGTCTTAAAGGAAAGCATATACCGGCTCTGGAAAGTATCAGAGACACCACCGACTCCCACAAGGCCTTTTGTGATGGAGTCTAACGGCCAACCTTTGGGCCAATCCTGAAGAGCAATGACCGTGACATCTGCCCCGGTATCCATTAATATGGCTATTTGTGCGCTCGAGGGGTCGGCCTTTGGGTGATGAAGTGTTAGGGTCAGTGTAGGTCTCTTGATGGCGATGGCTGAGGCCCAAAAAACTGATGGGGGTCCCATCGATCCAAACCCCGCGTCGTGTCGGTCGCACGTCTCTTCTTGTGGAACTATGGCTTTAAATAGTATTAACTGTGCAATTCTAGTCCCCTTGGGTATGAGCATTGGAGGAGAAGGAGTCCATGCTATTGCTTGTATTATTCCTTCATAATCAGCATCGATTACTCCAGGCAGTAAAAAAAAGACCCGTTAGTGTGGTGCTAGACCATCCTAGCAAGACTGCGCTGCATCCCTTCCCTCTGCTTTATACTTCAAACGGTGCTGGCTAGCCCATTGCTTGCTGCACTGTAGGCAAGTAGTGGGAGGAGCAGGGTTACCGCGTTCCCCCCTCCGCTCCTCGCTGTGGGCATTCAGTGGCAAAATGCCCCGTGGCTCGGCAGTGAAAACACCGTTTACCCCCGGTTTTAAGCGCAGCAGCAAAAGCTCCAGGCAAAGCGGCAGTGTGATGTTCTATGGATCCGACTCGATCGCAAGCCTCTATCATTTGTACTAATGTAGTATCAGCAGGCAGGGCTTGGAGTATTTTCTTACAGTCTGTGTTTGCATTTTCCACTGCCAGTATTAGTATAAGGGCCTCTTTAGCCTCGCGGTTGTCAATTTGTTTGTCCAAAGCGTCTCTCGATCTATCAATGAATTGCATATAAGGCTCGGTAATTTGTTACCTAATGCTGGTAGATGATAGCTCGGCTTTTCCAACTTGAGGGAACTTCAACATAGGCTGGAAGGCCAGAGACGCGGACTGCCGCGAGATGGCACCGTCGAGCCTAGCCTGCAATCTCGGATCAAATAACGGCCCGGTCCCCATCGACTGTGGGATCCCGGCTCCCGAGAGGGGGTCGCCAGGCTGCCGGTCCAGGTTACGCAGGGCAGCCAATTCGCACCCTTCTTTCCATTTTTGCTCCCACAGTAATTTTTGTGTTGGCGTTAAAATCATGGCGGCTATCTGACGGCAATCGTACGGCACCAGCAATTGACCAGTCATAACGTTTTCTAACAATGACCGAGTAAACGGTGCGTGTAATCCATATGTAGTCACAGCCTTTCTTAATTCTTTAATTAGGTCCCAGTGGAAGGCATTATATTCATTTGGACCGTTGGGTCGCACCTGCACCCGGAAAGCCATTCGTACCGGGTCCCCGTCCTTTAGCGCTTCCCGGCGCACCAGCTCCCATCATTGCCGTGGGTCGAAAGCTCGGGCCCCCAGGGAGGCATCATCGGGGGTAGGCGAGGGGGGAGCTGACGGGGTCAGCGGGGAGGGGCTCTGCGGCAGTGGTCCGCGGCCCTCTTCCTTGTCATCCCCCAGGTCTATCAAATTGCACCGCTCTGGTGACCTTGCAGGCTCTGATCTCGGTTCGGCTGCTTTTATTGCCTGGGCAGCGGCGTTCTGTACTTTCTTTTCTGCCTGCCACGATCTTAAAGTCTCTGTCACCAGCCGCCACGTAGTCATCACCTCAGCAGCATTAGTATCCCCACAGGACGCTGCTTCCCATATTTTTTCCCCCGCTTGGTCCCAAGTTTTTACATCAAATACTGTAGAAGCCATTGAGGGGAACCCTTCTTCTTTTCGCAAAATTTTCAATAATAGCTTTATCTTAAACAGGTCATATTTTACTCCCCTTTCTACTAGGAGTTGCTTTAGTAATTTCACTATAGCCGCTTCCTCTGCCGAAAGGCTAGCTCCCATGATTAATGCCCAGCCGCTCACCTGTCCTCCAGGTGATGTCCCGGGGTTGAAGCTGCAGTCCAGCTGCGAGCTGGATCCATTCGGCTGGGTTCCGTTCAGACTCTCATACAGCGCTGCTCCTTCCTGATCACGTCGGGGTCACCAGTTGATGGCATGCACAACACGGACTCCTGATGGCTCTTGAACAGAAGAACCTTTATTGCCATTTTTCACCACTACATATATTTTCCCCATAGCCCCACGCACATTCCACGCACCCGAATCTGTCATACAATTGGTTAGAGACTCTCAGACACGCGCCTTGAGCCAGCCAGCAATTGGCCACTGCCCAAAACTCATCTTTAACACTGTAGCCAATTTACTTTATCTTGTCCTTGCTCAAGTTTTTGGTTCTACCGCTGTTTTCCTCATTATCTCTAACTCAGGGACATGTGAAACAGCGCAAAGCCACCTGCAAATTCCTTTCCCACAAAACAGCACAAAGCTCCCTGTGAATTCTTCTCCCACAAATTCCCAACAATTCGTAATAGTCCACAGGGGGTAAAATAATTAATATCTATTAAGTCTTTTGAAATTAACAGATTATAGCACTCTGGAAATACAAGTATTTTGTATTTGATACAATAATAAGTGTATTATCGAACAATTAGATTCGGTGAAAAATTCCAGTAAACCCAGTCATTAAGTAGGTTGATTAGCTTTGAGAATCTGAAGCTTATTGATTAGAATTTGCAATTGTTAGGCGCACTGCCAGCAAGTGTTCTTGTATGTGTAAAATACTGTGTCATATCAACTAAAAATCTAGAGATGGATGTTTCAGAAGAAAGCACCCATAATTGCAGCAGCATGTGAAAGATGTGGGGATATTTTCCTGTTAAGGAAAAAGAACACCAGAAATTATTGCTATGAAGGGTAAGTCTGATTAAGAGGATCACTTACCAGGCGTGACTGACAGATCATAGAAAGAAATTAGTAGCAAAATTAGATTTCATGGGCAGAAATGAGGGTAGGTAAAGTCCACAAGTCTTCATGTGAATAAAGTGAGAGTAAAACTCCCACATGTGTTTAAGGAAAGTGGAAGAACAAATCTTTCTTTATATGACATGCTGCTTTGTTGCTGCTACAATCACAGTTTGAATTAAAACTTGTTTTGCTAGGTTGCTAGGAAATCAATTGGATGTCCCAATCTGAAATTAAAACTTAATGTTTACTTTAAAAAGAATTCTTGCATAGACGCAAGAAAAAATAAACTTCAACTCAAAAAAATTTACATTTTACCACATAATGAAAGAAATATTACAGGAAGACAAAGTAACCAAAATAGTACTTGATTAGCCTAAGAAATGTCATTTGAGCAAAACAGTTACACAGTTATGATCAAGTATAGCTTTGGCAGCACAAAAAAAAATGAGCTTAGGGGAACCCAAAGTGATCTGATCTAAGTGGCTTGTGGGTGGAAAACTATTCTCAGTCATATGAGCCTGCAAAGAAATGTAAGAGAAAATTGGAATAACATACAGACAAACAATATAACTGACAGCTAGGAAGGGAGCGGTAATGGCTTCATGAGAGATGAATATGAGGGTTGATCTCAGACCATATAAATACATCTGAGCTATCTTTAAACCAGTGATCTCAGGATGGGAAATAGAAACAGAACTTGTAGGAGTGAAAATGTAAAATAGCTGGCCCTGAGTTTTCACACTGAGGACAGAAAAGTCTAAACTTAGCAGCAATGACTTTCCCCTGTCTGTTTTCGTATGTATGGAAAGAAACAGCAGAAGTAGAAGACGATGTATAAATCTCTCACCAAGTTGAAGGTTAAACCATCTTTGCAGACTGCACATGATGTAATATTGAATGCAATATTAAGGCTGTTGCTTACAGAATGGGTATTTATGCTTCTTTACAAGTTAAGGAAGCCTTTGATGCATTTACATGTGGGTGATAACGTGAATCTTTCACTATGCTAAGATTTCACAGCACCACCAAGTACCACAGTAATATTTAGTTATCTGGACAGTGGGGTCAGAAGAATGCAGATAGGATTTGGTGAACTGTGTTTGAAAGAGAAGGAAGGGCCTTATCCCACTAGTTCTCCATCTCCCCAGATGACTTGCCCTTCCTAATGTCTTTGCACGCCAAAAGCTGCAGCACAGCATTGAACTATCCCACCTATCCCACTGCTGATCGAGAACCCTCTGGCATGTCCATCTCCTTCCACCTCTGGAACCCGTGGTCTATCTGGGCTCCTGCGTAGAGCCAAGTCTCATTTCCTTCTGCAGTCTGCTCATGGGGAAAGAGCACTGCTGCTGAGGGAAGGAGGAAATCATGGCCTTTGCTCTTCTGCTTCTTGCCCGTGGGATGGAGACACAGTGCAGATCACAATCCTCTGGCTCTGAGGAGGGAGGCACAACCTGGGGAGCCATGCAAAGCAGGGCTGGGCCATGTTACACAGGGCAGTTTCTCTCACAGGGTGGTGTGTGATGCCATATACACACCACAATGCCAGAGGTCCCTAACGTGACTTCATTTCATTTACCCAAGGCATCACATCTTCTTCATTATGTTATTTTTTTCCCTTTCTTTGCAGCTTTCCTTTCTCACATTTGAACAGTGAGTATTCAACTTAATATAATATGTGTATTACATTGAAAAAAGTTAAATGGTTGATTCCTGGAGCTGACATTAGGCTTCTCCACATGTAGGAAAATTTGAATTTTGCAGCAGTTGTTATAAGAGTCTGTATAAGAAGGAGCATGGGGCTTGTGGACAGCGGAGGCACATGAAGAAGTGTATGGGGAAGAGAGAAGAGGGACTTGCAGGGATATTCATTGTGGAGACAGGCTGAGAAGACTCAGTGGTGTTTTGGCTGACTGAGAGGAGAATTAAGAGGCCTTTTTCACTCTTCACTGGCTGCCAACCCTCCAGTCTCTAGACTGAGCTTCTCCTTGCCCACACTTCTTACCACTTCAGCAGCAAACTGGGCAATTTTTACATCTCCTCCACCATTGTCAGGGCTCAGCTGCTCCCGTAAAGGGAAGGGGCAGAGATAGGACTGAGTCAGAAGGGTCAGGTTTGCTATTGCTGGTACATACTCACTCTGAGTGAGTATAAAACAATGCAAATACAGCATAACATATATAAATAAAAGTATAAATCAGTCAGGCTGAGAGAGTTTGCTGGCAGGAGCTAGAAATCCAGTGCTCACATATCATAACAGCTCAAATGCGTGGTCTTCCTCTCCACAGGAGAAAAGGCCTTGGCAGTGGAAAGAGTGAAGCCTGGCTGGTTTTTACCGAGACTGCTTTGCCACCCTGGACATCTGCATCCACAGACAACCTGCCTGTGTTGTCTGTACCCGCAGCTGGCCTGGCTGTTCTCTATACAAATAAAAGAAATATTCCGAAGTTAAAATGGAAACGTCAGCATTGGCTATCAGTAGGAATAAACCCTTTTAATATATATATATATTTTTTCCTTTTGGAAAGAGAAGAATAAACGCTTATATCAGAGTATGCTATCTGAACTTTTGTCTGGTAAAAATCTGAACTTCTAGTGCAGCAGAAATTGTACAAGGCAGGTTGAAAGGTTTCTGGCAACAGGACTGATGTCATCGTTGCAGTGTTAGCTGTGGAGATAACTTGCTCATTGCTTGTCACATGGTTGGTACTTTTGCTCTCAGGAAGCGTAACTAACATGCTTCATTAAAATTCTATTTAGCTGTAATAGGCTAAAGAGCTTTTGAAAGTAACATTTAAAGAAAAAAACACCTATTCCTCAATCCCAACAGGATCACCCATCTAAATATATATACATATATTTGAGCAGATATACAAGGTCATTAACAGATTTCTACATCCACAAGGGCAGCAGTTCAACAAATGCAGGGTTCATTTTGAAAACAGCCTTTTACATTTGACTTTTAACAAAAGAATAATCCTTGAGGCCATTTTCATGTGTCTAAAAGTAAGTGCTTACACAATCATGATCGGAAGACCAAATTCAATCTCGTGTTCCAGGGCTAACAGGAATCCCGGCCAGGGCAAGTGCCTGTGCTTATGGACATTAGACTGGGGGAAATATTATTGAAAGGGTAGTGTGAAAGGGCATAGCCAAGGTTCTCAAACTGTCAGAAGATGCTTTCATTTCTTCTTACGTAGAATAGACCCTGCCTCTCTGAGATTTCCAGTTTCCACATGGTGTATGGGTAGAGTATGGAATGGTTTTAGAATCACCTATTTATCGATATCATATGTTTCGTATAGCTTCTAGAACATTGTGAGATGACTGCAGGCATAACTAGATGGAGTTTATTTAACTGGGGGATGATTTGGGGACACAGTTCATATAATAAGTATCAGCAAATGTTAGCTGGACAGTGATGGATTCATTTTCTAGCGAGACCACAATTAGGCGAAGCTAAACAGATCTGTTGAGGAACGTTTCAGACTCCAGCAGGGAGAACATCAAAAGGCCTAGAGGTCTGCTAAACACTCTTCTTCCCGCTGACGTTTCAGAAAGCAAAGAGGATGAAGCAAAGAAGTTTTTCACCCAAACTGCAGAATTAGGTTAGATAGATCTATATAAGCCTGTAGATAGCCTGCACAGACTGTTTCATTTTTTAAAATGTGCTCACCATGTGGCTTTCACTGAAAACAGTTTAGAACTTATTCTGACAATAATAATTGTTCATTGTTTCCGAAGCACTTGAAATATCTGGACTAAGAGCATGCAATGAAAACCCAGACAGGATTCCAGGGGAACCATACTTTAACTGCTAGAAGACACATGGCTGCAAAAGCTAATTTTCCATTCACTGGAAATTTTGAAAATGTTTTGTTTCATGCACTTAAGGCTTCAATTCCCACCACCCCCTCAGTCAAATTCTCACTAACAACTATGCTGCTTTACAGTCAGCTACAAAAATGTGTTCCCTTTGACAAGAAACTGCATGGTGGTTTTATACTCATCTCTGACCACTTCATTCATCATGTCTCAACGTGGAGTTGCTGTTAGATCAGAATCATAACAAGGAGAGATTTGCAACAGGAATTGCTACGAGGACAGGTTATCCAAGGGACCAATCATTAAATACAGCAAAGAATGTATATAATTCTAAAATGCTGCATAAAGTTTATGGTCATAGTTCTTGTTTGTATATTTTCAATTAAATTATTTCTAAACTTCACTCTTGCAAGACAAAAATGAGGTCTGCACATTGTTAAAAGTCTATTTTCCACAGACTTGTACTAATTAGCGTGGTTAGTTGGCCTTACAGGAATAAGGGATGTTTGTGCTGTGACAGACATTTAAATTGAAAGCTCTAGACACATGGCAAAACAGAGTCCAAAGCTAAGAGAGCAGCCACCATATGAACACACTGAAAAGAGCTCTTGAGTATTTTAAGATACATTTGCTTCATGACTTAAAAATAATGGCACTTCGAACATTCCCACACAGCTCTATTATGGAGGCTTAATAGCAACTGCTGAGCAGTGAATACTCTTTTCAGCAAAGTCGAGATCAGTGATGCTAATTACCAGCAACTGCATCCTGCCCAGGGTAACTCATATTCCACGTTATGGAGAAAACAGTGTATGCCTAACAGACATAGCTGATAAAATATGTTCAACATTTCACAAAAATTATCTGCTTTAGAACAAGCTGAGATGCAATTCTTTCAGATCTGTGCATCTTTCATGAGTGGCTGATATACTGTCCCCAAGTACTATGTGTAACTTTTGAGCCTAACAAACAACGAGGGACATCTCAAATACACAGAGAGTTCACAGCGCATTGCAGTGCTCTGTGGGAGGGTTGCAGGCAGAGATGGTTATATACAAATATTGTTCACAGAGTATAAGCAAACACACGAAATGCTGAATAGAAGTGTTTTGTGCATGGAGTTTACCTACCCACTGCCTCTTGAATTAAACAGATTAGTCAAACATGAAAACATTATTTCCATTTTCCCCCAACAATGCTATATTCTAATGTCAAAAGAGTTAAACTTCAAAGAGTTAATCATGCAGTTAAGGGCAAGCTAGTGTATCTGCCCATTTTTTTATGGAAATATTTAAAAAATATTCCGAAAAATATACTCTAGCACTTGGTAATTCCAGCTAATTTAATTTCCATCATATCTGGTAATGCTTGGAAGTTTAAAATGTATACATACATGTAATTTGCGTTACAAAACAATTTGATAAAATGGTGCGTGTATAAGTTTCCAATTAGAGTAACCACGGGTTATAATTTGCAGCATAGATTTCAGTAATTATTGAACCTATTAATGACTCACTCCTCTGTGTGGACAGAGCACTCCCAGATACTTCCTCCCACAGCAAAGCAAGAGAAGGGAAAGTTTTACCTTTCGTATGCCCTGGGAGGCATATATATTTATGTTTTATCAGCACAATCGTTGCATTATTTCACTGGAACCTCCTTCCCAAGGAATTCAGAATTTATTCCACTTGCTGTGACAGGACTGTGCAAATTCTACATTCATGTTGCACACTGTTATTCATATTTGACAGCAGATTTAGCAGTAACAACTAATGCAGTTACCTCCCTCACCTCTCTCCCTCATCCTACTTTCCAAGGTTCCTGAAACTCTATAAATGAAATGAGAATTATCCTCACACTTTGTATGGGACCAAGCAATACTAGCATCACTGGATCGGCAACGTTACCCAGAGGAAGCCCCTAGAACCAAGCTTGCATGTGTAGCAGTTTCACAAACAATGCATCTCATTTCTTCTTTCACCACTGCTGCTGTCATATTTACTCCTTATATGGTAGTCATAGGCCAAAATATACTCTGAATCTAGAGATGAGATTGTGCATTTTTAGGTTCTCATAACACTGTATGTAAGGTATTACAATGTGTTGAGAAGCAACACAAAAAAGGGGGGGTTTACTGATTATAATATGCAGTAGAAATGTTAATCTAACAACTTGTTGGGGCACGCAGAGAGGGGCCTATGGCAGTCATATATCCTAACCCTCTCCTCGCAGAATCACTTTCAAGAATCTCTTCGCAAGATTCAACAAAATATTCTTTCTTAATCAGGAAAAACAAAGGGCAAAACTATGGTGGTCTTGCTTGGACACAATAAAAAAAAAAATCTTTTACTTGACGTCCCACCTTTCCTGTTCAGTGCTTAGGAGGGGCTGGTAAAGAAGTGAACAGCCACCTTGAGGAAAGAAGATCAATTTCAAGTGAAATGAGCTTCCAAAATGAGCATAATATAAATATAAATATAAATTTTTAATAATACTTGGTTTTTTTGTCTTTTTCATAGCACTGTTCCATTACTGCAAGTCTGTGTTGAATAAACGCTTTATTTTACACTTAAATCTTGAGAGGAATCTGACTCTGGTGATCTAACACACAGTCAAGACATTTCTCATATAAAAGGGTGACAAAATAACCTAAATGTTGCACTAGAACACCTTAATGAACATTTTTCTTTGCGACAAGTTACTTCCAGTGCACGTAGATGGTCTGGCACTAAAGGAGCTGCAGCGTTCTGTTTGAGAAATGGTAGCAAATGTTTATGAAAAAGAAAAGGATATCTTTTGTTAACTGGTGATATCTCTTCACGTGTGGAGAAACAGTGGGAAAAAGATCAAAAATTCAAAAGAACCAAAGATTTCATACACCTATTTTGATACTGAACAGATGCCACACAAGGTGCTTTTCTCCCCAGGTTATTAATTCCAGTAAGTGCAGCGCCATGACTAGAACTGCTGGAACTGTTCCCTGGCTAAAATAAGGCATCGAAGGCCTCGATGGCATTCCAATTGGAAAACTTGTGTTATGGACTCTTCTTTCAGTATATTATACTCAGCTTTTCTTTTCTTTGAGGAAACAAATTGGTTTGGCAGTTACAGCAATTTATATGCCGTAAGGAGATGAATTACATGTTTTAAATGCCTGGACCAAAGAAAATATAGCGCACGTTCAGAGACCGTAATATACTTGTTATCCAAACCAGACTTTTTTAAGACTTCATAATTTGGTAGTTACTTCAAAGCCATTGTTATAAGACACAAACACATTATCAAAATAAGGAGGAAGATAAATTTTACATGCATTACTGATTTGTTTTCATTAGGATATCATATTGCCTGACAAATTAACAATTTCATCACAGTTCTTTGCCACCTACGGGCAAAATCCATTTTCCACCTTACTTTCTGATTTACTTTGAGAGCAAAAGGAGAGGTACATCAGTTATTACAATCCTGCCTTGTGAAGTAAATATAGCTATGCAAATTCTTATCTAGTGTTGCACGGTCCTTACGAGACCCAGTGTCTTTACGCACTGACAGGCACGAACACCTTGCTCTATACAGCATACCAAACGACATCTCAGCAGGCAAAAACTCTCCGCACATTCATGGAAGCCTGCCATCGAAACAGTGACTCAGAGAACGTGGCTCCTACAGGGCTGCTGATTATCTCAATAGGACGAGCTTATACGGGAAACTGTATGAAATCAGATGTATTAAAGCCTACTTAAGAACAGACAAAGATATCACAATCTTGCAAAGACCTACCTCTGCTAGCAGAGGAAAGGCAGAATTAATTATTGTAATATATGTTGAAGGCTCACTACCACGTGGTGGATTTAAGTTTCCATGAAATTGGTAACAACAAGATTTTAAAAATAATTATTAGGTAGCAGTAAAAGAAAACCCTTTCCTGTTATTGGTACTTCAGGTTGTCTAATGCAGTAACATGAATTACAAAATGGATTACAATCCTAAATCACATTGCCAAAATGACTTTTATGACTTTATTTCAAACTACTAGAAAAAAAGGGCAAACACAATTTGCAAACTTTTACACCCACAAAACCAGGCATAATTGCTATGTTTAGATGCTGGGAAACCCAAAGAAAAACTGGAACATAAAATTGAGAACACAAATTTATAACAGAATCATTTACCGATACTCCTCATTAAAAACTTCTGCCAAAACATCATTTTCTTACAAGACTTGTCCTAGCAAATAACAGTGGTATGAGTTGTGCATTGCAACCTTTTCAGCTATAATTCAGAGAATGCCCTTAGTTGTGTAATTTGGGAGATAAGCTCAAATGCAGATGAAAATATCAAACATGGAAGCCACTATAATGCAGAATCTGTGCTGTAGACAAGTTAGAAGATCCTGATAACATCATTAGGAAATTATGAGAGAATGTGACTTCAAGACTCACTAGCAAGGCAACACAATGCTGTTTCCAAAACTGCAATTTAAACACCTCTTTAACCTTTATACAGTAATGGAAAGTGATGCTTTGGAGCAACAACTGTGAGGTTAGAAGTGGTTTAAAAATGGAAGAGACCTGTGCAATCTGTGGAGGAAATACTTTTAAACTCTGATAAACTAGTGGTCTTCAAGCAATTTCAAGTCTGTAAACTTTTATTGTGTAACCTTTATGACAGCTTTAGGCAGTTTCTATAGACGACTATCCAGCTTCTTCTCAAAAATCCCAAGGTTTAAATTTAAATGCAGTTTATAGAGGCTTTAGTTAACAGCACCAAAGATCAGGTACAACTTTTCAGATGTTAATTTAATTACCTTCTAACCAGTAACGTGGAATGACATCAAGCCACCCTGGACACTCACTGCCTTAGACTTCCTCACTTGCACACTATGATTTCAATAAATACCACTGTAGCTGAGGTGTGAAAAGGAAAAGGAACAGAAGATCAACTAGAATATATAAACCAGCCCCAGCAAGCAAGATTCCCTCTGCAAACAAGACAAATAACAACTTAAGTCACCTTTCTCTTGGCAACTGTCTATTCTCCTCTCCCTGTGGCCGTACCCCACAGCCCATGCATTGACTCGCAGACATTCGGTTTTTTGTCTGACTGCACACCCCAGCTTAGATTGCTGGAAGGGCTGCTTCACAGAGCCACAGCAGAGGTTGAAGTGTTTCTGCCCATCAAACAGCCTGGCTGGCTGCCTTTTCAGCTATGACTGCCTCTTCACTCATGACAGCACTTCTGCCTATTGCAATTTCCTTTTCATGCTTCACAATTATTTCAGCTTTACCACAGGAATCCAGGAGTCCATAGGAGTCCAGACTGGCACAAACCTCTGGACTAAAAAACACTCTTCTTAAATAGACCTCAGTCTTGCTTTTCTTCCTTGGCCATGATTTTCTTCTACACAGAACTCCAAAATATAAGGTTAGGGCAATCATTTAGTCTATGCAAAGCTGTGTTGTCCTCCCTTTCAAAGCATGGTGACAGTTTCCATAATTCCATCAGTTTCACTACGCAGCCATCTCTTAGCAGACACTGGACACTAGAATCCCACTGATGTGGATCTGGGACTGATTAGATAGACTTCCGAAGCTGAATGCAAACCTGTATGGTCCCTTTGTTTCTGCTGCTGTTGCTGCTGCAAGGATTTTCATTTTGCTGCATACATTTTAAAGGTTTTTTTTTCTTGTGTTGTATCCCAAAATACTACTTAGGCCATGGGTAGGAAATCAATAGTATAGCTGAAGACAGGTATTTGCGCTGGCAAACGTTTTCAGTAAGGGGAGTTTTAATATTCATTTGAACAAAAAACACAGTCTCCTAAAGTCTGAAATAGTAAAGTTCCACTGTACCTTCACAGAATAAACAAAACCCATCTCATCCTGACCATTGGATTGTTCTGTTCAGCTTCTGCTACTCCCTAGCAGATCCCAAAAGAGTGTCCAGCTCTTCTGGGTTTCCAGTCCCACCCTCTTCTTGGGCAGAGGGAGCATCCTCTTCTTCTTTAGGCCATGGGCTCCAGTATTTAAACCAGGAATGATATATTCTCATGCTCTTACACTACACAGCAAGCTTAAACACATTGCAGCTTTATTCCTTAACAGCTAACATTGACATGGAGTACATCTGTGAACAAAATCACATCAGGGAAGAATTTGTTCTTCATCTACTAATAACCAAAATAGTTCTCAGAAAAGCAGCACATAACAGATCATTTCCAATCAGTGATACTTAGGTAGTTTCCAGTGAATGATCCAAAAAATGGACATGTGGAGGAACAAGCACTCAGTCCATTCCAGAGTGGTACTAAACTTAATTGTTGTACCAAGGTCATTGGGCAAATATTTTGAGTTAACTTGATTGGTCTTTTCCATTCAGATGTGCAAGAGCATCAAAAACAATTCTGAGATCAGAACTGCTGCGGATACCGACTGCCTTGGGGTGATGATCTGTCAGCGCAGCAAGGGGCTTCTCAATTTATCAGACATTTTAATAAGGAAACATTACAATAATTACTTGCTTGTGTTTATACTAAGGCAGAAAACTCTAATACACCACACATTCCAGCAACTCCATTATTCTGTTTTGCATATGTCTCATGCTAACTCAAGGGTTTAAGAATTTATATAGCAGTTTGTCTGCTAGTATAGAGCTGGAGTATGTTATTGGCAACAGAGTAAATGAAGTTTTCTAATGAGTGGACATGGGTTACGTTGTATATCCAGTTTTCCTCCACAGACCATTGTAACTGTAGTCCTGGGCCTACCCTGGGCTCAGTTACCCCAAAAAACAGAACTGGTACAACATTTTCAGATTTGCTTAAAAAAAAAAAACAAAAAACATCAAAGCACAAACAATAGCAATTTCTCCAAAAGTTCCTTCCTGGTCTGCCAATTACTGTTCCTCTATGCCAGAAACATATGACAGTTAATAAACATTTCTTTTATTTTTACACAAGCTGCCTCTAGGCACTGATCTGCCAATTGCCAATGATTGCTTTCCCAATATGAACTGCATACGACCGGGTGACCCGCCTGGTGGATGAGGGAAAGGCTGTTGACGTAGTCTACCTAGACTTCAGCAAGGCCTTTGACACGGTCTCCCACAGCTTCTCGTCAAGGAGAAGCTGGCAGTCCATGGCTTGGACAGGCACACTCTTTGCTGGGTTACAAACTGGCTGGATGGCCGGGCCCAGAGAGTGGTGGTGAACGGAGTGAAATCCAGCTGGCGACCGGTCACCAGTGGTGTTCCCCAGGGGTCGGTGTTGGGGCCCATCCTCTTGAATATCTTATTGACGATTTGGATGAGGGAATTGAGTGCACCCTCAGTGAGTTTGCAGACGACGCTAAGTTGGGGAGAAATGTCAGTCTGCCGGAGGGTAGGAAGGCCCTGCAGAAGGACCTGGACAGGATGGGTGGATGGGCAGAGGCCAATGGGATGAGGTTCAGCATGGCTCAGTGCCGGGTCCTGCACTTTGGTCACAACAGCCCCATGCAATGCTACAGGGTTGGGGCAGGCTGGAAAGCTGTAAAGAGGAAAAGGATCTGTGGGTGCTGGTCGATGCTCATCTGAACATGAGCCGGCAGTGTGCCCAGGTGGTCAAGAAGGCCAACGGCATCCGGGCTTTTATCAGGAATAGTGCAGCCAGCAGGACCAGGGAGGTGATTGTCCCCCTGTACTCAGCTCTGGTGAGGCCACACCTTGAGTGCTGTGTTCAGCTTTGGGCCCCTCACTACAAGAAGGACGTCGAGGCCCTGGAGCGTGTCCAGAGAAGGGCTACGGAGCTGGTGAAGGGCCTGGACCACAAGTCCTGTGAGGAGCGGCTGAGGGCACTGGGGTTGTTCAGTCTGGAGAAGAGGAGGCTCAGGGGAGACCTTATTGCTCTCTACAACTACCTGAAAAGAAGCTGTGGGGAGCTGGGGGTTGGCCTCTTCTCACAGGTAACTAGTGATAGGACTACAGGGAATGGCCTCAAGTTGCACCAGGGGAGGTTTAGGTTGGAAATGAGGGAAACATTTCTTCTCAGAAAGAGCAGTCAGGCATTGGAACAGGTTGCCCATGGAGGTGGTGGCATCATTGTCCCTGGGGGTGTTTAAGGAAAGGTTGGATTCTAGGATTCTACATCCCCAAATACCACAAGACAAATAGAAGCTTCTAATATGCATTACAGCTGCTAATTAGAAGAGCAGAATATAGATGAATGTATTTATGTATTAAAACTACATTTCTCCTGCACCCTTCTTAAAATACGTCAATGTCTCAATGGCTGGCTCAGCTGATACAGGGTGCTCCTTAAATGATAGAGCTGAACATGGGCTCAGTCAAGCAGGACATCCTCTCACACTCCACAGGCATCGACCTCCAAGTCTCCTCTGGCGTTTGCACTACAATAAAGAGGAAGTATCACGTCGTTGGGCAACGCTGCTCGCTGTTCTTTGGACTGCCAGCGACTGGGCTTCCTTTAGGGGCGATCTGTGTCAGATGGATTCATGGGTATCACGATGTGGACTGGAGGTAGCCATAGTGAGGGGTAGAAAAAGGACACCGTGGTTTAATAACAAATACTGCACATACAGATCAGTCAGTCGGCAAGTTCATATCCAGAGAAAAAGCTTACCGAACTCTAAGAACTCAGTGAGGAAGTTTTGTGTTTTCATTTCTTTATTAAGATTTGTTACTTGGCTGACGGTTTCTGTCTACCAACCTATTGCCTTACACCGCGTGCAGGATCACACCTCTGTGTGGAGAAGACCACCTGGCCAACAGACGCCCGCGGCACCGCGCACGCCCGCACCCCCCTCCCCCCACGAACCCGCCCGGCCCGGGCCGCCATTAGCGGCTGGCTGCTGGTCCTGCGGGGCGGGGCTAAGCGCCAGTGGGCGGGGCTAAGAGCTAGGGGGCGTGGCCAAGGGGCTGGGTGGGCAGAAGGGGTGACCACCCGCTCCGTGACGTCACCCCAGGTGCTTCCCTCTCCCTCCCGGAGGGGGCGTGGCCTGGGGGGCGGCGCATGCGCGCTGCGCCGTCGGCGGCGGTCCCGGCTGCGAGCCTATGTGCGCGGGCAGCGGCGGCGGCGGGGCGGAGCGCGCCGGCCGCTCCCCGGGGGTGGGCAGCTCGGCGGCCGCCGGGCGAGCTGGCGCTCCGGCCGCAAGCACCGCTATCACCGCCATGTCCGCCGCCATCGAGCGGGAGTTCCAGGAGATCGACGCCACGAACGACTGGCAGGCGCGCTACCTGGTGAGCGGGGCGGGGCGGCGGGGCGCGGCCCGGAGCCGGTAACCCGGGGGGAGGGGGGGTAAAGGGGGGACAGGGACAGGCACGGGGACGGGCAGAGGGCCCGCGGCGAGCACCCCGCAGGCGGCCCGGCCTCGCCGGGGGAGCGCGCAGGCGTTGCGCTGCCGCCGCGCATGCGCGCCGCGTGCGGGAGGGGGCGCCGGTTGCTCCGTGCGCATGCGCGGCCGCCGAGGTCCGTTGTGTGTGTGTGGGGGGGGCAATGCCGTGTGGTGATCCTCAGGGTGGGGGGCAGCGGGCGTCCTGTCACGGGTCGGGGGGGGCAGCTCCTTACAGCGAGAGGTGATTTAAAAAACAAATCACAGAATCATCTACGTTGGAAGAGACCTCCAAGATCGCCGAGTCCAACCTCTGACCTAACACTAACAAGTCCTCCACTAAACCATATCACTGAGCTCTACATCTGAACGTCTCTTAAAGACCTCCAGGGATGGTGACTCAACCACTTCCCTGGGCAGCCCATTCCAATGCCTAACAACCCTTTCAGTAGAGAATTTCTTCCTAATATCCAACCTAAACCTCCCCTGTCGCAACTTTAGCCCATGCTCCCTCGTCCTGTCCTTCAGTTCCATGAATTTGCCAAGATTTGTGCTAAAAACCCTGGAAAGCCTGGAGTATTTCTGCTGACTCCTGAAGTTCCTGCCCAGTCTGATTAGTGACTGAATAAATAACGCTGTTTTTCGTATTTATTTTCCCTACGCGTGTTTTTCTTGTGTAACGCTGCACCTGGCATGTGGCTGGTCCCTCTCGTTTGTGACAGCTGGACTGTGTGTGGGGAAACTGATTTCAGAACTAGTCGTTAAACTTCCATAGTTTTACTTCTCTTTAGCATGTCCCATCACTGTAGTAATGTTTCTAACGGTTTTAATGTTTCTTGAACAAAATATAGGTTTGTTTTTCAACACAAAGGATGGCAATTCTTTTTAAAACACAATATGTTGGGTCCTGTTCTGGAATAATTAAAAAAAAAAAAAAAAACTATTTTGGGAGAATTTGGTTGTGAAGGGCTGCCATTTATTCAGTGTGTGTATAGCTGTTCCCAAAGCCTGTAAGTCATGTAAACTAGAGGAGAACACAAGCTCCATTATGTTATACCAAAATAAAAACTTAATTTTGTAATAGATGAAGTGATTTTTATACAGATGTGTGGAGCGTTGGTGCTTGACAGTTGCTGCTCCACACTGTGGTTGAGGTTCTTCACAGACTGTTTTTGCACATAAGTCATGGCATACAGCAGGCACTAAAAAATGGAGCTTTATTCGATTCCACCAGAAATAAGTCATTTCCACAACAAATAAGTCCTCTATCGTTGTGTTTGTTATCTGGAAGAATCTCGACTACTTAGGAAGTTTTAGAAGCCCCTGTTTGTGGTAGCGGAAGCATAGAGAAGACTGAAGAATGTTTAGTTGTCTTTGGGATTTAGTGATCACATACAGCAACATCATCTAAAAACAAAAAAAATCAAAATATCATTAATTTTATGTAGTGTGCCTGCTGAGATGGCATCAGTACAGAGATATAAAGACACAGTGCAGTTGACTGGAGGCTGCTTGTCAGTAGCACTTGAGCTGTGCTTTCACAGTTGTAAATCTGTACCTTAGTTCGAAGTTGTGGAAGAGACGCTCTCACTAGAGGCAAAAAAACCACTCAACATTGAGAATATGTGAGAAGCATTACTCCTTGAAATGGTGTGTAAATGAGTCTGTTTGAAGGTCTTCCAAATGCAGATTATCAAAAGGTTTGCATTAATGCCTGGGAGGAAGCAGGCTGTGATTTCACATTGATACAAGTTGATATTTGTGAGCCTAGAACTGTTCTTTAATACTGGATCATGTCTAATTACAGCTATTTGGGATGAACTGTCAAATGACTTATAATAATTCTGTGGCTATTAATGATTTTATGGCTGCAGTTAACTAGTTCAGCTACCTTTGTAACTGAACTTTGTTTACTCTGCCAGTTGGTGTAGAGGAGCTAGAGTTATACTGCTCTTAGCACCGTCTGACTCGTATTTCTGCAGGAGATAACATGCAAATCCAAGGTAAACCCTGGGCATAATCCCTGCTGTTTTCCCCTTTGTTCCTGCTGTATCAGTTGCTTACCAAATTGTGCGTGTGCAAGTCTGTCTTGTTAGCCAAGTGTAAAAAGATCTAAGTGGCAACGGCATGGCCAAGAATGACGCATGTTTTCTGAGGGAAAGTAGTGTTAGCTGTAATAAAGGTTCGTTTAAAAATGTTATTATATGTATTAATAACTGTGATTAAGCAATTAAGATTCAAAAGCTTTGTGATAGCATGCATAGAACACTAGCCTTACTCTGCTTAGTGTCTTTAAGTAAATTGTATTTTTTTTTGTCTTTTAAAGGAAATTCGACATAAATCCAGTGACTACCCTCATAGAGTTGCAAAATACCCAGAAAACAGAAATCGAAACAGATATAGAGATGTTAGTCCATGTAAGTATCTTTTCCGTATTTACTGCAGTAAACTTTTCAGACTTTTTACTTACCCCCTTCAAACACTGTAGCAAATGCAGCATTGTGGTCCTTGTAGGTTTTATATTATGTTTATTTTTGTAGGCATGTGTCCTCTGATCAATGAATGTGTTTTTTTCTTAACAAAACAACTAACACAAGGGAGAAAAATCTGAAGGTTAAACTCACTGTATTGACTGGAGAATGAGAAGATTGTAAACCATAGTTGTTAGTATATAGGTAAACATTTTTGAGCTGCAAAGCAATTCATATTTTAAAGGTTTTTTTCTTGTAAGGAAGTCATTTAATAGTGCTTTATCTGACAAAAAAAATATCGAAATATCAACATCTGTTGAGCATGGAAATTAAGTTAATAAGTCCTTACTAACACAAACAATTTATTTTAAGACTTTTTTTAAGACTGCGTAGATGATTCTGCTTGTTTGTGTGGAGAAATGCTATTGGATTTCTACTTTGGCTTTAAAAATGACTTGAGATTTGGTTATTTTGTTCTGTTCAGAGTATGTGTGTAACGACTTTCTATAATTTTCTCAGTGCAAGCAGATATGTTACATAGTGCTTGGTACTTTACTAACTGACATAAAATGGTCTTTGTGGCATAATGTTGTATCTCAGCTGAAAACAACTTTTTTTTTTTTTTTACTTATTTGCTATTGAAGTGCTGTGGAATTTTTTTAAACAGCGTTTACTTTAAAAACTTTAATCCAGAGTCCTTATAAAAAGACACATGAGCAAAAGATTAGGAATATGTAGTTATAGCTGGAGAAAGCTATCGTAAATCACTTCCAAAAGGAATAGGAAAAAAATGTAGTACGGCCTTAATTTTTCTACAAAATATTGGGGTTGGAACAGGCTAAATGTTTGCGTGTCCTTTCATACTAAGCTTCCCAGAGCAGCGAAATCTCTTGTTACTGGATCTAGAATTTTCGAAGGGCTGCTTATTTATTTGGGGCTTTTTGTGTGAGAGCCTAACGCGAATACCTATTGTAAGATTTGGAGAAGTGCTGAACTCCCTGTTTCCAGTTGAAAGTTGCGGTAACAGCATGTGCACAGCACTTCTCAAAATTCTGCAGAAGGGGTCTCGAACTGAGTCACGCTGGTCAGATAGCAGTGCTGCGTGCTGTGCTGGTTGTTAGGCTGCTGCCAGAATCCTGACTGGCGTGGCGTATTCCCACCTAATGGATCCAGCCTGGCTTAATGCTGAATCTAAGTAGCATACGGCCGTGAAACTGAACCTTGAGTACCGTACACAGCTCCTTTGCTGTGTCTGCGTGGCATTTCCCAGTACCGTCCTGTCTGTGAAGTGTGTGTCTCTGAAGAGGATGCTTCAAGTTCGCTGAGGTTTGTTAGCTTCTGCTCTATGCTCAGCCCGAAACGCCTCTGCTAGGCATTAGTTGACCTATGCAGAGGGTCTCAGTTTTGCTGTCTTGCTAGAACACAGCATTAGCTTCTTAACCTGTGATAAAAGAGAAACAGAAAGTGAATGAAACATAATCTATGCCTACATAGAGGCGGGGGTTATTAAGAAGAGAAGGCAGGAAATTGGTTTTGAACCCTTGAGACCCAAAGTCTATTCCTGTGTCCATTATACAAGTTCTGTCACAGAAGTTGTAGTAATGTATTTGCCATTTCTGCCATCCATGTATTTCATTTCTTTTAAACAACTGCAGAGAGAATGGCAGCTTACTTTTAAAGTATGTTTTTTTGTTGTTTTTTTTTTTTCTTGCTCACAGTATGACTTTTACAATAGTGAAGAGCACTCAACGCTTCTGTAATGGCAAAGCCTGCTTCTGGAGTGCTTGTTTAGCCAGGAGGAAATTATGTGACTGCATTGATCCATGGACTCTGTCTCTTTGCTGTTACACAAAAAAAATCTAGTCCTGAAGTAGTAGCTGGATTCGGGATGGTATTGAAGTAATGACATACTAGTTGCTGTGAAGTACAACATGATGACCTTGATGGAGCATGTCTCAGTTTTTAGCATACATGAAAGAACAGGGGCTTGAACTGGATTGCCAAAGTAGGCCCGCAGAGCTGGGCACTATTAGCAAGGCTGTGTGAGGAGAACACAGCAAAACAGTCTTTGAACTAATTACTGCTGCATTTTACATCTGTGTGTTTTCAAATATGACTCGTAGTTGTCTCTGAGACAATAGTAGGAGCTGGCAGGAGAAAGAGACCTGGGAGGGAATATACGATAAATAACATTCTAAGACACCAGGACCTAAACTTCAAAGCAGCTGGGGTAGAAGCTGCGTGGTTAGGCTGCTGTGGAGAGCACATCTAGTCGTGGTGCGTGTGTGCAAGGAACCGGCGTAGCAGAAACGTAAGAAGACTCAGTCTTGCACAACCTAACGTTCTGGTCCTTCACTTTGTAAACTTTACTGCTATTTAAGTGTTTAACTGCAATAGTGGTGATAACATTCATCTCCCATACCTAAAGGCCTTCAGAGCTAGTCGTTCATACTCTAGCTAATTAAATAAGCATATTATCAGACAGACACGACTTGATGAAAATGTTTTATGCCTCCATAGCCATGAGAAGATGGTTTGTTAGTCTGTGTAGCAGCCAAGCCAGTCTAAAATCCCAGCTGGTACATCTGTAAGAGGAAATGCAAAGATAACTCTGTCTTACGGAAAAGATGTCAACTACAAGTGGAGGAAAAAATGCTTTGGGGTGATTTGGCCCATTTCAACTACAACATACAGGGCAAGTGCGCTGAAACTAATTTGTATGTTGCATCCATTTCTAGGTAGAAGTTTATTTCTGTTAGATGTATAAAGCTACTTGTCTGCCTGTTACAACTGGTTGAGTTTTACAGTCTCCTGTCCGTAGTTACAAGTGTCCACTTCTTTTGGCTAAAGAGCTGCTGTGTATAAGTTTAGTTGGATAAAAGCTCTCAAGAGTGATTGCCTAGCCAAGAAAACAGTAGTCATGCTGTTTGGTGTTAGTGTAGAACAGGGAGAGCAATATCTTGGCTATGTAGCAGTATTGAAACAGGAAGTTAATCTGAAATAGGTTTGGTTTGACAGCCAGTCATTTCCTGACAGATGAAACCATTTCTCAGAAAACATTGTTCAGAGGAAAATAACTTGTGAGGCTATTATTTTTTATTGATACCTTTAATGGAACTCTTAAGATTTCTGTTACTACTTTCCTTATAAATTTTATCTTTAATTCATCTCAGAAGGGTCTAGTGGCTCAGATTGACTGTAAATACCTTTAGAGATCTGCTTGCAGTGTTCCCAGATTTAGGGTCAGGAGTGAGATCCCCTGGATAACATTTGCAGGATATCTTTTCTCCTTCTTTTGGATGGTAGATGGGGGATGACATAAATTAATTTTACCTTCAGCCTTCCTTTGTAATGGGATGTGTAGCCCAGTTTCTTAGGTCTTCTGAAATTTTTCACCAAGTAAATCACGTTACTGTTGGAGGTTCAGAGGTTGTGATTTCCCTGAGGCTGTTAGTAGACTTTGTGTTGGACCTTTCAACCACAGGCTTATGGTAGTCAAAGAAGAAATGCCAGGGAGAGAGGAATGTGGAGAGTATTGTGCTTTACGGGGAACAGACTTGGAGTTGATGTGCTTGGTTTTGCACTTAATGGTGATTAATTATCATCGCAAAATGTTCCCTTTCTGTCCCGCATTTCGAGCGTGTGTGCTGAGAACAGGGCGATGTTCTGTCCAAAATAAGCCTATGCGCTTCTTGTTGTCCGTATTAGAAGCTGGCATCAATGATTTTTCACGATCGAACGGTTGCTTCTGGTAACAAGATGTTCTATACATGGTATAAATAAACCCCGTGTGTTGCTTTTGGAGATATTTCTTAGCTTGGGGTTGGGGGATAGGGGAATTTCCTGGCACATCCTGATCTAAGCTTTAGAATAGAGTAGTCCAGCTGGAAGGGACCTTCAGGGATCATCCAGTCCAACTGCCTGACCTCTTCAGGGCTAGCCAAAAGTTAAAGTGTATTGTTAAGCACATTGTCCAAATATCTCTTAACGCTGACAGGCCTGGGGCATCAACCACCTCGCTAGGAAGCCTGTTCCACCGTTTGACCACCCTCACGGTAAAGAAACTTCTCCTGCTGTCCAGTCTGAACGTCCTCTGGTTCAGACGTTGTTCACTGTTTGTTTGGCTCGCTTTTTGCTCCAGAGTCCTGCTGAGAAGTACCAGGATCCTGAACACTAGTTAGGGATGCACTTCGGTGTGAATGGGTTTCAGCCAGGGGCTAGCCTTGACTGGTGTATCGACGCGGGGTGGGGGGCAGTCACCTCGCCTTGCCTTTGCCTTAGGCTCCCTCTGAAACGGGATCTGCCTGAGGCTTGTGAGTGTCTGTCCGGTGACAGCAGTGAAGTCGGGATCACCCGGCAGCTCGGACAGACTGGATTTAGGCTAGTGAAATGAAGGGGGGGGCTGGTAGGTGGTGAAGGGTCAGGCCGGGCCGTAGGGATGGCTTATCGCTCGTGACTGCGTTGAATCCCCTAAGTAGCATTTCACCCTCCCTTGCTGTAAATAGCACCGTATTTGGCAAGCGAGAGCCGTCTCTCGGACAGAAGATCAGTTTTAAGTTACGCAGCGGTTTCACTTCTAGAAATGCAGTTGTTTTCGAATAAAAACCTTTCATTAACCAACTGCCAGAACTGTATCATGCGAAATGCCGAACGTTCCTATCTCGGTTTTAACTGGAGATGGCACTTTCCTTTCAGCGGGGAGTGGGCAAATGGACGCGTGATGTGAAATCCTGCTCTTTTATGAGACGCAGGGAGTGCTGTCAGTGATAAGAGGGACAGGGTTTCACCTGAAGCGGGTAATAAGAGTTCCCTTATCTCAGGCAGGGTGGTTGCGGCAGTAGTTTTCTTATTGCAGGAGTCAGAATGAGAAGCATTTGTAGGGTTTCCACTTCCTTTTCAGACTGTGTTGAAATAGGGAAATAAACGCTTCAGAAAATGAGTGCTATATTTTAGCTGTTGTGGGCATGGCAACGTTTAAAGATAAATCTTTTAGATTAGATTTAAGATATGTTTATCATTCATATAAATCAGAAGTACTTTGTAACTGGAAATGACTTACATATGGGAAATACGTTACAGCTAATTCACTATCAAAAGTTGGCTTGCTTCTTTTAATTCAGAAGAGCAAGCCAAGACTTGAATGAGGTTTCTAGGTCATTGTGTCCTTTAGGAACCTTTTCCCTTGAAAGGGAAATCAATATTTGCTAGTGGCTTTCTTTATCCTCTGGGTACGCGGCAGTATTTGGAAGAGCGCCTCTGTTTTGGCTGGGGACGAGGAGGAGGGAGGGAGGGAGGGAGGGCGTCTGCGCATAGAACTAGTTGTGGGTTTTCTTAAACTTTCCAAACTTATTTATAATGTTTACAAAGCAGAACCTAAAAGAGGGAAAAAGTAGGGCCGAAAACGTGTGCAGGCATTGTAGTGTGAAACCTCGGTAGGGCCTCAGCAGTTATCTCCTGGCAGTAATAGAGCAGCTGCTGCCGGGTGATTAAACTGTTAACAGGGCTGGCTTACGTCACCTTTCCGAGAACACTAGTACCGGTATGTGTGATTTACTATAACAAGATCTTAAGTTTTTCCTGTTGGCAGATGACATGTAATATTTACAAAGGTCTTGGTTTCTCTCCAGCAGAAACATTTCAGATAAAGTGATACACGAAAGGAAAAAGTAACACTTTAATTTCCAGAGAAAATAGTGCAAGGGGATATATTGTGCTTTAAAATGTGTCTTAAATCTACCGTCTTGACTTTGATAATATTTTTTACTTCATACAGATGTATCGTAAATTCTTCTAAGACCCCTGAGAGTTAAGATGGTGTTGCCTTTCAGCTGGAATTCTAATGAAAACAGACTAACCCAGTAGCTTTCTCATACTTTTGTATTAAAAATAGCTTTTCAGCACACTTTTATCCTCTTTGCATGTGACTGCATGTAAAAGTTAGCAGCTACAGGCGGTAGATTGACCCCAAACCTTAGTCCTGGGGTGTGTGTGGTGATTTTAAGAAATTAAAGGTTATCCATATCCAAAGAGTAAGTAATAAATAAAAAAAAGTTACGATGAGGCTCGTAAGGGACCTGTGTATAGCTTGGTATCCCCTCTGACAGTTGCCAGTGGCAGATAGCTGAGTATAAAAGCAGATCAAGACATAGTAAATGTATTTTTTCCAGGTTTCCAAAAATTTGGAAGTCGTTTATAGAATAATACGGGCAATTCACAGAACAAGAGGCTACTTCAGTCACTGTTCCCTGATTCCCCACAGCTTTTTGCCTACTGAGGGTCACATTCACGGATTTCTTCTTACGTAAGCCGTGTGCTGTATAGCCTGGCAGTAGCACAGGGGATTGATCTGATTTAACTAGCATGGCTGTACAGAATGTGCTAATTAGCGGGTGCTTGCCCAAAGCTCGTGGATTTTGTGCGTTCCATGAGATACTTGGCAAAAGGAAGTTAGGGTTTTGGTGTGGCTGTCTTTCAGCGAGGGTATGGGAGAGGGAAAAGGGGGGCTGACATGTTTTGACAGCAGCTGTGACATAAGGCTGCTTCCTGGGTGAGTTTTGGGGGTTACGCCACGTGAATGTAGGTGGAAAACTGGCACTGCACCCTGCTTCACTCTCAGCTCTGACAGTTGCTTTGTGGAATATCTTTCTGAATTGTGCTGAAGTAACTTGCTTTTTTTTCTTTTTCTTTTTAATCCTGCTCTTATAAGCAGCCTGTCTAGGTGGTTGCGCTTCACGGGGTTCACAGTCAGTTGGACCTCAGTACAAGATGTGCAGTTATGGACAAATATTAAACGAAAGATGCTGTTTATTTAATGGGGTCTGATGAGAGGCTGACAAAGGATTATTTACTGTGAACAAGTCTGATTACCGAAATGCCTCCCGGAGGGTGATAAATCGGACTGAAAAGTCCTAAAAAACCGATCACAGTGACTTTTTATTATGCCGTATTTTTGTATGGCAGTCTGATCTTTCTTGTGTTAATGTTAAACTTTTATAAGCAGTCCTTTGACTGCCTCCCTGCCCTCTAAATAGGGGAATTTTCTGTCCTGCCTCTGTAATCATGGGAAAGGTGGAAACCATGTAATTAGATTACACTTTGTTTAATTGGAAGATTTGTTAAATAGGTACATCTTTGCATGTGCCACTTACTTCGTGTTTCTAATTTTCAATTGTGTTAAACAATAAATAATAAGGACAATTAAATTCAACAACGCTTGGTTTGAATTACTGCAAGTAGTTTCTTTTTTTTTGGGCTCTGTCAGTTCATGATTCTACCTTGGCCTGTGAAATTTTAGTTCACTGAAGATCTTGGAATTCTGAACTTAAAGGAAAGCATGCGGTAAAGTGATCTGGTGTAATATGAGAGAATGTTGCCCGTTCTGGGTTGTCGTGCTGTTATATTAAGGAAATACAGCTGTTGAGGGATGGACGTGAGCTGCTTTGGTGCGTGCAAAGGGATTGTTTCATTTTGACCAGTTGGTTTTAGAGAAAAATGGGTATTCCAGTTACTACTCTGCGTTGGAATGCTGAGGGGAGAATAAGATGGGTACGGTTACGTTTGTCATTTGGTTGTTACTGAGGAATTTATTTTCTAATTGCTTGTCACACCTAAGCTTGTCTGTTAGAGAGTATTCATCAAGAGGGTGCATCATTAATTGTTAAGTTTCTTCTAATTTTAGATGATCACAGTCGAGTAAAACTGCAGAACACAGAAAATGACTATATCAATGCAAGCCTAGTGGTCATAGAGGAAGCCCAGAGATACTATATTTTAACGCAGGTAAGCCATACCAATTAGTAAGTAGTACGGGGATTGGAAACATGGGAGAGATGGATTTGTACGGTGGCAACTTACATTCGGAGGATTCTTTGTCACTGGATTATATACCTCATACTAACTGCCTGTTTGATCTAGCTGTTAACACATTTTATATTTTAATAAAAAGGTAAAGGGAATATTCAAGTATATGTAGTTAACTATGTATAAAGCTTTTCAAATATTTCTTGTTCTTCAGGAAATAGGACTTTATACTTCTATACTCTCAAATGTAAACATGAATTTTGAAATAAGGTGTAGAAGGTGTTTTATACTTTTATACTCCTGAAAGTTTTATACTTTTAGACTTTCACTTGTTATAAGTGTAAAAGTATAAAACAATACTTCTACCCCCTACTTCATCTTGTTCTCTTGAGTGCCTGCAGTATCTTTTCTTCTAACTGCGTAACAGTGTTGCTGCCCAAATTAAAACATTCCTTCTGGGAGTTTTTACTGTTTTCTTTAAACTTCAAATACTTGGATGATATGGGCAGTATGGTTGCTTTCCTGCGTGTCTTTTCTGTCATTTTGTTAATACTTTGTTTAAACTTTTCAGACAGGCTTTTTCTTGTTTGACACAGTGACGTGTTAACTATGTTCAAACGCTGCTTTACCTATGCATTCTCTCTCACATTTTTCTCTTTACCACACAGGGTCCACTGCCTAACACATGTTGTCATTTCTGGTTAATGGTGTGGCAACAAAAAACCAAAGCAGTTGTCATGCTGAACAGGATTGTCGAAAAAGAATCGGTAAGTGGTGTTAGACATTTTACATACGTGGCTCACTTTACAACTTTAATATAGTTGAACTTTTGGTGTGTTAAAAGAATCAACAAACTTTCAGGTTGGTGGAGTATTTACTGTACCATGAAAGAAGTGATGGAGCTAAGACAAAATTCATTTCAGTAGAAACAACATGTAATAAATTTACATCCAGAAAGGTGAGAGTAAGGTGTTGAGAAAGGAGAGTGTAGAGACAGAAGTAAGATGGAGTAGAAGCAGTGGAATATCTTCTAGAACAAAACTGAGGGTGGGCAAACAAGTTTGAATTAACTCTTTAGATTATTTCTTTTGAATGTTGTAGAGCAGTGTTGTTTTTGTACAGCAACAGCAAGTGTTTATAACAGTGGAGGCAAGCTGCTGCCACCGACCAGTTTGACAACTGGTCTAATTATTTTTGATTCCTTACAACTGATGGTACATGTGCAGAATATATCAATTTTCTGTTACTATATAGTTTTTCTACTAATGTGCCGAAAACCACTGTAAGTTTTAATTATAAATACATGTCACTTTGATTTGTGGGTTGTTTTCTTTTTCCTGTCCCCAGAGTGGATTTGTTAGCAAAAAGTATTTGACTAGCCCATAAAAAAGTCACTTTTTTCCTACACAAAAAAATTTCCTGTGGTAAGCTTAAGTGCAGGGCAAGAGGAGTAAAGGACAAGGAACAGTTCTGCATTGTTTGTTCATTCTTTGGTTTCACTAGAATCTTCCAGTTTTCAGCTAGACTTGGGAAAATTGGCACGATGTGTTGCATCACTTCTGTAAATGTGCAGATGTCCATGTTGGAAGTGCAGGGGAAAAATGTTGAAGCAGCTGAGTATAGATCTCTGTCCGCTGTAGAGGACTAGGTAGAAAGAGTGGGGAGAGTGAGAATGGTTAAGGTATGTCTCAAAATGTGCTAGAACTGAGATAGAAGCTGGAATGCATAACAGCAATTAAAACAGTCGTCATAATTTGGCTGTAAACGTGATGGAGTTTGAGAATTCCTCAAACTAGGAGCAGATAATATGCACTTGAGTTTACTGTGTTATATAACAGGATCTCAGAATCTGCTAATGTGAAGCCCAAGATGCTAGGATACTTAACCAACTTTTTTTTTCTTTCTTTTTTTAATAACTTAGGTGAAATGTGCACAGTACTGGCCAACAAAAGAAGAGGATGTTATGACATTTAGTGAAACAGGTTTCCGTGTGAGGCTAGTATCTGAAGACGTCAAATCGTATTACACAGTACATCTACTTCAGTTAGAAAATATCAACGTAAGCTTTTCTCAGCCTGTACATCTCACATTCCTAGCCTTAAACACATAATGAAAACCGTTAAGCATACTATCACTGCAGGTTTGATTGAGCTTTTACACTAAAAATTTTAATGCATTTTGTTTCTGATAACGTTGCAGATGTAAGTGTGGCGTATAAGCAAGTGAGCAAACGTCAGTCTATGTGTTAGGAGATAACGCCTTCAGCATTTATCTGCACTTCTGTTTTCCATTTGACAGTACTTTAGCATGCTGAATTGTAATTGATGGTAGCGGTGATCCTAAGAGGAGCTGTAAGAAATACCCTAAAAGGAGGAACCTAGGATTTGAAGTTTCTGATTTCTTTTGACTATCAGAAATCATACTCAGTAATTACTGGGTTTTTAATGGGACTGTAATTTACCACATAATTTCAGTCCAGCTAACTAAGTTTGGGGGTTGGGGGGAATTACCACCTGTAGATAGGTAACTTTATCTCCTCTTGCTTACCTCCCCTTTTGCTCCACAGGACCAACCATCCTTTTCTCTTAAAAATTAAGCACTTTGACAATTTAATCAAGTTAAGCACAAAAAAATTGTTCCTGGCCTGAGCTTGGGTTGGAATTTGCTGCTTCTGTTTCAGAGCTGAAGACAGGATTGAAGAGCTTGTCTGTTTGTTCCAGCTATGTCTTGTAAGATATTCTCTCTCCCTATAAACCTTGCCTTATATTAATTGAAAGTGATCGTATGGCAAGTTTTATTCAAGGTTGTCTTGTCAGTGGATTTGGGAAAGGAAAGCTTGAAGATATCTTTTTGCATGTTTTTTTATACAACTAAATCTTCACACATTTGATCAAAATTATTTGAATTTATAGTAACTACTAATGGTACTTTTGAAATAAGTACCATTCGTTTGTTAATCTGAAACCTCCCTCACGAGATCAACATGATAAAACTTGGCATGTTGTTCCTTGATCTATTCGATGTACGAAGATCTTTATGCAGTTCTGTCCTCCTGAGTTGGAGCATTTCTGTCTAGTTGTTGGTTTATTAACAGCAAAGGCTAAGAAAAGAGGAGTAGTGTTTGCAAGATAGCATCTGAGAAAGAATAACTCTCCTTTTTGGAAAGGTGAGACAAGTTTTCCTAATTGTCAAAAAGGCTTTTTTGTGGAATTGTTTGGCTGACATTGGCATGTAATCTTGGACTTCCTATTTTTAAAGGATACAATTTTCATGATAAATGACATAACATTAGTTGGAAAATGCAAAAATCACATGAGGAAGGGCACAACTTATACTGTAGGCGATGTTTTGATTTAAAGCTATTCAGCACTTAAATTTCTGGGTTTACTTTGGACTGTTAATGCAGGCCCATCAGTGTTGTATAGACATTCTTCTATGTCATTTAACTCACTGTTACAAATACTTGGCAAATGTGTTTTACTGAATTTTTATTTTAATACCCTGGTGCTCCTATAAAGCTCCATGAATATTAATTCCAAATAATATTTTGTATATAAAGCAGCTAGAAGAAACAGAACATACTCGGTTACTCAAACAGGAAAAATGCATAGTTCCCAGAATAACACTGCAAATGTTAAGTGAAGCCTTTTGTAAAAATTTGATAAGTTTTCAGTAAAAACTAGTGGGAATCCAGTATTTGCAGTGGCTTGAAATGTGAGCTTAACTATGTTTATGCAACTTACTCTGGAGGGTGCTTTTGTGGGGACAGAATAGTAAACCATTTAGCCACTTGATGCCTGGAATATAAGATGAGTCACAAATAAAATTCTGCTCTGAGTTCCAAGAATACTTAAGAAATTTTACTATTTCCATGAAAATACAGAGAGCTGAAATTGTCTTTACAATATAGCCATTATGATCTCAAGTAATTTATTTGTATTACTACAACAGATCTCTCTTAATAGACAAGCAAAATAAATATGTATGAAAACGTGTTTTATGTTCTTACCACTGAAACAAAACCTCTGACTATATATGTTTTTTATTTCCTTCTTGTTAAAGAGCAGTTAGAAATAGAGGTGGGCTTGGGGGTGGTGTTTGTTTTTTAGGTTTAGGTCATGACATTTGGCAGTTAGATTTGTTTAGATCTGTTCTAGGCAAATGTTTGTTATTGCTGTTGCTGCTGGGATTGACCAAAAACTTAGAGATTGTTTATTGATGTTTTTCCAGAAGTTTTGAAAATATTTTAATGTGCTTTGTTTTGCTTGTGATCGTTGCAGAGCTTTCTTATTTTTTGCTTGAGCTGGTCTGTGTTTTTAGAATATAGAAGGGCAGCTTCTAATTTCTACCGTGGTGTGCTGCGTGTCCTCCATCGCTTTGTTTGTGTCAGGTGCCTGCTGAAAGTTAACCACTGCTCTCTGCTGTGAGTGTTCAGAGTCGCGACTCTCCTTGAGGAAAGACCGAACGTGAAGGCTTCTGCAAACCCTTCCCTATGTTGGAAGATAGGGACAGAAGAAAATACTGTGCTTTCATTAAAAATCTGTAGTCGTTTACTCGAGAAACTATTGCCTGTCTGCAAGTTGAAGTAAAGTCTCCAAGGGTACTGGAGAACGTGATAGGTGTTTTTGAGAGCCTTTTTTAAAATCTGTAAAATCATCTTAGTGGATAGAGTGACTAAGGTTGGTGACTGTCATATTCTGGGCGAATCGTTAGGTGTTCATAGCTAATTTCTGTAAGGTTCCACCTTGTATTGCATATGTTATTTTATTTATTACTCCTTTTAGCTTTCCTTGTGACAAGTGAATTATATGGTATTCGGAGAGAGAGAACCTGTATTTCCAGTAACTTCTGGTGTGGTAGCCAGGTAGCGTGGAGAAGGGTGCAGTGTGATTTGCCTGCTGAGTATAGCGTACCGAATGCTGGTGAGCAAAAAGGGACTGGGTTGGTGCTGGGGAATACAGGGGAGCTATGGGAGAGCAGTTTTCCCTCAGTATTTGAGGGAAACTGGAGATGGGCTGGGTGTGGAAATGAAGCAGTGGAAAGGAATCAAAATTGCTAGTGGAACCTAGGTGAAAGAGTCTCAGGCTGGATTCCTAGAAATAGGAGCAAATACGAGTACGGCTGAAGGGGTTTGCAAAGAAGACAGTTGCTGGAAGAGAAAGGACTGGAAGAAGTAAACGACATTTGTTGCAACACTGGTGGTAGGAGACCTTAGAGGAAGGTCTGTTGTAATAAATTCCGGATGGAATCGTGAGTCTTCTGCAAAGAGCAAACATTTGGAGGAAAAAAAAGAAGTAGCAAAATGGATTCTCAACACAGTGCAAAGCCTCTGTGTGTCTGTTGCTCTTAGGTGGAGGTGACATAAGACTGCTTCGTGTGCTTTTTGCACCAGCGCTGGCTGGTGCTTCCTGGTTCACCCCCAGGATCAGTGTAGTTCAGGAAGATGATAAGCTTAGAATTGCTGATGATTTCATTTCCGATGTCCAAAACTTTAAATGTACTGAGAAGGCATTTTGCTTCTGGAGCAATCTAGTGGCAGGCAGTGTTCTGGTATCTTGTGGAATCCTTGTATATGGAAGTGTGTGCATGTGTATATACACATAAAATCAGAAATTCCTTCAAAGCACTGTAGCAATTATATATAATTTTTGCTGTTGTGGCTCTATATGTGTAATTGCTATAGTGGCTTGAGGGAATTTCTGAAACATGGCATACACTTGCTTTTAAACTTGCGGGGAGTTTTCATACCATTTTCACAAATTGCAGGAGGGATTAGTTCTGCTTCTCATGACCACAGAAAGAAGACTGAGATGTTAGGAAAAATATTGCTGCCTAACAAGAAAGGAGAACCCAGACTCTTGCATGTCAAAGAGTTTTGCAGATTTTAATGGACATAACTATTAATCATATTGAGTTGCAGGCTATGTACTAGTTACTGAAAAACAGAATGTTTGCAAGGAATATTTGGCTCCATTGTCCTGTTACTATTTTTATATACATTTTCAAAATTATTTTGCCAGGCTTTCTAATGAAGAAACAGAAAACCTTGTGGTAAAAGTTGATTAATATTTTGAACGTCAGTGCTTAGCTCATTACCCCCAGAGGACGCCTTCTCGTTTTTATATGATCAAATTAATTGTTAATGCACTTGAGGCTTGAGTGATAAGTACAGGACCACCGATGGGCTGTAGGTGTATTTTTATTCCTTCGTCTGTTAGACCATTGCAATAGCCTGTAAACTATGAAGTCGTCTTGTAAAGTGTGTGTGAAATTTGTCAGACTGGTGTTTTCTGTCTTCACCTACATGACACTGAAGGCATGAACTTCTCTGAGCATTTTCATAGTATTTCATTCCTTTTCATGCTCTCGGGTGACTGAACAACCTGAAGTTGTTCTGAGATATTTGTACCCTTTTTGTTTTGGATGATTTGACACTAACTGTAAAAAGATTGTGATAAGGCTCGTTGTGTTGCAAGTTCATCTGATTGCGTTATATCATTTTTCTGCTCGAGTCCTTGTGTAGATGTTTGCTCGTATTTTGGTGTTGCTGCCAGTGTTGCCAGCAGTCAGTGGAGAACCTGCGCAGTGTGGTGATAACTTTCCAAGTTAACTGGTTTTAGCAGTGCTAGTTATTTGCTGTAAGCTTATCTCAGTATTTCGTGAATTTTTTTCTGGAATGGTTTGACACTTATTGAAGCTGTCTGTTTTAATGTTGTCCCATAATTTTTCTAGGAGTTCTTCAAGTAGCTGGTCTTACGGAATAAATTTTGCAAGAATATGTTGTAGTTACTTTAGATAAGCTGGTTCTCAGTTCTTAAGCAGAAAAGCATCCCATGCATAGAAGAATTTATACTATTTATATATCTATAAAATTTGTACTACTTGTCTGAATCTTGAAGCCCAGCTTTTTTCTTTAAAATAATATCTGGCTTCTTGATAACATTTTAAATAAAACTGGTTGTTCCTGAAATCAAGTTTCTGTTGGTCAACAGTTGTGAATCTTCAGCAAGCCAAACCTCTCTAGAGTCTTGCACGAATTCATGTAAGTGATACCTGTGGTGCAGGCTAGCCACATCGCCTAGTAACGGGGGAGTTCTCTAAGAAAGAATGGTGCAGATATTCACATAAAGACAGGATTTCAGTTGTACAGCTTGACTGCCAAGCACCACTTGAAAGAGTTTTTCTGTTTGAGAGAAAATGTGGGAGGTTTGAAATAGTCAAATGGGATTTGGCTGTACTGCAAGTTCAAAGAACACCAGCCAGTTTCAGTGCTCTGAAATCGGAATTGCAAAGGAAGATGAAGAGACTAGATATTTTTAAATGAGCTGAAGCAAAGGAAAATCGTGGAAGGGATAAAGGTTTTTTTTTAAAAAAAAAAAAGGGATAAAAAAAAAGTAATTCTGTGGGCTAGAGCTGTATGAGATGTACAGCAGCAGTTACATCCTTCCTTTAGGTACACCTATTCTCAGATTAGTAGTGTATGTGCAGGGTGATGCTTGGGCATGTGCATGAAGCACTACGGGTGTTTCGTTTTGTTTTAGGATGAGGATACATCTAGTGCTTGTTACAGCCTAGGATTAAAAAAAAACAAACACACAGATCACCTGTATTTTTAACAGATAGGTGATAGTTTTGTCATCTTGAGGTATAAGGGAGGCTTTCTATTTAAAAATCTTGGCGGGGGGATTATTAATTACCACTTAAAGGATCATCTAGATTCAGAAGAAACAACTTTAAATTTCTCTTTACCTAATACATATGTTTACCTCCTCTCCCTGGTTTTCCTTTCTTTTGTTTGTAAATCAATGAATTATTTTTCTTAGAAATGGGGGAAATTGCTTAGCATGTTGCCTTCTTTAAGATTTTATAATTTCCAGATTTCTTACAAAGAATATACCTCCTTCGTGATGCTTAAAAAAATCAGTCATTTCAGTTCATAAGTGAGTTAACTCACTACTTGGAAAACTAGATACAGAAGACCAGTAATATCTCAGCAGAAAACGCAAACTTTTAATACTTCGCTTCAGACAAGTAAGAAAGGGAAATCACCACTGTATTTATACAATTTAGGAGGCTTTGGTAGATTTTTTCCCTTTGAAATCTCACTGCATACTCACGTACCAAATATGATGGTTCAGACTCTGTTGTCCATGTTAAGCTCTTAGCCAAAAGACGAACTATTCCTGCAGAATGTGCGTTTGAGAATGACTGAAGTCATGCCAATGTTCCCTGTTTTCTTTGAAAGTATATTCAGTCTTGCAGCATCAGGCATCGAAGGCAAAAGACAAAATGTGAGACTAATTTCTTACTGTGGTTAACTATGAATTGAATAATTTTAGTTTCACAAAGGATTTTCATAAGTTGTCCCTTACAAGAAGTTAAAACAGGCCGAGCAGGAGATGAACTGTAGAACTTACTTGAATTGCATAGATATATTTTGTTGGTGCTGAAAAAGAAAACTGGATTTTCTGAATATCTTGACATCTTAAGTCTACTTCTGTTTCAAATTTGTGGAGGTTTAAATCTGTGGAAAACCAGATGAAATGGAGGGATGGTAAAAATAAAGAAACCTTTCTAAAAATCATGAACTAAATTGGTGATCAAATTTTCTCAAAATTGCTGTAAAAACAAAAGAAGGGAGGCGAGGAGTAGCACTGAACAGCACTTCTGAAGTGAGTTCTGTACAGATATGATCCAAATTTGTGATCAGAGCTTTTCAGGGTATGTGCAGACTCTCTCACTGTCATTTCATTACTTGCACTTAGTTGGTCATGTTCACAGAGAGAGGGGAAAACGTTGCGTTGTGTTAAAATCTGTATTTCCTTCCACCCCGTGAATGCTTCAAGCTGGGTCTAGCAGCCTGGGCACTACAGGCCTTTGCCACAAAGCTTCCTGCTACGCTGTGGCATCACTAGTATAAAGGAGATGCTGATACTCTGATACCTCTTGGTGTTAAAACTTGCTCTGAACAGGAGCGGAGAGTGCTTACAATGCTGATGGGTATTTTTTCAGTCCTGTCAATGCTAGCAGCCTCGTAACTTGCTGTCAGCCATTAAGCTGCATTAGTGGCTGAAAAAGGGATATTTGGGGGCAAGCAGTAAAGCAAACAAAATGTAACACTGGAAGTCTGAGAAGAGGAAAAAATGTTTGGTAATAATTGCAAAGGGGAAAAACTACTAACGTGGATGAGGAGCTGCTTCAGATTGCGCTGTTGGGTGTCCTCCAACAGCAAGATACTGGGTTGTTTGTCTACGCGGGAGGTTTGAAATAGAGAGTAGCTATTGATTTGGATTGGGGAAATGTGTGCTAACTAAACAAACATTGAGTACTCTCCAGTTGCATTGTTTGTTTGTTTTCACTTCTAGAGTGGTGAGTCCAGGATGATATCTCATTTTCATTATACTACATGGCCAGATTTTGGAGTTCCTGAGTCCCCAGCTTCATTCCTCAACTTCCTTTTTAAAGTCAGAGAATCTGGCTCACTAAGTCCTGAGCATGGACCTGCAGTAGTTCACTGTAGTGCCGGGATAGGACGATCCGGCACATTTTCATTAGTAGACACTTGTCTTGTTCTGGTAAGTGATCAGTTGTTTTCTGTTACCACTTCCCTTCTCCTGACACCCTGCCTTTCTACCCCACGTGGGCTTTTTGGTTGGAAGGCTTTAGAAGCGCTTAAGTTAATGACGCATCAGTGAAAACTTCAGTTAAGGCATCACACTTCTTTTTTTCTTCACGTTTTAATAGCTTAAAAACACAAGCCTTGAAATATATTTACAAATCCATCTTGAAGAACTTTACACATTTTCACAGCTTCCTGGAAAGTAAATAGGAAGCACTCTTTTACGTGAGATGTGAATAGAATAGATTGAGATTTTTTCTTTTAGGTACGAATTTAGGATTGTGAACTGTGTCATCAGTAATCGCTCTTAACTTGAGCGCATTATAAATGATAAATAGTTATTTAACATGTATTTAAGGTTTTGTTGGATTTTTAAATTATAGATTCTGACTTTGCTTATGCTTGTTAATACTGAGAAGTATAACATGGAGTTAAGCCAGCTAGGATTTCATTAGATTAGAGGACTGGAGCACTTGTCACTTGAGGATAGGGTGAGAGAACTGGGCCTGTTTTAGCTTGGAAGAGAGAAGAGTGAGGGGAAACCTCATCAGTGCATATAAATATCTGAGGGGAGGGTGTCAAGGATGGAGCCAGTCTCCTTTCAGTTGTGCCCAGCGACAGGACAAGAAGCAATGAGCACAAACTGAAGCACAGGAGGTTCCAGCTGAATATGAGGGACACTTCTTTACTGTGAGGGTGACAGAGCACTGGGACAGGTCACCCAGAGAGGTTGTGGAGTCTCCTTCTCTGGAGATAACTCAGATCCCACCTGGATGCCACCCTGCACAATGTGCTGTAGATGATCCTGCTCAGCAGGGGGTTGGACTCGATGATCTTCAGAGGTCCCTTCCAACCTCAGCCATTCTGTGATTTAAGTTATGAAACAGTCATCTTATGTTTTGGGTAGGCCCTCTCAATTATTCATTATTTTTCTGCAGATTTTCTTTTTTTTCCTCTGTTCATAAAAAACATACATGTGTATTTTGATGCAAATACACTTTAATATTAAAAGAACTCAAGTGAACCTTGCAACAAGCACAGGTATGCAGTTAAAAATGCCCCATGAATGTATAGTATGGGGGAAAAATGTGTGTTGCTTGAATTAGAGAATCTGCTTTAAATAAGGAAACCTCTGCTCCATTCATTCCAAATTGCCATTCTATTCAGGAGCAGTAGGAAATACTGCTTTATGGTTCTTATTGTGACACTCCTGTTTTGAAGTACAAATGTGAATGAAATAAGGCATATCTAAATTTCTAAGACTTGATATTAGGGTACTGATTTATTTGGTTAATACACGATCATAGATTTGTTCATTATGAGCTTTCGTTAATGGTTTACTTTTTTGGTTTACTTTTTTTTTTTTCCTGTGAAAACAATTTAGAAATTTGGAGATGTTAATTTCTTACATAACTAACAGAAACATAATGTGAAGAAATATATATTTTTTAATTTGTGATTCATTTTTTACTTGTAATTATTTTTTGTATGTTGTTTGTCTTTATCCATACCTGTGACACTTTCAATATAACCTTCTTTACAGATGGAAAAAAAGGACCCATTTTCTGTAGATATTAAGAAGGTATTACTGGATATGAGAAAATACCGAATGGGACTTATTCAGACACCAGATCAGCTAAGGTTTTCATATATGGCTGTAATAGAAGGAGCAAAGTTTATAATGGGGGATTCAACTATACAGGTAAATATTTATTTCCACGTGTTGAAGCGTAAAGAGCAGAATTTCAACAGTAGCAAAAAAATGAGCTCTGAACTGTTTTAAAACAAGCATTCTGTGGGACTTAAATAAACTGCCTTTGTCAATAGGTGCCTTGAAGGTATTAGAGGTATATCTGATTAGCCTTTTCTAGCTGCTAAACTCTTAATCCTATGTAATTGTCTCCTCTGAGATAAAATACAAAAATAGCTTGTTATGCTAATTTTAAGAGGGTTAAATCAATGTCTTCGATATTATAAAGCAAAAGCAACGCTCAGTATTGCTTGGAAGAGGTAGTAAAGATCTCTGCTGTATTTCTTGATCCTTGCTATAAGTTTATCTAACAGCAAAAATGCCTGATGCTACAGGTGTGTTTTATTAGTAAAGTTTATTTTTTGTATCCTTTACAACTTGTGTTAGAGTTAGGAGAATGTAGCTGAATATAATGAATTTCAGGACAGAGATAACCGTATCTCACAGGTACATAGGTGTCGTTTGTGATGCTTACAGTGGCTACAGCTGCTTTAAATGTCTGGTGCTGGGGTGGGAGGGAGGACCAGAAGGATAGGTTGTGTAACTTAATTCTGCTTTCATACGCTAGGGGTTTTTTAATTATTTTGCTGATTTGTTAAAATCATGAATGAAGCAGATGAGCTGAAACACGTTTCCTCTTCTGTGGTTCAAACACTGCTAACCAACACCTAGGGAGTTTGCTGCTGGTGTGAACACCTGCACCAAGTGCCTAGGCACTGCATGATTCATCATAACGTGTACAGTAATTTAACCTCCTTACTTTCTGGAGCATTCTTTCTGGTGGTAATATTTTTTTTGCTTTGTCTATTAAAAAGCTGTGCTTCAAATTGAGCAGCTCTGGTTCCCACAATTATCCATGTAGATTGCAGGATTTCTGGTTTCTGGATACAAGGAAGCATTGTCAGCTCAAAATGCTGCTTGTCGAGTTCAAATGTGTTACTTGTTTGCACTAAGAGCACACTTCAGGCCCATTTCTTTACTTGTGGAGGTTTTTGTTTTGTGTTCTCTGATGGTTCAGGTGACCTTTCCTAAGCCAGTGTTTTTTGCAACATAGTTAGTTGTCCTGGTGCTTTTCAGGGCATCAGGGTCATACGTGGGAAATCAATACTTGTTTCACCCAAGTTGGCAGTACTTCCAGGAGCATTTCTCCATTCAAGGTCAGCTAGATCACTTTTTCACCCATGGAGAACTGTTGCACTGTCCAGAGCGTGAGAGGTGTTTCCTTCTCTGCTAACGACGGGGCGTGAAGTCGTGGCGGGCTTCGCTACCAGGCTGCTTCTGACACTACCCAGATGTTCAGCTCTGACACTTCCATGTTTTTTGGTAAACTCTGCAGGCAAGCACAATGCACGCTTGAACCTTCACTTGCTTAAAGTGTCTGCAACTGCAGTATTTGTATCGCGGTAGGAGACTCTTCCTCTCATTTATAAGGGATCAATGCTCACCTAGTTTGCCCAGGGGTGTGTGTTGGTGTGATGGTGGCATGGTTCTGTAGCTGAAACAATGACTTCGTTCTCAATTGTACTGCAGTGTGTAAAATAAGGGAGGTGGAACAAGATTGGAGTTTTCATTTCTATAAAATTCCATCTGATAATAAAGGTAAAATAATACTGTTTCAACAGCATAGTAAAATAACTTGTCACTCTTTCAGGAAAAAATGTGTTGAAATGAGTAGTCTATGGAAAATGAATTTGTGGCTTTGAAAGGACAAAGAAGGTTTAATTGCTTAGATCCACAGATGTGTTTTGCAGATAGAGAACGGTAACACCACTGCTTTGTACTGAAATTTGTGAACAACAAGCACAGTTTTCAGGACTCACCTGATCCGGTCAACTGACCGTCTTACCATGCCTTTCCCTTCTCTCCATTCATTCCAAGCGTTAATACAGGCCCTAAAACTTAGCTCCCTTACACAGACATTTCGGTTATAATTTTGAGGGCGACTGTCTCTGTTTCAGGTCTTCCTGTGTGCTTGTTACCCCCATATTTAATCAGTATTTGTCTTAGCCAATAAATCTCTTATTGACACAACCATGTCTTCGGAAAAGGCTTTTTCTGTGGCAGTAAGATGAATCTGCACTGTGGATTTCCATAAGTTGTTAATGCCTGTTTTTTCACATCAGCCTCTGAGCTTGTTCAAGTTAGTCCAGCAATCTTGAATTCATTCCACGGGCAAGAATCTAACATGAGTTTTTTTTGAAGAGTCAACTTACAACTTATCTTTCTAATCATAGACATTTAAAAGCAACTAATTTTGGTTTCTGAGGTATTCAATGTCCTTATTGGCTGGCAGATTTGTGTGAGAAGAGCACTGGTTTGTTTTGGGGGCAACTTTTTTTCGTTCTTGTTACATTCTGTTACCTGCAGGTTTTCTTCTGTGTAAAATTTTCCTTATGCAAGAAAGTCTTCAGACTAGTCATCGCTGGGACAATTACCCATTAGGAAAAAGATGTAGTAGGCCAGTTACTACTGTCTACTACTCATCCTTTTTTTTTTTTTTGAAAAGTAGTCTGGAATGAGATGGAAGGAAAAATAAAAAGTGATTTTTTTTTTTTGTTATGAGGCAGTGTATCTTCTGGGAAATGGACATAAAATGCATCAACTAGTAGATTGCAACTTTGGAGTAAATAACCCTGGATTTTTTATTTATTTCTTTTGGAGGGACTGTAAATTTCTCCAATTTTCACTTCTTAGAATCACAGAATGGTTTGGGTTGGAAGGGATCTTAAAGACCATCTGGCTCCAGCCCCCCTGCCATGGGCAGGGACACCTCCCACCAGACCAGGTTGCCCAAAGCCCCATCCAGCCTGGCCTTGAGCACCTCCAGGGATGGGGCATCCACAGCTTCTCTGGGCAGCCTGTGCCAGTGCCTCACCACCCTCTGAGTGAAGAATTCCTTCCTTATATCTGATCCAAATCTTTTAATTTAAAGCCATTCCCCCTTGTCCAATCACTATACTCCCTGACAAAGAGTCCCTCCCCAGCTTTCCTGTAGGCTCCCTTTAGGCACTGGAAGGCCACTCTAAGGTCTCCCCGGAGCCGTCTTTTCTCCAGGTTGAACAACCCCGATTCCCTCAGCCTCTCTTTGTAGGGGAGGTGCTCCAGCCCCTTGATCATCCTCATGGCCCTCGTCTGGACTCATTCTAATAGGTCCGTGTCCTTCTTGTGCTGGGGGCCCTAGAGCTGAATGCAGTTTTTGGACACAAGTGCCAATTGTGTTTTGGAGCCATGAAAGGTAACAGCACAGCGTAAGCATACAGAGGAGAGTAAGATGGAATAAAAGTGCTGAGCAGTGCAGGACCTGAGAAGATTATTCCTCATCTTGGAGCTATTGTAGACAGTATAAACCCCAAAGTTAGTGGCCCGTATCTTCTTCATTTTTGAGAAATACAAAGAGGGACCATTGAAGAATACAGTGGAGGCAGTTTGCTAGAGGTCCAGCTCAAGAAACAAAGGGCCTGGAAAAAAGATGAAGAAATGGTGAATGGTAGTGTTACAACATGGCAGATGCAGTATAGAGAACTTGGTTGGAGCTTCCTGCTTAACTCCTTACCGAGAGCTTTCAGGACAGGATGGGCAGAAGCTCTTCTTCACTCTTAAAACAAAGGACCCCAGATTACAGAATTAGGAGGGTGTGGAACACTAGGAGTACACAAACTGTAGTGAAGGCTGTGGTGTGGAGCTTCCCATGGGTAGTCATGTCATGTACTGGTCCTCTACTTACTGCAAAAGGAGCTTTTCAAATGTAATGTCTGTGGTTTGAATGGTTTCTTGAACCTAGCCAGAAGTTTCTGAGATAGTAAAGCTGGACGTTGGTGGAAAGGAAATCCACGAATTAAAAAGTGGTGCTGTACTTGTGCCTTTTTGCTATTGGTACCATATAGCAGTTGTAAAAGATGAAAAAAAAAAATCCAAACAATAGCTGTTATACTAAAATACAAACAATGAAAAGGGAAGATATTTGAGCTCCTCTTAGGATTTTGGTAATGTTTGGTGATCACATCTAAGAACGACACACTAGAATGTTTAGATTTCAGCAAGTCTTAGGAAACTGCAAAATCTTTCCCTTGCCTTATGTCTAGGACTCTTCTTAAGAACTCTTTTTCATTGTATTTTTTTTTCTCTTCATAGTAAAAGGCATGTCAATACTATTCTGATTTTTCAGTGTAGTTTTGCTATACCAGTCCCACTGTTCCTTGGCTTCCCCATCTCTTTGGAAAAAGTTTCCTTGGGCCTTTTGAGTATTGTAGGAATTGGTTTGGGTGGCCATTTATCTGATGAGAGCTGCCTTGCCTCTAAAGACGTGACGTGAACCTCTCTGAAAACGTTGTCTAGCAATTCTTTTTTTTCTTCTTGATCTGATAGCTCCCTTGATCTACCTCTTTGTTCAAGATGTCTTCCCACAGAATAGTCGCTGAATGCCCTCAGTGTTAGGGGAATGTTTGAAATATATTCTCCTTGTTTGCAGAAACGGTGGAAGGAGCTCTCTAAGGAGGACCAAGCACCAAGTTCTGAGCAGTCTCCTCCACACCCAGCCAAAATAACCACAGAGAAGTACAACGGGAACAGCATAGGCCTGGAGAGCAAGGATCAAACGGAGAAAAATACTGACCTGCCCTCTAAAGTTCAAGATATCACAGATGGAAACATTGAAAGGTAGGTGAAATGAAGAAATAGTTCAGGAGGCAGAGACACTCTTGAGAGGCTGAATTATTGTCTGCTTTTCTGATCATAAGAAAACTTCATTATCTTCCATTCCTAGAGGGAAAGGACAGGTGGTATTTGACAGTCTTATTTATTTTTTTAATAAAACTTAATATATTTCTTATGATAAAGCTTTATTGTGTAAAGGTCAAGAGAAGGAAAAACAAATGTCTCCAACTGAAGCAGCTAAATCTCATGCTTGAAAGCATTTTCACACAGACTGTCTGAATTCCATTGCACATGTGAATTAGGTCTAAAAATGCCCAACATAATTTGATACTAACGTTTAAATACTATACCAGCTTACCTTCGGAAAAATATATGATACTTCAGAAGCACGAAGGTTTTGTTACATACCATTTCTGATGTAGTGGTTGAAATGGTGTTGTGGAAGCCATACGTCACCCTCCATTCATGTTATATTCCTGCCATCGATAGATTTCTGTGGTCTGGCTCTGGCACCTGACTTGGTCTCTCTGTCAAGTTAGCCCGTGTCACGCGCACCGACGCCTCAACTCCTGGGCTCGCTTTAGCCGAGGTCCCTGTGCACAGCTGCGCTAGGAACTGCCGTCTGGATTGCTTTGGGCACCGTGTCACTGGGGTCTGCCCGCGTTACCGCGGGCTGTTGGTACACGGCCAGAGACCGGGACTGGACTGTGCAGAGCTGTACAAGCACAGGAAGGAACGGTGCCTGTTCCAGACGGGCTGCAGACGTTCGGTGCAGAAAGAGTGAAGTTCGGAAATAACAGATGGCTTGCGGACTTCTGCGTCTCTATCAGTGTTTTGAGAGAGAAAGTTGTTTTGTACGTGTCTGAAGGCCGCTCACAAGCACAGAGAGGGGTTATGGGTGTGTGTGGTGTGTGAAGGGATGATCAGAGGCTTTTCCTTGTGGCAGATCCATGCTTTTTTAGAGATGGTGAGGATGCTTCTGGAGACAGGAATCACAAGAAGGCCCTGATAGTGTAACGGCACGCAACTGGTTTCTGTTTAGCTCACTTGGGATTTGGTTGACAAGCTAAGACGAGCACCATGAAATCTGCATGTAGATGTGAGTAGGTTAGGGTCAGTATATCACTGAGCTTACTGTGAGCTCTGTAGTGGAGGCACACACTTAAATGCTTACATTTAATACCCTACATCGCACATACCTCCAGCCTGCGTGCAAGAAATCTCAGCCAGCAAGTGGGGCACTGATGGGGGTGAAAGCCTAAGCTCGATTAAGCTCACTCCATTCCCTGTTGAACACTTAAGTCAAATGCCACTTACATCTTTACATATGTCATTAGCTAGTTTTACAGGTCTTCACTAAACTGAAACTATCCATATTCTGTTTGTTAAAATAGAATAATGATTGCGTTGGGAAGAAGTTTGTTTTAGTATTTGAATAAGCATTTTTCCCATTGCACAATTTAAAATTTGTTTTTCTTTTTTCTTTAAGTACTGTCCGAAAACGGCTGCGAGAGGATAGAAAAGCTAACACAGCACAGAAGCTGCAGCAGATGAAGCAGAAGCTAAATGAGACTGAAAGAAAAAGAAAAAGGTGGTTATATTGGAAACCTATTCTCGCTAAGATTGGGTTTGGTACACTGATTTTAGTTGGCGCTTATTCTTGCTGGAAAATGTATTTTCAAGAACATTCCTTGTAAGTAACAAGTAAGCCTGTCTGCTCCAGCAGCTAATTTTGCTGCGAGTGAATGTCCAGGGGTGTGACTTTAAGCAGTAGACTCCTTGCACCTGGAATGGGTACAGACCATTACATACTATAGAGAAGTGATGTAAACTTGATCATATGTCGACATCTCAGGACTTTCCATTGCAGGTACTTACGAAAATGAACTGCTACCCTCCCAACAAAGTTGATATTTTTTGTTTATATAAGCAGGTACAAACCTGCTGCAACTGTTTATACACTTTTAAAAATGGTGGTCTACCGGATCTTGAGCAAACCCTGAACCACAGAGGTTTAGCTACTGAAGGCTGTCTGAATTTCAATTTACATGCCTGACATAAGCAATAAACAGTGTTGTATCATTCACGTTATTAATACAAAGAAGTTATCCTTAAATGTGTGTCATGTGTAATGTACCAGTGAGCATAAACATTTTATATTCTTATGACCTAGGATAAATATATTTTATAATTGCATATTTAATCTTTTTGTAGTTCACTGTACTTCTAAAGGCTCAGTTTGTACAAATTTCTGACCAAAAAGAATTTGATTTTTGAAACTAAATGTAATTTGTGCATGAAAAATAATAGTGCAAGCATTCCCCTTATTTTGACTTTCAGATTTATATGAGCAGCTAGGGGTCTGATGAAGCACTTACCAATTTCTACTCTGTTAATTTGCATTCCTTATTTATTTTTTGTAGTTTTCATTATTTAAGTAAGGCTTGGAAATTTGAATTTTTTAAGGCTTTTGGGAACTTAGCCCCCACTGAAAAGCATACTGTTAAATTGACAAATGTATTCAGACTTCAGCTACTGTTTGAAGGCCAACGTTGTTAAAGTTCTGACATTCCATTAAATGTGAAGCATAATGTTTTGTGTGTCTATAGATTTTAATTGCTATAAAGAACAAAATTCGTTTATCAGTAATACGTGTAGAAAGCACAGCAAAGGAAACTAGTTTGTCTTCCAAGTGTGGTTCCGATAGGAAACAAATGGTGGTAGTATTCTCCTGTAGGCAGTATTTTCAGTTGTGCTGGCCGCTTCCAGAGGCTCACAAATTCTAGAATTGCTTCTCAGGTTGCCTACCTCATTATTTAAGAGGCATGATGGTAAAAACGCTCAAGGACTAATATTTTGGGACTACCTATCGTACAGTCTCTTTAATATTATTGAGTACACCCTTGCCGTTACTTGGGCAATAACACTTCCTAAATAGTAACCAAACATAAATCGTTTGCTGTACTTCAGGTTGTCCTCAAACACAGAGGTCATGTGTGGCATATGTAGCTTATTGTCATCCAAGCTGAAACTTAATCATTAGTAGTATTGGACTGCACTTGGAAACCTGGATTTTATTTATTCAAGCATTGACTTGTTGAATGACTTCAGAGAAGTTTTCTTTTTCTGTTTTCCTAGTTTGATTGTTTCCTGTTGGGTGAGGTTTTTTGGATTGGTTGGGTTTTTGTTTTGTTTTCTTTGGTGGGTAGGATTTTTTTTGTGCTTTTTTTTTTTTTGGTCCTTTCATAAAGCACTTTTTGGATTTGTTGCTGAAAAATACTGAGAGATAGGTAATTACTTTGCTCCTCCTCCAAAGGATTTAATTTGAAAGGTTTCCAGTATGTTCAAGCTTAGTTGTAACATGCCAGGCATGGGGCCCAAACGGTCTGACGCTAGCTACACAGAGCTGAGTTGCGCATACTCTTTGAAATCCTCATTTCACAACAGTTAATACTATTTTGGACTGCACTGTTTATATAGTAAACAAATGCTTATGTGTCCAGATAAGGAAAAGTGTAGTTTCTTGGAACATACAGGGATGTATTTGGGAAATCGTGTGTCAGTAAAACAAAGATAATTTGTATTGTGGCATTACTGGCTGTGTAATTTGCTATTACACAGCTATAATAGCAAAATGACATGCTGATGGCTGTGACGCAGTGTTGGCGGCCAGCTTACATATTTTAAGGCACCCGTAATTTTGAAAACCACAGTAACTTAGCCAACAACAGGTTTGCTGCAAGATTCTTTTATTATTTTTACTTTTTAAATTGGAAAGACTTTTTTTTTTAAAGTATTAGCTGTAACTGACAGTATAAATTTATGTGCCTTATAAAAGATGTTTCGGTTATGGAAAAAACACGTGGAATGTAACTAAATGCTTTTATAACAAAGGAATATTCCAGATTTTATTATAAATGCTTAAAAGCAGCTATGGAAAAAGTGCAGGCAGAAACTTTGGTGAAAACATTGTCATTTATCAACTTTCTGTTTGCATGAGAAGAATTTTTCTGGGCCACCAACATCATACAGATACTGAGCTCTACTTGTCAAGTTGTCCCTTGAAATTTTCCCCGTTTTTCTTCTAAAATTTGGCTTTTTTGTTCTTTGGATCCTGAGGAGGCATTCTTGTTTTCTGGGCGGGGGCATGTGAGGCAGGCCTGAGGGAGCCTTCTTAGATCATCTGGCCTTCACCTTCTGGACGCAATAAAGTAGAGCTAGGATATTCAACAGCTGATAGGTAAAAATTCAATTTTGTTACATCGTCGTAAGGATCTTCAAGGTCTAATTGATCTTAAATTAAGAACAACAAACCAATACAAGTCTAGGACAAAACTATTCTGACCACTGAATTGTGCCATGGGAGTAGGAGGGCAATGAAGCATTAGATCTCGTAGAGCATTCCAGGCGATAAGTTGGGTAAAACTCTTCTTTCTGCTCCCTCAGTATCTGACTTGGGACAAAATCCTTAAAAAACTGAATTCGCTGGAGGCTCGCTTTCCTTACTGCAAACTGAGCCCTTGCGATATTTCGTTATTCTGTAGGATTTAACTTTACAGCAGTTGTGTACAACTCGGATGTTAAATAAGAACAAATGTGGACAAAATGGAAGACCTGTCAATCCCAGTGACTTTTATTTTAGGAAATGCTTAAAGAAAGAGTGAAAATGAAGGAAACGTCTTCTGACAACCTCCTTCTCCCCTCCAGTTTCTGGCAAGCTGTTGGCTGTTTCCGTGTCACTTCTGAAATGCTGTTGTACTTTGATTCAAAGTGTTACTGTGTTGGGTTTTTTCCCCATTTTGGAAATACAGCAGTCAAAATACTTGATGCATAGTGAACTTCTTAGAATTTAAAGAAAGTGTTCGACTCTCAGCTGAACACTTCTATACAAATTACGCATGTTTTAATAAATATCAATAAAAATGTCTGGACCTCACTCAGTTGCAAGTAGTTTGCAGGTTTGGAATTAGTCGTTCAAGTTTTCTGTTTGATTATATCCTTAATGCAGGGACGGTCCACTTAATGTGATGGTACATTTTTGTTTTTCTTGAAATGTGTTAAGTAAGAGACTTGAATTCATTGTGAAACAGAATTCTGAAAAAAAAAAAGATTTATTTTATGTAACTAAGATACTGCAAGTGAAACCTAGCCAATCTTGTTAAATCTTGAGTGAAACGGTTTACTTGCATCAATTTATATTCCACTGAATAGGGAAAAAGTGCAAACGTGTATGCATGTATGTGTGTTTGGGTTGTGCAGGCAATTAGAAGGCCTGGCTAGCTTTAAGCTTAATGAATGTTAACCAAATTATTTAGTTTGCTCTTTGGCATTATTACTTAAGCCTGACACACTTGATGACCGCACAAGAAACTAAGTTAATGAATTGATGACAAAAGAGGGAGTCTTCTGCATGGCCAAGTGGCTTAAGTGACAGGATGGAAGTTGCGAAGTTGACGTAACTCACGGTAGTCTTCCTGGGTTTTTTAACCCTGCTGCCCCCCAAAGGTTTAGGTCAGTCTTTCATTTTCATGTATGAAAAATAAATGCGTTCAAAATTGCACCTCTGTCTGAGTCTTTATTTAAATTGGATAAATACTTGGGAGAACATTCTACTGTGTTGTAAATTAACAAAGAAACCTGCCATATAAATCAATGCAGTGTTTGCAGAGCTTAGGAGCATTTTACCTGTCGCATCCAGGGTGTTTTAGTGCTGTAAATACCATGGTTTTTGTGTGTTCCTCGGCGCATAGCCCTACCTTTGTTAAGAACCAAATGTCTAATGTCGGAACGTCTTCCTCAGTACGGGCAAACTTTGCCTAGAAACTGATTTCCATGCCTCTGTGCCGGGAGCGGCCTACAAAGCTGTGACAGGTGATGATAGTCTGTTGAGATGCGGCCTTCCGTAGTCCCACTAAGGTCAAAGAAGACTCCTCAGTGTTTGTGGTCGAACGCACGAGTAAGTGGCTTGCTGGACTGACCTATACTGGAAGCTCTCCAGCAAGTGCGTGCCGTACGCTGCAATGTGGAAATCCCTTCTGGAAAGGCGACGGCTTTCCAAGAGTGCTTGCCACAGACAAAGAGTAATCAGTTGAGTGCATGAGAAGCTGTTTGGTGTTTTATAGTGAGCTGCCGACCCGTTGTCTGTTCTTATTTCTTTTTCCTCGTACTGTGTACTGAATCCGTGACTTTCTTTTGCGTTGTATGTCGTAGGCCGAGACTGACTGACACCTAAGCCTTCGCGACTTGTGAATATTCTGCAGCTATAAACTGCAAATTATTGACATGCAAAGCGAGACATGAGCCCCTCTTCGGGAACAAAAGTGAGGTCTGTTAAGTACCAAGAAGACCTCAGTTATCTGTTTACAGCGTAAACTACAGCGAGGGGATGAAGAACACCACCAGCATGCTACTTTGCAAAACAAAATAATTTGCTGTCTTGTGTTTTTATAATGCCTGTATTAATGTAGAAAGATGTAAAAGAAATAAATTAGGAAATATTTTGTTTTGTACTGCCATTCTTATTGTATTTTTATACGTTTTTGGCAGCATTAAATATTTTTTTAAATCGACAACATGCTGTTGTGTGCGCATTATGTTAGGAAGAAACTGTTCTGCTTGCTCAAAACAGGCTTTTAAATGTTTCACCTTAAGGTTTTCTGATACCCTGTCTTAACTGGAAAATTGTGAAATATTCTGATTATATTCTGATTAGAATGGGCTTTATGCAAATATTTTTAATTATTCCAATGCTAACTGTTGTAGTTTCAGCTGGGAGGAGCACTTGCACATTTCTTTTGTAATACACCACTAAGAATATTGTTTTATTAATCTGACCAGTTGATTTGGTAATCCTTATGTTTGCTATAAAATATACACAAAATGTTCAGAATAACTCTGGGAGGGAAAGCGTTTTGTTGTTCGTCCTTTAGTGGAAGGGAAGCTGGGAAGCCTGGAGCCTCACTACCCCCGGCATACCCAATTAACGGTGCTGAGGGCAAGGTGCAAAGCACACAGTCAGTGGAGTCTTGAATTAAATGGGTTTTGGACTGTGCCATCGGTGTGTTGTATGTGTAATGTTTTGCTTCACATCCCCAGTCTGTCGGGGCTCTCCCTCACGTTCTGAACAGCACCACTGGGAGAGGGGTGAACAGATCGCTGGCTGGAGGAGTCAGTGTAACGGCCCCAACAGCCTTTTGAGCCCTGTACCTTCCGTAACAGGGTTAACCTAAGTTCAGTGCTCGCTCAAGTCCTCGTAGTTCACTGAGAAGCTGCATGTTATTAGATATGAATGTCTGAACTAGTGTGTGGTGAGGCTTTATATGTAATTTGTACTTGCATATTTTTGTAACAGGATTTTTGGACAAACCATAAAGTCACAGAAAATAGGGAGGAGAAAAACACATGGAACGCGTGGGCAGTGGGGACAGTATTTCTGCTACAAGGTGTAACCTGAAATCTTAACAAAACTTGGTTTTGAGGCTGATACGTGAAAGCAAGTGTGTTCAGAGTTGTGTTTATCTTCAATGTGAAGCTGAAAGGGGGGTGGGTACTTTATGCTGTTATTTAAGCTAAAAGCCTTGGCACCATCGTGAAATGGTCTAAATCAAGTCTCTTTTGTCTGAATACCTTAATTAAGCGATTAGCATAGTTCAGAGTCCGTGTTGGAGGAGAAAACACTATCCCAGTTTGATTAAGCTTTCATTTTCAAGTTGCTGTGGCTGTCAGACCAGGAGTACCTATAATGAAAGGTCAAGGTCTGGTCAAAACCACTGCAGTAAACCCCAGCACTGCTGAATACAGGCATGGGGCCTGTCCTTATCACTTGACATATCTTTGGATACAGCTTTCAGCAATTCAGGGCTTTTAATTTAAGCGTAAGATTTATGTTTTCATTATTTTTGCTATCTTTGGATTGCAAGTGAGCATAATGTGTACGACTAGTGGGAACACGGGTGTGTACTTCATTATAACCCGCTGCTCTCTCAGATAGCTATCAACGGCGCAACTCATTTGTCTTACTGCGTGGCGTGCTGACCGCTGAATGTACCTTGGCCCTTCTCCACGGTGGACTCTGTTCTCAAAACGTTCTTGAAGTTTCTCAGATGGCTTCCCTCAGCTGAGCTGCCTGCGTTTGGTTTTAGGCTTAGCCTCGGGAGCATGCACGGGGGGCAAAGAGCGAGTGGTCCTGAAAGCGGGGCCGAGTCCGGTGGCTTTTGTTGAGGGCTGGCTCAGGGGGTTCCTGCAGGCGCCTCCCGTCTGCTGGCTCTGTGCGGGACTGCGGTTCTTGCTTGCTGTGAAACCCGGGTGCAGAAAGAAGCGAGGAGGCTGCTGGCTGAGAGAGGAAGAAAAACGGGTTTCTAGGCGGAGTGCTAAATTGGGGTTAGAGTGACAGACCTGTAGATTTTCAGCTGAAAAATTCTGATTTCCTAGCTGCCAATTGCCCCCATTTTTTTTTTTTTTCTTCTTTTGCTTCCCAACCTGCAAAAGCAGCTTGGCGGCGTTACCCGCCGTTGCTTTTTCCCGGCCCTCCCACGCGGCCGTTCTGCACCCCGGGGCAGCCGCGCTCCGCTGCCGCCTGGCGGCCGCCAGGGCCCCCGGGCCCGGCCCCTGTTAAAAGCAAGGGGCAGGAGCCGCTCGGCAGGGAAGGGCGAAGCCCTGGGGAGCCCAGAGGACTACGCGCCCCCCTTCCTTCTCGAGGCTTTAGGTCCCTGTGCTCCCCCGTTACTGCTGCCCAAAGCTCTCTGTGCTCACCGTTCTACTCCGTGCCAAGCTGATGTCTTCCATCAGAAGATTAAAAAAAAATAATAGCTTAAGCTCTGTTGCATTTCTTGCAGCTGAGGAATAGTTTCAGTGTATTTTTTGTGTCTGTAAAACACATTTCTGCCTCACCGCTAGTGCCATTAGTCAGTTCCTGGACTCCAAGGACCTCCTGTAACTGCATCATTTTGCAAACACCTCCAGTCCCTGCTTTAGGAATCATCTTTGCCACAATCTGGTTTCTGTTGCATGGGTTTCAAATAGGTGCTGGGTAGCTGGAAGAGACACTACAGTTTTGACCCTGAATTTTATTTTTTTTTTGAACAACGAGCACTACTCAAGGGAAGCTTAGCACTGGGTTGTGCCACAGGGTTTATTATTTCTAATACTATACTAAAAATATAGTTTGTGTTATGTCTGGAATGCTCAAGGCTTCATCCCTACTATCGGTAAGTAGCTCGTAACCCAAGAACTAGAACAGGTATTTCAGCAGTAGCGATAATTGTGTGCTGCTTCTGCCTAATTTGAAGACAGACCTGTAGACCAGTTTTCACAACAGAGGATGGCTGACAAAGGTAAGTCAAGGCATCGTGCTGGTTAAAAACACCAAACTGAGGTAATAGTCTCATGCCTGTGAACTCCTAACTGGAGGATGGGGTAATTCAGCTCACAGTTGTTCTGAGGGGCTGTGCAAGGTGGAGGGAAAGACTTCTGCATTATGTAGGTAGTGCTGTCCTCAGACTTGGGGAAACGAGGCAGATGAAGCATTGCCTGCAGGCCAAGGAAGACGATCCTTCCCCTCAGCACTGGTGAGACCACACCTGCAGGGCTGGGTCCAGTGCCAGCCTCCCCAGTACAAGAGAGATGGGGATACAGTGGAGAGAGCCCAACACAGGGCCATGAAGGTGATGAAGTTTTTGGAGCACCTCTCTGAGAGCTGGGACTGTTCAGCCTGGAGAAGAGGAAACTCAGGGTGATCTCATCAATGTCTATAAATACCTGAAGGGAAGGTGCAATGAAGATGGAGCCAGGCTCATTTTAATGGTGCCCAGCGGCAGGACAAGAGGCAGCGGGCACAGCTCTGAGCACCGGGCCGCACTTGTGTGCTGTGCGGGTGGCCGAGCACTGGCACAGGCTGCCCAGAGAGGCCGTGGGGTCTCCTCATGGAGACCTTCAGAAGCCGCCTGGACGTGGTGCTGGGCACCCTGCTCTGGGTGGCCCTGCTGGGGCAGGGGGCCGGGGCAGGGGGCCTCCAGAGGGACCTGACAGCCTCAGCTGTGCTGGGGTTCTGTGAAGTTTTGAGCATGGAGTTCATCAAAACTTTCAAGAAAATAGAAAATTTTAAAAGAGCTCTAGGTGATAAAAGTCATAAAAACTATGAGCCTTTTAACTGCTTGAAAATACTAGCTTTCATGCCTCTTGCTTCTGGTTAATAGCTGAAAAGAGATTCTAGTAGTGGAAATCTTCATGCGACTAGCACCAATATAAAGTTCAGTCAGTCCAACAAACAAGAACAAAATGTCATTTTGTATTTTCAATTACCTTTCTTTTAAACAATTTTATTGCAAGATTTAGAATAAAAGATTAAGAAACTGTAGAAGACTATGGTAGGGGGCAGGAAATTTACTCTGATTACTGATAGTTAACCACATGAAGGTGCATTTAGGTTGAAATACATTCAAATGTAATACTTAGCATTTTCTTAGAGATCTTGTCACTGTGTTATAAATAGGAACTTACCTGGTACCTTCACACATGTATTCTCTGAGTTATAGCACAAATAGATTTTAGAACAGGAATATAGAAGAATATATACTTTCGAAGCAATAGCAGTTGGCAGGACAGCGTCTTCTCTGAAACCAAGTGGATACATTTTCCAAAGATGTTTTTAACATAAGTACTGGTTTATTCAAAATGACAGCAATAAAAACTACTAAGCTATCTGAGTATCTAAGCCAGCTGAGAGACTATTTTCCTGAAAAATTGCGCCTTTATCTGTCATCTGTAAAAGAAAGAAAAAAAACTTCCATGCCTCAAAAAACTTCTGAATGCTTCTGCTGTGGTCCAGTGGTCAAACGCCCCCTTGCTGTTGCTTTCCCTCTCCTAGCTTTTTATCATAGCTTCTCCTTGCTGCAAGCAAAATTAGCAAGGCTTGGAATTTAATTTATCACAGCTGCTTTTTGATGAAAATTGTTCGGCAGCTAAATACCTTCTGAAATGCTGCATCCCAGCCCCATTACCATTCAGCATACCTAAGACTGCATCCTGATCAATACAACCAATTAATACAATGTTTTCCTATTTGATTAGCTTTCTGTGGACGCCCAGGCAACACTACTCGTTGCCCAAATAAAGTTTTAATCTTCAGTTTTTTTGTGTCATTTGAAAAACAGAGAAGGTAACTTGAGTATTCCAAGGGTTTTTTTTTTAGTACCTTGTTTATTTTATATCTACACAATATATTCTGGGCCTTGAATAAAACTAATGCCTGCAACAAGCAGCTGCAGGGAACCCCTCTCAGGCTTGTTACTTGTATGTAGCAAGTTATTTGAACACCAAAGGTTATACACATGACCGCCCTACACTGCCACACGCATACTCTCCACCTTGTTTGGAGTACTGAGCATCGTATAGAAAACCAGGTTACAGGTGGCAGAGATATTTAATAAGTTTACCGCTGTGTGGCTGAAGTTCACAGGTGTCAGAACTATGACACTTGAGAACAGGGCCTAAAGGAAGCAGTTAATTTGATCCCAAAGGAACTACGTAGTTAAATGAGCCAACTAAACAAAGCTTATGCAATCATCTTATTTAAAAAACAACAACCACCCAAAAAACAAGAAAAAATGTAAAAAAAAAAAAAAAAAAAAAGCTTCTGCCTGTTGATAATTCCTTTTTTTTTTCCCCCTACAATGGTTAGAAAAGCCTCTTTAGCGTCTCCAATGCATAGATAAACATTTCAAAACAGCTGTACTCATCGTATAAGCGACATGCGAGCTGTGGTTGAAGAGCTGGCTCTTTGGTAAGGACTGTTCCATATTTTGCAAGTTCAGCACCAGAAGAATATTTAGGCCATTAGTTCTTTTCTAAAAATACAAAAATGTAATAAACAGTATTTGCAAGTATGAACCATCACCATGATGAGTTCTATTAAAAGGCAGGCTGCGAAAGTGTTTGGCCTTCTACTCAAGTTTTTTTTTGTAAAAAAGACAAGACTATGAGCCAAAATAACTAAAAGACCAAAACTGAACATGCAGCTTAACAATGCCACAAGTGCCATTACAAACCTTAAACACGTGAACTGCTCATCACCAAACCAGCACTGCACGCTAGGCTTATACAATACCCAGGCAGCAGCAGGCTGCCTGCTATGAAGGCAGCGTTTTACTTTCTTTATGTTTCAGGGCACTATAAACGCCCTCAAGTTAGCCTGAGATGGCTTGTCTACCTGGAAAGTTTTAATTTCAGCGTCTCAGCAGTGCTTGGAGGCAGGATGGAAATTATCCCGTGGAAATAGGCCGGAAGAGATAGAACAGGCTGCCATGCATCACTTAGAGTCTCCCTAACTGAAGCTACTACACCAGCATTAGGAAAAGAAGGCAGAAAGATCAATTCTGAGCTTTACTTACATCACCAGGTGGGTTTTAGAAACAAGATCCACAGTTAACATGGAAGAACAGGATCTTATGTTTCTAAAAAGATCTAAAAAAATGCTCATCTATCTCAAGTTCTCAGCAATGTAAGGGCACCATGAGCTCTTCCAGTGCAATAACTTAACCAAATAGTTGTGTGGTTTTTTAAACATTTTATTTAAAGAAAAAAACTAACCAAACTTATTCAATAAACTGTACAAAACATATTTCTTTGGTCAATTTCTGAAAGTTACCTTTATTTCCTTTGTTAGCCACATATATGAAAGGGATTTTTCCTAAACCAAGAATTTATGTACCTAACAAATTAAGCTGCTGTTGCTTGGCAATTACTATGCAATCATCTTTTCAAGGGATGTTTGAGACTAGACTGTATATACGTAACTTACAGAAGAACTCAAAATGGATCAGAAGAGTGCAGGTGGAAGACCATTGCCAAAAAGTAAGCGCCAAGAACTGGGTATTTTCCATTGTGAAGAAGTGTCTGGTATTTCCTGTTCTGGAGAAATATCTGTGGAATGGCTTCCCTGCAACAACGACAGAATAAAGTTTTAAACAATAAAGCAATTTAACGTAATTCTCTCTCTGGCATATATATTAAAATAACAGGCAGCCTTTCAAATGTCACTATCATTGTGGATTGCTTTAGAGAAGAGTACTGGAAGATCAAACTAGAACAAACCTTTACATAATTCCCCCTCCCCCACCTGTTAAACAAGACAGTTTTATTTTGCTTTTTTTTTGTTTTAGTGGGAAACTTTCTAGTACGATTTTAACCAAAATATACCTTTAATTTGGGCTGCTCTTGATGACCAAAGGCAAAAGTTGACCCAACTGATACAGAAAATGAAAGTAACCAATATAAAATATTAAAGCAAGAACCCTAGATCAAACAGCACTTACTTTGCTTTTAATTAGCTGGAGCCATTCATTAAGATAGTTAACAAGAGCAAATGCATCAGGGATATTGTCCCCTTCCGAGCAGAATTTCAGAAGAACTGCCATTTGGATTCCTTTTGAACAACTGCAACAAGAAGCAAGCAGGCATTTCTATTTCTTTTATAAATTCAGAACAAATATATTTATTTATTAAGTGCAACAATCTGCATATGGTCTGTTTAAAAAAGAAACAAAACAAAAATAGGAAAATATACTTTCATATATATACGCAAAATCCTTACATACGTATATGAAATATATTTCTCTCTCTTTTTTCCCTCCAGATTTGCTTGTTTGCATTTTCATTCTTCATGATTTCCTTCTAAATCTTGAACTTGTTCTTTCCTTTGTAAGGCAAGAATCCTAGGTCATGGAAGGGTTACTTGGGGATCCCTTCGTATCCTCGGTTTGCATTTTTGCCCTGTTGGGGCACTTATACAGATCATTTGCTACAATCCCTCCTTCTCCTTTTGTGTGTTTCCAACACCAGTTTTGCAGGCTGCATATCACTACTTCATTCACAATATTCCCATTTTAAGAAAGCAAACAGTAGAGCATAGGAAAAGAAGTTCCAGGCAGAGCAGAAGAGAGCTGACAGATAAGAGTAGGAAGAAATTTATTGCTACTTACTATTATTAACATCTAGAAAGGAAAATTACAAGAGAGTGTCAGAAAAAGAACATTAGAATCTAGCTGAGGACAGCTACCTGAAAAAATGAAATTAACTCATGGATTCTTAAAATACCTCTTTTGATACAATGGACTTACACATTCGGCATTAATCTCACATGGCACAATTTCCATTATATCTGAGCCTGAAGGCTTCTCACTTCCTATAACATTTAGCTGAAATTCTACTACTATTTCAAAACAAATGGTAAGTTTCACTTTTCCCCCAAAAATCAATAGGGAGAAGAGAAGGATTCCATGAACTATGTGAACTTAAAATATTCGTGTAGTTCAAATCAAAGCATGTGTGTACCAACTTAACAAGTCATTAAACCAAAAATAAAATGTGTCTGGATTTTTTTTTGCCCAAGTCTTTTAAATCAAAGCATTAGCCATATAGTAACATTCAATTATCACATGAACAAAGATTTTTTTTAAGGGCAATATCAGAGAGAATAAAGAGATATTTGGGATGCATCTCTAAACCTACACACAGTAAAAATGTGTATGATATTGTTTAAAAGAACAGTCTCCAACTTGATGGGATGAATTTAAAGACAGCAAAACAGAGCTTAAAAATATTTCTCAGAGGGACAATCTTACACATCTACCTCTGCCTGCTACCAATGAACAAACCTTTCCAAGCTCTGTTTGCTATTTAAACGTTCAGGAAAAAAAAGTCATTCAAAACAGAAGTCAGAGCGGACTTAAGCATCTATTTTGCAAAAACACATGCTGAAGTTCACAATTTCCTTTGTTAGACCAGGAACACTACTTGTGGTAAAGTAGCTATCAGGTATATAATAGCTGTCAGGTTAATAAGTTAGATACATCCAAGAGACACTGCATTTTTTATTTATTTTTTTTAAACTGATACCAACTATTCAAAGGACCACAAGAGAGAGTTACTCAGTGTTGTGATTGAAGATGGCAGGCGGCTGAGCACCACACAGCTTTCACTCATTGCCCCCCAACTCATAGCAGGATGTGGGAGAGGATCAGGGGGAAAAAAGCAAACCAAAAAACCTCATTGGTTGAGATAAAGACCGTTTAATAGGACAGAAAAGGAAGGGAGAATAGTAATAATGATGATAAAATAATATAGAAAGCAAGCGGATGCGCAATGCAATTGCTCAGCACCTGCTGACTGATGCTCAGCCCCTCCCTAGCAGCAGCAGCCCCCTGGTGTTACTGCTGAGCATGGCCCCACACAGTGCGGGACATCCCCTGGGCCAGCTGTCCTGGCTGTGTCCCCCCACAGCTCCTAGCACACCCCCAGCCTGGTCGCTGGCAGGACAGCACAAGGAGCAGAAAGGTCCTTGGCTCTGTGCGAGCGCTGCTCTGCAGCAACTGGAACATCCCTCTGTTATCACCACTATTGTCATCAACAATCCAAACCACAGCACTGTACCAGCTATGAAGAGGAAAATTAACTCTATCCCAGCCAAAACCAGGACAGTTTAAAACCACATGCAAATTCTACTGTGGATGTGCCACAGCAACTTAAATAATTTTCTGTCTTCACGGTTCAGTTTCCTTTAACATCACTGTGTTTTATTCATTTAGGCATGACGTTTTTTGTGTTCCCCCCACCTCTCAAATCCTAGGAGGTCTTATATTTTGCAGTTATATATTGCTTCTATAACTGAAGTCAATACAAAGGTAAGCATCATATTAGTAACACTCCTGCTGTTGGATGCAGCTGTTTGGATGGGTGTCAAAAAAAGGAAAAAAAATAATTTTTCCACCTGACACTTACAAAACAAACACCTTTGGCATAGCTAACCCATTTACCACAATGAGTTTTACTGTATCAAAAATTTGACACTTGGACATGCTTTTGCTACAGTTTTGAATGCACACAACTTCTAACAAAATAAATAAATAAATAAATAAATAAATAAATAAATAAAAATCCACAACTAATCAGTTCTGTTTGCTGGCCCTGAAATCTGAACTCTGAGTGTTCAGAATTTCTTTACAACTGGTGACGGAACTATTTGTCACAAGGGTCTGACTGTTTTATTTAAAATGGCACAGGGTATCTCATTATTTACCACTCGTGGTTTGCATAAAATCAGATACAAAATTAACAATGATCTTAATTGTAAAGGATTTATTCTCTCCTTTAGCCTATTCATTCATATTTTTATCCTATTTTAAACTTTGTGATGCAGAATTCCTTATTTTCTATTCCCTAGAATAGAATTCCCTATTATGTCAATATTCAGGAATTGCAGATTTTCCTATTTTATAAATAAAAAAATATATTCTCTAAATGTGCTCTTAGTTATGGGCTGGATCTGGAAGTTCTATTCCTACAAAACTCTTTTCTATGAAAATAAGGACTTTTTCCTACAACTTTCCACTTTAAAAGATAATTTTACTCACGCACTAAAATCAGGACCTCTGATACCTTTCTGTGTTTATCTTCAGGCAACTCACCTCTCAGTAAACAGCAATTTTGTGATGCCACCTCCAGGAATATGTAGAACTTTTTCCGCATCATTTATTCCAGGGTAAGCTGCTATTTTTTCCATTTCTTTCCACTTTAGCTCCTGCATATGGCCTCCAACTGCTTTCTCAAGAGCTGGTGTAAGCAGGTAGCGCAGCGGTGTTCTAGGAACAGATCAAGAATACATTCAGGGTGACAATAAAACACAGCACTGAAGTTATTACTTGTGACAGAAAGAAGCTACAAGCATCGAGGACCTCTAACCTGCAATGAAGAATTGCAATGACATTCCCTTCCCCAAGTCAAAGTCAAAAAGCAGCTTGTGGCTTCAAAACAATATACCCAACTTTCTGCCACAAATATTAGCAAGGTACTCGATATAGGGTAAGCACCAGATACGTAAGCACGTGAGTAGGAGAACTGTTGCTGTTAAAATGATGTACACATAAAAGGTTTTTGTTCCTTCAGATGGGAACTGATTCTATTAAAGTTAGTTAAGGTAAGCTCAGACTTCACTGTGACACAGTATTTTCAAAAGCTCACACTACAAGTATCTGCAGGCTTCAATAAAGTTAAGTATTTTCTGAATGTGTTACCCTCGCTCTTCAGTGACTCGGGTGGCACAGAGTTATTCTGCGGTGTTAGAAAATCCTCAAAATTCAAAATAATCAACACATTCTAATTAAATGCTAAATACATAATTTGTGGTCTGTATGTTAGCAGCTAATCCTTGACATTGCTTGCAGCCACGAGAAATGAAGAAGTTAAAACTGATGCTCTCAGGCTGACTGACAGTGCAGGCCAAGTGCAATTCACTCACAGCTGCTACTAACAAAGTTGAGAGATGAGTACTGTACAACGTTCTGTTTTAATAATATTAAGTATTTTATGACCTACCTACACAGCAAAGCAAAAGAACCCTACCAAAAGTACTACACAGAGGGAAACATGTCAGTTTGCCAAAGAGAACACAAATGTTGATTAGATCTTTCAAGGACACAAACATACCCAAGAAGTTGCTCATCATCGCGCTGGTACGCGTGGCTGCTGGACAAAAGAATGACTCTGGCACATTTGCTGCTTTCCACCCAAGAAAGCAGTGCTTGGCAGAACGGCCTGTATTTGTTCTGCATGCAAAGACAAAGAAAAAAAGAAAAATGCATTGTGTCCTCAAAAAAAAAAAAGCCCAAAGCTGACAATACTAGATGTTATATTTAATGCTCAGCAATGATCTCAATTTTTCTTCACATCCCTTTAGTTTTCACTTCCAGATTTGTTTTCAGAAAGCAGAGGACTGGCTGTGTACTTGATCAAAACTACAGTTTAAAATACAAAACTACAGTTTTGAATAACAGCAGTACTACCCACTTTGTGTGCCATTAACACCAATAGAAAGATGCTAAGTTCACACTCGATTTTGCCAAACTTTGCCAAAAACTGTGGTACTATTTTTTGTCTGGAGTGGTGTTCTGCTCATTTAACATTACAGCCAGTGTCTAGTTAATGAGTAATTTTAAATTCTTCATTTTTACATAATGAGTGCAGTAAGTGTAGTTTAAATGAATGCTGAACACTGAAATAATTCAATTGGAGTGACAGAGAAAAATTAAGCTATTACAATAAAGAGACAAATACACAAATAGAATAACTGTAAGGAGAAAAAAGTGAAATGGACAAAACCCAGAAAGTTTTGTGTTTTCTTCCAGGCTATTAATAACTAAGGTCACATGAACACTAAAGTTTACCGACATAGATGTTCTAGGCCTTGGAAAAACAAAACAAAACAAAACCTCAATCCTTTTTGAAAGCAGACATCAGCTTTGATCTAAAATTGTATTAGCTGCAAAAGGTGTTGTAGCACCAAGGACAAAAACATTTTGTTAGCTTTTGGTCTGTGTTGTTTTTAACAAAATGCTTTATAAACTGGCAGATTTCTTCTGGTTGTGCTTATTTAGTCTGACTGAATAATGCCATAAAATTCACCTAGGCCACTTAAATGATTTGCCAGCAGAACTACAGAAACTATTGAATAGTGAACTCAAAACAACCGGTGAACATACATACCTTTATGAAAGGAGATCTGATCTGAAGAACTACAAGTTTCTTCGAAGGTAATGAATACACTACAAAGAGAAATGATAAAGTTTTACAACAAGAAAGCAAGCAAGAAATCTAGGCTTAGAAGTATCCAGATTTATCCACTTTAGAAACCTGAGGACGGTAAACCTTTCAGCTCTCAAATCCAATTACTGGAAAACCTGATTACTGTTAAAAATAAATACCTATTTTGTGCACTGTCTTCATTGAACTTAATTTCACTTGTTATAAATTCAAAGGATTGAATGAAGTAAAATATTTGAAGATCTGCTTCCTGTAATCGTTCACATAATCTCTTTATACAGCTTTGCAAAGATTATTTTGAAATTTATATGATTTAAGAGAAAAAGAAATGAAAACAATAGAAATTCAATGATGAAGACAAGGAAAAATCCCGAGAATTTAAAGGGGGCAGGATCAACACAGGGGACAAAAGGCAAACACAGGTGGTAAGGAAGAAGTGAAATATCCTTCTCCACAGAACGCAGCTTGCATTCCAGCACTTCGTTTAAGTACGTGCACACCGCGTGTTGCTTAGGATTAGAACTGTAGAGAGTTTTGGCTGCACTGTAATATGGTTGAGAGTCAACATTTCTTACTGGTTCCATATGCCAACTGGTTAACCAAAATAACATGAGTCACAGTTTTCTCTGCGAAGTGTAAATACATTCTTACCTGTAAGTCAGAGATTTAGTTATTGAAGTTGTTATTACTGACCATAGTTTAAACATTATTCACATAAGCAAAGTGTAGCAACACAAGTAAACGTAACCTTCTTGCACTGTATGCATCTTGCAAATATCACCAGCGTCCAATACATACCTTCAGCATTTATACTCAGCTCCACCGAATTTTCATTTGATGTTGCATACGGATTATTCCCAACCATTGGCACCAGGCAGTCCGTGTAGAAGTAACCAATTTTAGTCATGCGAAGCGTGGAAATCACCAGATCTATTGCCAGTTGACCAACATTTCCCACTGACACTGCTGGCTGAAGTAACAGAAGTTACTGAAATACAGCGTGTTTTACAGATGAAACAATACACCCTTCAAATAGCAAAGGTTCAAGTTACAATAATTCTGGTTAAACATAGACTTTCTTAAAGTCGCAGCTCATCTTCTAACAAAGATGATTATTTCTTAGGTTGGTCCCTGTCCCACAGAAACCCACTGGCCACTTCTGTGACTAATGGTATCTTGCTGTAAACTTAAACCAAGGCTTGGAAACTCGTCTCCTCCCTCCCTTTTTTTGGGTACACAGTAGGTAAAAGTCACTCTAAAAATGAATGCAGAGATCGGACGGCCTCAAGTGACACCTAATGGTAATGTTGATATTACACATAAGACTGTAAGCGTCAGTTTGAGCAATATACACAAGGCATTTTCCATTTTCTTTTAAGGATGGATGTCATCTTGGTATTCATTTCGTAGGAATTGCCATGGGTTATCACGAAGCAGGGCAAACACTGACGTAATCTAACAGCACAGTAAGAGAATTTCAAGCATTTGTGTCTGACGGTAGCATTTTCAGTTGCTTCCCTGTGACTTCTAAGCAAGTCTGTGCCTATGATTTTGCTAATGCCCGAAGTGCCACCCCATGTGGGAACACAACGAATTCGATCCTGACAAGCTCACAGCGAAAGTGGCCTTACTGGCACTTAAGAGACTGTCACTCCAAGCTGGCTGCGACTGGACAGCGTGGTACCCCTCGCTGAAGAACACGGCAGTGACCTATTTCCTCTGACTTGTCAGCTGATCGGGAGCGATTTCCTGCACGCACCGCCTATGAGTTCGCAGAGTCACAGAAGCATGGAATCACAGAATACCCCGAGTTGGAAGGGACCCACAAGGATCATCGAGCCCAACTCATCAAGTCACGAGGGGCTGCGTAGCTCTCGAGATGAACGGTGGTGAAGTTGCTTGTAAATAATACAATAAAGGAACTTACGAGTAGGAAAAATAATGGCTTAGAGCTTCACAGCCTGACAGAAACTCTTATCCCAAAATAAACAAAGTAGCCTCAGGCTGATCATCGTCAGTTGATTTCATAGCAGGTCTGAAAATGATTAAAATACTTTCTTAATCCTGAAAAAATATGATTCTTTCATAATCTGAGTTTAAATACAGAACAAATGAGGATTTTTTTCCACATAAAATGTAAATACAGCAACTAAATGAAAAAAAAAAACATTTTTTTTATTCCAGTGCCGACCCCACAGGTCCTGCCAATATTGCGAAACGACACGTGCCATTTTAACCTGGGAGGGAGACCACGTAACTACAGCCCTGCAAACACCGCCGAGGCCGTCAGGAACAAAACCCGGGGGAGGCTGAGGAGGGGAGGAATCGACGGAAACGGAAGGCAACGCGCGGAGCCCTGCCGGGGGGAGCCGTGCCGGGGGGAGCCGTGCCGAGGGCCGCGGCCGGTTCCCCTCAGCGGCGCCCGGGGGGGAGCCTCACGGGGGGGGAGCAGCAGCAGCAGCAGCAGCGGCGGCGCTTACCATGAGCAGCGTGAAGCCCTGGAGGTCGGGGCCGCCGCCCTCGCACGGGACGAACATGCCGGCCGGGCGCTGAGGGAGCCGCGCCGAACCGCCTCAGCGGGGCGGTAACGGCCGCTAACGGCCCGCCTCGCGCCGCGACCGTTGGCGGGCGGCTGGGGGCGGGGCCCGGCGCGCGGTTTCACCCCCCCCCGCCCCCCTCCCGTCATGGCGGCCGCCGCCATGTCGCTGCCCCCCGAGCGAGCCTCGGAGCTGCGGGAGCTCATCCAGCGGCAGCTCGTCAAGGTGCGTGCGAGAAGAGGTCTTGCCCCTGTGCCTTCCCTTCCAGCATATATACTGCTGCACTTTTATCCTTAAAAATTTAAGACCCGATTATCCGCAGTGTTGAATTTTGGGAGAGGCGAACAGCGGGCATCTTGTAATTATTAGGTTTACAGACCTAATTAATAGGTTTACAGAGCTCTTTCCGAGTAGGGATGCTTAAGGAAGCTGTCAAAGGCAGCCAACCTGCTCAGGTTTGGTAGGCTCTTGATTTTTTTTTACTTCATAGAGCTGCTTCGCTGAGAGTGTGTGACTTCTCTGACTAGTTCCTGCTAAATTAAAAGACTTAACTGTGTGTAAAAAGGAGTAATCTTCTTGGAGTAGTCATTTCCACGTTCCTGCACTCTTACAGAGTGCCTCTTTAGTCATAACTGCTATAAAGGGCTTGTTGTTGTAGCATATCATGAATTTTCTTTCAGATGGATGTCCATGGCAGGATCAGAGAAGTTCTTGCTGAGACTATACGTGAGGAGCTAGCACCTGAGCATCAACAGTTGTCCACAGAAGATCTGATAAAAGCCTTAAGGCAACGAGGAATTGTTGATGATGTTATGAAGGAACTTAAATTTGTAACTGTAAGTAGCTGTTGAGGAGGGATAAAATTTTTGCTTATTCTTCTCACTGATGTGGTGTGTTGACAAAGTTATAACTCACTAGAATCATAGAATCACAGAATGGTTTGCGTAGGAAGGAACATTAAAGATCACCAGATTCCAGCCCCCCTGCCACGGGCAGGGACACCTCCCAACAGACCAGGCTGCCCAAAGCCCCATCCCGCCTGGCCTTGAACACCTCCAGGGATGGGGCATCCACAGCTTCTCTGGGCAGCCTGTGCCTCACCACCCTCTGAGTGAATAATCTATTCCAAATGTCTTATCTAGATCTCTCTTAGCTTAAAGCTGTTCACCTTTGTCCAATCCCTATGCTCCTTGACAAAGACTCCCTCCATCTTTCCTGTAGGCCCCCTTTAGATGCTGCAATTTACTTCTAAAGCTTCCTAAGGATTTAGTGGTTTGTGATGTTTTGAGAGCAGAGCAGCATAATGTGTGTACTAAAGTAGATGTAATGATGATACTATATTGAAAGTATTTGTTCAGTTTTAAGTCTCACGTACTAGAAGGGAGCGTACGCAAGGAATGATGTTCATTTGAAGTAGAGGATTCTTTAAGTTTTAGAAGACGGGGAAGAGTGCTGTCGCCTCACTTGACACCTTAAAAGCGTCTTAATTGTGATTCCAGGATGTGAATGAAAAGGAGAGGACTTCTGCTTCAAAACCATCAACACATTTTGTTGCTAGAGAACCACCAGTTCTGAAAAAAAGTATGTTACTTGTTTATTCTTTGTTTTTTGTTGTGGTTTTTTTGGATCATAGATCATAGTCTAGAAAGAAATTTGAAGTGTGTGATTATTGAATTTGGAATTAGTAATCCAATATGGACTGGATTCATATAAACCCTCCAAACTGTGGAGAAATAAATGTCTTTCCTGCTTATCTAAAAGATATCGGTTCGCGTAAGCTGCAGATATTAGTGTCACTTAAAGCTTGACTTGTAAGAGTTTCACTTATTTTGCATTAAGATAGGTTCTGTGTATTTTAAAATCACTTTCTTCTAAGGACTTGTTTGTGAAAAAATTTCACGTTTCTATTCTCCTGTTAGGTAGCTGATATTTAACGTGCTTCCTAAGGCCTGTTTTTGTAGTCTCTTTATTTTTGTTGCTACGCTTTACAGCTAACATTGACCCAACACGAAGGTATCTTTACCTTCAGGTTCTGGGTGGGAAAGCTTTTCTGGAACATCTTCAGGAACCAGATCCTCTGCCTGGCCAAATCTGTTCTACTTTCACTCTGTGTTTACATTTCCGAAATCAGCGCTTCCGTTCTAAACCCGTTCCCTGCGCCTGTGAGCCAGACTTTAATGACGGCTTTTTACTTGAAGTACACAAGGATAGCCTAGGTAAGGACCTGATACTGTGGTGTTTTTTTTTTCCTTTCCCTGGCTTTATAGTTATTCTGAATTATATTTGATATTATTTGGTGTTTTTTTCCCTATTTCTTAATCATGTTTTCCTAGGGAAATTGATAACTGTATTAGGTTTTGCCACTTCTAGACCTTTCTCTATTCTTACTTCTTCTTTTCCACTCTAAAGTTGGTCTCATTTAAAAGTCACTTTATCCAGAATTGACAGTGAGATAGTAATCTTAAGGATGGTAAGAGATGCTAAAATGGCTGTGATTTTCACAAGCTTTGTGCTGACAAGTGAAGAAGGGGGCAGCATCTCCCTGGAGGTACTTCAGAAGCCTCCTGGACGTGGTCCTGGGCAACCTGCTTTAGGTGGCCCTGCTTCAGCAGAGGAGTTGGACCAGGTGACTTCCAGAGGTCCCTTCCAACCTCAACCCTTCTGTGAAGAGAGATGTAAATTTGTCACCATATGGAAGGAAAAACTTTATTGTACATTCAGTTTGCCTACCAGGCATTACCTGTGCTGTTGGTAGCCAGGGAACGTGGTGGGAGTTAAATGTTAAGGGAAGACTTCTGGAATAAATAGGGAAGACTTAAGGTAGTGGGATAAAGGAAGAGCATGTTGATGCTGTCCGAATCCTATAGAAATTCAGGTTGGCTCATGGAATATCAGGGAGCAGAGAGAGAAAGCTAGAGCTTGTGCAGTTGGACAGGGGGGATGGAGTGAATATACCACAAATTCAGGGAGAACCAGGCTTTGTTAATTCTGCTGCACAGAAAGCGATTTACAGCATAGGGTCATGCCCACCTACAGAGGAAGTTGTTTCCTAAATACTGATGTATAGTAAATAGACATTAAGTTATTAAGAGAGTATTTGCAATTGCTTTTACTTAGTGGTACTTTCAGAATAATATCTTTTATTTTCTTAAATGTTAATCCCATTTTTAATTTGTTGTACAACTGAACCATTTACATTAGGGTAGTCAAATACAGTAATCTTTTTATCCCCTCCCTAAATTGATTGTAGTCTTTCTGTAGCTCTGTCCTAATCTGAGTTTAAGATAGGATTGTTGTTTATGCTTCTAGACGCAAGGTTTTCTTAAAATGCAATGTTAATGCATATGCAATATATTTAACAAATATAAATGCCTATCTTTCTCTTAATTTTAAGGAGGACTTGGGGTAATAATATGCTGGCTGTTTTATCTTGGTTTAATAATGGCAGGTGACGGAAGTAAAATGGTGGATGCAACCACCATGTTATCTATATGTGATCCAGTGCACTTGGTTCTGATCAAAACAGACACGTTTGGTGAGACTACCCTAGTAGCATCCTATTTCTTGGAGTGGCGATCTGTCCTAGCTGCAGAGAACGGCATAACAAACATTGCTGTTGAGCTCCTGGGTGTAGGTAAGAATAAATAATAGTCATATAATGATGACTTAAAATGTCATGTACTAAATTTGCTTATAGGCTTAAAGCAGGATTTATGATGTACTTTAATCTTAGTTCCACTGGGAAATTACCGTAAGGTATCCTTAGGAAATGTTTATGTAGGAGACTAATGGTCAGATTCTTGTGTTATGAAAACATTAAAAATGAGTGTTCCAGGTCCTGTGTAATCATGGCCCTCATGTCTGGGAATTCCCACTATGGGTTTTCTGCAGAATCTGGCTAAATTATCAAAACAAACAAACATAAATCAACCAATGCATCTCCAGGAATCTGTCAGGCCGATGCACCGAAGAGTAAAGTCTAGCTTGTGTCCTGTTCTTAGCAAACTAGCAATTGCTAGAGAAAGTAATCTCTGCTGTGCTGCCTCGTAGTCGCATAGCTGGAAGGACATTTTCTGATAGAAGGGATAAACAGCCTTGTTTAGGTGCTTAGCTATCAGTATACACCTCTATCTTTGTGTGTCACTTGTCACCACTCCTTGTTCCAGGTGTTTCATCCTAATTATTTAGGATAATACAACTTAATGGCTAAAGGCTAAATCCAGTACTCAATGTATCATGACTTCCTACGCAGGTTATCCCAGAACTTGGTCAAGTTACAGCTGAGTCATTTGAGTATTCATTATCACAGTTTCTCTACTAGTTAGTTAAGCTAGGCTCTTGCTAGTTTCAAGAGAGTAAACTCTATCTTCAAAATATTTTGAAAATAGGATATACTGTGTAAGTCATGCTTAACTCTTACCACCTTTGCCTGCTTTTTGAATGATTTAGTGCACTGGTTTATCCAGTGAACATAAATCTATTTATGTTCATTGATATGCTTGTTAGCATTATTTTATTCTGAAAATGCAAACTTGACTAAGCAATATGGGTTTGGTTAGACTCTCAGGTAGACAGTTTTTTAATTTATAACAAATAACCTTTGAAATGTATGAAAATAACTTGTTCGTTTCTTGTATGGGTGATGGGAGGAATTCTAACCTACTTCTCATTAACTTTTTTCCTAAGTAATAAAGTACAAATCCAGTTAATCAAGTGCTTTTTATCCTCTTCTAAAGTCTAGTCATCGTACAAAATTCATCAAGAACATCAAACCATGCTGGCAACTCAGATAAATAGACAAACCACTGCATGAGGTTTCTGTTGCTCATAGTGCATCTAATTCTATATCTCTCTTGTAATTTATTTCTTCTCGCTGTTACGGAGTCCAAAACTTTAAGCATTATGTATTATTAATATTTTAAACATGATTATTTGTATGGCATTCTGGGTCCTTCATAATAAACCATATCTTGAGTGAAATTAAATTAACCCTATTCTAACTACTTAAAATTGAGCTACCTGTGTTGTCAGTAGGAATAGGCACTCTTACAGTGTGGCTCTTCTAATCAATTTTAGATGCCTCAGAATAGATGCTTTATTCTAGACACTTCGAGAACACCATTCACCACACTGTATGTCCCGATACTGGCTGCAAAGAGAGCCACGGATAATTATCTCGGATCTAGGTGTCTGCTTCCTTTGGCCATGTAACCCTTCCTTTCAGTCTTATTTGAGTTTAAGCTATGAAAGAAGATGCTTATGTTTTGTGTATTTAAATAAGTTTAGTTGTTTTTGTGATTATATAATTAAAACAGTTATTTGTTCCTGCCTCACTGATGTGTCTGAGTAAAAGGAATTTGAAAGGACTGATTGAAATGTATTTTGGTTCGAAGGTACAGAATCAAAGGTTTCTGTTGGTGTTTTGAACATCAGACTTGAAATGTATCCTCAACTTAGTAAGACGCTGTCTCCAGAAATAACTAATACTCAAGTAAGTAATTTTTGGGAGGGCTGACCTATTCTTTTAGGGGGGGCAAAAAGCTCAGTATAAAATTACTCATGCGGGTGCTGGGGGCTGTGGGTTTTTGAATGTTCAATAGTAATTTTTTTCCACTCAATTTAAATATAATTGCCTTTTTAAAACTATTTTCTTTATACTGATCATTACTTTATTTGAAATATAGTTTTCTAATTATCTGTATCAAGGCTTCAAGAAGAGAAATTAGGATGAAATACTTAAGTTTCTTCAGACAGTATATGTTTCCTTGCTCTCTTTTTCCATTTGAAAAAATAATTTCCACAGTCAGCTATTCTGCTTGAAAAGCCAGTAAATGGTGGCCTGAAGGCGCATGCAGATACTATTCCACGCTTCACAAGCTGAGTAATCCTTCTTTACAGACATGCATCTCTGAAGATGAACGCTACTTCAGTCAAGCTTGAGCCTACAAACAAGAAATGTAAATTGAGTTTTTCACTCATTGGATTTTCATTTAAAAATACTATTCTTTTGCATTGGTGTGGCATGCCATGTAAATATTAAGCTGTATTTTACATAAGACAGGATTTGGTGTTAATACACTTATTGATTACATTTTTGTTCTTGTTTGGAATTAGTATGTGTGTCATTTTGTTATGGTTATTTTCTTACCTGCAGTTTACTTTGGAACGTCAGAAGACAGCAGAAAAAGAACGATTGTTTCTTGTATATGCTAAACAGTGGTGGAGAGAATACCTTCAGATTAGGCCTACACACAACACAAGGCTGGTAAAGATTTTTGCACAGGTTTGTAAATTTTGCAAATATGCTTACCTGTTCATTATCTCTTTATTCTTACATTTTTAAAGTTTATGTATGTAGAATCTGTATAGACCTATGATGTGGTTATGTTCCAGTCAGGGCTACATGTGGTTTAGCATGCTGAAAATGAAATTTGTAAGGATTAAACTTGTGTGTGTTTACTGAAGCTTAGTACCATGATGCAGAAAGAAAGGGTCCTCCAGGCACTCTGATGCAGGAGGTAATAAAGCCTCTCTAGTCTTTTCCTGAATAACCACAAATGTCAAAGGCTTAAGACAATAAAGACAGTAAGTCTTTAAGTCAGTAAAGACAATAAATGAAAGAAAGAAAGAAATGGGGAGGGCAATCACCTCCTCTTACCAGCAGACTGATGACCAGCCAGTCTTCAAGTAACAGTGGGAACACAAATGGGATTCACAGAATTGTGTGATAATTCAGTTATTACCCACTTTTTACGTGTAATGCAGAAGCATATTTTACATGCTTTTTTTTTTTTTTGGCTTGGTGACAATGTGAAAATTGACAGCAGATGGAGCACGAACTGTTCTTCTTCCCTGTCTAGAATATCCTACCAGTGACAGAGCCAGTAGAAAAATCTAGCTGTAATGTCTTTCTGAATTAATTGCATTAATGGTCTTGTGTCTTAATTCTAGAAGAATTTTTCTGTCTCAGTATTTTTGAATCCCAATTATTTGGGGGAGAATAAATTCCATGTCAAAAAAAGTGGTCTAAGATCTCTCTTGTGATATTTGCATTGCTGGCAAGTAACTGTACTTTATATTTACATCACTTGCACCCCTCCCCTCTTTCCTATTACTCTCCCATGAGTTTTTCTCGCTTGCACCCTTCCCCTTCTCTTCCCCAGTCCTGCTGCAGGGGAATGAGGGAGCAACTGGGTGGGGGCTCACAGCCGCTGGTGGGGCTGGGAACACCACACCCTTGTTTGGAAGGTGATGCTGCTACTGAACACACCTGGTACAGCCAGAATGGGAGGTGTCACTTCCGTGAAGAGAAACAGGAGGCACTTCAGGAAGTTTTGACAGTGCTGTTTGTTTTTATATGTTAAGGATGAAAATGGAGTAAACCGTCCAGTGTGTTCGTATATCAGACCGCTTCGAGCAGGCCGCCTGCTAGACACACCTAGGCAAGCAGCGCGGTTTGTCAGTGTCCTGGGTTATGAAAGAGCTCCTGTCATTGGAGGAGGTGGTGGCAAACAGGAACAGTGGTGCACCCTTCTTGCTTTCATCTGTAGAAACAAGGTATGTGCAAATAGGCCGCGTATGACACCTTGTCATTGGTATGCTCTGACTGAGGTTAGTCATTTAAAACAGGCTGTGAAAGGTGGATTCGATCATTTCAGAGAATCCCCAGTTGCAAATAGCTTATTTAAGATATCTTTAAAGAGACACAGGTGTTAAGTAGCAGATGAGCAGGCTCTGGAACAGGCTTGCTTTCTCTACTGCTATTGTTGGGGTCCATTTCCCAATACATTTTTCGAGTCTGTTGGACAATGAGATTGCTACATTGGCTCTAAGATCCTATATGGTTATGCAGTGAATTGATACTAGTGTGTAGGCCACTATTTTGCTTCCTGGATTAGCCTAGAATTATTGGAAAAGTCTGTTTTGAAAAACACGTTTTGTATATATAAGTGCTAAAACATATTGACGGTAAGTCTTTGTATTCAGTTTTTGCAAGACAAGGTTTTTCACTAAGTTTCTGCCTAGTCCAATGTTTGTATCACATGACTATCATAAATGAAATAAATTGTGACTCATTCTGGATTATAATTCTCATGTATTAATACAAGCAATACTGCTCCCTTTTAATAGCTCTTTCGAGTGATTGCTGCTTTTCATTGCTACTGAGAAACTTCTGCATTCAAAAACTGTCTCACTGATGTATTTATAATTAAAAAGATCCGCTGTTCTTGGCAGCAGGAGCTATACCTCATTTTTTAGACCAGTCTCAAAGACCACGCAGAAAAGGCACTAGCTATTGTCTCTGAGTATAGCTTTAGATGAGATATAAGAAAGAAATTCTTCCCTCAGAGGGTGGTGAGGCCCTGGCACAGGCTGCCCAGAGAAGCTGTGGATGCCCCATCCCTGGAGGTGCTCAAGGCCAGGCTGGATGGGGCCCTGGGCAGCCTGCTCTGTTGGGAGGTGTCCCTGCCAGTGGCAGGGGGGCTGGAAGCAGGTGATCTTTAAGGTCCCTCCCTACCCAAACCATCCTATGACTAAAATACTGTATCACACATAGGTACCGGCCATGTAAAGGCAAGCTCTGAGCTACCCGCTGGCTTTCAGATGAAAGTGATGATAGTGACTTTTGAGTTTGAGGACTGTTGTGCTTGGAGGTACAGAGAAAGGGTTTTCTCCAAGGCAGTGTAGTGGAAAGCTCTGCAGAAAATAGCAGAATTTAGCTCCTGAGACACCAGGTGGACCGTTATTACTCTTCTTACGAAAAACAGTGTGGCGTTATATTGTGTTTTAACCCTGGTAGTGAGCTAAGCAGCACACAGCTTCTCACCCGCTCTCCCTAGGTGGGATAGGAGAGAGAATTGGAAAGGTAAGAAAGAACTCGTGGGTCAAGGTAAAGGCAGTTTAATAAGTAAAGCAAATGCTGCATGCACAAGCAAAGCAGAGCACGGAGTTTGTTCACTCCTTCCCACCGGCAGGCAGGTGTTCAGCCACTCCCAGCCAAGCAGGGCTCGTCACACATAATGATTTCTTGGGAAGACAAACGCCATCAGTCCCGGTGTCCTCCCCTTCCTCCTCCTTTACCCCAGCTGTTACTGCTGAGCATGGCCCCACACGGTGTGGGACGTCCCCTGGGCCAGCCGTCCTGGCTGTGTCCCCCCCAGCCCCTGGTGCACCCCCAGCCTGGTCGCTGGCAGGACACGACAAGCAGGAAGGTCCTTGGCTCTGTGCAAGCACTGCTCTGCAGCAACTGAAACATCCCTGTGTTATCACCACTGTTTTCATCAAAAATACAAAACACAGCATTGTGTGAGCCTCTACGAACAAAATTAACTCTATCCCAGCCAAAACCATGACACATTATTAAATTAACGCAGGTTCAACAAAAACTTGGTTTAAATCTACTTATTCGGATATTTGCTTTGTACATTATGATAGGGGAAGATTGTGCTATTTATGTAATGAATGCTGTGCTTTGTGTTATAAAGGCTTTGTTGCATGAGGAATCTTTCTTTTACAGCTAACAGTTGTGAAGAACATAAGAGGAAAAAATATTAGACATTTAAAATTGGTAGCAATAAATTTATGAAGAAAAATTCTGGTTGGAAGGAAATGCAGCTGAAGTGACTTTCAGCTTTTCTATAGTCACGTCTGTGGGAGATCTTAATTAAATTAAAAAAGTAAAGTAAAATTACAGTAGATCTATATTTTATTCAGTGACCATATTTCCTAACTATGAAAATACTGTATAATTTCTGATACTGTCTTGGGTATTTGCTTTATATACATTTTTGCTTTTAATTAGAACATTGGTCTGTGAAGACAAAACTAAGAGGTTCTGGTTTTGTTTTACTTGAAGGTATCCTTATAAGAGATGTTTTCCAGTGTTAGTCATACACTGTACTTGAATCTAAAATAAAAATAGTCTGCAGTGAAACTACTTAAAATGATTTATTCTGTTACAGAAAGCTAAAACTTTACCACAAGAAAGAATTCTTTAGTTATCAAAGAAGCTAACCAACTACTGGTATGGGATAACAAGATTTTTTGTAAAATTAGCCTGGAGATTTCAGTATAGTTTGTACTGGTTAGTTTTCCCATTATACAGTTAGCAGAATTAAACTAGTTCATGATTTTGGCCATCTTTGCTTCTCTTGCCTAAAAGAATGAGGAAGGTATTGAAATTGTAGATGTTATTTCTAGCTTTAACATGCTGTGTTGTGATTTTGCAGAGTATCGAAAGCACAGCATACAACTTGCTTTACTTTGTGCCTAAAAGTACCTTTTTTTTTAAAAAATAAAAATAAAAATAAAATCCTGACTTTTTGATACATGTTTTACGTAAATAGGAGGGAAACGTGACTTCCTAAATAACAGTTGGAGAAATATAATTGGTTTTCTTTCTTTAATAGTTTTAGCTGTGCCTGATACTCAAACCAACTTACAAATGCTTACTGTCTAGGGTGACTGTGAAGATCATGCTAACCTTCTGTGCAGCCTTCTTCTTGGATATGGATTGGAAGCCTTTGTGTGCGTGGGAACAAAAGCAAAAGGAGTCCCCCACACTTGGGTAATGACTTGTGGAACCGACGGAACGATTACCTTTTGGGAGAGCTTAACGGGGCATAGGTGAGTTAAGAGAATGTAAGAAAACTGAACAAGGTGTATTGAGATCTGTGTAGTTCTTTGGATTTATTTATTTTTCTAGTCTCTACATCCTGTCATGTAACTAAGTATGTGAGTGTCTAGGAGGCTTTTGTCTTCAAATTTGTGTTCTGCGTTCTGCTGCTGTTTGAAGAGTAACTGGTTCAGTGTGAGGTGAAGTATTTCATCAGTTTGTAATATACTTTTCAGTAGTTCAGCTGTTTTGTGTCTTAGGGCAGCTGATTGTCTTCATTTATGAAGAAGGAGATGAAATCTGATATGATTGATTAGGAGCCCCTATGTGTTTTTTTTAATCTTAGTTCATTTGTGAAATTAGTGTTGCACTACTTTGTTCCCCTGCAGAAATCTCTGTGCAAGAAATCTCTGAAATTCTCACTTGAGTCATTTTAGAAGGGCACATTGTTGTTCTGTATTCTAAAGCTTCTGGTACCCGTTTATTAAAAATTCTTTCCCTTTTTGTCATTCTGCATGCCCTGTTGCTCAAGGGCATGGAGTGGTACTCAGTCCCAATTTTTATATCAAAATTTGAAGAAAAAAAAAAAAAAGCTCAGAACTTCAATGATAAGAACTTCCTGTTTACAGATGACACTCAGCACTATAATCCATGCCATTATACTTCTTAGTGCTGTTTGAAACGAGATACCTTTGGAAACATAATTTTTGCAATATATAGCTTGAAGTTGCGTTGTTAGAAGTACAGTGGGACCACAGACTTGAATGTAAAACTTTTGGCTTTGTGAAAGGAGCTGGTTCATAACCAGTGTTGAAAATAAGCAGTTATGTTTTGCCAGTGATTATGTATGTTATGATTAGCATTTTAAGCTGTACTTCCCAAAATGCGATGAACAGTGTGGAAGCTGTATGGGCATGTTTTTATAGTTGCAAAATTTAATTGTTATTCAGTATCTGCTTGATTAATCAGCTTATTTTCCTACATATAAAGAGGAAAAGTAATGTATTATTGCATTGTATGCTACGCCTCCAAAAACGTGTAATTACTTTTCTGTATTAGAATTAATTATTAGAATAAATTATTATTCTTGATTTGAATGCTATTTTGGGGAGGAAATTTTATTAACAAACTTGAGTTATATTTTAAAAAGGAGAAATGACTTATTTCTGTCTCATCTACGTATTTTTACCTTGACATGAAATAAGGTGCATTAATAAAAACGTGAAATAAGGTGCATTAATAAAAAACTGAATGTTTTTGATCAGGTATATCCACAGGCCTATCAACCCTGACGACCCTCCGCTAGTTGAACAACCCAAGCCCTTGTATCCCTATCGCACAATAGGTTGTGTCTTCAACCATCAGAAGTTCTTCGGAAATTGTCAGCCCACTGATGCTGTGGAGGTCTGCGTGTTTGACCTGCACGACGAGTCTAAATGGAAGCCCATGAGTGGAGAAGCAATAAAATCTGTGTGTTCTCCTGGAGCAGCGTCTTCAGTTCCCCCGTTTCCTCCTCTGTGTGCTTCTGCAATAGATGCTGCAGTAACAAGCAACGAGATAGAATTGCAGCTGAGATTACTGGTCTCGGAACACAGGAAGGTAATCTTGTTTAAAAACTGTCACTGGTCTGCTGAGGTAGTAAAGGTGCATGTTTTTGTTGTGTGCTTGTTTTGCATAGCTGTTTGTTAGTTTGCATAGTTGTGCCTTTGCAATGCGTTTTCCATCACCTGTTGCAGAAATGCAAGATGTGAAAATTAAAATAACTGAAAAACATCTGGGATGACTGTACTTGGCTAGTTCAGACATCGTACTAACTGTTTGCAGTGGCAGTGCTGCAGTTTTGTGGGCTTATTCCCCCCACCCTGCCTTTCCCTCTCTTTCCTGGTCTGTGATTTTTGGCTTTCTGGCATCTGCAGACTACTTATGAGTGGTTTATAAAAGAGCCAAGAAGATAAAAATCCTGTTTGTCAGTGGGCTGAAGTATCCATCACATTTTTAATTTTTTAATTTTATACGTATATCTCTTCCATAGATAAAAGCAGGCTTTCAGTTTTCAGTCTTACTCTGAGTGCTTTACAAAATTAGCAGGTATTTTTAGAAGTTAGTTTTGTCCTTTATCAAGATTTCTACGTGACGTAATATACCAGAAATTACTCTTCCTGTGCTGGATATGAAGGAGATGGTATTTTAAATTCCTGATAGATGATGGGTTTTTTTTTTTTCAATGTTAGCAATCTTTGCTTTTTAATCTGTTACCACATAATGCTCAACCTGAGGGTTGCAAGTAATTCTCAGAGAATGAATCTCGTACAGTGTTGAACACTTAAATGGTAGATTTTTCTACTTATTTGCATTTGTTGGATAGTAGGAGGAAAGTGCACATGCATACATATCTGTGTTTTGGGAACTTGTGCGTTGTTTTTTTGAAGTGAATTTCCAGGAGACGTTAGGAAAACGTGAGGTGAATCTTTGTTGATCTTTCCCTTATTTCTGTTGCCTATCTTATACACCAGCACTGTAGTCTTAAATTTCTTCCAAATATACTGTAGCTAAAACATAGTTTCAACTCTGCTGGTTTTGTTTTAGTTGAGTCTGACTTAATTTCTCGATAAGTGTTTGATATTTTGTTGGTGGCGTTTGATTCTTCTGGTTTGGTGTGTGAATCAGTACCTACACCTTACTGCTTTATGGATTCACTTCCATGAACTACAAGTTAAAGATTGGTCACGAATTTATTTGAATCTGTACATTATGCAAGGTGATTAATATCCTTAAATTCATTCTGCATGGTTGTCATCATGTTGTGACTTGCCTCGCAGGATCTTGGCCTTTCTACTGTTTGGGACGACCATCTATCCTACCTGTTGTCACCAGCGTTAGCAGCCTACGAGCTCGAACGTACCACGAGCATTTCTGCTGGAAACGAAGAGTTTCAAGATGCTGTACGAAGAGCAGTACCTGATGGTCACACATTTAAAGGGTTTCCTATCCATTTTGTATACAGAAATGCCAGGAGAGCATTTGCCACGTGTCTTCGGTAAGACTAAGTATAAATAACGTATATGTTAAAACCAAGTAGAAATACATAATTATGAATTGCAGGTTTTTTTTGTTTGTTTTGATACTGACTTAAGTTTAAAGGAAATCAACTTCCTTTAATAAGAACTGGAAGAATAAAGAATGTATGATGCACGTAATCAATCGGGCATGGGGTACAGAGCTCTTGTGTTAAATGGATGAGTTCAGTGATGATAGACTTCTGATGGATTAAATTAAAGAATGAGTGTGTTGTTTTCACTCCCTGCATTTAATTTCTCTGCACTTGCTAAGTGATCAGCAGTGGTCTTGTTCTCCTTTGAGGCAACAGCCCTTCTGCTATAAAACAATATTATTTGTGTTGACAGACTTGGGACGCTTGTTATTTGTTAATCATGTTTCAAATAATTGCACCTGTATAACTGAAAACTTTAATAATAGCTTAGTGATATTTGTTACTCTTGTTTTTCCTTCTTTGTCGCAGGTCTCCTTTCTGTGAAGAAATAATCTGTTGCAGGGGTGACCAAGTGCGACTTGCAGTTCGTGTACGAGTGTTTACATACCCTGAATCTGCATGTGCCGTTTGGATCATGTTTGCTTGTAAATACCGCTCTGTCCTTTGAAAAACAAAATCATGCATGCCTCTTTGGATCTGCAAAATAATGTATCGGCATATCAAATTATGCAATTAAACTAATATTGTATTTTATATAGATGCCACCAATTTTGAATACTGCATTGTGTGAAGTGAATTGTATACACGATGATAATTGTATTTATAAAGAGAGTTTATTTTAATAAAAGCACCTTTAATACTTATAGCAATGTTGTATGTTTCCTTTCCACAGCAGAAATTTATTTCTGCCTATCTTGGAGCTAGCACTAGCGTCAATGTTGAGCTTCTATAGACAGTTCAGTTGGGTATAGGTAATGTTTATAATCTATGAATGTAATAATTTATAGATTTTTTTTCTTTTTACCTTCAAAATTAAGATTTGAACACCAAAACATAAATAACTGTACTGGCTTAGATAAAGTCTGTCCAACCTCGTGCCTTTTCCCTGACAATAACATGTCATGGATGATAGGTGAGGAAAAAAAACCTGCAGAGGCTCATTTCTGTAACAACTCTCCTGTTTCTGACACTCAAACTTAGGTCGCTTCTGCGGTAGTAGTTGTTCTATGTAATAACCCTCCATGATTTTGTCAGAGCCTGATACTCTCACCTGTACTTACCCACGTGTGGTTTCGGTTGTCTTAAACATGCTGATGATTTTGCTGAGCATATGTCAGTCCTCATGCTGTGAGAAATGGCAACCAGGCCCTGCCTCTTGTGCTTTTTACCATGACAACTCTAGCCATCTCTTTTGAGGCTAAATAAATTGAAACTATTGAATTGCTTCCACGGTTAAAACTTTAGGCAGTACGCTCGCTGCATCGATCTCCTTGTATCCAATATAATTCAAAGGGCTGGATCGGCGCACGCTGGGTACGGCTGAATTAAAGGCCTCGGCTAAAACCATGCGAGGGGGGGAAGTCCCCGCTCCCTGCGGTTGAAGGCGAACCGCCGAAGGGGAGCCCCCTCGTGCAGCAGGGGGCACTGCGGGCGCTGCCGCGCGCTCGGGGTCCCGGGGCGGGGGGCGGCAGGGGGCGCTGCGGCGGCGGGGCGCCGGGGGCCGCCATTGCGCGGCTCGGAGCCGTTCCCCCCGCGGCGGCGGCAGCGCCGGGGCCGCTCCTCCCGCCGGCCGCCCGCTGCCCGCCCGCCTGCCTGGGCCGGGCTGTCCGGCGGCCTGGCGGCACTGGCGGGGCGGGGAGGATGAGTGCAGGGAGCAGCAGCAGCAGCAGCAGCAGCAGCAGCACAAGGAGCAGCAGCAGCACAAGGAGCAGCCGCAGCAGCAGCGTTGGGCGCTGAGCCGAGGCAGGGCATGGCGCTGCCGGGGGAGCGCGGCGCAGAGCCGCAGCCCGGCGCCTCCCGCCCCGCTGCCGCCGCCGACGATGAGGACGGCGGCGGAGGAGAACCAGGAGGAGGAGGAGGAGGGCAACCGGAGGCGCTGTCGCTGGAGGAGATCCTGCGGCTGTACAACCAGCCCATCAACGAGGAGCAGGCGTGGGCCGTGTGCTACCAGTGCTGCGGGTGGCTGCGGGCCCGCGCCCGCCGCGGAGAGACCCCCGCGGGCAGGCCGGGGGCGGCCGCGCACCTCCGCGTCTGGAGGGACGGCGCCGTCAGCATGGAGCGGGGCGAGCCCCGGCGGCCGCCCCACAGCGCCGCAGGTGAGGGGCGAGCCCCCCCAAAAGCCCCCCCTACACCGCCTTTGTCCGCGGGACCCGGACCCTGGGAAGCCGGGCACGGCTCGGCCGGGATAGGCTGTGTAAGGGGGGATGTGGGATTTGGGGGGGTTTATCCGGGTTTGGGGGTTTAGGGGTTTTTCAACCTAAACGCAGCTGGCACAGGGATGAGGCCGGTCATCGCGCATCGATGGCGTTCCCCGCCGTCAGGCTAGCCGGATCCAGCGTCGCTGAATTTCCTGGGAAGGCAGGAATTTGGGGGTTTTCAGGCGGTGTGGAGCAGAGCGCTGTGGTGAATTCACCAAGTGGGGTTAATGGTCCCCCGGCAGCTGGGACGTGGATGTTGCGCTGCGTGTCACCGGCTGGTGAAGGCTGTCAGCGGGGCGCCTGCCTGGAGATGCGCGCTGAGCCGGCTTGGGGCCGGCGGTACATGCAAATACCAAAAAATAATAAAAAATAAATGGAAGGGGGGCTCCCACTTTCTCCCACAACTTCAGTGAGTGGAATAACCATTGCCACTTGAATACGGTCTGATGTGCCCTCTTATTTAAAAAAAAAATAGGTGCCTGTAATGTTAATGAAATGCCAGACGGACACCCAGAGGTGCCGGGGAAGCGCTTTCCCAGCCGGTGGGTCTGTGTGCCACACAAACACGCAGAACAGGGCATTGCACTCCCTGTGCTGCTTTTGTTGCGGTGTTCTGGGGCGGGATCAGGCTTCTTCCCCTCTCTCATGTCAGCGGTAGGAAACGCAGTGATTTAGTACGCGTTTCTTTTTGTTGTTACCTTTTCCTTGCTGTTCGTGGCCTTATTCTGTTGCCTCTCGCGGTATGTTTTTAATGACCTGCGGGGTGTATCCGAATGTGAAGTTCGGGCCGCGCTCTGGCACGCACACGCGGATGTACGTGGGAGGGCACGAGGGGGGACCACCAGGCACGCACCCCTCCAATAGCTATAATTAACAGGCAAGGAAAGGAGCTCAGGCCAGATGTTGGCTGCTAGACCGTGCTCAGCGATCCCACGTCTGTATCTCTGCCTGCCCCAAGTCATCCCAGCGCCTCCGAATACGGCCGTGCGGCACAGGCCGTGCTCAGCCTTCACGCTTTTACAAAGGATTTGTAGGACTACCTGGCAACAACATGAAACCAAGGTGGTCCTAGTCCAGCAGCTTGCATTTTTCTTTGGTTTGCAGAGCCTGTGGCAGGTTTCCATTGGAAATCGCAATTTGCATGGTGCAGTGGATGCCAGTAGGTCGCTGCGTGGAAGAGCCGACAGCAGGCTTGCTGCTCTTTCGTATCTTTTGAACCGTCCCAGTTCTTTTCCTTATTGCTCCCTGCAACGTCCTTGGGCGATGATTAATGAGCGTTGCGAGCCTCCTTCATCTCAAGCCTCTCAAAGGGATAGTCATTCTTACGCTCGGGTATTCAGCTTAGCAGCAATGAAAACTTGAGAGCTGCTGCCCCGGTGCTATGGGTAGGGGAGCCCTGTGCAGCGGCGTAGGCCCTGAAGCCGTCTGGCCACGTTAATTTTACTCTTGAGATACAAATTAAAGCTATCCTAAAAAGAAGTACTGATTATGTAGAAATGGGTGGTGCGTTTCCAAACCCATTTCTCCCGAGTCAGTTCTCTGGCTAATGCGCAATACTTGAAATTCCGACTGAAAATACCTAGAAATTGAACAAAATATCCTTGAGGTAGGAAAGAAAGATGAGTTTCACTGATACGGACGGCAGGAAAACAACCTTGAAGTCAAATCCCTGTCATTAACCAAAACCAGAGAACAATTTTAAAATCTTCTCAGTTTTACCTGCGTAGTTTGCTAATCCTTGGATCCTTAGTTATCTCTCTTTTTTTTTTTCCTTTAATCAGTTAGGCTTTGGTTATATAGAAGTAAAAAATGATTGAGAATGGAAACCTCGCTCAGCTGTTCATTTTCATGCGCGTGTTTGTATTACCTGACCGTCTGAATCCCCAGCAGGAGGAGGATCAGGAAGGATTCCTGGTAATTGTTTTCTTGCCTTCGTGTATCAGACAACTTAGGTTTAAGTGGCTGTGTCAGAAGATTTGTTAGAGCAGTAGGGATTCTGCGGGCTAATACTCTGAGCTGCGAAACTATTCTGTTACTGCGGTGCATGAAAAACGTATAGCCGTAGGTTGGCGTGTAGGTTTGGGTCATCACGGAATCAAATGTTGGCCGTTGGTTTCTGTTTTGGTAAACAAGAGGATCCTGTGTGGCAAATAAAGGAGTCCCCACAGAATGGTGTCTTTGGGTCGCCAACATTCGGGCTTTGTTCAGGGCCGGGAGAACGGCGTGATCAGTCACGCCTGTCAGTAGAGCTCAGGCTAATTCAGGAGCAAACGCGGCCGCGTCGCAGAGTTTGCTTCAGGGTCACTTATAAAAGAGCTGTTTTCACAGTGCCTCGCAAACCTTATCGTCCTGCCAGAAGTGGAGCGAGTAAGAAATAAACATGAACATGCAAAAAAACGAAGAGTTCCCTGTGGTCGTCTTGGTATGAATCACTGCAGCTGTCTGACATCTAAATACCACAGAAATGTGGGTTGCTCGGAAAGATGAATTTGGAGATACAGCGTAGAACGTATTTTTACCTAATGGATGTTTTTGTCTTCTCTATTTTGCTTGCAATTTATATGAAAGGAGCTAACAGTGGCATCTAGTAAAGTGCCAGATGCAATAAAAAATACCTTCTGAATGAGTTAAAACGTTGGATGTAAACGTGTGGTTTGACTGCTTCGAGTCTTCTCCTTGAGGAACAGTGCTTACAAGCGGTGGTGGTGTTTTTAAACTTGAAGCAGTAACAAAGTGATGGGTATGCGAGCAGGAAACCAGCACCAGAACTACCTCCTCCTCCTCCTCCTCCTCCTCCTCCTCCTTTTGTGTTGTCCTCCAGCCCCAGAGGAGGAAGCACAGAGGGAAGCTACTGAAGTGCCATGCAGATTTTTCTCCTGGGCAGCTGCCAAGTGTTCAGAGGCAGGGTATAACGCATGGAGAGCTCTGGCACTGAATCAAAAAGAACGCAGAAAATTTGGCTGCATGGTGGCTTTCACGGGACCCAGAGGGCTCGGGGTGAGACATGGTAGAGAGGGATAGCTTACGCAGTGTTGGCAGGTGTAATGGCTTTCACGTCCTTCTTTGCGTGTCCAGGTATTGGAAGGCAGGGCGGAGAAATATAGGACTAATAAATGCAAATTTTCCTTGTGTGTATCAAGACATTCTCATCTATCAGCCTCTTGAAGAGTGCTTATGAAAGATATGCGTGCTTTTCAGAAGCAGATGAATGTCCTGACATTGTCCTTCTAATTTGGTTGACCCTTTTGAAAGATAATGGATGGGAGTAGCCGTGTTTGCTGCTTAAACTTCAAAACAGGGGCCCTGTGACTGCTGCTGAAATAAATCCTACTTCTAGAATTAACGCTTAATTGTGCTCTGAATTCAGATTTTGTTTGGGGATATTTGGAAAGAATTGTAGTTAAAAATAGTAAGGTTGATGTATTAAGCCTCACCATTCCTTGCTAGAGTTTTAAGACTTGTATCTGTTAGTGGCGGAGGTCAAGGTAGGAAGAAAATGTAATGCCTTTGGCTTGGAGTAAATAAATAAATGAAATCACATTCCAGATGCCTGCACAAAACAAGTGGAAGGAAGTTACCGACAGGCAACCTTGGTTGCCAGATTTGTTCACAAAAATGTGAAGATGGTAATCAGGCTGTGAAGGCAGAGCAACTAGTTTGGTGTTGTCCGAAATCTGCAGTTATTGTTTCTAAGAAGAGCTTAACAGCAAGGAGCTTTGAGGAACTGTGGGCTCCCGATGCTCGTAATGACTTAGTGAAAGATAATACTTTTGTAATTTAATGGGGTTTTTCTTTACTAGTGCAATTAAATGCTGCTGTAGAAGGAAAAGTAGAATTGTAACTGTCAGTGCTAACAGAGATTGAAGAGTAGAGTGAGAAATGAGACATCTCCGTGATGTTGCGGGGAATTAGTGTGAGGTCTGTAAGGGGCATCACAGGAGAAGGAACAGAGGTGCTTTTTTTTTGGTCACGGAGTCCAGCGTCAGGGGCTGGTTGGAGGTGGCAGTGACTGCACAGCAAGAGGTGACAGGTAGGAGAGGGGCAGCGTGAGAAGGGCTTTGGAGGTGAAGAGGGTATCTGTGTATGACGCCGCAGTCAGCGAGCACCTAATGGGGCAATTCCGAGAAAAGGAGGGCGTCGGAGTGACAGGCAGCGGAGATGACCCTGGAGTCCCGAGCCTGGACAGAGCGTGAGTGCCTTGGTGAGGCTGGAGAAAGTGCCTTGCGGTAAGGGAGGCGATGAGGGGATTAAGGCACGTAGCATCCTGGATCCTTGTTGATGCTGAATGCATCTTAGAAAACCAGGGAAGCTTTTTCATCATCTCTGTTGAAAGAAAACTGCAGAGCGTTCGCGTTTTGTTTCTGAATTAATTTGTTAGGTTACAGCGCTGGATCCAGTAAGGAGACAAAACGATTATTGTCCCACCGCTGATAAAATCTGGAGGTAGCTTGCGTGACACGCGCAGAGGTATGAGCATGCCACCGAATTTTATTGCTGTGCGCTTTAAGAGCAACAGAAAGATGAGTCAGTCTGTGCCGTGTAAATACAGGACTCCGAAGACATAGCCAAGGTAGAGAGAGACTGAGAACTACTTTTCCATCTGCTTGAGAGAGCTTATTAGCAGTGGGTAAAAGCTCGTAACTGGTCCAGCAATGCTGTGGTATCAGTTTAGAAAATCCGTAACGTGCTTGAAGTTCCCTCAGACTTCAGTGGATTCAGCTTTCTGCCACAAGCACGCCTGCTTGTTGGACCAGCAAGTAAGTGGATAGCTCTAGGAGAAAGGAGAATATGATTAGAGTAACAAAACTAAGAACAAACAAACAAACAAAAACGTTTTGAGGCATGTGAAGTCTAAGCGCATATTCATTTTTTTTGTGGAGAGTTGATAAATGGACGTGCCAGAGAAGAGCAAGCGTAGTATCTGTACTCAAATAAGCATCTGTGGAAGAGGATGGCAGCTGTGCGTAGAGCTCAGCAGCACTTTGAGATGCGTGTCTAGCACAGTATTTATCTTAGAATAACAAAAATTGGCTCGATCCCTAGGTAGACTTATGGGTTTGCTATAGAGGGTGAGCAGTGGACATAGAAAGAATTGCACGGTGACCAGAGCCAGTTTCCTTGTGCCGAGTAAAAATGGGACAAGACAGTGAGCAATCACTGTGTTATACCTTACAGGGTAGCATTAATGTCATGTGGGTTCCTTAATTTGGTATTAAGGAAAATTATTATTTTAAAAACTTTTATTACAAAACTTTACTGGGTGAAGACCTCTTAGTCATTATCTGTTTTGTACAATGTGCAGGGGATTACTCATGACTGTACAAAATGAGGAGTAACTTCAGCGAATCCGGGTTGAATGGAGAAAGATGAAGGCATGAAAAAAACACTGACACAAAGCCCTGGCCTCCTTCAGTATATTAATCTCTCTAAGAGTTTTCCTTGTGTTTTATTACAATTTTCTTTCTCTCCTCTTCGTCCTCTCCCAGTTTGAGAAGTGCAGCGTACCAGTTCTAAATCACCTACCGGCGGCTGATACATAAATCATGAGTCAGATCCAAAAAGCCATGAGCTGTGAGGACTCACCCAATTGCCTGTCGTCTCCTAATTACATAGTTTAAAGGAGGGATACGTTGACTCTTAAGGCCTAAGTGTTTTCCTTAAAAACATCAGCCTCTCCTAGTTGCTCCGAGGGCTCTCCTGTTTCCCCTCCTAACCCCCTCTGTCTCCTCCACCTCCTCGTGTTCTCAGCCTTCACGACCTTCCTCCCCGCAGCCTGATGGCCATCTTCAAGCTTTATCTATATTTTCTTTGCCATTTTCATGTTTTCCATTTCCCAGGCTTTCTTTCTGTCCTCCCATGCCTTTCATCTGTTTGTCCTGTAATATCCATCCTGTGCCAGAAGTCTGGCTCACTTCTGCTCCATCATTGCTTTCCTCTCCGTGTTAATTACTAACCCCGTGCTTTACGTATCATCTCCTTTCTTTATGTCGCTTGGGTGCCTTTGCTGTCTTTATTCTTGTCCTTTCCTTTTATTGACACTAATCTTGACTCTTGGATTGAAAACCTTGTCAGATTTGGTAAGGACTGCCCCAGTTCCTGCAATCAGATGGTTACAATGAGGGCTTGTTGTTGTTGTTTTTAAGGAGTTCCTTGTTCTCTTAAGGCCAGGGAAAAACCTACTGTTGTAGCTACAGTGCCTCTTGGAGACTCAAAAGCCAGAAAATACATACAAATTCTGCTTAATCTGGGGGCCTGACTAAAGGCTGTTGAATTTGTGGGTCCTGAGTTAGTGACTCCCAGATTGTCCCTCTCTGCCTTTGCTTCAGGTGGGCCCCGTGTTCCTTCTCCTGCCACCTCTCCCTCTGTCCTCCAGCACGAGTGGGCAGTGGCTGTCTTTCCTGAGGGCACCCTGAGGTCTGCTATTGTGGAAATAATAGGTTTAGCTCTCCCCAAACCTGCAGCAATAGGTTGTGATATTTAAGCAGAATATTAATCTTTAACACAAAATGACTTTCAGGCTTACTGCTAGCGCATGCCCCAGCCACGCTGCTGTCTGAACGTGAGTGCTGACGATCTCCCTTCTGCAATCGAGACTGAAGCTGTCTGGAAGGAAACACTTTTGGATTGGTGCAGAGGTGTCTCAGATGTTGCTGGGAGGCTGGGAAGGGGCTCCGAGGCTCTTGGGGCAGCTGCTCGCAGTGGAAGCAGCAGCGGCCGTGTGGCTGTGGTGCCAGGACACAGACATCGACTCCCTAGTTTTGTTTCAGATAGTGGAGTGCAAATGGTTTGGCACATCCAGCAGGCTTTCTCGCAAATACCCTGTATCAGTCAGTCCTTCTTAACATACCGAATTATCCACTCCAGCTTTAAAATGACGTCTTAAATGCGTGCTTCGTACTTTTTGCACCAGTACATGATAGGCTTGCTGTTCGTTTTTAAATCTGCGAAGACCTTTATCTGGGATATATCAATCCTTGCAAGACGTGGCAATTGCCCTTCAGTGAAACACGGGCTATTGGTCAATTGAATACAGTCTTTTTAAAACAGCATTCCCAAATGATTATTTGGAAATAGTTATTTCTCCCTGTCTAATCAGCGACCTGATGCTCCTGCCTTGAGGGATGAGTCAGAGCGCCCTAATGCTCAATGAAAGTTTGGCCTGACTCAGCTTGTTGGGGGCTTGAAATATGAATAATTTTCAAATAGAAATTTTGAGAAGTGAAAAATGGTGGTCAAAGGTTTTTGTTGGTTTTGTTTTGTTGTTATTCCATAGCCTATACATCTCTTTGAAGACTATTTTCAGGCATACAGGAAACCTTCAATTTAAGCCTCTTGTTGCCGTCTTTCAAAAACTACATTTTTTTGCATTTCAACAACCCATGAGGGAAAAATCATACGATCTCCCAAACTGAAAAGAAATTGAAGTTTAAAAATTGAAGTTAATCTGACAGTTAAAGTTGTGCTGTTTACTAGTAATGAATGCATTAGCCACTATTGGAAAGCTGTCATGGAAAAACGCTTTGATATATATCTTTTGGCATTAAGAGTGGTAGAAAGGCTGCACAGGTTAGCAGCTAGTTGAATAGTTTTGAAGGGCAAGGAGGTTTGGATCTATGTAAAGAAGCAGCTGCTGAAATAAATTTGTAAACCTTCACTTATTTACGAGATAAACCATTCTGCCTGCAGACAGAGACAGTTTTATGACTTATAGGGGTGTGTGTGTTTGTGTATATATATATATTATATATAAATGTTTTGTTTTTTTCTCTCTTTCCCAGTGCAAATTGGGAAAGTGTGACCCTTAGGCTATGTTTAGAAGTTTGTTTTTTTTCAGTCTTCTCAGCTGAAGAGAAGAAATTCCTATAGCTAGCCATTATGACTAATTTTTGCTTGCACGGGCCATACAAGAGCAAATTCAGCTCAGTCTTGATAGATTCATGTCAATATATGTTTCTTAGGTGAGTTAATATGTGTGTCTTTAGTAATCTAGGAAACTTCCAAAAGAGTCACTGCAAACAGGTCAGGGAAATCTGCTGAGTACATGGTTGGAATTGGAATCAAGGTAGAGAGGGGCAGGGAATGGTACAGTAAATAATTTCCATAATGCAGTCTGTAATGTTAAAATGGTGCAAGTCAACCAGTAGCTTGTGCCTGTCTAGAATACCATCTGTGGTGCGTTTGAGCTGGTGTGAGACTTAAACTACTTGTTGCTCCTGTTTCCCTCCTCAACATATGGAATCCTGACAATACGATGGTTTTTTAAGGTGCTGGTATAAACGTTGCTCCTCTTCTGTGGTGTTGCCCAGATTCCAAGTAATGGGAATAAGTAATATGGCTTAAGATGTTCCCTACATTAGTTATAATATTAAAAAAAAAAATAAATCTCTGAAAGCAGTAGTAAATTTTGGTAGTACCAGATATGAGACAAGGAAAGGTTCTAAAGTTGGAGTGTTTTTCCTTGAGGAACTTCTTTCATGGAAGTTTCTCAAAGATTTATCAGAGGGGCCGTGAGATAAGTTTCTTGCTGTTCCTTTCAGAAATAGAATTTTTGCTTTACCTTTTTCAGTGTGGGCTGATTTATTTGTTTTGTATGTAAGGATTTGGTTAAGACTTCTGTTAAAAGGATCTTCATAGGACCTCAGCGTAGCCATGAAGTGTAGTGATGGGTCTGTGCTACTGAGAGGATCTGGTAAATGGTCTGACTCCTGTTGGTCATGCTACAAGAGACACAAGTCAAAGTACTTGAATTTATCAGTGATTGCAAGTACTGGCAGAACGGTGTGTACCATTGCATGATTAAAGGTTTCAAATTACTTACATTTTCTGAAGTAGTAATTTTCCAAAAATACTTTTTTTTTTTTCTGAAAAGTTTTTTTTTTTCTTCCCCATTTTGACTGCATTTCTGTGAATTGGTCTTGTATTGTCTTATATTGTGGAGGTATGTTGTTTTGGTCGTCTTCATTTGAATTTCACAGAAGTAGCCCTCAATAGTCATAAATCTGTTAAGAGTTGTAGGTGTATGTAAAAATAAATAAATAAAAAGAGTTTTCAGTGAATTTATTATTTAAAACAAAGTGTTACCGGTTTGAACACCAGGAATGTCTCTTATGTGGATCTTGACATGAATTGACCAGGATCACCAGTCCTTCTGCAAAGAGGATGCAGTATTTAAAAGCTGCCTTACTAAGTCACTCTCCTGTGCTTCATTTTGCAATAAGCCACCGGTGTTAAGCGTTCAGCTTACACTGGCAAGAGTTCAAAACGAAGGTAAACAGCTTTCCCTCTGTTAGTTAGTTGCTCCGTATTCATTCAAGATGCATGTAACCTATAGTTTCAAAGGGAAGGCGACTAGTTCAGCATGAAAAATAAATCTTTTTCTGTGTGGGTGACTCTCCTCTGGTTTTGTGTGCCATTCAGATTTTACGTACTAAGTCAGCATGATCGCTCCTGTGTACAAATACTATGCTAACCAGTAGGTTGAGCTTCCTTGAGCTCGCTGGGCAATCTGATGAGGACAGTCCTTCCAGTTACAGCTCCCCATTGCAGGCTTTCCCGGGGTGCTGTGGGAGGTCCCAAAGAGCGAAGACCACAGAGGTCAAATTAAAGATCCACGTGTTTTGAAAGTCAGGTTTTGGGGAGCTCCCCTACTCTGTGGAATGTTTCTGTGGAATATTTTATTTTCCTGAATATCATTTCCCAAGAGAAAATCATCCTGCTATGTCCTACTTCATGCTCTTCTCATTTGAATTATCAATACAAAGTGATAATATCGTGACTTTTAGTTGAATGGTATATGATGTGAAACTTCAGTTTTATTTTTTCATAAACTGGCAAGCCACTTGCACTTTTATACCAAAGTGTTTCGTCTTCGAGAATATTGAGATTTCAATTTGATGAAACAATTCAGACACTTAATTTCTCCATGTTGTATAAATTCCAAAGTGATGTTTCTGAACTCAGAGGAAACACAAAAAGTGAAAGAAAGGACCTCTGAAAATATTACAGCAATATTTCTACTTTAGCTTGCTCGAACTTCATGTTGTTGTTGAACTCTCTGATATCCCAGAAGTATCAGATGAAGCAAGTGGCTTTTTCCTGGTCTATGAATTAATGGTATGTTTTCTCTTGAAATAATTACTCTCTCCTGCTTAATTTAAGCCAACATGTTTTCATGTTCCCTCCATGGCTGAGCATCATTCATACAATTTAAATAATGAAGCCAAACATTAAAGACATCTTAAAAGGGAGAGTCGTGAAGGATCCAAATAAAGAGGGCAGGGCCTTTTTGTTGTTAATTCTGTGATGCGCGTATAATTGCAATATTATTGAAATGAGTGATTGAAGTAAGGCAAAGAATATTTGGCTAAAACTAGAAAAAAAATAGTTGACTTCTTATTTTTTTGTCTATTGACTTAAACTGAAAGCTTTTCGTTTTTTTTTATTACAGATAAATCAGGCCGGTTACACTGCACAGAAATGGAGGTAAGAGAAGTATTTTGTGTTCTCTGCTGGTGCTGATTAGCTCAGATTTGTTTTTGTTATCTTAAAGTGAAAATGTGGAATGCTTTCAGTGGGCAGTCTTACTGTGAAATATTTGTAGTATTTATGACTTAAATTAACAGGTGCATAAAAGTGTCTTAACATGGGATATTTAGTCTCATGCTCAGAAAAAGAGGAAAGAAAGTCCATGTAGTTTTCAAAAAACGAGGCTGGAGCTACAGATAATGTAATCTTATTTGTTATTCACTTCTTGTAAATATTATCTTTAGTTTTATTTTAGATAATTTTATTTTATTATTTTAGAATATTTTAAGTAATTTCTCTTGGATAAATTCTCTCAGTATACTTTATAAAGGACTAGTAGATTGTGGAATAAATACTTAGTGTTTGCAGAATAGCTTGGTGATTTATGACAACCCATGAATTTGGATGGAAGCAGAGAAGACAAGTGATCTCAATATTGTTCTTCTACCTAAAGATGTCCTGTTTTCGTGTGCTTTTAATATTTCCTTTAATTTATCACTTTGTGATACGGGGCCTAAGAAATAGTGTAGTACGTCTTGCTGGAGTAGCAACGGCAACGTAAAGCCAGTTAAAAACTGCTCACTTTATATCTTGACCATTATTTGACTCCATGTCTTTGATTCTAAGCTGTGACTGTTGTAAGAGTGCTCAAACCACCATTTTGTCAGATTCATAGATTTGATCCAAGACTTGAATGAAAACTAAGTAGACCTTCTTGTTGAACAGGATGTGGACTCACAATTGTTTGTTACGATACAGAGTAAATCTGATGGCCTACTCCTTAACTAAACTTTTCCAGCAATAAATAAAAATACCTGTGTCCTTTGCAGGGCAGTGTTTTCTTGTTGCCTTTGAACTTTCTTTGAAATGGAAAACTGAGTTTTTACTTTAACTGTTCCATCGCTACCTCAGGCTGAGCCTGGAGATGGGGCCAGTGTGGGCATCTTAATTGGTGGGCTGTTTTCTCATCCCTAATATATGTGGGGGTGACAAACGGCTGTCGCTAAAAGGTTTGTACTTAGACAAAACTGTGTATGAAAATGGCTGGTTTAACAATAAAATGAAAGGCCCGCTAATTGAACTACACATGGTAAAATGCCAAAGCCATCCAGGTTTTTGCAGCTGTTTATAATAAAATGGCAACGTTCCTTCAGCAGGATGCAGTCTAAGGAGAAATTCCTCACTGATACAAGTCCAGAAATTGGAAGTAGGCACATTTTGTTTCTCTTTGTGCAGTTCAGATTAAGCAAATGCATCCTGTTTTTGTTTCAGCATTTGTAGAAACCCAGTTCGTAAATCTAGTACCTTACTTACAAATGATAATCTAATGTGTCATTTGCTTTGCATACTAAACACTGTTTACAATTTTCCTTCATGTTTTTTAGCAGAAGATAATGATAAGCCCTAACAGTGAAAATAGAGATGATAAACCCCTGTTAAAATATATTTTTTAAGAAAACATAAAATATTTCACTTTGGTAAAGTAAAAATGCTTTTGTTTCAAACATGTCTGATGAGAGTCAGTTGGACATACTTTACTTCATTATCTTCCATGGAGAGAGCTTTTAAATTTTCATATTTAAAAAAAATATTTTTGTTAATAGCTAGAAAGAACAAGTTCAGCAGGTTAGAATTTCCCATGGTACAGATGCGCCGTTGAAAATTGTCTCTGATAAGCACTGTGACCATTGGCATATTGACTCTTCTGTTTATCCTTGTCATCTTGAAGGAGACTGTGAAGGAGTCAGTAGCTTTTTTTCTCCTCCAAAATTCCTTTGGGGCTTCAGCTTTAGCCCTGGTGGTGATGATGTCTGTGTTTTTCAGAACTAGGAATTCAGCAGAGAGCCTACTGCACATTGTTGATTCCTGTGGAAAAGTGTGGTCTGATCAAATGTATTAGAATTTGTGGGAAGCTTCTTAGAATTGTAACTAATGATAATCATATTTCTTTTGCAGAATGTGTAAGCGATCCTGAATTGATATTCCATTTATTTCAAGCTAGGGATTCAAGGTGTGTGTGAAATTCTGGGTCCAGTTGCCATAGCTTTAGTGGGAATATTGGAGTAAGGAATAAGGTCACCTTATTTAATCTGTGTCTGCCTGTGTCTCTGTTTGTACATGATGATAGCATTACTTCGTTGTCTTAACCAAGGTGGTGAAGTGATGAAAATTATTTAAAATATGCCAGCCTCATTTGTAAACACTTAGTACTCATATAGAAAGTATTCTGTGAATGCTCAGTGATTCATATGTAGGAGGGTTTAATTGCCACGTATTTCAGAAGACCCACCTAACTGAGCATAGGCTTGTTGTGTAACATAGTTAACCAGCATCTATGCAAATATAAAGGTACATACAAACTCTCACATTAGTTTTAAAGTCAGGCATGAATTAAATACCCTGTCCCAAACAATGGTGAATAAGCTGTTCAACATCCGTCAGCTCATGTCAAATCACAAAATGAATCGTTTTTCAAAATGTTTTGAGGAGACTGTTGTGTGTAGTGTATGCAAATTCTATTTGCAAGCTATTGATTACATGTGTCTCATAATTATTAAAAATGTTAACATACAGTGAAAATTATGGTACTTGTCTGGGAAACTAAAACTTCTCTTTTAAATCTCTTTAATTGGGAACTTGAAATATTGACTATTTCAGACGATAACTTAGGGAAATAAATGTATAGGTTATATAAGGATACTGTTTCTACTTCAATACAAATAGGAATATACTTGTTACTCATTACATTGACTCAAAAAGAAAATCAACCGCTTCTCATGCTAATGAAAATCTGAGCCTGCATTTAATAGCACAGAATGTTAGGTTTTCAAAAGATGTGTCATAATTTTGCATTAAAAATAATGCCACACCTACATTCAAGAGTGTTGCGTACTCAAAATTCAAGCAGTATAAAATGGGTTGATTTAGCATATACTAATATCTAGGATTCTTTTTTTAATCCCTGGTGCAAAGAGAAGTAAGATTGTGATTGAGGGGCAGTTGCAGCAGTGAGGAATCACTGTCTGCACAGTGGTGATCGTTAGTTCTGCTTCACGAGCTTTACCCTTCTGGTGCCAAGGGAGGAGAAATGTCACTGCAAGGAGGACAGGCAGAAATGTTTTTGAGAACAATTTCCCATAGTAAAATATGGCTGACTCTTGTCTTCCAACAAAATGAGTTTTGATTATGCACTGGAAAAAAAAAAACCAAACCAAAATTCTCTGTGAGTGCTTGGGTACAAATCTGCTAATTCTGTGAAAGCTCTTGGTTCGCTGTGCTGTTAAGAGGAGAATTAGCAGGGATTCAGGATTGCTTCTTAGAAATCAAAGTAGAATCATGCATCTTTTCCTGACAGCATTAAGTCATGCTCCAGCATTAGGTGCCTGTTCTGATGAGTGAAGCGCTCATCACTTGCTGATGGGATTATCTCACAGAGATGATGCACTTCCAGCCTTTGAGGGACCTGTTATTTTAGATACCTGGAAGCCCATTATGCTTGTTTCTTGGTGTGGTTCTTCGGTGGCAGGCAGTCATCTGACCTCCTGATTTGCCTGAATTACTTCATAGCTGCAACAAAACAACAGGCACTTGATTAAATTGAAAACACACAGAAAAGCAGAATTCAGGTTTTGATCTTCTGTGTTTTGTAACGAGCTACTTTTTCAAGAGGAACTCTGTCGTCCTTGAATTGTATAAATGTGCACAGCATACCATGAAGAGGTTGATCTTGGAGGAAAATGGATTTCTGTTGTTTGCTTGCTTTAAGCTTGGCGCATTGCCCTTTTCATTCAACGGTTTCATTAAGAATACACAATGAATATTGGGCTGGAGAACTAATTATATATTTGACTAAGCTGATTTAGAGATAGTCAAATCCTGCCATCTGTCCAGGGTCTTATAGGAGAAAACAACTGCTCCTTGTAAAGGCTTTGTAATTTTGCAGCGTAGTATGATGTGCCTGCAATAATCCGCTCATCCTAAAGTCACACGGGATTTGTGACAAAATCTTCGTTCGAGTGATGCTGCTGGGAAACCTTTCAGTCAGCTGGGCAAGAGCAGAGCGGCAAAAATTCAGCCCTGGCCTTCTGACAGAATTTCAGGTAACGGCTGGTAGAAGAATAGGCCTCACACTGGCTTTGATCCCTCCAAGGAACTTTTTGCATGTGAAAAGCATAAATAGCAGAACATGGAGCAGTAACTTAGGTGGTGGTGTTCGTGTTAAATCTCAAAGCACAGAAATGTTCCTCGTGCAGTTAATGCGTGAAGTCGTTAGAATTACACAGTTTTGTCACAAGATTAACTATGGAAGTAGAAGTTTGCAAATTCAGTTTATATTACTCTGAAAGGGATCTTAGAGTGCGGGGAGAATAAGGTCTTTGTACAGGTCTTCGGTTTTTGCAAAACCCTTCCTCTATTGGTTCAATTGCATTGTTTGATGTGATACCTATCATATCAATGATATGCTGTCATATCTACAGTAGCTGTCATATATAATGATTGATGTGATAGCTATCATATTAATTAGCTTTAAGGTGCTAGTTTTCTAGTAGACAAGTGCCAGTAGATAAGTTTGCTTCTGTGTTCAGACCAAGAGGAGAATCTGAGTGCTCAGTCAAACAGTAGGGAAAGCTTAAGCTTTAGGTATCGGTTGAGTGCATACAATCTAGTGGTTCCTTGTATTGTCCTTCTTTGGTTTTTGTGTGAAATAAAAGATAGTTCAGAGTATCAGAATGAAAGGAAAAATGCAACATTTCTTTTTGTTGTTGTTTCTGTTACTGCAAAAAAAAATAAAATAAGCTACAAACATTCTGCCTGTGTTCCTGGCCTACTGAAACCCGCAAAGGCTTCTGAGATACTATGACACTGTTTTTCTATGAAGTCTGCTGGTTACAGGTTCTGTGGTAGAGATGCTGGGTTTTCCAGCCTCTTCACAAAGTACCAAATTGATGGGGGAATTGTGGCAAAGGTGGCAATTTTTATAAACTTACACACAATATGCGCGTTAAACTACTGATTGAAAGGAAGAAATCATGCTTTCCAAACAAAGAAATATAAAACAAAAGGCTTCAGTTACATCTTCTTTTTTTCTTTTTTTTTTCTTTTTTTTAAATATCGGTATGTCATAATTTTCATTTTGTGTTCTGGAATTTTTGTGGGCAGTATCTTCATATCATTACTGCAGTTCAACATCTACAAATCCTAAATTCTAGAAAAGAAAACTAGAAGAATACAAAGGTTAAGTTATCATATATATTTTTTTTTCATAACTTGAGCAGTTCAGACTTTTCTTATACTACTGTAAAATTAGCAGGTCTGATTTTTATTTTTTTTGTGTGTGATGTGTTTGCCAAAATTTATTGTCATTGTGTATGTGTGGGTTAAATAATTTATGCCTCTGTACTAGTATTTTGGCCTATGTAATTTACAATGCATAACTTCTGATGTGTGTAAGATTTGTGAAGCAAATCTTTTTTTTTTAAAAAAAGAAGTTTGTTTTACTGTGACTTTTACTGGTTACAGATATGGCACTGCAGCAATTTTTAGGGCAATTAATATAACAGATATTCTGCAGAATGACTGCTCTTGGTTACCATATGAAATCAAGTAGGTTTATGGAAAATTCAAACTGATTGGTCTTAACAGACAGATTTCAAAGCGCTGGGGCAAGATCCCTGCAAAATACTTAATAATAAAAGCATAATCCAAACAAGGGGTTCACTTTCTGGGGACGAATAGAAGCCAAATAATAGTTCTTAGTGTGATTACATGGAGGGAGCTCTTCTTTTTTTTTTCTCCTTTATGGATTTTGCCTAAGGCAATTCTGAAATTAATGTAAAATGCACCTCTGCAGCTCAGTGAGTTCGCTTTCAGTGGTAGGCTTGACCTGGTGGTATGGTGTGGGCTTTTTGGTCTGGGGAGGAAGGGATGACAACAAAAACAACCAAAAAAAAAAGCCCTACCATTCTTAGGCATCTCAATTATACATTCAGTACTCCAACATCCAGAATATAAAAGTATGTGGAAGATTTAAAGCTGGTGGAATAAAAAGTAAATAAAATGTAGATGAAAAAAGCACACAAAGAAGCTGATGTGGTATATTGTGCTGTTATCACTCTTTTCTAACTCATTTATTTCCTATTAATTTAATGCCTGAAGGAAGCTTTTTTTTTTTTGCATCGGTAGTCCAGTGGGAGTTAGCGTATTTGTTTTTTGATGTATAAGGTGCATAAACTTGTGCTTGATACTTGTCTCTTGTTCAGGCTACTGTCTAGAAGCTAAGTAATTGTTAAAAATCCAGAGGATCTTACTGGCTTCTTATCCAGTTGTGAAATACTTCTTTCATCACGAACCTTATAAATCTGTTAGTCTTCAAGTTGTTAAAACTTAATTAAGAAATGCAATAATGTGAAAGAAAAAAGAGGCTCTTGCTTTTGATTTATTTTTTTTATTGTTAGCTGAGAGAAATACTAATGATCTAACATTGAATCAGAGCTTGCTTTCAATAAGTGCTGCTGTTTTTTTATTGCCTCTGCGGTAGATTTGAGATATTTATTGTAGTAGGTAGGACTACAGGGTTTCATTCACATCTTGATCTCTATTTCTCTTTCTGTTGCTTTTAATCCTCAGAAAAAGACAAAACAGAGGAACGATACCAAAAACCTTGTTATTGTGCTTCCTTTTCCTAAGTCTTGTAACTTCGTGTTTCCCTTCTGCTTTAATGGTATACGTGATATGAAGTAGACGTACAGTGCAATACGAGTGAGATAGGTCAGTTGAGTTGGAAGGGACCTTCAGAGATCATCGAGTCCAACTGACTGACCTCTTCAGGGCTAGCCAAAAATTAGTGTATTGATGTCTCTTGAACACCGGCAGGCATGGGGCTCCAACCACCTCTCTAGGAAGCCTGTTCCACTGTTTGACCACCCTCACAGTAAAGAACTGTTCTCCCAAAAAGTGTTTCTCTCTGAAGATTTCCTTTTATTTAAGCCATTCTTTCCCTAGGTGTGTGTGAGTGGAACTTGTGCTTCCCGTGATGAAGGCGGAGTGCTGAATAGGTTCAGTGGGAAGTTTGATTTTTGAGAACCCAAAGGAAATCAGGCTTTACCACATAATTTTTTTGGAAGACTGAAGTGTACTTCGGTGACCTGTTTAAGTATCTGAATATAATGTTGCATTTTTCTTTCCAGATACTCTTACTTTAGCTAGGTTAGCTGTATCACTGCAGGGCATGAGTAACTTCCTCTGACTAAAGTGGGTATTAATGGCGTTCTGTGAAAAATAAACATCAAATTTTTGTAACATTTTATAGTTCTACTAAATTATTAACTCACTTTAAGAGAAAAAAATTGCTCATAGACCTTTTTTTTATTATTATTTATTTATATCTCTAATTGATCTCTAATTCTTATTTCTCAGAGGCAGGGCTTAGTGTCTTTCTCTGACTCTGGTATAGAAGCCCTTGAATGTCCAAGTAGCAGTACTTCATAGTTGGCATGCCAAGAAATATGACGTGGTTAATGGATTAGGCTTATTTTAACATAGTTAAGATAACATAGTTACTTTTTTATCAGTTTTGAATTTGGTCAGTGGTCAAAGAAAGCAGGAATTCAAGGGAGCTAAAGATTTAATTTCACTTCAGTTCATTTACCAGATACCAGGTTCCCGACCTAAAACATCCTCTGCATTTAAATTGTAAAGTTAACCATTAAGAAAATGACACAAGAATTGCAAGATGGAACTAATAATATCAGTAAGTTCATTTTTGAATACTGGAGAGATTTAAAGTGAGAGAAATACTTATTTATGAATGAAGTGGATCCAGCATGTTCCCACCTACTTGAACACCTACGCTTTCAGTACTAGCTTGCACTACCGTTGAGTCATTCTAACATTCCTGCTTTGAATCTGCTTGGAAATATTGATCCAGTTTATCTAAACTGTATCTATATCAGATTTAGTTTATCTATTATCCTGTGAAGTAAATGATGTTTTAATGTAGAAATTCTTGTTAGTCACTCCCACTTCTTTTAATGTGTAGAACTCCCAGCAGCGTATAGTTGGGAAAATAACATTATGAAAGACTTTCTTCTTTAAATGCAGCTTTAGCTGATGTAATGAAAATGAACATGTGGAATTTTTATGAACTAGTAGACAGCGTGGCTCATCTCTGTTTAGCCTTCAATTTCTCTTGCCTTCATACGCTGCCTTGACTATCTGCTGGGAGGAAGAAGAGCCATTGTCCACTGGTTTTGATCATGCAGAAGCTTCAGTTATTGCAGGAGATGGGAGGAGAGATGTGGATTTCCACATTTGGGATTTCCAAAGGTTATTTGAGGTTATTTGAGGGAAATACTGTGAGTAAAGCTTAACTGTAATTTTAGTAAGATGTGCATTTTCAGTAGGTTAGTAACAGCGCGGATCAGATGTTCCCAGTAACACCATCCCTGAGCACTCAAAAACCACAAGACATGTACAATGAGATCATCAGAAATTGGTTAATACATACTTAAATGCTTTTCTTTTCTCCAATTCTATGACTAAATGCTTGCTTTTCTTCTAATGAACACTAATATGTAAATTTTTATTTAAATCACTTGACCTGAGAAGTTGAGACGTTCAACAAAGCAAGATTTGCTGTTGAGTCATGAGAGCTTGCAGCACTGTGACCTTTCTTTGCCAAAGAGGATACTGAATCTGTCTTGGGGCTCGCTGAAGCAAAAAGGAGTTTTTGTTAGTTTGCACTTTCTTTTGTTTGACTTGACACAGTGCAACCCGTTTGAGCTTTTGTTCTGGAGTGAACTCTTTACCAACTGGTAAGTTTCTGTGCTCCCCATGACCTACTAGTGTGGATGTTTTCATCTTATGTTGCTTAATTTTGTCTGCCATTTACATGTTTGTAATGTTAATCATTAAAAAGAAAGCAAGCTCCAAGATCTCTCCTTAATTGCATGAATGGAAGACCCTAAGAACGTTTCTTGGATTATCTTTTAGTGTTGCTGTATGCTGCGGCATGTGGAGTAAAATACTTTGATTTACTAAAATGAAATACAAATGGTAAATTAAACATGCACATAAAACAAAGGGGTGACTACATTCTAAATGTTTCATCATGTCCCTTTCTTCTATTAACCAGAGGTTAATATAGCTACATAATAAATTATGAAGCACCTGTAACACCTTCACCTTCAGCAAAAAGTTAAGGTTAAATAATTAACTAGGATAAGGCAAGCTGTTCACACTTCATAGATTAGCTGTTGCTTCAGTTAAGGAGGTAGGGACACTGTTAGATTGATAGGGAGGAGTATGTGAGGGAGAAAAACTAAGCCTGAAAGACCCCCATCCAGTTCTGTTTCTCACTTACAGCGTACCTTCACTTCCAAGCCTCCCTCGCCTATTTTCTCTCAAAATGTCTTACAGTTCACTCATTAACTTCCTTTATATCTGTTTCTCTCTGACCAAAAAGTTAGTCACCTGCTTTTGTGGGTGTGTGTTACCGTCTCTGCCTAATATCTGATGACTGTCAATGTTGCCATCTCTGCTCCAAGTGCGTTTTTTCGCAGCTCCCTGCACCTCTGCTTGTTTGCTCCGTAGGGCCTTGTGGATGTTGTACTGCTGCCTGAATACATTATTTCTCCGCCGTGCATTTCTCATTGTGTCTCTATCTTTCTCTGCTATCTGAACTTGAGATATTAGCGTTATCTTTGACTCACACTCTTTCCTCCAGATGCTTGCCAAGTCCTTAATTGCCGTCTGCTAAAAGCACCCCTCTTCTCTGTTGCCAACATGTTAATTCAGGCTTTTTTTTTTTTTTTTTTTCATCTTGGCTAATGCAGACTGCCCGCCACCTACTCCTTTCTAGGTAATGATGAAAAATATGTCTTCAGAGTTTTTTTAGAAGACCTCTTCTCTGGCTACATCATGGCTTTTGGGTCGGTGTGTGCTGCTTTCCTGTTCACCTCTGGCCTCTAGATTCAGATTATCTCCTTCATGCTATTGCAAGTCTGGAGCAGACTTTCACTGCAAAGTAAACAAGTTGCCTTCAGAAGCTCCATCTGGTCTGTTCCTTTAGGAGGATGTGCCATTCCTCGTGCTGTGGGCTCTGTTTGCTTTGGAGCCAAGGCGCTACAAATATTACAGAGAACACGGATGTCTTGTGTAGTCTTCTAAACTATGTTATTGCTAACCCCAAATGACCATTTGGTGATCGCGAATCAATGCTTGCTTTTGAATATACTTTGTACCAGGTCAGATTATGTTTGTTTGTTTGTTTTTTCTGGAGAGTGCTGCTTGTGCTTGAATATCCCATTGAGCCTTTCCCTTTTGTCCTAGGACTGAAAGCTTCATGCAGTTCCTAGATCTTCAAGGAATGTTTCATCTAGTTGGGCATGGAGAAAACAAATCCAGTTGAAACTGTATGAAAACAGCGAAGTAATTTGTGGTCTCTGGCCATTGGCCACTGTCTTACCTTGTAATTTTCCAGAAGAGCTGCTCCTGTTCATAACTCTTTGTATGGCTTACTATTGGAGCTTGCTTTAAACCTACAACTAGTAAAGCATGCAGAAAATAATTCTTTTCCCATTTCTTCTTCTTTTTTTTTTTTTGAATCTTTTCATATAGTAACAGGTGTAATGTTCTTAATGAATGTTGTTGGCCAGGATGGGTTTATAACATTGAACATCCTGCAGTATTTTTTTTAACTGTTTTTGTTTTCTGTTCAATTTAACCTACTTTGAGGACTTTTGCTGTGGTTTTGTTTAGTAAAACAGACTTCTTATTTTGATACATTTTTCTTCAAACTTTGGCCTTTGCTTTTGTCAGCTTTCATTAATCTTTTTATGCAGATCTAGTAGTCAGAGGTAATGCTGAACCTAACCTCCTTTTATCAGTCTGGTGCTTTCATCACGAATTGTAAAGGACCTTTGACAAGCAGCACTGCACGTACAAGGAGAGTCAGTCGCATAGGTGGACGTATAACATTTAAAGCACTGGGACAAGGAAAATGTATGGAAATACAATCTGTTTTTACCATTGCAGAGTTGTTCCTAGATGTTAAATAAAAAGTTAATCTGAAAAATTTAGGTAAGGACAGTTAAATGAGAGAAAAGGAGAAAAACATGCTATTGTGATGGATGAGTTTTACTACTTATTTGGAGGTATTATAGCAAAATTATTTTTCAATTTAAAGTACTTCATTCTCTTACATAAGGAAAATGCTTATTTAAAAGTTAAGATCTTTTCAATTCCTGGCCTCCCAGCTTTCTGGAATGTTGTCTGTTTGCAAATCTCAGATCCTCCAGTTGATGTCTGTCTGTTATGCTACTTATATATGCAAATGCAACGGCATACTTAATAGCTTAAAACCCAGACCAGCAGTAGATATATGAAGTGTGTGCTGAACCTGAGGTTCTCCGAGTAGTCCCGGTGACTTAATTATCTGGTAGCCAAGATGAATGACTGGTGGGAGAAAACAAAAGCTGCTCTCATTTTAGAGAAGGAAAAATCAAGCTCCAGACATCAGGGAAATTGCCCAGTGTGACATTCAGAGTGTGTGGCAGAACCAGCGTAGAATCCAGATTCTTTGAGCCCTAATCACAAAAGCAAAAATCTTCCTTTAGATTTTACATACTACCTGAAATAATAAGCCTATTTTTCTTTGCTGCCAAGACAATTCTAATACCCTTGAGAGACTTTTCATCAAAATACTGTGAATTTACTTTCAGGCTAGACTATCCCCCCTGCCCCCCCCCCCCGCCTTTTTTTTTCTCCTGTGTAGATTTTGTAAATACTTTAAAAATCTAGAAAAGCAGTAACCCATTCTCTTTCAGATAAATCTCTTATCTTTCAGGGTTATATATGTGTGTGTTATTGTGCTAGTACAAAAACAGACTTTGCTTTTCTATTGTTCACTTGCTTGCTGGCAGTAGATGGACTGAGCGTTGTTCCTACACAGAAGACAAACCTACCCCTATCTTTCCTGTAGGTATTTCAGAAAGTGTTTCAGAACTGAAGTAGTTAGAATGTTAGGGGAAAATCAAAATGAACAGCTTTATGGAAGAAAAAAGCAAACTTTGGGGGATTTGGAGCAGGAGTCATATTTAGGTATGAATAAAGGAAGAGGTTCCAGTAGTAAGGCAAAGACACATCAAAAACTAATATAGAATGGGGAAACAAAGGCAACCCTTCCTTTACTGCAGCATTTGGAAAGGCAGTGAAATACATGAAGAGTGTTGTCATTAAAATACAACTGAAATAATGTTTAGTTTCACAATGTGGTAATACTCCACTAATAAGTAGTAGGGAAGAGAACTGTAAGGGGAAAAAAAGTCTGACAAAATTGAGCAAGTTCATGGTCCTAAAAATAGTATTTCATTTTACAGAATCTGCTTCAGAGGACTGGTATCATTTTTCAGCAGATGTATCACGAACAAAGATATAATCATTAAAAACAGCGTGAACCTCACCGCGGATTTACATTTCAACAGCACTTCTATATTCTTCTAGCGCTTCAAATGTCATATTGAAATACAAACTGTCAAATTAATGAGATACCAAGCACCTTCCTGTCAGTTTGTCTTTTTTTTTTTTCAGATTGCTCATATATGTATGAAGATCTTGGTCCTTCTATCTTATATCTATATGAATATCAAGATAGCTTTGACCAGGCAGCGGGCACTGCAGCAGATACTGCAGATGCTGTCTTTCATTTCCTATCTTGGCATGGAAACTTGAGTGTTATTAACAGGCAATTGTATTTGTTTTTGTTGCGTGTAACTAAAAAAACACTGTTCACCAAAGGTGATAGAATTTGTATGACACTGATTTCTGTTTGGTTGGTTTAGGCTTTCTTTTTTTTTTTACGAGGCCTATTCCAGTTTTTCAAAAGTGAGTGTGATGGCAAGTTTTTAAAAGCTTTCTGAACAGAAAACAGAAGTGTTGTTTGCTGTGCTTTATCCCTTTTTAATGGCTGTAGGAACAAAGAACATGAGCTGCTTCAGGTGTTATAGTAGTTGCAACCTTTGCAGTTTTGATGCAGTGAAACTGAGAATTGTTAGGCTTGGAAATTATGTTCTTAAGAACAGTTGACCAGAAATTATAAAACAGCATTGTTTTATTAAAATCTGTGTTCTTACAGTCCCAATCCCCTATCCAAAGCAACTACATGTGTACTTAAGTTTATGCTGATAATAAGTTTGCTTGGGGTATGACAATTCGTCTCTCCGAGATAGCTCCCGTGTTTGTTCGGAGTCTGGGTTACTGGGCACCATCAACACCCAAGACCAGGGATTCTCGTGGTGCTCATCGAAGCTGCTCTGTTGTGGCTTCCCTGTGACACGCAGAAGATGTGGTTAAGAGCTTGTCATCCCTCTGAATCATCCAGCACAACAGGAACTGTGTTTTATGGATGTGTCCTTTTCTGAATTTACTTTTTTATGACTCATTGGAGTCATAATAGAATGATCTTGACTCATTTCTTCTACTATCTTTTTACATCTCTCTCACCTTAAATAATTACTTTCTAATTAATTTGCCTGTCAGCCCTTCAGTTCCTCAGTGAATGAGGATCCCAGTCTGCTTTTTTCTGCTTTCCTTTGACAGTCTACCAGCCAGCAGTCTACCTCCTGAGTACAGGCTCATCAAAGCATACTTCTTGGTGTCCAGCCCACAGTGAGCATTGCTGCTGCTCAGGAGAGGTCCACTAACTAAGCACAGAGTTGTCAGCAGTATCATGTCCCACAGACAGAGGGAACAGAGCCCACGTCTGCAGAATCCCTCCTTTGAAGGGTGATGGGTTTCTGTTTGGATCATGTTGACCCCGTTGGTGTTCGAGGCTAATTACGGTGTTGTCCCTGGCTTGACCAACTTATGCTGTGGCCTTGGGCACTGCAAATCTCAGGTGTCCTCAACATCCCAGTGAAGGATTTCACCTGCAGATCTCACAACAGTACCCCGAGGAGGAAAAAAAAAAAAGGCCTGGGTACAGCAAAGGATTGTCCTCGGCCACAAGTTCTGCTAACGTCTGACTGCAGCTGCAACCATTCCACTCTCTGATAACACTGACAGCTAGAGATTCAGGATCCTCAATGTACAGTTGACTCCTAGGGATGCTTTGTCCCTCTTACCATCTCCTCTCCATCTATGGTGTGTTCTTAGGCATCTGACCACGATCTACAGACTCCTGCTGCATGACACTTTGTCCTGTTGCCACTGAGATGGAGGAATAAGGCTCCTGCAGTCCATTTTAGAGATATAATTACAATACAAAGTCTCAGATTTCCTTAGCTTTGTCCATTACAGCAACTGACTTATGTATGTATTTTTCTTGGGTCAAGAAAAGCAAGCATCATCTTTTTCCAGCCTGCAGAGAACACTGTTAGATCATAAGATGTTAAACAACCTGATTCCTGTGTCATGAGACACTGAACAACACAATATCCTATTGAATTTGTACCTCTGACAACATATTTACTTGTGTGTTTTTCTATGAAGTTTGTCTTCCTGTTAACCACAACATTATTAACGAAGAGACATCGAACTGTTCCTGTATAAGCAATTTACTTGTGTTTTCCTTCTGGATGTACAAAGTTTGAGCTGTATTATTTGCTCTGAACGTGAAGAACTGTCTTTTAATATCCACAGGTACAAACCTCTCAGATATTTGTCTCCACTGTGGAGTAACTGTGGGGGTTGGCCATCCCTACTCAAATCCTGTTGACATGACTAATGCATTGTGCCATGACTGATTTATATTAGCTAAGGCCTTGCTGAAAAGTCTGTCAACGGTGTTTTCTGTTAAGGACTGTGCTGGACTTCAGATACTTACCCGTATGAAGGCCCCTGTGATCTGCTGTTTGATGAATGCAAGTCTGTGGCACCGGGCTTGAAATTGGCCCAAGTTATAATATCAATGAATCATAATATAGGTTAGAAGGGAGCTTTGGAGGTCATCTGGTCCATCCCTGTTGACCAAAGATACTCAAGACAATGCTAACGTCAAAGTTAATGAGGTTTTTGGGGACCTTGTCCAGTCAGGTTTTGATTGCATCCAAGGATGGAGATCCCACGGGCTCTCTGGGCAATCTACTGCAGTGTTTCACCACCCTCATTGTGGAGAACACATATGCAGGCAGTCACCCAAACACAGAAAAAGAAATTCGTAGCAGTAGCTGTAGTTACTTGAAAATAAAATCCACAGGTATGGGTACATTCTTTCTGTCTTCCCTTTAATCTTAGCACTTGTTTGAATTGCAGGTTGAGAAATACTGAGGGCATGGAGGTTAGTGCTCGGAGCAGAGCGTTGATGCAGCAGTGCAACATGAAAGGTGACTGCATGAGCTCCTTCTCATAATGCTGTTAGAGCCAGAAACACTTCCCAGACTCTAGTTATTACTATCTAGTTAGAAACTTACTGTACACAGCTGCTGCTGTATACTGAAACTTTGGATTACAGATATTGAAGAACTCGGTTTACTGGTCATAAACCTTTTGTTCCTGTTTTTTTTCCTTGTATTTCTGTGTTTAGAAAATGGCTGGTTTTGATCCAGCAATTTCACACCAGTCCTCAACGAGTGATCTTATTTGAACTTTGCAAATCGTTCTGAGATTTCTTGGATGCAAAGCCCATACTGGATTATGCATAGTAAACAAAAACGCATGTGTGTGCATATGTATGTGTATTTGGTTTTGTCACGGTAAAATAGTAGACAAAAAGAAGGTGTAGTGGATATATTGGTGTTTGCTATTAGCAGTGGACTTGCATTGTTTGTATTGTACACATGTAAAACCCCGCCAGGAATTAGTGTGTGTCGTACATGTAAAAAGTCAAGTTAGACTTGGTAGCTTTTTGTTAAGCTGTGGTAGGTAGATACGTGCTCATTCTGAATATTTAAGTATCAGGGAGGAAAAAAAAAGTTTCCCTTTAAGATAATGTCAAGAGGCATAGAGCCTTGTGACTGGTCACAAGTTTTAGAAGAGACTTCAAATCACCGAATCTAATTTAAAGTTTACTGTTATTTAACGAGTCTTATGGATAGTAGTGTTTAAAATACCAACATGTTTTATCATAATGTATCCAGCTTCAAATGTAATGGAATGATCTTGAAAAGACTGTTAGGTAACCATTGTTATTAGACAGTTGGATGCACTTCATTTTCTGGTTTAGATTGTATCACTGTTTATTTGCAGTAAAGCTGATGATGAAATGTTTTCCAGACGTATGAGACTGGACAGTTTCTACATTAACTGAGAGCTCTTTGTATAACCTAGATCTCTCTCACTTTGTTGCATTCATCCTTTTTTTTTTCCTCTCCCATCTGGATGTCTTAAATTTAGATATGTGTTTTCCAATGATTATTTGTATAGACTTTGCATACCTGAGATTATTTTATATTTCTTATAGAAGGATAGCTGCTCAATAACAACACCTTGTGTTATAAACCATTTGCTCATACATATGCCTATTTAGAAAATTCAATTTTAAAATGAGAAGGTTTCAAGGTCGGCAAATACTTTTATGTATTTCTCAAATATTAGTGATGTTTTCTTAGCTACTTATTTTGTTAAGCTAGCCTAAACATGTGCTGTTTGGAACATTTTGGTGATCTGTTAGTTCATGTTGCTGTAATGAAATAATTTATGTAAAAAAAGACCAAATCTGTGTGTGTAAATCAATCCTTTTTATTGCTTCTCGAACGCTGTGAGTCAGGGTTATTTTAGCTGCGTATTTGCCTGCATTATCCTCTCCAAGTATTTGATGGAAAGAAAGTTCACTTGTTTTCCAAGTGCAGAGAGGAGAGAGAGAGACTGATGCATGGGAGTCCTGAAATATTTTAATAGCTTGGGACGCCCACACTGACCTCGCGTATGGAGATGAGGTGTCAGAGATGATGCAGGGAGGTTTCAGGGAGGAGGCAGGAGCATTGCCCTGGCCGCACAGGCTTTCGCTGACTCACTGAGTGTCACTGGGAGTGTAGGCTGGTCAGATGGCTAGGAGGAGCGAGCCATGATAGCGGCCAAAACAGACTTTAGCTTCCTTAAGGAAAGACAGAGGCCTGTAGGAAGAACAAAGTAAGAATGGGACAGAGGAGACAGCACCCGTGTGTGTACTGGGGGGGCTCATGCACACCAAAATGAGTCTGACAGTGCAGGAGTCACAGTAACACGATAGGCAGGAATGATTTGCAGATGTGAAAGTTGTATGTGTGGTTGTTTTCAGTAATTCTTTCAGTAGTTGTTGATATCCTTTCTTTTAAAGGAAGGTCTTGTTTATGTGATATCATTGATGGGTCTAATTGGTATTATTTTCTAAACAATATTGGTTTAAAGAGGCTATTTTTCTCTTAAAACCATCAGTGAATTTATTACATTCCCCCCCCCCCAGGAGATTCCTAAATATAATAAGTGTCATTTAATTAAAAAACAAACAACATGGGCTTGTTACTAGGTCTCATGATCAGTTATGAAACCAGTATAGCGAGCAAATTACCAAATCTTCTTTATTCAGTAAGATGAAGTTTCTGTTCTCTTCCTCAAGAAAATGACTCATATTTTGTCTCTCAGGTTCTACAGAGTTAGGAAAATTTGAGATAGCTTATGAGAGAGCTACACTGAACTCTAACTTACAGAGCCCACATATATTTCAGTATCGTGCATTGCATAGTAAGTCTGGACACCAGGATTGTTCTTGATACTGACTTCAGACATCTGATTTTCAGAATCATTTTGTTTCCTCATAGTTGCCACATGCTGTTCAATAGAAGAATACACCTTTTTTTCCCCTACAGAGGACAGTGCTTTGGGGTTTCCTGGCACCAAGGCACCATGCCCACGTCATGGAGAGGCCGGGCTGCCCGTGCTCAGGGCCAGCCCTGCTGTGGTAGAGCTGCAGCCTTGGATCAGATTGCTATGAAAACAGCTATGTGAGGGCTGTGGTAGAGCCATGAGAAGTCTCATCCCCTTGTTCCTCCTTCCTGCTCAGGAGCAGCATTTAAGCTGTGCCTTCACATTTTGTCTCTGGAGCTGTGCTGCAGCTCAGCGTGTGCCCGGCCATGTCGCTTGCTGAGCCTGACCTGCTGACTTGCCTTCCTGGCCAAACCTCGAACCTGCCTCGTCACCGTGGGACTTCTCTGCTGATTGAGGACTGTGGCTGACCCTGGTTTCTGTCACCGGACCTGCTCTTCTTTTCCTGTTTGGGTACCTGGGGCTGTGTCCCTAGTCAATGAGGGCACTGCCCCTGCCTGTGTTGTGGTCACCCTCAGCTCCTGACTCGCCTTCCCTTGCTGCGCTTGCTGCTTCCTCACACTGTTTTCCTTACTCCTTCAAAAACACGCAAGCCTGTGTCCTTTCTCTGGTCACTGCACAGAAATTACCAGTACAGTAATTACAGACACAAATGGATGGTGAACCCTGTGGGTGGGGATGTGTGCACTTCTCTTCTCCCCCAACGTGTGCTTGTGAGTAGAGGTATGCAGACCACAGTATACAGAGAATTTTATGGCAAAGTTATGAATGATCTGGCCAAGTCGTAGCTTTAATGCCTCACCCAGCTGGAGAGTACCATAGTGGGATGTCGAAGAAAATACCGAGGAGTTGTCTTGGGTTTGTCCTGGTGCTTTACCATGCCCTACCTGCTGACAGGAATTAAGGTGCCCTAGTGTTTGAGAAACTGATTCAGGTTTTGTTGCAGTATTTTACCTCCACATCCTCTCACCAGCCAGTGGGGATAGTGTGACGACAGGGGCAACAGCCCACCTGTAGAAGAGCCACCAGCCAGTGGGGTGGTGGTGGCCTACCCGCTTTTTCATCTTTCCACTCCTGATGTCCATTTTATGTGGCCATTGTGAACGAGTCACAATTTAATTTTAGGTTATTAGTGGAATCATTGTGCCTGTTCGCCTGAAGGTCAAGGACTTGTTTGTGAGAGAAATTCCTATGTGGAAAAACAAACATCTCAATCATTTCATAGTGAATTGTATTCAGAAAGAAATGGGCTCACTGGACTTCTGAGAAGAGAAATTATGATGCCTACACTTTATGAGTCAGAAAAGAGCAAGCTGAAACTCTCAGGCCAACAAAAATAATGTAACAAAGTACTAAATGTCAAGTACTACTCTGAGTGCCCCTCATGTACTTTCCTTGGTAGTGTTAACAGCAGTATTGCAAAGACAGTCCCAGTTTTAAAGCAAACTAGTGTGTTTGGTGCCCTCGTTCTCTCTGAAAAAAGGGATAATGCACTCAGGGAGGGAACTTCATTAACTTGTAAACAGGAGCATGAAAAGCCTGACCTTTCTAAAGAGACACAACAAAATCAATACTCCTGTCCTTTCTTCTCTTGCAATGGATAAATTGACAGTTGTTTTCAAGGGACATCAGTTTTGCAACTTCCACAGTGTTAAGGTGTTTGTCAAAACTAGCCCAACTTTCATACCAAAATTAATTTTGGTCTCTACAGAACACAGAAAATCTTTTGCCATTTTTATTGCACTCCAAAGGCATACTTCTGATATGTGCGGTGAAGCTCTGAGTTAAATCTATTTATTAGATCACCGTGCTTATTGTTATTATTGCAAAGGAAAAGAAAACTAATATTCATTTTTAAGCTGCTATGAGGTAGTCCAAAAAATAGCCCAACAGAGAATATGAGTTTGTTATCTGAGACGTTTGTTCTGTGAATAAAAAAATCACATGCATTAAATGCAAAATCTGTTTGTTATTTAGTCAACAGGTTCTCTAATAAATCCTGCAAGGTAAACTTCCCATCATTTTCTGATGTCACCTTTTTCATATCTTTATGCCAGACTCTTCTGATCAGGCACTGCTATTTTACAAATACAGGGCTTCCATTAAAAACAAGAACAGAGAATATCCATATACTACATGAAAATTATTTTTTTTGACTTAAGATATCTCAGATCCACTGCATATTGGCTTGGGCTGTGAGTCAGGGAGTGCTGCTGGAGTACGAATTGGCCTACAGAGTATTGTTGTACCCATTTTGCAAGAGGACCGCTCCATTCATTGTGACTGCGTCATTTCCGCATTGATGTGGAATGGGCAGAAATTTCCCAACCCGTGAGTCGTGGTTGAGATTCTTCTGTCTTGAGGTGACTGATGTATTTGGGTTGCCTGCAAGGCTTAAGGGAGCAGAAGTTACAATGCTTTGCATTTGAGCATGAAGTTTTTTCCAGAAAGGAAATATTTAGAAGTTTTTAAACATATATATTTAAATGAATATCCATGCATCTCTGATGTTGCCATCTATGTAGTAATATTTAATATAGAAGGACCAGTGTGGGAAAGGAAGAAGGGGGGTGACTGAATTTCCTAAGTTACTTTCTAATTGATGTAGCCCTAGTGTTGGAGAGGACTAATAGAGGACTAATAGATCCAATTTGAGGTTCTACCTAAAGGATATTGATAATAGTAAAATGTAATCTAGGATTACATTTAAGCAGAAAGATGCCTCTTATCACAGTCTGAAGCATAACTGACTCTCAACAATTGCCTTTTAATGTAAGAATTTCAGTTTGTGCGTGAGTTTTGGCCCCAGTCTGTCTTGCCACAGTTTTCAAATATAAAATACAGAATTTTGTACTTCAACCACAGGGAAGGCCTGTGGTATTCATTTCAACACATCTCAGTTGTGTATCTGAATGCATGTAACCGTGGTGGCCCTCAACTCCATATGGGCAACATGACTGTAAACCGGCTTGCTCACGGTGCTGGGCTTGTGCGACAGATTGTTTTTCTGTTTATTTCACAGAATTCCGTGTAAGAGAAGAATGCATCTTACATCTGCCTTTTAGGAGGAACTGTGCAAGTATTTTTTTAGAATATTACTTTCTTACCAGAAAAATAGAAGATTCTGCTTCGTAGGTCTCATGACATCTTGCATACTCAGTGTGAGAGTCTTTGGTGATTGGCAGCCTCAACCTGTATTAATCACAGAATCATAAAAACGTAGATAGAAGGGACTTCTGGAAAACTTGCAGAATTCTCTCTTCCACAGGGAAGCAGAAAAAGTCCATCTAAATGATGCCAAACACTCTTCACTAGATTTTTATTTTTTTTTGAAAAGCGGTTGATATGTTTGCTTATTCCTGTGCTGCTACTCTCTTCTTGCCTTCCCTACCGAGAATGCGAATCCTTATCTTTTGCTTTCTAGGTGGTTCTCCTTCATGCCTTTGAGTTAACGCAAGAGATTTTGTTACCTGTTCTGTAAATGTTTTATCTGCTTGTTAATATTTCCTGATTCTTTAAATCCTTTAGATACAATAAAGGGGTGCCTGTTCTACATCTGAGGAAATTACAGAATATGTAACTAGCTAAGGCTAAGTTCAGGAGAGGTTTAATATAAAAACTGTTTCTTAAAAGTAGGACTATCTGTGAAGAATGGTGCTTTTTTCTTCTTCTTCTGCTTTTTGTATCTTACATTAAGTAAATTGTTTGAAAGTCTGAATTTTCTGCATGTGATTGAAAGACGGTGCAGTAAATTTTTTTGTGATGGAGTGTGTTATGGCCTTGGGTAGTTAGATACAGGGAAAGCATTGTAATGATAATCACTAAAAGGACTGCTCTTTTTGGGTAGGATTTGACTGGTGTTTAAAAATAGCTTAATGTTGTAGGAGCAAAAGTGTTGGCACTGGGATAGTACGAGGATGATTTTTTTTCTGTTTCCTAGGTATATAATGATTGTTATGGGAATGGTAAATCTGAGATGATACAAAGCAGTATTATAAAACACAAACATTTGAAATTGGGTCAGGCTTTATAAAAGACCTTTTGCTAAGAAATTCATAAGTTTGAGTTCTTTCATTTCTTCCTTAAAGCCCCAAACGCTTTAGAATACACGCTTTCCTTCTTTCCTTCTTTCTCTGCTTGCACTTTAAAGGCTAAAACCACCACTTTTAAATAAACAGCAAAAAGGCATAAACTCTGTTGCTCAACTCGGGAATTTGGACTGTAAGGAACAGGCTAAATTGCACGAGTCTTTTGATTTCAAGAGCAGTTGGAAAAAATGTATCATGACGGAACAGGTTTTAGTACAAACATGACTAGATCTTTTTTGTAGCTGCTGTGCTACAAACCTCCTCCGTTGCCGTAAACTGAGGCCTGTGTGGTTTAAGGGTTTGTCCTTTTACATTTTCATTAAAAACCTTTCAAGGCAAGTTTTGCTGGACTCCCAGGGAATGCCTCCACCATAAATTGTGTTACTGCATTCATCTGATACAACATGTCACCTTTCATACTTTCTGTGATGAATAAAATATGCTATACCTTATTACCAGAATGAAAAATAATATATATATAATATTTTATAAAAACACTGGTAAAAGATGCAACTTTTTTATGCTACAAAAACTAACTTCATGATCAGCATAGTGTCCTTGAAAAGAGAGTCATCTGAAGAGATGTATTTTTGTAATGAGGCCTCCTCTTGCGGGGAAAAATCGGGTATTTTTTGTGAACTGTTCCTGGATATGACCTAGAAACTAAACCTTCATCTGGTTAAGTCAGGCTATTTTGGTGTAATTTCTGCTTTTAAAAAAATAATGTTTTTGTGATGCTGATGCAGACTGGCTGTTCTGGTGGAAACATCTCTCATGCCTTTCATGATCGCTAAGACAAGAGAGTGGCCTCCTGGATTTTATAGCATGACTCTATCTAGGATTTCAGAGTCAGATGTGTCAAACAGCAGCACGCCTGTGAGTCAGTTAACGTATTTGATTGTTCAGAAGAGGAAAACTTTATGAAACTAGGCAGTATTGAGTTTTGCCCCACTCCCATCTCATAATTTGAATTACCATGTAACCCAGGGGTTCTCCTGAATATGCCAGAATCCTTGTAGATGTGTTCCCCCTTATCTCCAATTGATTCCTACTTCAAACATAAGGTGCTGTGCCACCTTGAGCTGAAGTTGTCTGTTTTCAAGTTAGCCTTCCCTCTGCCAAGATACAGGATTGGGAAAAAAAAACGATGCATTTATGTCTGGCGCTATGCAATAGGCAGCTAAATCAGATGCACAAAAAGGATTTACTGCATCAGGAGTGGACTCCAGCTCATACAGATTTTTAATGACTTTAGTTCTGTGGTATGTTTGATGACTTTCCCCTAGTATAATTTAGCACAATGATTTTTTTGCTGTTTGTTTGGAAGTTCTTCAGAACATTGCTGTCATTTGGACACCCAAAATAGTAATAGGGAAAAAAAAAAGAAAAAAAGCAGGGATTGAAGTAACATAACTGCTTATATTTACTATTCCAAAAACAAAGGCATGGAAGATCTTTTATAAATAATGATTTGCATTCTATTTGATGTAAACTGTACTTCAGGACTCTATAAATTAACAAATTATAATTATAAATTATTTACATAAATTGTCATGTGCAAATTTTTAATCAGTTTGCAAGGGAAAATTCTTTTTTTCTGGGAGCCAGACAAAACACCAGCCCTGTCAACTGTTTTATTCCAAAATATTCATATGTAAATATGTAATGACTTTTATATTTTCATATAAATAGCACATAACAATAGTATTTATTCTATAAAACATTAATACTGTGTGCACATGCATGAAATATGCCGTGTTAAGAAAAGCTAAAAGCCTAATAAATACTGACAGCCTCTAATTTTGTTTTAAGGGACAGCTTTTTTTTTTTTTTTTTACATATCTGTGACAACCAATCAGTATATTTCTATAAAAAGAAAACTCCTCACTTCTGCATTTGTTGCTGCTCACAAGTTAGCTTATGTGGCCATCACAATCAATACGATTGCTTTATGTCAGATGCTTTTTTCCTCTGCAATTGCAACATTAAAATTTTAAGATAAATGTTAGGTTAAAAAATTCCAAGCCATGACACTGGAAGGAGGCCTCTGGTCAGCCCTGAATTCAGACCATGTTGCTCTGGGCTTTTTTTCTATTTGGGGTTTGAAAAGCTTCAAGGACAGCATTTCCGCAGCGTCTCTGAGCAGCCTGTCCCAGGGCTTGGGTATCGTCCCGGTGAATTTTTTGTTTCCTTACATGCAGCCTGAGCCTCCCCTGTTTCAACTTCTGATCACTGTCTCTTGTTCTCACACCATGCAGTTCAGTGAAGAGCCTGGCTCCGTCTTCTCAGTTACCACCTTGCAGGTATTAGCTGGCTGTGCTTAGGTCCCTCAAAATCTTCTCTTCTCCAGCTTTAAAGAAGCCCAGGCCCATCAGCCTCTTCTCGAATGGCAAGTGCTCCAACACCCAACCATCTACAATAAAGGCAATAATCCCTGGGTGTGACTGTCATTTCCTTGTCTTTTTTGTTCTTCTCTGATTTATTTATTTATTTTTAATTTTTCAACAAATTATACTTTAAGAGACTGTAAAATAACAATAAAGGGCCAACTAGAGGAGAGGGGAGTGGTGGGAAGGAACACCTCCAGAGCTTTGTGAAGTCGATCAGCGAGGAAGCTCTGCCTATTCACACCCAAAGGCTGGTCTGGGGAACTCAGTGCTTTGAAAGCGCGTCATTACAAAGGTGTAAGAACCTTATTATGATGGGGATAACAGAGTATTTTAATGATTAAAATGAAATCTTAATGAGGAGGGGTTTTAGGCTTTTGAACCATGCAGTATAATAGGCTCTCCCACATTATCTGATTATCTGTTTGCTTGACTCTTGAATCTGTTGTAAGAGCTCTTTTTTTTTTTTTTTTGGAGACTTTCTTGGATTGCTTTTTCAAGGCTTTGTTTAAATGAACTCAAAGAATAAGAGGGGATGTATGAAATATATCAATACTTACGAATTAGTGCTCATGGAAACGGCATGTCACGGTGGGAAGCAGTGTCTAAATGAAATAAACATCATATTCTGCAGGAAGGTCCGTGTGCTTACGAAAACGGAAGATCTTTATCATTCATTTTACTGGCACTTATTCTGACATTCTGTTCATGCTTTGTTCTGAATTCTTTAAACTGACAATGTTCAATATGCTACTGGGATTTGCTATTTCTTAGAGGAGAGGCAAAGCAGTAGTGGTGTGTGTTGTTAGAAAATGACCTTTCTATGTGAACAAAAAAAATTCCTGACTTTGATTAAAAATTAACCAAACTTCTCTTCAATTTCTTACTTCTTTTTGAAAGCAGGGAGGAAAAAAAAATCCTTATGTGATGCCTTCTTTAACCTTCTTTCTTCCTGCTTGTAAAAAGAGAGCTTTGTGCTCTTGACCCTTCTGCCTGTGCAGGCATAGAGTGATATTCCTACTTATTTTGCTAGTCAATGTGTTTGCTAAAAACTCCCTAACTGAAAGCCATCAGAAGGTCATTTTTGGTGGTATCTGTTCTGTAACGTTAATGTTCAGATGAAATTCCTTAATAAGCAGAATATTTGCATCTATTTCCCAAATTATTATTTTTTAACTGTCATGTATTCTAATCCCACAAATTCCAACAGAATCGTATTGTAAATTGATCTGAATGGAACAGTACGTATGTAATCAACCTTGAATTCTTTTTCTAGCTGTTACTGGCAAAATTGTTTGAAATGAGGTTGAAATTGAATCAGAATTTTTTGATGTGAATGGGTACACAGTAAAAGCATGTGCAAAAAATTAAGCCATTCTGTCAGGACAGCATTTTTCAATTTAACTTCCCTGGTACTGCTTTCATTAACTGAACTGGTTATGGTTCTCTTAATATGTCTTTGAAGAGGTGTGGAAGTTCACATGTTCTTCCATGATCTTATTAAGAGCTGATTTTAAAATCTTTAAGTCTGTTAAATGTCTCAGAATAATTGCTCTTTTGTTCCCTGTGTAGCATTGTTAATTTGAAAGAGCAGCAGGATTATGAAGGTTTGCTTTTTTATATGCATTATGGCTCTTCCTTTTAAAAACAAAACAAAACCAAAATAGCAGTATATTAGATATGAACTGACTAATTCTGGATAGCTGTGAATTGGCAGAGGGTTTCATTTTTAAAATGTAATTACTCTTTTCTAGATGATTATTATTTTCCCAATTAGTTTTATGCAATACCTATGCAAATTACATTTTATAAGTAGAACTTTTGTATGGTCAGACTTACGGTTGGATTTACAATTTGCATAATTGCACTGTGAAACACTCGTAAACAAGACTAGCCAAAATTAAAAAAATAAAAAAATGAGCTGATCTTCACAAGCTCTATTGGGCTGACCTAATGTTTGAAGTTTTTAGGTGGTACTAGCAGTTGGTAGTTAAAGAAGTGATACAGACTCTTCTTAAATTATCACTTTTAATTTAAAGCAAGCTGGTAGAAAATGGTGATGGTTAACATCTGATACCTCTTGCTGATGGAGCTCCAGACCCCTTCCTCTTGAACATGTCTTTGGCTGGAGTTAATCGTCGTCTTGTGAAGGACTCAATTAGGATATCTGTAGCTCACTATGGCATGACTAAGAGGCCACATGAAAGGAGCAAATGCTGGTTCTCCTCCATGGAGTGACTGATGAGAGCACTTAGTGCTGCATCTGTACTCTGCACGGGCTCTCAGCTGCTGGTCACATCCTGGGTGCGGCTCTAAATCGGGCTATTTATGTTCAAAGCCCTAAATGGGCTCAGACAGCGTTATCTCAAAGGCTGCCTATCATCTCCAGTAGCTTTGCCCACAGAAACAAAGCTAATGAAGTATAGGTTTGGTCTCCACTTTGTTAAATATTCAGGCACTAGGAAGGGTTGAACATCATGTTATGGTCTTCTGAAAAGGGCTGAACTATTTTTTTGTTTTGTTTTTAAGCAAATATCCCTCCAGCAGTTCCAGTGTAAAATTGCTGCTCCTAATAAGCTTCCAGAGTAAATAGAGTAAGTTCAACTCTTCTTAAATAAGCAGCTTAACTTCAAAGCCGTGGCAGGGGATAGATGGGAAATTCATTTACTGCTGCAGATAATGGTGTTCCTATGTGTACGTGTGCATGGACACTCGCATGTGTGCATACTCTATGTGCACACATTTCAAAACATTATTAAAGTGGACTATGTGCGCACATATTTTAAAAGATCATTTTGAAGGAAGGTCTGTGTATGACACTATTTCAATACATATGCATATTAAAAAAGAAAACGCAACAAAACCCATCACCAACAACTTGACGAGGTTGTAAATTCAGGTGTTCACAAGCTAAGAATGCCCATACTCAAAGGTGCTCTTGGAAGAGCAGTTTGGTTCCTTTCCATATTTGTATCATCCTACAGGATTTTCAGGGAGTAGTCCTATTTGTGACATTCAAAACAGTTTTCAGAGACGGGTTAACTCTGACTATCATGGCAATTTATGGCCATTATATTAATTAATCACTGTAATTTCAAAATGCTATAAAAATATACATTTTCATAATGTGTTTTCATTTTGTTCTACAAATAAACTAATTTTCTGAGTCCCACTCTGAAGACCTAGAGCCTGACTTTCAGAGTACTTAATGTTACGCAGTACTTGATATGCTGAGAGCAGAGCTGTCTGAGATTTCAGTTTTTGCTCTGATGGTTCAGCATCTCCTGTTCAGACCCACATTTTCAATTGAGGCTTACAGAGAAAGAGGGGTATAAAATTTAGTGGCTAATTATACTGAGTACATGCAACTGGTCTTGTGGGTATTTGTAAAGCTAAACTGTGACTAGATGTTGGAAGATTTTGTTGAAGCGAAGGAATTCACAAAACAAAAGCCACAGACACCCATGTGTGTTTTAAGCCACTCTTCCAGTTGGTGGGGACTGAAGTTTTACCAATAAAAGTTTGCCTGAGATTAGCATGTGACCTATCTTCATTTTTTCATGAGGAAAATATACAGAATGATGAACGGGTTGAAGAGCATGGGATTTGGAAGGAAGATAGACCTGAAAACTTTGGAAGTGTTCCTGGTCAGAAGTATTAGGGAGACCTCTTTCCTTCTGCAAATACCTACAAAGGATACATCAGTCCATGTGGAAGAGAGCAGTCCTGTATTGTGCTTAGCTTCTATGAGACCAGATGGTCTGGGTTTGGAGGTCTTGACAGTAAAGATTTGATAAAGCTCATTTTTCAGTTGGATTTTTTTCTCTCCTTTTTTCTCATTTTTACAAAAGAAAGAGAATGCATGTGAGAGTTGAAAACCAGCAAAATTAATGATGTCCATTCAATCACAGTAGGAAACATCTTGTGTGCACATTGTAAGATTTTCATATATCATAGAATCATAGAATGGTTTGGGTTGGAAGGGACCTTAAAGACCATCTAATTCCAACGCCCCTGCTGTGGGCAGGGACACCTCCCACCAGAGCAGGTTGCTCAAATCCCCATCCAGCCTGGCCTTGAACACCTCCAGGGATGGGGCATCCACAGCTTCTCTGGGCAACCTGTGCCAGTGCCTCACCACCCTCTGAGTGAATTTCTTCCTTATATCTAATCTAAATCTCCCCTCTTTTAGTTTAAAGCCATTAATCCTCATCCTGTCACTATACTCCCTGACAAAGAGTCCCTCCCCAGCTTTCCCGTAGGCCGCCTTTAGGTACTGGAAGGCTGCTGCTACAAGGTCTTCCTGGAGCCTTCTCTTCTCCAGGCTGAACAACCCCAACTCCCTCAGCCTATCTTCACAGGAGAGGTGCTCCAGCTCTCTAATTATCTTTCTAGCCCTCCTCTGGACTCGTTCTAATATGTCCATGTCCTTGTTGTGCTGGGGGCCCCAGAGCTGAACACAGAGCTCCAGGTGGGGTCTCACAAGAGCAGAGTAGAGGGGGAGAATCACTTCTCTCGCTCTGCTGGCCTTGCTTCTTTTGATGCAGCCCAAGATATGGTTGGCTTTCTGGGCCACAAGTGCGTATTTCCAGCTCATGTTGAGCTTCTCATCAACCAAAACCCACAGGTCCTTCTCTTCAGGGCTGCTCTCAATCCATTCTCCACCCAGCCTGTATTTGTGCTGGGGATTGCCCCAGCCCAGATGCAGGACCTTGCCCTTGGCCTTGTTGAACCTCACGAGGTTCGCACAGGCCCACCTCTCAAGCCTGTCCGGGTCCCTCTGAGTGGCATCCCTCCCCTCCAGCATGTCAACCACACCACTCAGCTTGGTGTCATTGATAAACTTGCTGAGGGTGTACTCGCTTCCACTGTCCCCTGTCACCGACAAGGTACTAATACTGACCCCCGAGGAACAGCAGTCATCACTGATCCCTACTTGGACACTGAGTCATTGACCACAAATCTTTGAGTGTAATCATCAGAGTCGCATCATGATGAGGCATTGTATATTTTCAAAACTTAATGTGATTTTAAAGTTTTATACTTCATGATTGTTATCATATATCAGTTACTAGAAATGTGCTCACTAGGTATTCCTGGTCTGACTGTCCCTGTAAAATATAACATTAATGAGAGAGACTCGCAGTGTTGCTTTGTTGGCATAACAAGAACCGTGCAAAGGTCCAAGGCATAGGTTACATATAGTTTTTGTTTGTTTGGTTTTAATTAAATCTGTTCAGTGTTGATAGTCAATAGTAAAAGCAAGAGATGCAACTGTTTCTCTTCATCACTTTAACATTTTAAGAAGGCTCCCGTTATTTTTTCATGTTGCCTGGAGAAGCAATGAAAAAGACACCTGGTATCTGAAACTAAAATTAGACATCTAACAATGCCTGATGGTTTGGGGACAGGAGAGGGAAGGAAAAAATACAGAGCCAATCCTTTGTTACTAACACAAACTTTCCTTCTGTTTTCCTTTGCTCTCTGTTGGAATCAGATACCCGGGAGACACTAAAGCTTTCTCTTCTCTATTGAACTGCACTGATCTGAACTCCGCCAGAGTTCAAGTTACAACCAGCTCAAGATATCTGACCTTGACAGCCCAAAGTCCTGCAGAACAGGTGTAGACCACCTGAGATTGCATCTCACAGGCTGGGCTTTGTGGAATAACTACAATTGGCTGCTTGTAAAGTAGGGTTGTACATCAATGCTGCTTTGTGAGTCAAGTCCTCATTAGAGTCCTTTGTAGTCTCTCCTAGCATAGATCCTGCCTGGCAAACTGCTCAAGGTGATGTTGGACAAATGCTGATCTGCTCAGAAGTTATCTCCCATTTAGAATAAATGCTCATTTGAGAAGGATCTCTCTGGTAAAGATCTGTGTGATAAAGTGGCTTAGAGCACCATGTCCGCTTGTGTTCCCAATGCCATTTGTTTTGGGGACCTTGGATCACAATTACTCACTGTATTGTCAGCTGCTTAGCACACAGGTTATCAGGTTTTGCTTTTTTTTTTTTTTTTTTTTTTATTCCTCCTTTTCCCCACAGAGATTCAGCAGTGCAGTTTCACACGTGTGTATGGTTACGTAGTGTAAGATGCTCTAAAGCGTCCTGTTTCCTTGCAGAGTCCCCGTTGCCTTTCCCACCCCTGATTCTCATCCCCCAAAAGCTCCTTCACCCCTCTGTCAGTGATGTAACCCCAAGTGCAGGTTTTCTGAGATGATGCATCATCCATGATTTGTTTTCAATTACAGGTATTTTCTATAGGAAGCAGACTATCTCAGGTGAGGGTTACGTAGAGCAGATTTTTTTTTTTTGGTCTGTATAGAATTTTTAACCCATTACAAAGTCTGTGGTATAAGGAAGAATTTGGAAGAGTAGAGTGAGTTTATCAGCCACTGAGATGGGATTTGGAAAATACTATTAGTGTCCAAAGTCATCTGATAATATCTGTTGACACGTAGCAAGTGTTTGTTAGTGTTTGAGAGGCTCTGTCAAGCAGAGAAAAAAAGCCTTCTTTTCTACCCTGAGGAATGTTTTGGTGGGGAATATTTTTGCTCCACTATTTGTTTTAATCAAGCACGTCATTTCTGCTTAGTAGCTGTTTTTGTATGCCTCCTTTGCTGCCTTCTCAGGGTTATGAACATCATGATTTCATTTTGCGGGGGTGAAGGTACACATTTGGGACCATTTAACTTGAATCCCTGCTTGTGTTAAGTAATTGTACCTTGGAGTGGAAAGGACTAGATCTGGTGCATGCGGAGAATCCAGAATCCATCTGGCCTTCCTGAATCCTTTGGTTTAGGTACTGGAAGATGTAGCCACCCTCTGGTTGTAGAGGTGGCCAAGTCTTGGTGAGTTCCTTCCCGAGCATCGCTCCCATCTCACAGTCTGATGCTCACAGACCTCTGCTCAGGACTCAGCAGAGAGGAGATCTCTGTGCTGCGTGGTGGATGCTACATAGGTGAAAAGAATCCTGTACGGGGAGGGTGTGGCTTGGGAGATGGTAATTACAGTGCCTAATTATTCATACGATGTTACAAACCTTCAGCGTGTAACTAACCTTATTGCATCCATATTTCACTGTCTGTATCCTGGCTGAAGTTGAACCTGCAGTAAGAAATGTAATGTCCTAAAATACAGATTTTTTTAAAAAACGTTTGTCATTAATGTTAAACTTTTTTTTTTCTAAAGTCAAAGTATCCATTGCTGAGTCTGCATATAATTTCCTTCACATGGTGTAAAGGGGAGTGGGTAGAAGGTGCTGGTTTGACCTGCAATATAGGTGTACCTGTATTATTTCACCTTTTAATGTACAGAGCTCCAAATTACACTTTAGCTGTGTTACATTATGACGGTTGTTACATTCCTCTTGTAATTGTACATTGGTGATAATTGCTTTCAGTTTCACAACATTGTAGCAGGAAGAAAATATACTGATGGTGTTAGAGGAAAAAAGCCAGGCTACTTTGTTTAGAAAGCTTAAATTATTGACTATAAATAACAAACAAACAAACAAAAACCCATAAACCTAGCTCTTCTGCTTGTTCTAGTGTATTTAAAATATTTTTTGATGATGATAACCATCTACTCCATATTTTTTTAAGAATTTCTGAAGTTTTCGTCAGAAGCCAATGCATAGGAAAACATTTAATGTACTTCGTAAAAACTGGTGAAAGGCATCATCTACTGTATGTATGGGAGGATTAAAGTTTGCAAAACAGGGCTGTGGTATTCATCTTAAAGAGAATTTTCCTGTTCTGTCAGTATTTTCACTTCTATGAAAAAGAAATATTTTAGAGGTATTTATACGGTATATTATATTATAATTTGTGTTCTCTTTACAATGTACTTTGTGATTAACGCAAAAGTTGTAAAACATTTTCTTTCTTTCCCATTACCTTGCTGATTGTTTGCATTGACTCAAAGTAGAATGCTTTAACATTAATGTTTATAGATTATGTTTATAATGTTGATATAACCTTATATAATGTTAATATATTTTATATATATATTTTATATATATATATTACCTATATATAATGTTAATATAACCTTATAAATATTGATAATACAGGTCTTACTAAACTGTCTCCCCTACCATCAGCATACCCAGCCATAATGATATTCATCTCCTTTCAGCTAGGGGAAGGATCTCTAGTGGATGCTGCCAAATTTTCATCACAGGGTTCAAGTACCTCTCCTGATATACCAGAAGTGCAGCCAGCTACCTTAAGTTTCCAGTTAGACAGAAACTAGGTACAGAGTTGAGCTGCCCCACTAGAGACACAATATTCTGTTTAAAATTATTATGAAAATTTATGCAAGCTATTGGCTGCATTATTCTTTCTATGCTGGCTTAATAGTTTTATGGTTATTTTAGAACTTTTCAGTTGTTCTTTAGTCTTGCATTGAAGGTGTTTATGATGTTTCATTCTCAGATCAATCTGTTGCATTAACAAGTAGCATGTTGCAAGTCTGTAGAGCAAGAAAGTTGGTGTTGAGGACACAGTGTCCACAGAATGTGTGCCAGTTGCTTCATGGCAGATTAGCTATAATCCAAGAGCTTTATGCTGAGCGTGCCATCAGCACAGCGGGTTTTTTAGGTGAGCTCCTGGATTTCATCTTCTGTTTTAGCTTCACCCCGAAGGAGCCCCATTTTGCACCACATCCATGATGCAAACCAAAAGCTCAGTGAGGGACGAGGAAGAGGTTTGCTTCAAAAATGTTTTTCTTTGACAAACTGCTTTGGTTTATTTTTTTTTTGCACAAATGCTTCTTTCTTTGCCCAGAGAAACTGTTGGGGCTTTGAGCAACCTGGTCTAGTGGGAGGTGTCCCTGCCCATGGCAGAGGGTTGGCATTACATGGTGTTTAAGGTCCCTTCCAACCCAAACCATTCTGTGCTTCTAAGATTCTGTGATCTGCTAATGTAAATGCTAATGTGAGTTCCACAAAGAGGAATATGGTTGGTCAAAAATCTGTTCCGGTAGGGTTAGCAGAAGCCCATTTTACTTGAAACCTGAAGTGTAGTAGTACCCTTTAATGACTTTATCACTAAAAGGGTACTTTTGGGTACTTGGGACCTTTATCCAAGTACGTGCTGCCTTAGTTTAGCAACCCTTAGTAACCCTCTAGTAAGTCTGAGAAATCATTCCACATTGTAGTGCAGCACATTCATCAAAGGATGGGTAATGAATGCAGAAACAAGACTGTGAATTTATTTTGTATGCTTCTATAATTTGTGAGCAGTTACTTCTTAATTGGTGAGTTATAGAAGACCAAATGTTTTTTACAGGTCTAGTTTTTCTTAGTACAATAGCACAAAAACTGTGACTGAACAAGAAACAGTGGGAGCCCTCAATAACGAACGCTGGAAGAGTTGTAAATGCTCATAGGATGCTTGGTAGGTCTGGTAGTTGTCTCAAGTTTCCTTTCCTAGGTTTAATGGCTGTTGTTACATACAAAACAGTGTCAGGTGATCTGTTGAGAACATCTCAATGTCAACATGAGAAAGATTTTATTTATTTTTTTAATTTTGGAAAAGAGCAAAATGGAAGTTTCCTACTAAAATGAGGTACAGTTTGGAGGAAGGAGCTGTAAAACAGTCCAGAAAAATTGGCTGTAGTCAAATGGCTAGAAAGAGAGATTCGGGCAAATAACACGTATGCTCTGAAAATATTAAGTCTTGCCCTCAGGAATTGTTATGGTCCGTATCTGTGGTGGCTACTGGCCATCCTGCCTAGCACACATTTCACGTAGTATTCCCACAGGAGCAGCACCGACCGAAGCATCTGCACACTGGAGGAAGTTTCTCCCTGAACGTATGCTTTCTGCTGAGCAGTAACCCCCAGTTCTAAGGTGTACCTTCTGCACAGGGAAAGAAAAATATTTTTCTCTTGAAATTGCTGCGTACAAGTTTCTAGGTCGCAGTGTGGTGTTAAGGCATTTGTACATGGTTCCACTGCTTCGTCAATTCCTGGAAAATACGTTTTAGCTGGGAGCTGTGTCGAAAATGGTTATAAACATTATTCATTACCTCAGTTTGACCATCTAAAAATAGAAAGCTTTCTGGGACAGAGAAAAAAAAGCTTGATTTCTTCTGGTAGAATACTTTTCATTAGCTTAATTAGGTAAGGGGAATGAGCACGGAAGGCTGCGTTTCCAATCTGCTTGTTCCTTTGCACCTGGCCTTTGTTAGAATGTCAGGCGTTACTCAGGAAAAACACCTTTAAGCATAATGGACGAATACTTACAAATTTGATTTTAAGGGTTTTAAAAATTAAGTTCTTTAAAAATCTAAAGGGAAACACTGTATTTTTGGAGTATTGTGCTCTGCTTTGAAAACAAATGCTAGTTTAAAATATGTTATTATATTATATTATAAATTATTGTTTATTTTATTGTGTCTTGCTTTTGATTGATTAATTTTATATAATTTTAAAATAACCAAAACTTTTTTTTTCAAGTCTTAACTGTAGAAAGCAAGGACTTTTCCCGCTTCCAACTCTAACTATAGTAAGTGTTTGGTAAAAAGCAATGTTCATAGATATAATTGGCGATTAGGGAGGACAGTCTACTGTAAAAAGGTAGGAAAATTGTCAGAGAAAGAATTCTGTTCGTACCAAACATTTCATCTAAATACATTAAATAGCTACTGCACAGTCATCCTTGTGATGGACGATCTTAGCTCCTCCAGCTGAAGTAGACGTCTCTTCCACCTGTAAGTATAGCTGTGAGGTTTCTGCAGTGCTGTGCCTTCTCTTGGCCTGAAGCCACGGCTGATGTAAGGCGGCACAGAGAGGGCTGTTCCCTCCTCAGCTGTAAGCTTAAGCCAGTCCCCATCTGGGCTCCCCTGGCCCCACTCCCAGGAGCTCAAGCACTGGGGAGGAGGCTGTGTGGTCAGCCTGGCTGAGGACGTTATCTATTCTTTCCTTCTTTGTGTTTTTGTGTTTGATTTTTTTTTTTCCTTTTTTTTTCATGTCAGGAAACCCCGATGTTTTTCAGCAGTCAGTTTTCTGTTCTGGAAGACCACATTGCCACACAAGCACTGTAGCATTAGCACAGGGTAGGTGGAGAGGTGAGGATGACACACTCGCATACAGAGTTGGACAACTAATAGTTATACCTTAAGACCAGTGTTCACTGAAACGGTGTCAGTGCTGTTTGCCTGCCACTTACTCATGGTCCCAGTACATACAGCAGACTCACCTCCTCTCTAAGGTTTCACCTTCTCATAAGCCAACGATTGCATGTCGCTGTCTGTTGTGTAGTTTACATGAGCACATGTGGCTTAATGAAGGATGGTAAGACTCAACAGCGTTACTGGACAAATGAGAAAAGTAGTCCATGCAAAAAGGGTTAATGAGGAGGAAATAAAAACAAATTCTGCCATCACTCTGAGCTCCAGACTTCACGGATATAAATTGTTCACTGGCATTTGAAATACTGAACATTTGATTCCCTAGAGGTAGCTGAGCAGATGCTCTTTCAAACTGATTTGATTGATCTTTAACTCCTTCAAGAGTGTTGACTATTATGCTCATTTTATTAAAGAAATCTAGGTTTATGTTTGTAATACAACAATAACTGTATTTATTCTTAAATATCTTCAACTTTTGGGGTACTGCAAAATTAAAACAAGGAAAAAAGAGTTCTCTGGTTGAATGAAATGGCTGTCTCACAGAGTTAAAGAGATTACTTTTGATTAACCTGTTTCTCTGCTATTCTGTAATGTTTTCGCCTTTCCAAATCTGTGGTTCCTACGGAATTCCAGCAAAAATTTAGTGTTTCTTCTGTAATGGACCTTGTGACTGGTACACTGCTTTTCTCTTCCCCACAAAATGATTTACCTTGTTAGAGAGCTTAGGGAACTATCTAAAGAAACAACCTTTTTTTTTTCATTTTGTTTTTGTCTGAAGAAACTGCCAGGCAATTTCTTTTGCAACTATATTATGACCTGTGCTGTTGTGTCTATTACAAAAGGTATTCCTAAAAGGGTGTGTGGATAGGATCAAGTTTATAGAATGTTAAAAGCTTAAAGAGTATTAAAAGTAATTAGGGATTATTAATTAAATTAAGGACCAAAATTTAAAGCCACAATGTCTAAAATCTTTTAAAATGCGCATGTTGCCCTTTTTCCTGTTTCTTAAACTTGAAGACATTCATTCTCTAGGATGTAGACTGGTAGACATAATTACATTGGTATAATGAGATGAAGGGCTGATGCTGTCAGAATTTATTTCCTGTGAAATTTAGAACAGTCTGATAGTCTAATCTTAGCTATTTTCTCTGGCTACCTGTGCTATTTACATTTAAATAAATTACTCTTACATCTTGCTTTACATTCTCAAAGAAAAGCAGTTTTGTGTGTCGCATTGCACCCAGCTGATAAGCCTAACCATTAGCCTCAGGCATGTACTTTTCTTCATTTTTCCTTCCCCTATTTTACGGGGAACAAAAGTCGTAGGGAAAACAGGATGATTAGAGGGGCTTCCAGCTGAGTTTAAGTCTTTGTGTGTGACGTGCAGAAATATAATTTAGACTTGCACAGCACTTCTTATCCAAAGCTTTTAAACTGGGTCAATATCCTCATATAACAGGTGGTGAAACTGCTATAGGAAAGGGGAAATGGCCAGTGTGAGGTCTCTCAAGAAACGGGCAATTAGGAAAATCCCACATGACCTTCAGTCCCATTCATTTCTTACATTGAAATTGGCTGCAGTAATGGGTGGACGATGTGATGTCTTCTTTGTTTGTGTGAAGAAAATGGTGTAGGCAACTATGTTCTGACTCAGAGGTGCTATGACAGTGCTTGCCTAGAAATTGTAACTCTGAATTGTAGTCGATATTACAAAGTTGATGTTATAAAGGAATGTGTGATGTTTTCGAAATCAGGAAACTCATCACAGTACAAACATAACACCTTAACTTTCTTTTTCCAGGTAGGGTTCCCATTCTGTCACTGAAAGGGTGATTAGGTGGTTAGAAAGACAGGGTAATATTGCAGCAGCATTTTAATTTCCAAAGCATGACAGGTCTGAGGGGGTTTGTATTCCCTGTACGTCTAAGCTGCGTTTTTTTTTTTTTTTTTTTTTTTTTTTTTGCCAGCCAGAGAGGAAGCTCTGAGGAGCTAGCTGTGAATCCTTGATCCAGGGATGAACGGCATAGGACCATGTTATAGCTCTCCTGTAATGGTCCTGTGGATGTGGTAGATTGCTCTGCCCTGGTGTTCCCCCTTCCACTTGCTACCATGTTATGTTTCAAATATATCTTTATGTATCTGGCTTTTCCTTGGGCTAGGATGGCAAGAGTGGCAGCACATCCCTTGACAAGGGCTCAGCACAGGAGAATCTCAGGGTTGTCCCTTCTAGGCCTGATCTGATGTGACTCTTGAGATCCCTAACCAGTGCAAAATAGGGCAGAGAATCTGAGTATCAGTTTTGAGGGAGTAAGTCTAGTTAATTGCCATGCATATAACCTTTATATATATATATTATTTAATCCATTTTTTTGTTGTTGTTGCTCTGAAGTACCTGGGCAGCGTACATAGATCCCAGTGTTTAAATTAACCTTTCCCCACCAGTGGTTGGATATTAAGAAACTTGGCTGCTATCTTAGCAGCTAAATGAATTATCTAGATAGTATCTCATAATATCGCTATTAGAAGGCCAAGGGCTGAGCATTGTAGAAAATCTGACTGTATGATCTAGGTTTCTGTGGGGAATCAGAGTTAGGAATGCTTGCTTTCTCTTTCTTTCTTTCTTTCTTTCTTTCTTTCTTTCTTTCTTTCTTTCTTTCTTTCTTTCTTTTTTTGTAATCTTAACATAAAATGGAGATAGATTTTTTGGAAATAGCATAACATTTCTGAACTGTGATTATAAGCAGATCTTTACCATCATCACTGTACTAGAATTCATGGATATTATCAATATTGACAAAGGGCAACAGGGCAATGCTCAGCCATTTGGAGTCCAGGAATATGTCTATGCCATTAGGGATAATAAATTGTTATAGTTCAGCACTTTCTGATGACTTGGGGAGGTGTCAGGTACTAGAATATCTTGCACTAAGGTACTTCATACCTGAGGATATAAACTGTATGTTTAATTTTTCAGTAACTTTGAATTGTGATAGAGATGTGCTTTAATATGGTTTTCTTTGGCAGAGGGTCTCACTGTTCAGAAGGAACAGTGAAAGAAACAGAAAACTGAATGTCACTTCATATATGGGTTCTCTGGGGTTTTACAGCTCAGAGTAGGTGGTAAATTTTCTGCTGAGGCTTGGCCACAGGTTCTGTTTCCTCTTTGGTTTAGGGTAAGTCAGCCTCCCATGCTATCATTGTACCTGAATTTCAGACCTAAAAAATAATGTCAGGCTTGTATCTTCTTATGAGCAGATAACTTGGTCAACAGTGCCTGCTGGTGCTTTCTTGCATTATTCTGGGGAATGCTTCTTTTCTCAATGAGGCCATTGTGAGAGCTCAAAGGTAATTGCGCAGTAACTCCCTTTGCTCATTACTAAAATACTTTATGTTCACTTAGGCATTCAGTCTTGGAGGAGTATTTGAATGCCAGTGATCCAGAAGCTTGTGTCTGATGTTGCTGCTTATTGGGAAGAGGGCATGGAGTAATATTCATATGAGTAGGAGTTTTGCACAGGCTTTGTCATCCTGCAGCGTTATGTTTGTATGACAGGGTTAGAGATCATACATGCCCTAAATGAATAGCTGTTTGACACGTAAGTAATTCCTTGAGCTATCATGTTAGTCCATCTGAAAATTCACATATTTCATGATCAAGTCATGTCCTTCATGCCGAGCTCCTGCTTCCTTGCACATCTACTACAGGGCTACAAAGATGGCGAAGGGTCTGGAGGGCAAGACGTATGAGGAGCAGCTGAGGCCCCTTGGTTTGCTCAGCCCCGAGCAGAGCAGGCTGAGGGGAGGCCTCATGGCGGCCTGCAGCTCCCTCACGAGGGGAGCGGAGGGGCAGGCGCTGAGCTCTGCTCTCTGGGGACAGCGACAGGACCCGAGGGAACGGCATGGGGCTGGGACAGGGGAGGGTCAGGCTGGGGGTTAGGGAAAGGGTCTGCACCCAGAGGGTGGTCGGGCACTGGGACAGGCTCCCCAGGGCAATGGTCACAGCACCGAGCCTGTCGGAGTTCAAGAAGAGTTTGGACAATGCTCTCAGACACACGGTCTGATTTTTCAGGTGGTCTTTTGGGGACCCAGAAGTTGGACTCCTTGTGGGTCCCTTCCAACTTGGGATATTCTGTGATTCTGTGATCTGACTAACAAAAAGCATCTCGCTAAGAGTCTGTCACTTTTCAGCTTTTTGTTCCTAGCCCATATCTGCAGATTCCCACTAGTTTCTTTAGGAAATAAATTCTGTGTAGATATCTGCCCAGGTGTGGCTGAGTGCTTATCCATGAGATAGTAGAGACGCATCATTAGTCTTGGGTTGCTGTGTAGTAAAAGCCAGTGTCCCATGGACTTCTCAGGAATTGCTCCTTCATTTTGATGAAAAGGACAATGTTCTTACCAGTGGTTATTTGATTTCCCATCAGTATTCAGTGCCATTAGACCAACAGCATTAAATTTGAGTTGTTTTGTGTATGTTTAACATACATGCTACTCACTACAAAGCAAGAGATGTCAGCCCTCTTCTGGGCCACGTCACTTTAAAAACGACCTGTTATGTTGGTATGTTTGGGCTTGGTTCTTAACATTGTTGAGTTCAGACTAATGAAATCTTAAAATTGCAACAATCTGGCTAATAAGAAGTCTTCTGCCAGTCAGAAGGACATGTTTTTTCTGGAATGGAAGAAGGTGGATGTTAGGAAAGCTACACTTAAGCCAGAAGAAGTGTCATATTCCCAACTCTGTGCGAACTTGTTCAGATGCTTCATCTGTCTCTGTTAAGTTCGTTGTCTGCAAAATGCTTGAAACGCGCACTTAAATCTGCAAGACATAGTGAAAGCAGCCTGACTTTTGTAAAGTCTGTTGAGAGCCTCTGGTGGAAAGCTTATAAAACACATGCAAATGTGAAGTTTTAATTAATCTAGAATTTGTATTTAAAAGAACAGCTTTCATTGTACAGTTATTTTATTTGCTTGGCTTTTATAATTGTTAATTTTGGGGGAAATAGTTGTGAGAAAGTTCCTGAGTCACAAGAGGAGAAGTGGTTTACATTGCAGCTGGAGTCTACCCGCTTAATTTTGGGATTAATTAAATGGGGGCTGAGCCTGTAGCAGACGACTCTAGTGGCTGGAATGAAATCTGTGTGGGAAGGCTAAGAAGTTAATACAAATAACTTGTTGAGGAGATTAGTTGAATTGTGCAGATAGATACTTTGACTAAAAGTGGCATTGGTGTTTTATTGCTTCATGACTAAAGTAAATTGGACTGAATCAAAGCTACTCGAAGTGTTTTCAAGTGAGGTTATTTTATTATCTTGCATCTATAGCTTGTGTTACAGACTACGGGCAGATATGCAATATCAGCCAAATTTAAACCAGTCACACGTGAACTCTGAGGATCAGAGCTACTGAACTTGTTTTCTTTCTCTTTATACAAGTTTTACTTGAGCTGGTCACTTACCTCTCACTACAAAATCTTTCGCTGTAGTTAATCTGATATTCTATTGTAATACAGATAAATTTATTCAAAAGGCTGATACAAAAAATGACAATTTCTGTCTCTTACACAATTGACTCTCTGGAATTTCAGTGGCCTGGTTTGTTTTTGATGGTCAACTAAATTCTTTGCTCTTTCTGTTGGCTTACTTAAGGAGTTCACCTGATTGATTTCTATTTCTAGGCCAACCTATATATATTAAAAACAACAACTAGAACCACAAAAACTTTGTTTGGACCTCATTTTATTGAGTAAAGTCAGATATACTGAAGGGTTACATGTGCTAAAAAGAATAGCAGTTTTTTCAGTTGTATAGGAACAGTATTAAATGATTCTGATGTAATATACTACTACCTTGAGTTTTATCAGCTTAATACTAGATTCAAAACTTTTATTAAAATAAAAAATAAAAATCTCTTATGGGCAAGAAGCATTAGTCTGAAGAGTTAGAGCATTATAAGGCTTTCGCAGAATTGCAGAACGGCTGAGGCTGTCAGGTCCCTCTGGAGGCCCCCAGCCCCAACCTCCTGCTCCAGCAGGGCCACCCAGAGCAGGGTGCCCAGCACCACATCCAGGCGGCTTCTGAAGGTCTCCAAGGAGGGAGATATTTCACATGAGAAGTGAACTAGGGCGGTAGTTTGTGACATGATCTGATTTTGTATCTTGAACTTAAAGTAAAAAACATGTTCTAAGGAGCATTTCCATAGTCCTTGAGGCATTTACAAACTAAATTTTGATGTGCTGAATTTTGAAGCCTCTAAGATTTTAAGTGAATTTTTGGGGAAATTATCTTTATGGACAATGACAATAAGATGCTTCTAAAAACCCAAGATGAGACAACATGCCTAAAGTTCTAAATACATAAGATATTTTAAGACATTTTTCAAATGGTTTTAAGCCTGCAGTAGGGAAATATAACAACATATCTGCTCTGCCTTTATTTCAGCAAATATATTCCAAACTCAAAACTCTTTATGTCATTGCTATTTCTGCCGTTTACTTAAATGAGATCCGGATAAAGGCCTTAACATGACCCGTATTTAAAACCATGATATGAACAGAGGTGTATGTAAGAACTTTAAAATGACTTTCACCATCTGTGTTACTTAATTATTGCACCTAATTCTTTTATTGGAGCATCTGCTATTACTAGAGTTTTCACAGTTAAATCAGGGAATCTAATTTCGTTTTTCTCTGGGGATGAACTGTCACTTTGGTGAAATTCCTTCAGGTTGGATAAATTCTTTAATAACAGACTAAATATTTATCTGAAGCTTGAAGATTATAATGTATGAACAAAAACCAGAAGAAAAAATGATTTTTTCCCAATGTTTTGATGTAGCAGGTAAAATGTAAATTGAGACTGATACAATGGAAGAAATTCTGTTTTCATTTATGCTAATGAATGGTAGTTCTCCGTAGATAATCTCTAGAGGGAAACCTAGACAACCAAAAACATGTTTATAATTATCAGAACCCCTGAATAAGCTGGAGAGTTATATTATTACACTTGAGCCTTAATAAACTTACAGTTAAATTACTGCCATTTTCTAAGAGGCAACTGGGCCCAAGCACATTTTAACTGGTTAGATTTTTACATGTTTGCTGGGGAGGGAACAAAGAAAAGAAAAAAAAAGCTGGCATTGCCTTTGTACGTTTAAGCTTGTTCTGTGTCTTTGATCAGTTCTTCCACTGAACCTCTTTATTGTATGCCTGAATAGTAAAATGATTCAGCAAGTAGGTCTCAGTACCCATGTTGTGCATTCACAGACCTGCGGATATAAAATCAATTTGGAAAAGATCTGCCCTGAATATGATAGAGAAGTTTTCCTAAATCTGAATATATCTAAAACAGATTGAATTTAATTAAGTTTGCATTTCATTTCTTTTCATATTTATTTTCTTTTGTATCCTGTACATTCTGATATTTTTTTCTTTATATTAAATAGGAAATAATAGTATTTTATTACTGCTTTGTATTAAATAGCAAGGCTCATTATATTGCAGAAAACAGTATCTCATTATTTCAGTTGCGAACCAACACCACCCAGAAGTTAAATAATCCTGTCTCTTATGTCTATATTCTTTGGTTATGAGTAATTCTTCTGATTCACTGCAAATACTCTGAATCCTTGCTGCTCAACTGGGAGCAGTCGAAAGTTTTCACTTTTTCTTGTTTGACCGTCTGTTTCACTAATGTAATGAATCCGTCCTCACTAATTTAGTGAAGGTCGTATTTAAATGTAGCGATGTCCCCTGCTATTAAAACCCAGGTGATGCTGGCCTGTTACCGCCAGGGAATGAATGTTGTGGTAAAACTGACCTGAGTGTACCTGAGGTGTGCAGGGACAGCAGCAGGTCTTACAACAACCTATTTAGGCATACTCTGCCGTGAGTTATTCTCGAGTTACCCAGGGCACTAATGATGAGGTAAATAACCAGAAAGGGTACCTGGGTTTATCCTAACCGTGTTATTTGCTCACCCTCCCTAAAAGTGGGATCTTCCTCAGCTACAGAATTAGGTGCTGAAGAAACAGGCAAATTACTCCGTTACAGAGGGGAATGGCAATCAGAGCAGTAGCTTGCTGGCTTTGGTGGAGGTGAGCAGGGGGTTTTGCATTAGCTTGAATACACCCATCTTTTGGATTGTATTGCGGAATTTTATCACAAAAACTTGTGCGTGCCCTAGTGCACAAGAGAAAACATAAGGTACGCAACTCTTGAAATCAGAGTTGTCCATGGACATGTCTCCACGGCGCGTTATGCCACCAGAAACACGGCGTGGAGCCCCTGGCAGGCTAATACAAAGCCAGCAGTAGGACAGGTCAAGGTCGGTGTTTGCGTGCTGTCTTGGCGCTGCCTGGGTGGGTGGCAGGGGTGGTGGCTCTGCCACGGCCAGTGGTGTGGCCACTGCCAGCCGGATCCAGGCTCATGCTGCTCTTACCCTAAGACAGTGAGGCAGTGATTCTCTTTCTTAAATACTCCGGAGAACTGCTGGTAAGGAAGTTGAGAACTTAATGATAATAATTGTAGTGTACATTTTTTAATTAAAAAAAATTAGAATTTGTAAAAGTCGATGCAGTAGAAATGCAAATATTATCGTGACTGGGTGCTGTATTTGAGGTCCCTGTGGGAAAGTTCAAAGTTAGTTGACTCACCGTAGGAGCTGGAGCTTTACGGCTTCTTTAATCCCAGTTTAGGGCTATAAAACCTGCGTGGCTTTGGGAGGAAGGGAGAACATTAGGGAGGGACAGGAATTTGAGCTGAAAAAAAGCCCTTTGCTGCTGTAAGTATGAGCCTGTCCTTAGGCTTTGTTGCTTTGTTTAAAAATGGAAGCAAACCCTAGGAAGGGGATGAAAGCTTAGACAGTGCCCTATTGTGTGTGTGGTGAGTGGGGGGAACGGCACGCAGATTTTGCCTCTCGTCTAAGCTTCAGAAAGATTGAGAAACATCTACGTTGAGGGGAAAAAAGGATTCTTCTCAAGTTAAAAAAAAAAAAAAGAAAAGTGAAATACAGTGATTTCACCTGAAACTTTTGCAAGTCTCAAACATGTTTTGCTCCTGTACAAAGGCTGTCTATGTGAAGAGTTTTAAGAATGTGAAACTGGCAGTGTTCACTGGAAGAACATAACTGAATGTCCCATAAAAGACCTGGAAAGTAAAGAAGCCCTTTCCTAGAGGCGTGCCTTAACGTCTTGGAGGAACGTATGCAGCGTGGAAAGTCCCATTTGGTGTTTGTTTATGAAAATGATCTGAATGGTTGGGGTTTTGTTTTAGTGTGTGTGTAGAAGGAGCGCGAGGATATTGTTTTTACAGCATGCATCAGGTCAAAATGTTCTGGCAAAGTCTCTCGCAAGTTTATCGCAAGTTGTTATAAAGCAATAGTATAATACAAGTCCTGACTGGTGTCGGAACTGAAAGAATACTCACTGCGAGACAAAATTCCCCTTTCGCTAATGATTTAAGCAGTGTGCAAGTTCAGTCTGTGGGAAATGTTCGGTGTGTGGGTTTTTTTTCTTTGGTCTGAAGCCATGACTTTCAAAAGAACTTGGGGAGGTGTAAAGCATAATAACACAGATTTCCATGTTTATTTTTTTAAGTTATTTAGCTACTGATTGATTTGTAGAGATCAGGTCCTTTGCCAAAATTTAAGTCAGCCAGGAACAAATGAGTTCTAAAACTGGAGAGGCAGAACTTGATTTATTTATTTTTAATCTGAATCAAGCAGCCTTGTTTATCATTTGTACTGGCACTTGTTCCAGTGGCGTGTAGTTGTTTTGATGTGTCAACGTGCATCTGTCTGGCTTAAAACAGGGCTTCACTAAATCCCTCCTTACACTTTCTTTTCATGCTATACCTCTGCTTTCACGGATGTAAATCAAAAGTGTGTCAGTACTTGTCACCTGTTAGGTGCTGGAAGTATTTACTTCATGTTTAGTTAACAAACAGTGCAATTTAGAACCAGTCATTTCTTTTTAAATAACTGATGCTTTTTTAACAATATGTTAGTCCCTGATTATCCAGCTCAATAAACCATATATTATCAATTCATCCATTCAACCATGAACAGGTTTTCCTTTTTTCGTTTGTATTTGACTTATGTTACAGGCAAAGTGTCAGCGCTCGTGAGATTAGTCAGCAATGAGCTGTCCAACTTTGTACATTGTGTTTCTAGTTATATAGACACGGGAGCTTTATTTGTGTAAAGTTGCATTAGCAGTTCCGTCCAGGTGAAGAAGTTTGGACGGTTCTGTGACTTTTGTTTGATATTCACGCCGCACTTGTGGTTTTACAAGGTCCTTGGTAAACCAGTATTACTCAGAGCGCTGAATGTTTTCAGTTTTAATGCAAGTCAAAGAAAGTTGCTCGGTTAAGAAGCTTGGTGCTTTGTCTCTCGGCAAGACGAACCTGTGATACTGCGGTTTTGATCATGGCTCCTAAATAAGGAGCTGAAAGCCCGAAATCTGGGTCTGAATTGGAACCATTTCAGGTTTTCGTGTTGTGTCTGCTTTGCATGTATTAGGAAATATGTACATAGTACGGAAAAACGCACAAGCCGTGGTACTGAACTACAAGAGCCCCACTGCTGATACATCAAAGAAAGCAGCAGCTGTCACCCAGCTTTAGCCATGGTGCTTTTGAATGCCTTAATCCTGTTCCCAAACAGAAGGAGGCAGAGGGAGCGCACTTTCTTTATATCCCTCTTCCATGGATTTTTTTTAAGTGTCTAACAAAATCCAGAATCTGTCTTCAGCAGCCATCTCTGTACAGCACAAGAATTTATTTTCTTTGCATCTAATTCAGACATTTCAGTCCTTCTCAGGTATGCTAAGCTCTTTTAAATTTAGTTTTCATTAAAGTTAGAAATTACCTTGTTTACTCCCAAGTGTTTAAAATATCAAAGCAATTATTCAACTGTACTTCATTTTTCATTTAGGTCCACTTCAGGTTGGAATTAACTTGCTGTTCTTCTGTTCCCTTTCAGTAGAAGGGGTATATGTTGAGATTGTACTGAGAACCTGAGGTATAGGAAACAGGTACCTGCATACCAGTAGAATGTAGTTTATGTAATTCCCATTTGTTCAGATTTTTTATAGCAGTACAAGTTTTACAAAGCAGATGTTACAAAATAGCTTATGTAAGAGGCAAACCAGATACGTTGCAAACATAAGTTTTAATCTGCCATGGCAGTTGTTAAGGTCTGTATGGTGCCGTGTCCTGTCTCCGAAGTGGGTCACAGGAGATGTCTGGGGAAGTGCGTGAGAACTCAGCTAGCATACAGTGATGCTCCCCTGGTGTACCTGGCTGTCTCACTAGCATTTCCTGAGTCAGAAGCTGTTCTTTGATCTAAATAAATCAAGACGAATTTTTCTTCATTAATTTGCCTAATCACTTTTCTGATCTGTATCTTAAGAATATTTTTCAAGTAAGTATAGACACATTTCAAGAGAATAGCATAGGAAAAATATTTATATTGATCAAGTTATCAAAATTATTGGAAATAGATTCTAAAAGGGTTATTTTATTTATTGGGTTTTATGTTTGTTTGTTTATTACCCACTCTCTTGCAAAGTGGGTTTGCACTCCAATGAGATCTCAGCAGAGGAATGAATATAAGTGTAAAGCTTCGGACTACAGCTGGTGCATGAAATTGTCCATTCAGCTATCATTTTTAAGTCTTTGCAAACCTCCAAGCATTCATACAAAAATACTTTGCTGTGTAAGAACGAGTAAGCTGCTAGTGAGTTAATTTTAACATTTTAAGAATCTATATATGTTATCCTATGTACCAAAAGGGACTTTGAAAAATCTACATTAAAAAATGTGTTGACCAGGGTAGTACTGAAAGCCAGACGAGAGTAAATGGCATTTGATGACAAGGTTTGGTATGTTTAGAAATACTTCTGTTATTAAAGTTGCTTTAGTGCCAACTACTCCTACACGGGAGTCTGCTCATTTGTGTGACACACTAGCCGTCATAACACCCAAGAAAGATGAGAGATTACATGCAATAGCTCCAGTCCTACTTTCCTTGTCAGACAAGCATCTACATTGCCTTACTGTGGTTTACTCTTGCAAGCCCATTTTCCCTTCCTTCTCCATTAGTACCATTTTCCAAAGTCCACAGTTTGAAATGCCATCTCTTTACATCCCTAGAAAGCTGCTAGCTTCAGTATTTTCTGCAAGGAAAATAATTGATGCCAAGAAAGGAAATGTGCATTTAGCATTTGGGGATGTTTGTGACAATTTATTGCTAGCTTTCACTGAGTAAGGGCTCATCTGCTTGCTTTGCTCTTGCCAGAGCACGAAAAGAAAACCTTGAATTCAATGAAAAATCAAGGTAATAACTCATTACAGTGAAATCCAGGCGTTGGTAGCTTCAGTGGAGTACGTGTAGAAGGTAAAAGAGTTCCTGTGTGCTGATGTCCCAGTGCTCAGAGAGTTAATACTGGGATGTCCACAGCTGGCTCCGGACATTTCTCAGGTCTATGCAGAAATGCAGAAAGTAAAGGCCAGTTTCCAAGTGTTGTAACCATTCGTGGGAGGAAGGAGGCATCTCATGTTAAACTGTTCTTTCTTTTCATTTTATTTTTATTTTCCCAGGAGAGAAAGGTTGTATATAAAAATCTATAGTACTGGTTTTTGAGTACCTTTTTTTTTTTTTTTTAATCTAAAAGGGCCTGGCTTTATTTTTAAATTATTACTTTTATTTCAAAATTTGAAATAATGACCTGTATGTTGTATGCTACATTACTGAAGTATTACTATAGATAGTAGATGTTCATTTTTCTCTTTAATTTTGATGTTTATTGTCTTCTCCATTGCTAAGTTTGTTATATAAGCACCAGAAAAGAGCATTTCTAGTCTAGCCTATTTGTTCATTTGAATGGCATTAACAAATACCTCTTTTTTACTTTTATAGGTTATCGAATCCCTAGGGATTATTATATACAAAGCCTTGGACTATGGTTTGAAGGACAATGAAGAGCGGGAATTAAGTCCTCCGCTGGAGCAGCTTATAGACCACATGACCAACACCACAGAAACTGATGGGAGTAGAGATGAAGGATATGATGCTCTGGATGAGGGAGTGGAGGACGATGACGATGATGACAAAGCAGAAGTTGAGGCTATTCATTCCTACAAAGATGTCATGAAGGTACAGTAATAGGCAGATTATATGGTATTTCACTGTTCTTATCAATGAGAAATTCAACTCTGTTTTCTGCGTTTTTGTCCAGTATCATACTAGCTATGCCTTTTCTTTCTTTTTCTGATTTTCCTGGTCATTCTGTAGAGTTTGCTTGCAAGAATTACATGCAATATAGTATTTCATTTTGAAAGTTAGCAACAGAAGGTCCATGATCAACTTTACTGTAGGATCTGCCGTTAATATCACATTCTTATTTCATCTGTGTGCTGGATATTGAGCCTTCCAGTGTAACATCTGTTGAGTTATTTTGTGTACACTTGGTTACTTCATGGGCTGCTTCAATTATTTCACCTTTTCATTAGTGCAGTGTTACTTTAATTATTCTTTATCAGTTTCTTCCTTTGCCTTCCTTGTCTAGCGAAGCAGAGGACTGCTTTTATAAGTGTAGCTTATTTGTATGGAGTGAGTCAGGGTGCAGTATTTCATTGATGATAATTATGATTGTGGTTCTTGACCTGAGTTGTGAGATTTGGAAATACAGCTTATGAATTTTGATTGCAACAGGTTTGCTAATGTTATCTAGGCTACTGTGAACAATGATTTAAAAGTTTTTAACCCTCTATTTTCTCTAGAGTAGAAATTTTAGAGCCCAGCGAGCCCCTAGTAGAGACAAAGGTGTTAAAAAGCATGGGTTTTGTCAAAAGCTGTATAATTGGTTTGCCTCATAAGTAATCTGAGAGTTAATACAGGTTGGAAAATTGTATGTTAAATTGTACCAGTGGAATGAGCACTATATTGCTTGTATTAAGTGCAAATCATATCTGAGGACCAGATGCTTAGTGTGGACAGAGAAATTAAGAATGTAGTGGTGAAAGCTGAGAGCAGCCTGAATAGCACATCAGGACACATTAGCACGCAGAAAGAAGACTCCCACTGAAACCTGCCACTTCTGACAGGCTGGCCATAAAGAGGAAAGCTCTCAGGAGGTTGGAATGGGGGTAGCTTTTGTGTGAGAGGCTTTTGCATATGTAGTTAAACTTGTGATGTGATTTGGGAAAGTATCACTGACAGCCACTACTCATGAACCTGGTTAAAAGTCATGGCTATGTTCCCATTTGCCCTTCTCCTGGAGGATTTACATCTTGTTCCTGCTTTTCCCTGTGACAGGGCTCTGCATGCTTCATCGCAGTCCTCTCACCACCCAGCACAGTGACTTGTGTCATGTATATGTGACTGCAGTCTCGCATTTTCCCTGCCCAAACTGTCGTCTTTTCCTCCCTGCAGTGGAAATGATGCCGTACACTTAAAGCTTTCGTTTTCCCCTGTCCCTCAGAGGAGCAGGGGTCAGCAGGAGCAGTGAACGAAGCAGCCCTTCGCTCCCCGCCGATGGGGAAGGCCCGGCCGCGCGTAGGCCTGCCTCTCCCCATCAAGCCCCTGCCACTCCTGGGCTTTCCAAGTTGGTGCCATGTCAGCGGGAAGGAGCGAAGGTTGCTTTGCTCTCCCCTCCCTCCGCCACTCCCTGCTGCCCAGCCATCTTCCCTGAAAATGGCCAGCAGTGGAAAAAGCCAGGAGCACCCCGCTGAGCCCCTGTGGGGACGATGTTACGTCCCGAGTGTCTGCTGTAGAGGGTAGATGCAGCGTGTCCTCTCTCCCTCCAGTCTGGCACTAATGCCGTGGCGTGGTGAGACAACCAAAGCTGGGTCGTTAGAGGAAGTTTTGCTTGGTATAGAGGCAGCAGAGACATCTGCCTACGCAGAGCTGAGGGCAGAGGTTTGTAGAAGTGACCATTTTGCACATTCTTTGCTTGATGTCTGCAAACAAGAAAAGAATTTTGGAGAACTTCTCTGGAATCCTTCAGTTACGCTGGTACACATGCCTGAAACACAAAAGGCATAAGAAAATGTTCAGTCAGACTTCAACCATTAAGGCTGCTGAACGGTGGCTTTTCTGGTTCAGCTTTGCTCACAAGCATCTCTGCTGGTCTGAGGCACCTGCATATTTGTGGTTTAAAATCAGCATCTTAATTTTTATCATTTTTTGCTATTAACTTCTTATTATTCTGGAAATGTACTCCTTGTGATTTCACCTTACTACACTGAACTTCAGCTGTCAGTCCTACATCATCCTAACTTTAACTCCTAACTGCCTTGGAATTCCCTTTTGTTGCTGTTGTTGCTTTTGATTAAATTACTTGCTGCAGGCTTATCTCTGTGATGTGCCTTTATTCCCTATTCTATTTCATTAATCCATTGACAGTATTAGAACAGCAGCATCATTCTTGCCACATTTTTGTCACTCATGCGAATTTGTGAGATTCTTTTTTCTTGACTCTGTACCTTTTCAAGATTAAGACCATGTTTTGGATGTCTTTTTTTTTTTTTCCCTCCAGTCCTGAGCTATATTGCAGGCTACACCCTTATTTACCCACTGACTGTTTCACAACAGTAGTGTGTGGTCTTGTGACCATAAGGCTTGATTATTGTAATTCCCTCTTGGCAAGACTCACTGTGAAGCTTTCTCCTCTGCAGTTTGTAGTGAATGCTGAAGCAGGTTTGCTTGTTGAATTGAGCAACTATCCTTTTTGCCTGCCCTGCATTCTCCAAATTGCAAGCTTGAAAATTGGTAGAGGTGGGCTGTGTGCTACCTGTGTTGATTTTTAAAGTTTTTAACTGTATAGTCTCCAGTATGGACATGATTTCGTCCTTGAAGTGTGATTAAATCATAAAATCATAGAATCATTCAAGTTGGAAAAGACCTCTAAGAACATCTAGTCCAACCTTTTAACCTAGTACTGACAAGCCCACCACTAAACCATGCTGCTAAGTTCTACATCTATAAGTTTCTTGAAGACTTGTTTCGTCCTTCCCCAAAAAGTGCTGTTGTCAGGTCCAAGGCCTCTCTTACCACTATGACTGAATTTTTCCTTAAATTGCTAATATGGGTGAGCCTATCTTGTGATTAAAACACAGAGATAGAGAAGATACACATCAGGTTTTGCTGTAATGTAAATTAGGCAGGTCAATCCTGAACCCTTCCCTAACACGGAAAATTCTGAGTAATGTGGTAGATAACTACTCCCAAGAATTGGGAAAAAGGTTAGCGCTAAATAGCTCTGCCAAGGTCAGCACTGGCAACGCTCATGTTTGGAGAAGACGAAGATGATCTTTTATGCAGCATCTCTGTATATTTGGTTGATCTGGCTTTTGATTTCCTTAGCAGGACCAACCCGCTGTGCAGACTTGGTACACTCTTTTAAAAAATGTATCTATGAAGACAGGAAATATTGTTTGCCATACGCTTAAATTTTTTAGACTTTGGTGTATTTCAGACATGGCAGACTTGGTACAAATGAAGGAAGAAATAGAGACAGAAAGGACTGGATATTTTCAGACATCTTGGGCACGCCAGGTTTACTATGCGCATGTGCAAAGAAAGGTAAACTCGCATATAGGGTGATCTAAAGGGGTCTGGTGCACATCAGATTTACATCACACATACAGCTCAAGTAGGGAGCCTTGAGTCAACAGAGGATATATGCAGAGTGGGCCTGCCATGCCAGGAGGTGTGTTAGGCTTGCTAAGGGTGTGTGGAGTCCTGTCATGTGGCACCTTTATCATGGCATGTTGCCCTCCCTGATATTGAAACGGGATGATGCAGTTCATCAACCTTTTCTAGAGCATGCTCAAGCCCTAATTCCACTCCTAATCTTAGCGTTATCTCGCTCCTGATCCCACAAACCTCTGCAGTCAGATGGTTTAAGCCAGCACCACTTCTCATGTTAACCCTGAGGTTCCTTTTAAGCTGCAGCTTAACAGTATCTGCTGGCCTGAGCCCCATCTCTAAACCCGGTTCTAGTGCTATCCTTTATTCTAGGTCAGCAGCCTCTTCTAATTCCAGGTATAAATAAAGCCCCCTGAACTTCCTTAGCCCATTTGATACCAGGTTTTGTTCTGTTCTGGTGTTTGCTAGGCAGAACTGCCATCCTAGTTCCAGCCCTGTCGTTTCTTTCAGCGTTGAACATCATCATAGATGAATTGCTTCTGCCAGTACTCGCCCTTAGCTTAGCTCTTCTTCAGAGTAGAGGAATAGTCAGTGGTATCTGCAATTCAAGTCACCGACCTCTCTTCTACTACCTTTTTCTTCAGATTTCGTGCAGTATAAGTAAGGAGGCAGTGGTCTTCCTAAACCAATATCCTACTCTTCCTTATGTTCACCTTGCAGCCCGAAAGTTAATTCAGCTTTAGCAGGAAACTTACCTGTGGCTGAGCCACACCTTGTCCCAGAGGCAAATAGAGCTGGGTGGCCCCAGGGTGCTCGGTGTCCTCTGGTCCTTGGCCTTACTGAAGAAATCACTTTGAGGTAGTTCACTAATAGCGTTAGTTAATTCTGACCGAAAATTAACTGTCATGCAACTGCTGCTTCACAAAGGTGATTTCGTGACACTTGTCCCATAGTAAACAAGACTCATACTTGAGAAATCTCCATGCTAACCTTTTAATTTGTATGAAAATTTTCAGAGCAGTTTGTGCAGTATTGAGTTATCTTGCTATAATGAATGTAAACAAGATTGCAGTTTGTTGATAGAAATTCATGTTTGTGATTTGCTCAAAGAGGAAGAATAAGTTATGTTTCAGTGAAAAAACGAACATAATGTTAGTTATTTTAATTGACCTCTAAAATAAAGTTGCAAACTTACGTGATTCATGTTTTGGTAGTTTAAATGTAGAATATCTTCTTTGAGCTGGAAGGAATTGAAGTGTACAGCGATGATACTGATCCACTTTTTTTGTTTCAGTACTCTTGTAGTACAGATCAACTATCTATGGCATGTGTCGAGCTGTAGGGTAAAAGAAGAATATGTCCTGTTTCCATGCAATTACAGGTGGGATGAAACGATCAACATTTAGATCTACATGTTCTGGAGGCACCCTTCTGAGTGTGAGGACATATATTATTATCATGTATGTGGTATGACCCCATATAAGTGTAATATGGGAGCCTGTCAGAGAAGAACCAGAAAATGCAGTTAAAAACAAGTCTGGGTATTTGTTTGTGACAGACAGTTAAAGAGTTCATGTTACTGGAATTCAGAGGCCCATAATTTTGCCTAGTTCATGAGGTTAGAATTAGTAAGATGCAGCTTTCTGCAAGTGTAATTCTCTTTAGGGCTGGATTGGCTTTAGCATTTTTATACGAGCCTGCAGAGCAGTATTTATGCGTCATTTCAAAACAAGCAACTTGCAATGTACCCTGTCACTCTGTCTGAAGCTGCTGAAGATTTTGGAACCTTACTGAGATGGTAAGCAATGCCCCAAATGTCAGGTTATTTTATATTAAAAAGGAATACAATAGTGCTGGGCGTTTGTGAAAATCATTACACTCCAAGATAACAAGTGGTCAGCTCTCTTCCCTTGGGTCCTGTACTTAGCATACTCAAATGCCACATGCTTGTCTTTATTTTGGTGTATCTTGTTTTAGAAAAAGGCAATCTGTGTGTCTGATTGTTTGTGGGGTGATGAAATCAGTGGGTCGGAAGTCTTCCTGTGCTGACCAAAAGTTAATCATCTTCTGCCTCTGGATTTTCAGTTGTGCACACAGTCCTGGTGCATGAGACCCTTGTTCTAATGTTGGGGAACCTTCTGAACCAACCACTGGGTTTCTGGAAGTGCCAATATCTAGTTTTATCTAGTTTTTGGTACCTCTTCAGTTTTGAGGGGGGCAGGCTCTCATCTGGTGTTTCTGTTTGCACTTGAACTCTTTGTAAGCTAGAAAGAAACCCAAAGACCTCCCCAAATGATTCTGTGAACACACCCTCATGTCATAGTGCTGTGACATGTTAGCCTTTGGGGAATTTGGGCCACCAAGGGTGGACCTTCATGGTTGGTACTGGTCTGAGGAGGTAGGTGGCTTGTTTTGGCATACTTCCTGGCCAAAATCTTTGCAGGAATCGTCACACCAGAGCTTCTGATTCTTGGACCTCATGGCCACCTCTCTTCTTTCTGTACTGCATTTGCAGAAGTGGGACCTCTGTGTTCAGCAGTGTAAAGTCCTAAGGACCAGCGCTCATCGTCCGTGCTCAGGGGGCTTAAAAACATTCCCTTCTGGGCTCCTGCCCTCCCAAAGCATGCTGAGAGCACAACTTTTTGTGTTAACTACGCTATGTCTTCAGACAGATGCACAGACATCGTGAAGGTCCAGAAGAACAAGTTGTAAGATTTGGTAAACAAAGCAATATATAGATCGTGACAAAATCAGACCCATCCAGAGGCATTTTCTTATTACTTCACCATTCTTTGAACTAACTGTGAGTTGTCTTAAAAACGCAGTGAACCTGCTATTTTTCTCTTGCCCAAGCCTTGTATGTCATGGCTATTCATTCAAACCACAGCATGTTTCTTCACCTTGGCTGGGATCCACATCACTTGTATTTAGTAAAAGCATCACAAAAGGTTTTTCTGCTTGTTTGATTTGTTCTTTAACTCCATCAGTTCCTTCGTCTGTTTTGCCATAAGACTCCTCGAACATTTGTACAGACACAATCAAAGGACCGTCGGAGTAAACTGTGCTGCTGGCTGAGTCATGAAAGGAGTCAGGGTTTGGAGCTCCTGCACTGTGCAGGCACAGGGAGCTGAGCTGAGAACAGAATGTGCACAAAAAAGCCTGTCTCCCTCCACATATGTGAGTCTTGATAGTGTATAAGCAATAGCTATGTGTTGTTGGTTTTAAAATAAAATTGTTTAACAATAATACTATGGTTTTGATATGGAGGGCTTTCTGAACAGCTGCAGAGCAAGTAGCGTGACAGCTGAGGACTCTGCAAGTAGAAGTTGTAGTAGAAGTAGACTCTGCAAAGTAGAAGTAGTAGTAATTTTGCACTGATCAACTTTTATTTTTAGAGTTTTTTTCTGTTTTCGGTTAGAAACACATTATAGCAAATGTACTCATGAGGAAGCTGCCCCATAGGATTTTGGTCTTTCCATCAAAAAACAACAACAGAGGGCATTTTTTTTTCTTGCTTTAATAATTGTTATATAGAATGGTTGAAATATCCCTTACGTTGGTGTGGACTTAGCTGGATTAGGGTGTCTTATTCCAGATTGAGATAGAAACCCAAGTCGCCTTTTCTGCAGTGATTTTTGCATTCCCATTACGGCTCATAGTAACGCATGTACACTGGTTAAAAAAACCCAGTACCCGTAATTCACATAATTATACTGGTATAACCTGTCTAAGGTCTAAAATAGTCTGAGGAATCCAAGGAGTTGTCCAACAAAAACAGGAAACACAGATTGAGTGTTCAGATAATTTTTATATATTGCTAAGTTAGAATAGGTCTGAAATCTGTGTGTGGCCTTTATGCATCTAAAAGAAGCAGAGCAGGACATGGACTTTTTTTCTCATATTTTTTTTTTCTTTTTTTTTCTGCAATTACTATAAATAATTTATACATGAGTACAAAGAAAGTTCCAACTTTGAGTGGAAGGATTCTTTGGTGGTAATGGTGTCCCACACTGCATAAAATGCAGATTCTTTCATGAAAGAGCTCTGGTTTTCTCTTTAAAAACATAAATGTCTGAAATATGCAAAGCAGTTTGTCAGAAATAACACACTGAATACGAGGTTTAATCCAAATAATCCAAGAACCTGTATTATCCTATGCTGCCTAAAATGGGCTCCGGAGGCCAAAACAGATCAATGAGTGTTTACTTCCATGAGGTGCGTTTTGTTTGATTGGATTAATTTGAAATGCTAACTAATGAGTGGAAATCAGGGTAATGGTTGGTCAATTAATACATTAATACGGTAACACTGTAGTGACCTGTTACGAAGTAAAAAAAAGAGCAGAGCTGCCCTTAATTACCAAAGTGGCCCTATCTTCTCGGCCCTGCAGAGTGACGCTGGCGCTCAGCCAGGCAGCGCAGACTGGCAGTGCAATCTGTCCAGGGCTGCCTGATCGGCTCGAGAGTCTCTTCAGCTTGCAAATGCCTCTCCTCTCCAGGTGTTGAAACTGATAAGAGCGCAGAAGGCCACGAAGGATTTCTCAGATTCACTGTCGGCCTGGTAAAGGCAGTAGATCTGCTCGGAAAAATTGGCCAGGACAGCAGATTGTCTTATGTTGGGATTTGGTCAAGGTTCATCTTGTCAGAATCTTGTTGCCACGCGTGTAGACTTTGCAGTCTTGGATATTCATGGTGACTTAGCTAGCTTTTTAGCTGTACTGTCTCCTTTCACTACTATAAAAAATGTAGAGAAACGCAGGGTGTTTTTATACAGGTTCACATGACATCTTCTATTGAGTCTGTAAGGCATGGGTGTTCTTCAAATTGCATGTAATGCCGGCATCCCCTAGGGAATGTCCCAGGTATCTTACCGGTATTGCTTGTAGCATTTACATGATGTGTGTGATACGTGCCGTAGTAGACAAGTAAATTAATGGTGACATGCAAAATTGCTGTGCAGAATTTTCTCTCGTACAGTGCTATGTGTTGAAAATTCCCAGTAGCTGCACTTTCAGACCATGTTCAAAACAGTAGATGAACTTGTTTCTGCAGTTTAAAGTTGTCCATATGCAGCTCATGTTTGAAACAGGCAGGATGAGCATTCTTGTTTTAATGCTCAAAGGATACAAGAGAAGCAGGATTTATAGGGGGAAGAACTTCTTAGGTCAACTGATACATCTGGGTGAAAACACCTTAGCCATTCCAGGCTGAAATAAAGGCATGAATGGCAGGGTCTCCAAGTACCGTCTGCTATAAAGTTTGTAGTCTAACTTTTGTAAGGTGTTCCAGCATCACAATCCACCACCCCATGCAGGAGAGAGGTCAAGAAGAAAAGAGCCAGTGGAAGCTTTGTCTTCGCCTCTTCTTGCCAGGACACGAATGACTGGGTTTGAGGATGCTCAGAACGTTTTCTTGTTAGTCGTTGGGTCAGACCTGTGGGTATTTCAATTGTTAATGTTGCGAGTTTGGTGTCACTATGAGGACGATTTCACTGCATTGTCAAAGAAAAGGGAAGCAGCATAGTTGCTACAAAATTCCTTAATTCCTTATAGAGGTATATTGTGCTATAACAGCAACATGGGAAAAGTGAAGAAACTGAGCAAGGGCCCTTTAATTAAGCCACTGTGATCTTGCTTTTGAATTATTCAAGAGTGAGCCTTGGGCTTCAGGCAAAGTTCCTTTTGGTGCATTTATTTCAGTGCTGGTAACAGTAGTAAAAGAAACGAAACATTTGGAGGAAAGTTGTTTGAATTGACTTAAAAGTACCACTAATTTTCCAGAATAATAATCTCTCTGTTTGAGCTAGACGATTTTTTTAATATGTCCTTGATTACTGTGTTAACCATGATGCGATTTTCTGCTCCCCTGTTCTTGGTGTACTGTTGCATGCTGTATTTTAGAAAAAATATTTGAGTGAGATAAGGCCATTTGATACAAAGAAATAAACTGTGTATTAGATAGTACTGACCCCTGAAGATCTGAATCTAAAAGTCAGAATTTATCTCAAAGATTGGTCTTGAAGACAGGGAACGTTTTGCATTTCTTAATGAAAATAATTTTACAGTAGGTTTTTGTTTAAAAGATGTGGTTGCAACATCTTTAAATAGTATTGTAAGTGAAGTAGTCTTACAGGGTGGCTTTCAAAAGACTGTTGCAGGTCGCATAGCCCTGAGTGTGTTTTAAATGATTGATTTGTAAATATTTTTAATGAAATAACGCAATGGGAAAACCAGTATTTTTCTGAGTGATGGTTTGAGTGGATTTCCTAGGTAGTTTTATCATTGCCTTGCTGCATTGCTTGGGCTATACAATCACAAAGAGTGTGCATCTGTGCAGGTGAGTTTTGAATGCTTAATTGTGCAAAACTATTTGAACATTTTTACCTAGCAGGCTTCTTAATAACTTATACTGGCTTGTGCAAGTAAACAAAATGATCCGAAGAGATAAACTCCTTGACTGTATCTACCAAGTTTGGCAGAGCGTTTGTTGAAGAAAAGATGTAGACCAGCCTGGAAGCTATATGAAGACAGGCAGGCGTGGGAATTGAGGGATTTTGCGTGGGGAGGCAAAATGAACTGACACAGCTGAGTAGCATCCATTGCTACTAATTGTCGGGACACCCAAAACAATCATATAAAGAAGAAGATATAGCTGATTGGCAAGGGCAGAGGGCTAAGTGCTCCTTCTAAGAGAAGCCAGCTGCATGTGGGGGCAATGCTTCATACACAGCTCTGAGTTTGCCTTGTTTAAAGTCTGTGAAGAAGGCACTTGGAAACCTGGTTAGATGGAAAACAGAGGGTTGTTGTTTTGTTTTGTTTTGTTTTTCTCTTTTCCCTGTGGAGAGAACAAAACCTTCTGTTTTATTTATGTGTTTGCTTCTGGGAAAAAAGAGGATCGAAACTTGACTTTAAACACTAAATAAACTAGGAGCTTGTTTTATTGTTTTTGAGTTCCTGATGGCAAGGAAGAGCAAGACACTTTGAGTGATTGAAGCCAAAAGAGAGAACTATGTTTTTTTGCCTGGCTTACCCTTAGGGCAAAGGAAGCTTGGAGCTGGGACAAGAAGGTCCTAATGAGCAATTGTATTTGCTTTTCCTTTTTGGCATGCCTGGATTTCTTGAGGTGAACAGTAAGACCAACACGTGTTTTAGATGAGGTTGCTCTAGACAAGATGATAATTATTTGCTAAGAAATAAAAAAAAAACAAGGCTCTTTATGAACTGTTCTCTTCTAATCAATTCACGTTGATCAGTCTACCGTATTGCACTGTGTGTAGCAAGCCCCCATCTATGTATTTTATACATTTACACACACTTGCAGAGGTAGATGTAAAGTATCATTGTCCTCAATCCACTATTTAAAATTGAAAGACTATAAGGTGATAATTGAAAACATGGCGGAGAAGAGCCATAGGGTTTGTTTTTTTACAAAAGCTTTGACTTCTGTGGCAGCATGTAATATTAACAAGCAGATGAAAAAACTCTGAAGTTCAGGAGAGTATTAGTCAGGATGATTTATTAAGGCTTTTCATGTCTGGACAGAGGAATTGTGTCACAGTAGAAATATTTTTAATGGCTCAAAGGTAAAAAGTAGAAAATATGTTTTCCAGGCAGCACACAAAAAAAAAAATCAGTAGTTTAATTTTTCCTTTCTGTTTGTAATTTCTTACAAATCTATATAGAAAGTGAAGGGATTCATGTGCCTTAGCATGATCAAGAAAGCTAGGGAAAGCTTGTGTAAATCCCTTTAATGTAATTTTAAAGCTGCTCTGAACATGACAAGTGTTTTAGTGAATTATGTTGATGGACAGGTTTCATTAATTAAAGTGATGTCATTTGGTGTCTTAAAGATTTTTCATTCTGGGCGGTGTAATTGGAGGTCAACACATAGTCGACTTTACTTTGAAATTAACCACTGTTCTCTTTTTAAGAATGTGATGTCAGTCTTCCTAACATTTGAATGTGTTAGTGAGCAAAGGAGGGGGTGCTGATGGCAACGTGTTGTCCTGGAAATGGTGTCTTGTATTCAGAGCCAAGGCAATTGACCATGGATTTTCCAACGAAGAGTCCATCTGACGGTTGCCAAAAGCACTGGGCTGCATGGTGTCAGCTTCAGGAAGAATGCTGAAATCTTCATGCCAGAGCTCCTGGTTGTTTTATATTAGCCTCCAGTTCTGCCATTTTAGGATGAGGAGGCCCCACCTACTGCTTAAGCAGTCTGTCAGTCATGGAGAATCTTTAAGTTCAAACAAATTGCAAAACAGCAGCAAATAATATACCATTGAACACCAAATTAGTTATTTATTTTTAATGATTCCTCCCTGGGTCTACTTTTTGTCACAAGCGCCTGGAGGAGGAAGGAGGGAGACGGGAGCTGCCCCCCCCTCCGTGAGGGGCATGGCACCCCTCCCTCTGCCTGCTCGGACTGATCCAGCGATCAGTTAAAGCAGGACGGGTGTTTCTGTCGCCTCCAGGACACTCTCTGCTGTAAAAAACGAGGCTGGAGAGGTCTGTAATCTCCCACCAGATACTAATTCTGCCTGGGTGCGGGGAGCAAACTGCTGAGGTGAGGTAACTGGTGAGGTAACTAGGCCGTCCCCCACTAATCTCTGTTGTCTTGTGTGCCTACCACAATAACGTGATTAGTAATTTTCTTTACCGCTTGGACAGATAAAGATAACCTTTCTCTGAGGTTAATTTGGCAGCCATTGAGGCCTTTTAATAAAGATGCTGCAAGCAAGATGCTTTCTTGGCAGCTCTCTGTTGGTGTCATGCAGAGTTTGAGGGAACTGGAGAAACCCCCATTTCTTTCCCCCACCCTCCGTTTACATTTGAAGTCTTCTTTCTTGTGGGACCCTAATGTATACTTAACGATACCAGTAAGAAGTCCTGTAGAACCACTTCATTTGGGGCTTTTTGACATGACAATAATGTTTTCAGCTATCTTTGCTGGCAAAACAAGCTGCAAGCTTTCACACTCATCAGTTTTACGCTAGGCTCTATGTAGACATGACGGCACATCCTAAATCCAGTTTACAGCTGTCAACAAACTCCAATTTAGCCATTTTACCAGCATCTTAGATTTGCCTCTCCATCTATCACAGTCAAGCCCTTCTATATGAAGCTGATGTTAAACAGGCTTTTGTCTTGCCTAAGGTAGCAAGGTTTGAAATAGATTTTTGCATTTGCATTTCTGGTTACTTGTGCTTTGTTCTTAAGTCTTACTTGTTTTCAAAATAACTGTCCCGAGTTTTATCCCTCAAAACTGTCTCTCTCATGAAAAATGTCGGTACAAAAAAGAGTTACCTAAGAGAAACAATTGGTTTTTGACTAAATACAGGAGAGTGCTCTGCAGTGATCGCCTCTTTGATAACCTTACTCTCCATGGATTGAGGTCACTACAGTATTAATTACCACCCAGAGATTCAATTCCTTTTTATATTTCTTCTTTGGAAGGCATTGGTAAACATATCATGAAAAGGCATCTATTTCAACGGACATGTAGTAGACGCTTCTGCAAGTGCCAGTGGTTTTAAAGCTAACTTTGAAGTTGAAAAACTGAGCTGGGAGTTCCTGCCTCCCTTGCAGAGATAAGTCTTTCATGATATGTAACTGAGAACAGGTAAATAATTATCTATGGCACAGGTCCTTAGAATACTTGGCATGAAATGGTTTAATTATTTTGAGAGCTCTGTTTGAAAACAAAGCTCTCATGCAGTGGTTGACTGGAGAGTTAGGAAAGTCATTAGCCTCTCTCCATTTTCTCCTTTTCCCTTCAGATAATAAGCTTTTGATGAAGGGCTAGCTCGTAGCTTGGTTGTGGTGTGTGTATGTATGTTTTTTGTTTTTCCTTAAATCTTCTCTGTCAAGGATGTATCCCTTTAACTGTAGAACGTTTGTTTCCGCAAGACTCTTTTGTGGATAAGAATGGTAAGGCTTACGTGATGTGGTTGCAATAACCTAAAGTGCAAAATTATTTTATCTGATTTAAAAGCAACGTAATAAGAGTTGGGAATACCCATCAGATAATTAAAAGTATGTTTTTTTCTGTTCCAGTGCTTTTTTTTTTGCCTTTTTTTTTTTTTTGAGAATGCAAAGGAATTTCCTTTCAAAATAATGCTCAGCATTTTCAAGTGCCAGTAATTATTTTTTAAAATACAACATATTTTGTTTGGTTTTGCAATCATAGGCTGGCCAAGACTTTGCTTTCTTCTGCAAGTGGCATATTTTGACATAAGGAAGCTCACTTATAGTAAAAAAAAAAAATATGGAAGAATAAATGCTTCTCAATATAGTTTGTTAGCAAGAGAGGATATTTCGTGCTTTCTATCTTTGGGTTCTCATCTTCTGTTATGTATTTTTTGGCCTTGTTAGAAAGAAAGACTCATTCCTATCCTCCCAACGAGTCATGATATTAAAATAAAATTAATGTTAATAAATTTTAAGGCTGGGGCAAGAGGTCAGCCTTTATTTTGTCCTAGAATCTCCACAGTCTCTTAATTAAAAATAATGAACATTACATTTCATATGTACTCCTATGAGTTCAGGACCTAAGATTTCCGGAAAAAAATCCAATTACTACAAGATGTGTAATAACTCACTACAGTTGTCCAATACAGATTTTCATATGGAGATTGCAAGCTTTTTGGCAAATAGAAGTGCAAATGAACCCACAAAGCAGAGATATAATGGAAAAATAACGTACCATGCTATATGTTTTTCTGATCCAAAGTTTGTTTATTTTCTTAATCAGAAAAGCTTCCTGACCAGTTCAGTTAGCTTTGTATCCGGCAAAAGAGAAATGATAATTCAGAGTGTCACAAAGATGAGAGAACGCGTGCAGACTGTGAGGGACCTACTGCGATGCAGCCCCTGTAGTGACTGCAGTCTCCATAGCGTAGACTTGGTGTCGTTTTGGGTCTATGAAGAGGCCTTGAATGTTTGTCAGAGTGGTGGTTCTACTTCTGCTGCTGCCACTGGCAAGAAATGTGTGGAGCCCAAGAAAAGCTTTAGAGCTGCCTATCCCTCACCTCTCTGAGCAGTCAGGGCAGTATAAACACCATCTGCAGCCCCTACAGGTGGTTAATCCCACCTATGTATAGGACGTATGTCAAACCCACTGATGCTGGATAATTCAATTTCTAGTAATTACCATACTAGAGGCAATTTCCAGGAATAACGTGTGCATAGAGGAAGTGGACAAAAAGCTCTCCACCACCTGAAATAGGGTGAATTGAGGAGAAAATAACACCTTTTGAGTTCCATCTTATTGGATATCTTCTTTTGCTTGAATAAGCAAGGATATATATTTGGTTCAGAAATACAGTATTTTATTTCTGATGAAAATACAATACATTGTGGATTAAATAATTTCCTTCAAATTTATCTTAAAGTAGCATATGTTTTAAGTCTTAACATTTATGTAACTGATTTGTTTTATAAAACAATTGCAATGGAGATTCAATGGCTAAAAATTTTAAGCATACTTTCTTAGAAGTAGAGGAGGAAGAATTTTTCTGTAGGCTTTCTGGTGCCATCAGTTTCAAGACTTGATTTCCCTGACAAAGGTACTACAAATAAGGAGTATGGCATACATAAAGGAATAGGTTTCCATATGCTGAGATCTAACGAAAGCAAAATGAGACTGGTTAGAAGTTGCTGGATTTATTCATTGGGAGTGAAGTTTAAAAGCTTGTTATGTTTAGTAATGCAGGTTGTTTGGTTATGCAGCTGGAAATCTGTTTTTTGGATGGGAATAAAAAGTCATGCTTCAGGACAAGACATGAAAGCAAATTATTATTATGCCTACCAAGAGAAGTTTCAGTGCTTTACATAAAAATAAACAAGCTTCCCACACACATACGTTTTAAAGCTCTATACACATACTGTAAATTGCTGCCCAGGAAAGTGCATGTTTTTATTTTAGCTGATATATTTTAATTGGTTTTTAAGTGGCTCATGAATAAAACTGCTTTACATTAATACACTGTCTCGTACTTACTGAGTATGCAAACATCTGGACTGTTTAATAATGAGATTAATGGGCATTATTGAAGAATTGGTGTAGAAACAACCTTTTCCGCGTTATTCTCCCCTTTCTTTTCTATATGTATCAGTGAGATTTAGTTTCTGATTTAAGAGTCATTCCCAGCTATTTTGTTGCCTTTTGGTAATTTTTTTTCCCTCTTTTTATTCTTCACTGCTTTTCCAGAGATGCCCTGTTTTGTTCAGGCAGTACCCTGAACTCACTGACTGCTTTCTGTGTTTGTGTGGAGGCCTGGGGAGAGGGAAATAGAGGAGGGCGTCTGTGCTGTTCTCATTCTCTGCCACGTACACCGAGCATCCGGGTACAAAACCAACTCTCCTCTCTTCTCTGCTGAGCAGAAGCACTAGGTCCAGTAAGAAGGCACCTGCCAGTCCTAAGGAGGACCTGAGAAGCATGTCTGACAGCCATACAAAATCACATTGCAGGGCTGCAACTCTTTGCTATCAGTTGTTCGGGTCTAAGTTATTTAATAATGTAAAGGGTGTTTCCACAGTTTAATGGGCTGCTAGTTAAACAACCGTACAGGTAACCCTGGTAATATGTACAGACACTCCCCTTCTCCTTTAATTATCCGATTTTATCACATTTCCCCATCTACGCTTCTACTCCACTTCTGAAGCGAGCTTTCCTACCGAGATGCCTCCATCCCATCCTTCACGCTGCTGCTCTGCAGGAAAGGCAGATAAATGCGTGAGTGGTGCAGATGAGAGCTGCTGAGCGTACACAGAGCTGTTGCCTTGTTATGAGGCAGACAGCTTTAGAAAATGGTTGCTGCTGACAGGCTAACTAGTGGCTTTGCTGTATGTTGCAGGGGTTGACATTTACTGTAGAAAAAAGGGGAAAAATATCATTTGCAGGGTTTCACCCTTGCTCATCAATAATCCCATTGATGTTCCACTGAATAGTCAAAGAACAAGAGCTAGCAAATTCAGATTGCTGCATATTTATATTATTAATTCCTCCATTATTCTGCTAAGGAACAAGGGAGCACAGTTTCTCTGAAACTGGGAGAGAATGCAGAATTGCTTTTCACTTAATTGGCTCCTTTGAAACAAGCTCCTTTGGGAAGCAGGATGTTGTTAGTCCAGAGGCACTGCAAAAAAAACAGGCTAGCAATACACATAACACATTCTAGCACAGCTGTATGCTGGGGGTATATTTGAGGTGTAATAATAGCTAAATAGCTTTCAAGAAGAAATGTGAATTTACATGAATGCAGCTTTGTCTAAAAGTCTGCAGTAGCACATAAAATTAGTTAGATGTGTAAAAACTAATGTTGTCAAATTGTCTGGTGGAAATACCTTCTCGCAAAAATATACGCTGACCTTCATTTGAAGTCTTTATTTTGATGGTCAAAAAGTTGAGTTACTTAGGAAGCTAACAAAGAGTAAGAATAAGGATCACTGAGCATGAAAAATATGGGATCAGGCTGACAAATTGTCTGTAACGTATACAGTAGTGCGATTTCCCTTTCTTAACACCCGTGAAAGTTTTAAATGCTGTCAGAAGTGTTAGCAATTGTGTTCAGTATTCGTGAGACTTTTTTTTTTGCTAAATATGGCATCATGTAAATGTAACAGAATGAAAATCATCCTCACCTTTAATTTGTTTCTGTTGTTGGAAAAGGTTCAAGTTTATAAATGAGACAACTCAACGAGGTGTTAGTTTTGTGTTGCTGTCTTATTGAAATTTCATCAAGATTGTCATCGCTGCTTAAATTGTCTCATATCGAGAAGAAGTAGTTAGGCCTATTTTCAAACAGTTGTGAAATGTACTAACGTGAATCATCGCACTCAGCTTCTGAAGACAATTGGTACCTGTAAGAAATGTCAGGACGGATATTCTTTTTAGAAGAAAATAGTTGAGGAGAGTCCTTTGCTGTGCACCAGTTTCATACCGAGCGTTGCTGAACTGCTCAGGGTTTGCTTTTTTATTTTCAAAGATAAATTCAAAAATAAATACGCATTTCAGTGTATGAAATGGTACTTCAGCCTCCCCAAACACAGTCTACCCACGTGAATCTTTCTCTTTTTCTTCCACACCGAACTAAGTTTTGATTCAGGAGAGCATTTGCAAATGTTTGTTAGCCCGTTCCTGTTTGACATTTAAGTTTATATGTAAATAATTTGCTTGAAGCCTTTAATCCTCAGAGTTCTGTTAAATGCAGTAGCTTTGCTGATGCGTTTAGTTTTTCATACTAGAAAAATCACTGAGGTGAAAATGCATATGATAGGCCATTTTGTGGGGAGGACTGACTTCTGATCATGTGTAACAGAGTTGTTAAGAACTACACAGCTTTTCTCTTGTCCACCCCAAAGCAATGGAAAACATGATGAAAACAACAAATCCCTGCATGAGGGGAAAGCCTTACCAGATTGCTAGGGAGCACTTAAATAATGAGGTAGGTCTGCTTGACGCCACAAACAGTAGCTATTTGCCTCACTTTTCACAAATTGCCTCTTCCTTGAGGTGTGTGAAATTAATTAGGAACTCATACGTTGAGCAATTGGACATTCCACTGCACTTGCGACTGATCAGTTGAAATATCTATGTAAAATTTATAAAAGGCTCTGAAGGTAGCTTTACGGGAATAGTAACTTTCTCTGAACACTTTCTGTACTTTCCGTGAATTTGTGCATTGATTTTGTGGATTAATAGCTGACTCTGCTCCCATTCCTTTTGTATTATCACAGTCTTACCTCATTAGTCTTCCCCTGAAGTCCTTTATCACAGTACCTCAGGGATCAGCTCATCCTTGGCCCACTGCAGTTATAAGCCGTGGAGCCAGGGGCAAATCTCTGCCCAGAAAGCTCGGGAGAGCAGCAGGCAGGTGAGTGGCTCCAGGTCTTGTGAAACCTGCCTCAAAACTTGCACTGAGCACAAGTCCCTTGTACAAAGCATGAGTGTGGTTGTAGCAGGCAGGACCATCTTCCAGACTCCTGTCAAACCACATCTAGGTGCTCTGAACAGTCCATCCCTTTAACTTTATTCCGGATAATAAAGCTAAGCAAGTGCTAGGTTGACTTTTACAAATACGCAGGTGTTGTTTCAAGCAAGATTGTCTGCTTTTCAGTGCCAGGCAGGTGGTTCCTTGAAGTTCACCTTCATAGGAATAAAATTATATATATATATATTTTAAACAAAACAAATCCCTACCCCCAAATAGTCATGAGGTCTGGTTCATCTGCACAGAGAGAAAATCTTTCTGAAAGTAGCTTTGACTTGGGAGGACATCTCAAGCTGAGTTTTATTCTTGGAGCCTGTTGCAACGCTGTGCTGCAGAGGATGAGGCGGATGCCCAGTCCAGTTGCATGTTCAGTGATCTGTTGGTTACAAGTCCTTTCTCCTAGTTGGCTAAGGAAAAAGTACATATTTTAAGTCCTATGTTAATACTCCAGGGCTTTAAAATCACTTAACAAGCCTGGCATTTGCAGCCTGGTAGTGCGTTTTGCATAATATCAATAGCTTGCCTTTGTGTCCCATGGGAAAAAAAAGAGATCCTTTTATTCTCTGTGGCGCATTCATTCAGGCGCTCTGCCCAAGATGATTGCAAGTGGAAACACTGTTTGTCTTTTGAAATCTGAATTCCAACAAGCCAGGTGTTTTGGTAAAGTTTGCAGTATGTAGTTAGCCAAATAGAAGGTTTTGCAAAACCTATCTGGATTTTAGCGGATGAGTCTGCTGTGAGAATTCCTTGTAACTTTGTGTAGTCCCTAATATTGAAATGCATCCAAGAAATGCTGTTTGATCTCTTCTGATGGTTAAATTGTGATTTCTGTTAACGCTGGTTTGGCTTGATGTGCTCTGTTTCCTAGTCAATTGAGGGTGAATTTGGACAGAGGAGCTGGCAAGGCTCCGGTATTTACATAATGCCTTTTTTCTGTGAACCCTGAATGTGGATGGAAACAGTCTCTAATCTTCTTAGTGATCTAAGCAAAGATTGAATACTTTGGGTCAAGCTGGTTTTTGGATAGGCTTAGTTAAGAAAAAAAAGAAAAAAAATCCCAGTTCTTCACAGTGATTACAAATGGAAATATTACAGACTCATTTCAGTAGTTGATAATATTTTTGATATTCCCCCAGTTTGCAAAGACCACATCATTTGATTTCACCCATACTGTGTGAGACTTCTGGGAAGCAGAACAAGCAGCCCTTGTGTTAAGCTCTGGGCGCTGGTCACGTTCATTCCCTGTAGGATAGTTTTAGGTTGTATCATGAGGGATGAAAAGGCAAGTGTCAGAATAAGCAGGGTAGAGAGGCTTCCCTTCCTTGACGAGCGTTGAATGGCTGGAAAAGACCGCAGACCTGCAGTCCTGCACCACGACTGCTGTGACATGGTAAGGGGAGGAGGAGCTCCTTAGGTGGCTGTGCTTTCCCAACTCGGATATTAAAACATTCTGGCTGACTTCTGCGGTGCATTTCGGAAACGTAGCTTTTCAGACGCTACTATCATCAAATTAAAGATGGGATTAAAAAAAGCACAAGGGTATAAATGTGCTAAACTTAGGCTAGAAATGTCACGTTTCACACTTGGTGTGCCTTGACTGCCTACATTTTTATTTCTGAACAACATGCAAGTGTAATAGATCCCAGTGAAGAAAAATCAGTCTGGCTTATTTGCATTTTCCTTTTTCTTCAGGCTCACCTTCCGCTATCCAAAAAATTGTGCTAAGTCATTTAAAGTTACCACAAGGGTGTTGTGTTTTTTATGTAGTGCGTCTTCACATGACCTAAGATCACTCAGATACTGATTTTTCACAACATGAAAGTTAGTAGGAGCTACTGGGCCTCTTCTAATATCTGCATTCGAATGTTTACAAACCAAATGGTTGATTTCTTATGTGGTTATGTTTCTGATGGCTTTTGCAGCAGGCATTTAATTTTATTTTTTGCTTTACTTCATGTTCAATAATAGAATCATGATTATATCCATCCCCTGTTTGAACTTGCCACTGCTGCATTTCATTACCTTGCTGAATATTTGATGCAAATTGTTTCTAATTAATGTGCTTCTAAATAAAGAAAAAAGGCGTTCTTAAAAACCTGTCTGCAATCTGAATAAATGAAGTTTTATTCTTTCCTATGAAGACCTGTGCCATTTTAGGACTTTTTTGAAATTGCTGTTGTTATTATCCTATTATAATTATTATTATTCCTGTAAGTGGTGTATTGTAGAATGAAATCCTTTTTATCTGTGCTGTAGTTAATAACTAGAAATAGCTTACCCTAAACATAGTAAGGCAGGTAAGGACATGATTAGTTATTGAGAGAAAGGAACACAAATTAACCATACTCTGAATTTGATGTGTTTTAATGAAGTATGATTCTGACTTTTCATTAGGTCAAGGGAAATACCTAAACAGCTTCTCTCTTTGTAGTATATGTTGTCACTGTAGCACACATTAGAGACACGTCTGTTGCGTTCTTTCTCCCTTTACCTGCAAAGGAGAAGATACGATTTGCTAAAAAAAATTAAATAAAAAATGTTAGCTTTGCCACTCCGATTACACAGAAATAAATGTGAAGTGTGTAACAAAATTTTGATTGTACTCACAAAGCAGCATAAAATTTGAAAGCAGTGAATTGAGGGTAGCTTTTGAATGTCTGCCGTACTTTCCTTAGATATAAGGAAAGTATATGGGAAAGAAGGAAGAAATATATACATACACTTTCCTTATATATGTATATGTATATGTATATCCTTTTTTTAGGGCTAAAAGGATTTAAATATACATACACACATGTGGTTACAACAATCAGAGCAGGATGTTGCAGGAGTCCAGATGGTGCTTGTGAAATTTTATCGAGTTGATCAAATCTGACCATCGGACTCTGTATTGTTGCACTAATTGGAAGAAATCAAAAATAACAAAGAGGTTGCGGCCTTAGAAAGCAATTTGTCAGAGAGATTAAGCCAATCTAAGTGTGACTGCAATCCAAAGAAATTGTTCAGCCCATCCTCCCTTCCCCTCTCACTCCCCGTTTTGGCAGGGTGTTCCCATTGCTCCTTTTTGCCTGCGCTACTGCACATGCGTCCGAGCCATGAAGAGTAATTCTCCCCTGCCCTGCCTCCTTCACTGTGTTAATTTTTGTCTGAGTGAGGAGTCCCCTCCGAGTTAGGGCACAAACTCAGGTGCCAGCATAAGGGCATCGGTGGGAGCCTGTGGCCAGAGGCCTCAGGATCATGCCTTGTAGTGTCAGCATGGATTTAAATCAGATCAAAAATAACATGAAAATGCAGCCTGAGCTTTACTGGTATTGCGCCCTTTGTGACCACAATGGTCGCTGTAATGCAGGAGAGATTTAGAGAAATATGCCACTAGGCTATTTAAGGGCTCTTCTCCTAAAGAGCCTTTTGTTTCAAGCCTTACTTCTGGAGATCTTCTCAGTGTAGCCACCTATTTCCTCAGGTTCTGGCTTGATCATTGTTTTAGCTCTAGCTGTTATGAAACCACAGTAACAAGGCAAATTTTAAAGCCTTGTTTAAGATTTTATTTTATTTTAATATATACACCAGTATGATATATGACATGGGTATTTTAGTTTTGGTATTGGGAATTTTTTGGTATTAAGACTTTAGCAAATTAATTATAGACATTATTTTGTTGTTTTGTCTGTTTCCAGCAAAGATTTCTGTGAAGAATACTTACAAGTGATGGATATGACTTAGGGGATGTTGTAAGCAAAAGATTACATCTACCAGCATCAGTGCTGATCTATTCTATTATAGTCCTCTTCATGAAACTCATGAATATAAAATAAATGGGAGCAGAAAAACTAGAAAATGCACCCCAGTTTTCCACCTAACCTTAAACATTTTTCGTGGATTTTTGTGCCCTAAATATCCCATTGCGTTCCCTTTCATGTTATCTCATGCTCTGTAGCAATAATTAAAGCCATGGGGCATTGTTTGTAATTGCTGTTTATTTTTCTCTCTAGCTGTGTGCTGCCCACCTGCCAACCCGATCAGAGGCAGCGAACCACTATCAAGCAGTATGTCGGGCTCTGTTTGCTGAAACAATGGAGCTGTACACTTTCTTGGCCAAAATTAAAAGTGCAAAAGAGGTAAGTTTTTGAATCTGCTGTAATGTGATTTAGGCTTACAGAATCACCTCTGTACCCAGCCAGCAGTGGATGTCAGATGCTTGTGGAAATTATTTGCAGTGTTCAGGGAGAGTAGTTCTACAGCTGTGTTGTTTGTTTGTATTTTTTTTTCCATTTGGCCCGTAACCATTTACAGATGTCTCAGAAATAGTTATTAATTGTGACTAGACTATTTGGAAGGAAAACAGAAAAATTTCTTGGGATGTTATGCAGTACTATTCCATTCCAACGTGCATGCATGCAAGCAATGTATTTGAGTCTGAAAACTTCTGTGGTGTTGTGAAATATCAGGGCTTTCCCTGTCCTTCCTCAGCTCCTCCTCATGTCTTTTCTTTGGCTGAGAATTATCTCAGATTCTCCTTGCTCGTAATTTGTCCTCACTCAGCAGCTTTCCTTACCTTTGATGTATGATTAGCTTGTTTGTCGGTCACACAGGCTTCACAGCAGAGCCAGCTTAAAATAAATAAATACATAAACAATTCCACCTGTAGGTCATGATGTCTGTGTTCACTGCCTGCTTGGTTGTTCCTGTTGACTGAAAGGCCATCCTGTGAACCACTTCAATTAAACGATCTGGCTGAAGAATAACTTTGAGGGTGGGTGGATTAGTTTTAATGAAGATAGTTTCAGTGATCTGGTCTGCAGAGTAGCTCCATGAACAATTGTGTTAACGCAGTGTGGGTGTTGGTTACACTGGAAAACCAGTGGGTGAGGGGAAGGGCAGGAAGGGAACGATAGTTCTCAAGGATGATTTCTTCATCAAAGTCAGCCGGTCAAATAACAGCACTTTCATAATTTTCCTTTTTAATAAAAACCTGAAGGATTTAATTTGCTTCTCTAAGGTCCAAAGTGCCCTTTGAAAAGATTTTATGGGCTGATGTAACAGTTTTGCTACTGAAAGACGCAGAGCTGTTCCACCCATGTATACGTGCTCCCACTGCTTTGCTTCCTCTGATTCTAGAAAACAAACACAGAAAATAAATGATAAATTAAAAATAATAATGAAGGCTTCCTTGTCAAGTTCATGAGCTGAATCAGCTCATCATTGGGTCAGGTGTGCTTTGGAGCAGCACAAGAGAGCTCTGTTGCCACACGAGTGAAAGATGCAAACCAGTTGGAGGCACAAGAGACTGGTGCTGTCTTTCCTCCTGTTCAGAGACCTGGTTGAGACACATCTGTCCAGGGGGGAGAATCCTTCAGAGATGGTTTTCTGTTGCCTGGGATCAAGCTTCACTTCCATTTTTCCTCCAGCCCTACTCAAACTGAAAGCAATTTCTAAGCTGAAGTGGTATCATACACAGATAATTTTGGCAGTGTCAGCGTGGCTGAAGAGCCACTTGTTCTCTGAAGCGCCTGCATTCCAGTGCAGCTGACACAGAGAGCTGACAGAATGCAGCGTCTCGGTGCTAAAACCTTGACATCATTAATTTCACATCTTGGCATTTGACTGCTCCTTGGCGTTCTGACCACTGGATAATTGAAGGATCTGTGCTATAAACACTTCAGCTAGCAGCTAGTGCAAGGTCCGTGCTGAGGCCCAAAGATAAGGCCCTTTGGAGTTCTTGTTTCTGCTTAGAGAGGAAGCATGTTTCCAGTAGTTCGTAAACATTTTGACTGCAGTAAGCAGTAATAAGGTGTCAGTGCTGTCAATGTTGAAGTAAAATATTGCATATTGTGATTAAAACATTTTTTTTCAATTTATTAAAATAATTACAGGGGTGTTTTAGAATTTGCAGATTATTTATCATCTTGTAATTGGGAATGAAAACCCAACATTTGACAACACCATAGAGCATACTATGAGTTAATCTCAAATGAAAGGAACCATTTGCCTCTCAAAGGCTATTAGGGATTGTTTCAGAGCACATTTAGGTCAAAGGAAGTAATCCTTGTAGATGAAATTCTGGCCCTACTGAAATCAATGAGACTTTTATCACTGCACTTATCCAAAGCCAGAATTTTGATCATTTGATTTAATTTACCCCAGATCAGTCCCCTAGCAGGCATACAAGAAGTGACCAAGAAAATTATCTTACAGGCAGCTTCTGGAATATAAATAGTTTTTATGATATTCTTGATCCTTGCTTATAGCTTTTATCCAACTATAGATTCAGAAACAATGTGATTCTTGAAAATAATGTAGTATAAAAAGGAAAAAAAAAGGTGTGAAGCAAATACAGGATGGAATGCTGTAAATCTTGTTATTCCGTTTTAAAAATACCTCTATAGTTTATACTCGAGGCAAGTAGGAATCATGTCATTGTGCTAGGTTTGCATCAGTGAAAACTGTGGTATTATGTACGTTTTGCTTTTTCGAATACATAGAAGAGTCTTAATTAATGAGGAATACAGTTAAATAAAATTCAAGTTAATAAAATCCTTTTTCTTTTCCTTTTGTATTGTCATATGAGTATGGGTATAAAGGAGAGAAAAACTTAATACTTTAGTAAGTATATTTTATCGTCATCGATTCATGGTGATTGCAATGTCAGAGAATTGGGGAAAAAACAAGCTATATATATCAGCTCCAATTAAAACCACAAACTTATACCATGTAATATTGTGTCTGTGACACTAAGGGTACCAGGAGTTTTAAACTAATAGTTTATTTTAAAAACTGAGAACTTAATTTGGAGAGCCTTAGAACCCCTCAGACCTAGTTGTGGTGATGAGATCAAAATGAAAAACATGGCTTAAAATAACTTTCCTATGAATAAAAAAAAAATACTTCAAAATTCCTTGGGCTCTTTCTGGGGCTACTGTGTTGTATCTGGGTGTCTGTTCCCCAGCTATATGAAGCTCATGCTTTTTGCTCAGGAGGCACTTTAAACAGCCAATGCTACTATAGAAGAAGAGGGAGAATTTTTATCTGCAGAAATTCATTTACTAGGATTGTACCAAATATGGTCTTATGCTACAGCACAGGGCAGGTTTAGCAGGAAAGTGCAGCTTGAAAGAGGCAGAAGAAACTATTGCTGTGATGTTGTTTTCAGTTTGTATAAAAACATGTCGGGGCTTTGAAAGTTACTGGAATTACGAGGGAAGGATCAGGAGGCACGAGGTATAGGCCAGTAGTGCTCTCCAGTCTGCCCTGTGAGCATCACTGCCTTAGCAAATGGAGCGTAGCTTCAGAAAGGGCTTTACTGGCATGCACTTGGGTGAGTGCATTACTCAGAAATGATGAAGCAATGAGTGAGCTGTTAAGGTCATCTCAATGGATGTCGAATATGATGTTTCAGGCACTTTGTCACATACTTGGTGCCGTGTGGATTTTATTTCCAGTTTGATTCTCTGTGTGTGAGAGGTCAGCAGTAGAGATGACTCGCAGACAGGAAGACGACATTTCCATTCTTACAGAGAAAGAAATGTTACGTCTAGTAGTTGTACAGGGCAGTACTCAAGACAGAGATGAGAAAGGTGTGATACTACTGTTGTAATAGTAATTTTAAAAAATGAAAAAGAATAAAAGGAGTAAAAATACATATTTCTTGGGAATAGCAGCAGCAGCAGCAACTCCAGAGTAGGGCTGCAATGTAGTTAACTAATCTGACCTAACTTTGCATCCTTTTGCAAGGTGAAGGTTTTGTAGAAAGTGTAGTGGGATGTCTTTTCAGCTTGCTGGCAGCATCTGTATGCTACTCGGGCTCTGTGAAAGGAGATCCACCCTGTGTACCATCTGCTGCCACCCAGAAGTGGTCTTTGATGGGCCAGGACCTCCTGACTCCATGGTCCTGCAGTTCAGATGTTTACAGCTGATGGCAAAAATAGGGTACAGCTTGTTTCTCATCCCAGGCAGTGAGCTTTTTAAATTACAATCAAATTTCCACAAAAGCGGAATCTTGCCCTTTGTTTTTGATAGTGTGTGTGGAAACGTGGACTACAAGGCGGGGGAAGTGTATTTGTGTGTGAGGCAAAGACAGTTTGAATATCTGCTAAAATGAACCTCATCTGAAAGAAGAGATTAATCTTGTTCAGGATCATCGAAAAGCCATTGAGATCACCTTTGTTGGCCCCTAGCCATAGACAGAACTGCAGGCACAAGTGAGCGATGTCCACAAGATAAAACAAATGTTCCTGTTGTGGAGTATCTGAAAAGGTCTCACACGTTGCTCGGAGACAGCAGCGAGTGTGACTGTGAGAAACAGGGAGAGTCTGTGTAAGCACACAGAAATTGGATTGGATTTGGACTGGACCGTGGATCTGTCTGGTCTGCTGGCTGCTTTGTGAACCTGCTTAATTGAGGGGGTATCTACCCCGGTCCTCCTTCAGCTCCCTGTTGCTGCCCAGGCTCCCCTCCCGCTGGAGCGGGTGCTCCATGCCTGCTTACTGCCTGAGGGAGCCAGCAACGTGCCCTTGCCACAAAGATGGCAGTGGTGTCCTGGGCTGCATTAGGCAAAGCATTGCCAGCAGGTCAAGGGAGGCGATCCTTCCCCTTCAATTCAGCGCTGGTGAGGCCACACCTGGAGTACTGGGCCCAGTTCTGGGCTCCCCAGCACAAGAGAGATGACACACTGGAGAGAGCCCAGTGCAGGGCCATGAAGATGGTAAAGGGCCTGTAGCCCCTCTCCAGTGCGAAGAGGCTGAGAGAGGTGGGACTGTTCAGCCTGGAGAAGAGGAGGCCTGGGGGGATCTCAGTGTGTATAAATATCCAAAGGGAAGGTAAGGTAAGGATGGAGCCAGGCTCTGTTCAGTGGTACCCAGCACCAGGACAAGAGGCAGCGGGCACAGGCTGTGAGCAGCAGGCCGCACTTGTGTGCTGTGCGGGTGGCCGAGCACTGGCACAGGCTGCCCAGAGAGGCCGTGGGGTCTCCTCATGGAGACCTTCAGAAGCCGCCTGGACGTGGTGCTGGGCACCCTGCTCTGGGTGGCCCTGCTGGGGCAGGGGGCTGGGGCAGGGGGCCTCCAGAGGGACCTGACAGCCTCAGCCGCTCTGTGACCCTGTGAGCGGTACCAGTAAATACTGATGTCAGCCTGTAGCAGAGCTAAGGATTCGTGAGTGGACTGTGAGTGATGAACTCACGACTGGCACCATAGCAGGTCCTAAAAGACAGCATGGGATGCTGGGCGCCATAAGATACAGGCATTGTCTTGTAGGCAGATGTCTTCATCTGCCGCAGTAGGTTTGACTTGTATCTCAAAAATTTGTTGAAATGGATGTATATCCTAGAGCATTACAATTAATATTCCTTCCAAACTCATTAAAATTTTGTATACTTTTATAATTGCCTACCTCATCAATTGCAGTTAAAGTCCATGTTCATCAAAAACTTGTCCGTAATTTCATTATCCACAGTGTGCCTTTTAATTAACCAAGTTTCTGGTAGAATACAGAAAAAGCCCTCAGTCTGTCATCTTTGTACTGATCTTTTAAACAATGCCCCCTATGATTTCTTTCCTGTCTAATCTAATAGCTTAATTTTTTTCAGTCTGTCTGGATATATTTCAACCTGACCTGTATGAAAACATAAACCTTCCAAGGTCTAATTAAGTACATAAATAGAAATGAAATTGTTCCTTTTTTTTTTTTTTTCCCTATCCTCATGTCATCTAGAGACTCAGCTGGAAAACAGCTAATTAAAAAAGTAGATTACTTTCTATATAACATGGCTATACTGGTGTATTATTTGTCCAAAATATGGTTATACAGGTAGTTAGTTAATAGATACCTAAATAATGTTAATGGCTAACTCATTTTACAAATAAGGTCACTAGCCAAGTTACTCTTAATAGTCTCGTGACCATAATAGCTGTTAAACACACTGCTGAGTGGATTTTCAGAAAGTACAGTTGGAGAAACTGATTCCCAAACTTTTCTGCCTATAACCTCACCTCTGCTTCCACTTCTAGGCTTCCAGTGACTCCGCTTTTGCAACTGTATTGTCATCAGGCTTGCAACTCCATCATGGTGTTTGATCCCTCCATTTAGGAGCCATTTAAATGGCAACCTAATAAATGAGGGAAAAGACTGGGATTTTTTGTTTGTTTTGTTTTTTTGTGTGTGCTGCAGGCACTGTAACTCAGTAAGTGTTCCATGCATTTGTTTTTTGTTTGTTTGTTTTTATCTCTTTAATAGTTTTTTGAGCAGCACCGTGACTACTCTTTCCAGAGCTGAGTATGTCGACCCACACCACTGTTTATGAAGAGCTTTTTCTGATATTCAGTGATATTCTTAAAATGACTTGAAGAATGAGGGAGTTTTTCAGGGACTGATTCAACTGATCATATTCCCTTCAACAATTCTTGCTTGAGTTAAAGGGGGCTTGGCGATCTTCAAAGAACTGAAGTAATACTGCTGGCCAAGCCCTTTGAATTTAAATCCAGGATGGATTGTTATATACATAAAAGTGTTTTTCCCCTATATGCAGGTTATGCATTTTTAAACTGACAATAAAAGTGCAAGAATATTTTATTAGTTCCCCAGATATCAGCATAAGAATCACTTGCATCAGTGACCAAATTACCAAGAATATAAAGCAGGAGATGCCGTAGGTTTTGTTCTGAAACTGGCCAAAGACAAAGTGAAGATTTGGATTCCTGAAATACCGTCTTCGTTAAAATGTTGCATTTTAGGGAGCATTTTGCGGAAGCAAGCCCTTGACGCTGTGCTGACAAGTGTCTTATATAACCTCCCATCTGTCGCAGGCGCAGGAGAACGTGTCCCAAATGTGGGACAAATGTGGGACAAATGTGGGACACGTGGCAACAGCGAATCAGCTGCCTGCTTTTAATAGCGCAGGAAGAAATTTGAAGAAATTCGGTATTTCTATTGCTAGCATTTGTCGCAAAATGCAGCTGAAGAAAAAATGGCCAAGTGCTGTAATGGTTTAAAAAAGCCAGAGCTGTTGAAACGCTTGCTTCCTACACATTTGACCCTTATTTCGTGAACGTATGCGCAGGCTGTAATAGATGAATCAGATCTGTGGTATGGGTTTGAGGTTCTGGGATCATTTAGAAAAACCCTTTTAAGATGTTTTTGCTTTCTGAAAAGGAAACCCATTTAGGCTATGTATTTATTACACCATAATAGCTTTCCTTAATCCATTGTCCCAAGGGTACATACAAATGGATACAGCAGCTGAGGTTACTCACAGGTTTTGGATCCCAGCTAAGTTCTGACAAACGGTCTGTTGTATTGTAAATGTTTTGGTTTCCATAATTTACGATTGCAGCAGATTCTGAAACCCACGGACACCAACTGGGGATGCTGGAGGGAAATGATAATATTTCATTTAGTCCAGAAGTTTAAATGCAATAATTTGTCACCCTGAATTGATTCCTTCCTAAGCAGCACCTGGCAGATGGAGGAGAGTTAAAGAAACCTTCGCAATTCATGGCTGCAGGGATGAAGTACTTAGTTTCTTTTTTCTCCCCGGTCTTCCAAAGCTTTCTCAATTTTATAGTGATGGAAATTACCATCTATGGTGAGCTGCATTTAGGGGTCTGAGCCAGCTGAGTTGTGGGTAGGGGGGAAACTATTCCTATAAAAAAGTGGGTATTTTCCCCACAGATTTTTCTCCCTACGCAGCTCCCTATCAGGCAGAGTGGGTGGCTCTGCCGGTGCGCAGGAAGCATCCAGAGCACCCAGACCCTCACTTTGGCTGTAGCCTGTGCTTATGCCAGCTCATTTGTGTCAAAAAAAGGGCACTTTGAGAAATGCACCTTGTGGCTGGTGGGTTTGGCTCTCAGCTCTTGAGTGTGTGGTAGCCAGCAGCACCCACACCCGCGCTTTCTAAAGTAGAAACTCCCCCTCCAGCTATGTTCCAGAGAAACTAATTAGACGGCTGCCTCCTTTGGAAGATCTTTCAGCTGTTCAGTTATGTGTGTTCTCCCCTCCCTCCCCCCTTCTTATTTTTTTGTTGTTAAGAAAAATAGGTTGTAGTTGTTTTAGTTTGTTTCATGGAATATTTACATCACTCAAAGTCATCAGCCTCTGGGCATAAACCAGCCCCGTTAAGTGTATGGTAGGGAGCATGGCTGCTGAAAGGGGTAATTGCTGCAGATGTTGTTGGACAGTCAAAGTAAAGGTTAAGCAGCTGGAACGTGTAAATTTTTTTTTTTAATTGATAGGTACCTTCCAGTATGGAAAGGAGGAGCAACTCCGGCAGTTGTGAGCGAATTTACTGCAGTTAACTTTTTGATTACGAAGAGAAAAAGGAGAAAGTGTTAGAACGATTGTATGTCTTGCAATTTATTAGTAAACGTTAGCTGTTCACACAAAAGCAAGAAATTTACAGCTCACAGATACCATCTTTGAAATGGCTACTGCAACTTTGAAAATGATATGGAAAAGAAGAAACCCTGGGTGGCAAAATAGGCGTAAATGAGGCCTTCGTGTTACTTGTTCTTTCTGGTTTTTGTTTGGTTGGTTGGTTTTTTGTTTTTCTTTTTTTGTTTTTATTTTTTCCCTTGGGAAAAGATTATGGCCTGTTAGAGTTAGACTGAGTGCTGCCCGCAGCAGCAGGACCAGCCCAGGTTTCCACGTAGCCATTCTTTCCCAGTTGGGCATCCTGCGGCAATACCGCCAGTCATGCCAAAAGGTGCCCGCATTGTGCAATGACAGATGTGCTTCTGTAGCATAGGTGATTTATGACTTTTTAAGAGTCTTCCTGTAAATTATGTATTATTTTTTTTATAGGGCAGTGGTAATATTTCTTCGCTGATGTGAAAGTAAATGTGTTACTTGCTTAAAAAAGACAATAAATAATCCATCTGCTGTTTTTCCAAAACTTCCATGGCGGCTGACTCACACATGCTGTCTCTGTTAGCACATGTGGTAGATACACTCCAGTATGTGTGCAAGTTAAGCACTTTTCCAGTGCTTGCATTTCTTCCATTGAAATGGTTATGGTTTGGGAACTGCTTGCAAGAAAAAATGTTTTGCCAAATATGCTTATTTTTAAGCTTTCTCAGAAGCTCCAAGGCTTGAGACTCATTGTTCAGTTCCATTAAAGGAAGAGCTTGAGTGTTCAAAAGTGAGACAAATATTTTTAATGCATAAATACATAAAACTTTGTCAGACCTCTGGCCTGTGGGTTTAGTCTCATAAAATAATGAAGTCGTTAGCAGATTTAACTATCCTTTTTAATACATTAATAAGTAACAAGAAAACAGATCAAATTAAACATGGTTAAAGATTTCCCAGAAAACCCTCTGTAAAAGTGGAATGGAATATTGAGAATGTATTTGTTCTGCTGATTCCACAACATTTCAATACAAAAGTAAAAGTAGCGTTTGGATATGCAATTCTTGGTGTCTAACACAATTTCTCTAAAGCCTCTCAAACCGTTTAATCTTTTGCCTGCATTTGTGTGTGTGCAAGCTTTCCTGTTCTTTAGTTTACTGTAATTTTTGATCATTTTTCATCTTGTTGTTTATATGAAAGCTTTGTTTTTCCCCTTTGCAAACAATCTTTCTCATATTTGCATCATCTGATCTTGTTCATAAATAAGAGTTTTACTTCTGACAGATCTGTTTCTCTTCCTCATATAGAGATTTTGAGATCTGAGTAATAAAATCATAAAACTATGTTATACAGGCTGCTTAATGTCAACATAAATGCAAGTCTGTCACTATTCTGTTTGAACGATTTCACATACTTTATTTCACCGTGCAACTAACTTTCTGGGAATTTCTCCTTCAACAAAAATGAGCTGTCTTGCATTTGGCAAGTAACAGTAATTTTGTTATGAGTGGATTCTTACCAAGTCAGTAACCTTTTCTATGTTGGAGTTTAACAAACTTGCTACTTTTTTTTTTCTGTGCATAGCTCAACTTTAGGCATATTACAATTTCTGTGTATAGGTTTTTCTGGTATGCTATTATCTGAAGTATTCTCATACTTAGAACTTCAGATTTTTTGCAGCATCGAAGGTCTATTTTTCAATTAAGTGAAATATTCAAACAGTATTTCAAATTATTTTTGCAGTGTTACTATTCAAGTTGTAAGATACTCAGTAGAATACCCAAACAATATCATTCAAAAGATAAGCTTCTGCTTTACTGTAAAGTAATGCCACCATTCAGTTTATTGAATAATTTTCTTTTAATTTGCAGAATCTGAAGAAGATTCAAGAAATGGACAAAGAGGCAAGTGATGAATCCAGTACAGATCTTGATGACTTAAAGAATGCTGACTGGGTAAGACAACAATTGAATAATGATTCAGCACCGTTATTAGTAATTTATATTTCTTTATAATGCTTGCCTAAAGTTGTTTGGTTTATGTTTAAATCGGTGTCTGTTGGTTGTTTTTGTGTGTGTTTTTTTTTTTTAACATATGAACTAGTACTGAATTATGACAAGTTAGTACCAAATGGAATTTCAACCTTCCTTCACAGATAGATGAAATAATGTAAGTATCCAAGCAGCACACTATTTCTTTAGACTCAGCTTTCATGTAGAAGCTTTTGCGATTTAAAGGGCTGGACATATAGACAGGTATCATGCTGACTGCCCTTCAGAGAGGCAGCCGGGAAGGAAGCAGAACCACCAGCTGAGTTTCTTTAGTGATGAAAGAAAAAATGCTACAGAGAACACTCAGTAGCTTGTATTGTTTTCTATTTACTTTTTTTGGCCAGTGTATAGAGAAACATTAAGACATTCTTAAAAGTTCTTGATTTCAATTTCCTAATTTTCTGTCTACTACCTGTTCTTACTCCTCTCTACCCATTCCCCAATAATAAGAGGGAAATGTTAGTATGTGGTAGGCAGAGCAAAAGAAAATTGAGTACCAAGAGGGTATTGCTAGACCTGTATTTGTGTTTAGGATTATCCCGGCCCAGATGCAGGACCTTGCACTTGGCCTTGTTGAATTTGGAACTACTACATGGAGAACAAGTACATGAGTCCTGTTATATTCAGGGTTTAAAATGGACTTATCTAAAATCACCATGTACAAAGTGGGTCTGGTTGATGTGTTAAAAATAAAAGGATAAAGCTGTATATATTTGGTGGTGTCCTGAAGGGGGAATGAGCAACTTCAGCTCAATCTGAATTAGTATGCAAGGGTAAGGTATTAAATAAAATTTTGCTCTCTTTTCTCTTCAGGCTCGTTTTTGGGTACAAGTGATGCGAGATTTACGGAATGGTGTCAAACTTAAGAAGGTTCAAGAGCGTCAGTACAACCCACTCCCCATAGAATATCAGCTCACACCCTATGAAATGCTGATGGATGATATTAGATCCAAACGCTATACCTTAAGAAAGGTCATGGTAAGTCAAGAGAATTACTAGAATTTGTCAAATCTGAAATAATTCTTTTTATTTTTTTTCCTTTTCCTTTGTTTTCTGTTTCTTTTTATATATATTTTTTATTCATTCAATTTTTTTCTTTTCTTTTTTTCCTGAGAACATTGAAATTATGATGTCATGTAGATAGTACTAATGTTCATGGGTTTTATATGGCATCTTAAATCTATGTAGTATTTTGAGGGGAAAAATGTGAAACCAACAAATGTTGAGTATTTTGTTTTCCGTATGGCAGGAAAAATTCAAAATTTTGAAAGACATTTCCTACATATCATATGCTTGAACAAATGATTTCTGTTGGTTTATGATAACCTTAAGAGTCATTTCAACAGTCCTGTCATGCTTTCCACTGAGAGATGGTGTTAGGCTTTTACTGGGGAGAACGTTTATGTTGAGATACAGCATAATTTTTGGAATAAATGTGGCATTCCAGAATATAAAGTGCCACCAAGTTGTTATATGAACTGTGACAGAAAATGAAAACCTACAGTGTTTGAAAACTTGTAGTACCATGGTCTGCTAAGAGTTGTCAAGGAACACTTTGTGAAAACCATTTTAAACCTTTGATTTGTAGAAACTGAGCTCAGTTGTTTTCAGCGTATCATATTGCTACTTTCAAGTGGGAAAAAAAAAAAAGAAGCTAAGGCAAGCTGGAGAGTGTTGATGGGTCTCCTCCTAGATACTCATGAAAGTGCATATAAGATTGACCCGAGGCACTCTTTTTATCAGAGCCCATTTGATATTTACTGGCGTCTCCTTGTTCTTTTATTCCTTTTAGTTTATATTGTGTTCATCGTAAAGATGTTCTTCCTGATAAGGCAGCAACTGATCTAAAAGGATCCTTATCCTTAGTAAAACATTTTAAACCCCTTTGTCAGAGGCATGTACTTGGTCATTGTCAACATTTATATCTGACATTTATTTATGTTTGTCTGTTATTAGTTACAATGGAAACATCTTGTTAGAATATCTTTTATTCAACTATACTTGTATTCCTGAAGAAAATTCACAAAACCTTTGCTAGTAAGAAGGCCAGGATTCCACCTGAAAAATTCAGAGAGGAGAGAGAAAGAAATCATGCACTTGAGATCATTAGAAAAAAAAATAGAGGAGGAAAAATTTGAAATTACTCCATGGAGAACAAATACATGAGTCCTGTTACAAATATAAAGGCCTTTTGTGTATGAAGTGAAAGTATTTTCCTAACCAAGGTATGGATTCAGACTATCAGACTATATTCATTTTCTGCAGCAGCTTTCTGTTGCTTAAATATTAATAGGGGAAAATACATACCCAGGAATGATATCTATCTACCTTTACGCTCGCAGTTCAGAAAACAGAGCTAACTGACCCTACTACCCACTGCAAAAGAAGAAGTCACCTCAGGACCCTGATTACTGTATGCAATCAAGATAGTAGTTTCTTCTGGATGGGTACCCTTGGGTGATCTGATTCTGCTTTTGGCAGGCTGGGCTTTAACTTATCTTCTGTTGAGCGAGCTCCTGCCTCTTCTGAAGAGATTTTCTTCATTATGTTGTAGGTCTTGGAGGCGCAGCTGCTCTTCTCTTCATCCAGACTCTTGCCGTATGCAAAATCCCTGCAAGCATCTATTTTTGTCCTGCTATCTTGTCTATTAGGTAGATTGTCCAAAGTGACCTCTGGGCATAAACGTGAATTGGGATTACGATCAGCTGTAGGTACAGGACCTGTAGTGCTGTCTCTCATGCAATTGCTGGCTTCATCTGAAAACTGCTGAAGACTGTGTGTTAGAAAACTAACTTTTTTCTTATTATAAACCTTCCATCCAGTAATTTGGATTCTGCTGCAGGGTCTGCTTGAAGAGTGTGCCAAACATGCACAATAGAATGCGGTTTGATATGAAATGTGTGGAGCCTGGAGGATTCATACAGAATTACAAGTTTGGTTAGATGTCATAAATACAGGATCGTTTAGCTGACTTTTATGGGTCAGAGCTAATTATATATATTCCCGTCAGAGAAAACGGTCATGCTTCTTGAGAAGAGGAGGAAATGACAGGAGTCCTAAATCTGAATTTTAAAGCAGCCTGGGAAAGATGGATTATGTTTCTTTCTATCAGTCAAAGCAGATGTTTGGCAAAATTTTTATTAAAAACATTTTTTGCTTTAAAGTTATGGGTAGTATTTTTAGACTTGATGGCTTGTGAAAATGCATGCCACTGAAGATAACAGGAGGTGGATCATTTTTAAGTAAATAAAATGTTAGATAAAGTCTTTACTCTCCTTTTTACGAATGTAATGCTGTGTTTAAAAGAGTAGCTTGATCTGTCCCTGACTGCTCGGTACTCCTAGTAAAAATTAGGAAAGGAACAGATGTTCCTGTTAGGTGCATCACTTAGGGTCTATTTTGGTGTTTTAGACTGTCAGCAGTGTTAACAGATACCAATAACTGGAGCTGTCTGTTCTCACAAGTCCTCTGTCATAGGGCAATTCTTCAAAATGTCTTGATGTAAAATGTCACATTCTGGGCTTTTTGCAAATAACTAGTTTCATTAGTTTCAGTGACCTCTGCATTTCTATTTTAGTAGATACAAAAACAATTTCAAATTTGTCATCTTTCTGTCCCCCTGATGCAGGAGTCTTTGTTTCTGTGGTTGTCATGGGAACAAGAAGACTTTCATCCTGGCATTTTGTAATCTTGGCATGTTTGCCTTAGCAGCTTTAATGGCTTTTTTTTCTCCTACAAAACACTCACTCCCAGAAATCCTAGGTATAGCAGCGAGCTTTACAGTTCTTAATCATGCTTTAGGGCTACCCAAGGAAGCAGTGGCTCTGTGTAAGTACCATGATTATTATAGGGGATCGTAAACTTGTATCCATAATAGATGTGCAGGTGCAGCAGCGTGAATACAGTGGTTTACAATGTGCAGTATCAAAGAATAGACACTGCTGCTTGACCTTTCTGTATGGAGATAAATCAGCAAAATGATATGCACTGTGTGACAACTAGGTAACAACTAAAGCACTACACAGTCTGCATAATGAAATTTGACAAATGCATGTCTATCTACTTACAGTGCTTGAATTCACAACCAGACTTCAGCATGGGCTGTTTTGGGAATGATGTAGCACGTCCCCTCTGACGATGTCAGTGTTCGCAATTTCATTTCAAGTGAAAATTTCTAGATGGTACAAAACCATCAGTTTCATTTTATCTGTTACTTAGAGATAGGACTCTTCTACTTAATACTATCACCTTTTATAATGTGAAAAATAAATGGCTGAGATAGTTGAATGTCAGTGATGAGTGACATAGTTCTTGTGAGTCGTGTGCAGGTCACCAAGTACCATTTGAAGTTATTATTTTAACTGCAAGTCTCTATTTATATATTAAAATTTGATGGAAGCAAGGATTATGTGGTAATTTCTCTGTGCTTTAGCTGTTCAGATCTCTAAATTTCTGGTTGATTTTTGTAATCATCGATTATGCTTTTCCCACGTGGCCAGTTTTAATGCATACTGCTGTACAAAAGCCATTTTATACACATGAAGATTTAGGATAGCATTACAATGTTTTGAGGTATCTATTTAGATACTGGTTTGCAGTTTGGGGCAGTGTGGTATGTGAGCACCAAGATCATTTTGCTTGTATTCTGCATGTGCCGTGGCTGCATCTGTGCAATGTAGCTCTGATTTAGACTTTAATTGAGCCATGAATTTTAATTAATTAATTAAAAGATGCATGTTAAATTGCTCATTACAGGGAGAGTCGGTTTGAGTGAAGAAATAGATCTAGCATGGACAGAGAAGATAAAAGCTTCCCTTCAGTGTCTTTCCTGTCAACATCTTGTTTGGGAGCCAAGTATGAGAAGGGGGCTTCTGCTGGTGCTCCCGATCCTGGCTTGTCGGCTGAAGCAACTGATAAACATCCACTTGCTTTGCCACCAGCTTCCTCTGCATCCTGTGGAAAATCACTTAAGCAAATCTTGCTTTTCCCCTTTTCCAATCAAATGGAAATACTGATACTAATTACACTCTGGTGGCATTAAGTCAGTGCAGAGAGTGCCCTGAGGTGAAAGGCTCAGAGCCATGTATTATTTATTTCCTAGCGTGGTGCAGAGAGTTGCTCCCCAAGGCTGGAATTGAGATTATCAGCGTACAAAATGGCTGTTCTGATGGTAATAGCTCACAACTTAAGCTATCAGCTTTGACATCTGATGAACAGTAACCTGGGGATGAGAGACTCACCATTTCATTAAGGATCCTGCAAACCACGCTGGCCTTGAAGAATTGCTCGGTCTTTAAACAGGAGAAATCAATCACATCACTTAAAATAATATCCTCCTTATCATAAAATGTCAAATCACCATTTAAGATAAATCTTTCCCCTTTTAATTTTTCTGTACTGTTTCTAGGAAGATGTCGCGCCACGTGGTTTAGCAGCTTGGTATTCTGTGCCATACTGCATCAAGTTCCCTCTGAGGAAGCTAATGGGGCGGGGAACAAATGGAAATTAGACCATGTCTGGGGTAGGGTACCTCCAGAAAGAGTCCCGAAGGAAGCAATGAAACGTCCCCCTGAAGGAACTCTGCCTCCGATCCCGTATCGGGGAAGGGATGAGTCTTCGATGGGAGGCTGTCACTCTGCCCAGAACCAGGGCACGTCCCGGGTCAGCAGAGCTTATGTGGAAGCTGCGTGGCATTAGCGAAGTTCAGTTAGGGTTCATGCTGCTGTGACCGTGTGGGGATGTAAACCCATTTTTCTGACTGCAGCATTTCTTCTCGTTAGCAAACGCGCACGTGATCTGACAAAACAGAGCTGTCGTTACACGTGTTTTATGGCTACAGAGCTTGTTAGAAGAGTCTCCCAAAGAAAGTCTAACCATCTGGCCCTTAAAAAAAAAAAAAGTGATGAAATTTGGGACATTTAGTCTAAGAAATATAGTATTTCAGGAATTTCTTTCAGATTGGAGGACAGGGTTGATAGCCAGGTACTGTGTAGTAATAGAAGGTGCCAGAAAGATGTATGGCATAGGATGCTCTCTGACAGTGTGCTTGGGCATTGTGCCACACAGGCTGAACCTGACAGATGGATTTCTTAAGCAAATCCATACAATTATTCCCAGCTTACAGTTCATAAATTCTTCAGATGATAGGAAAACTTCCCTTGCCTTGCTTATATCCTGTACACGCAGTGAATTGCCGACTCTTTCCTGTGATGTGTTGTGTATGGTCCTACCTTCAAAATGAGATACCCGAGGAAGAAACGTCTGTCTCTTCAGATAAAAGCAAGCAAACAAGAACAACTCCCACCCAGCCCCTCTTCTGGTCTCTCCCTGTACTTTCAGTGTCATGCCGTGGCATTCTAGCAACTTGACTTTCTGGACGTATTGGCAAATTCTGCTTTACCCTTGAGTAACTTATTAAAGTGCAGGCGAAGAGGTGTCTATGAAACCATGCTCAGGGGTTTTCTCTCCTTCTGCTGGGATTTCCACAGCAGGGCACCTCTTTCTTCATGGCCAGAACAGCAGAGACAGGTTCTGGCCTGTCAGGCAAAGAACAAGGGAAGCTTATTTTTCATCCATTGCTAAAAGCAATTCATTGCTGATAGTCCTGGTGCAGTTTTTGCTTTCGTATCAGAGTTTGGGAGATGTTAAGCAGATCCAAAAACTGGGCTCAAAACCTACGAGCAGACTGTTAGAGACCGTGTAATGGTTGGCAGAGGGCCATGGTTCAAATAGATGCTCCTAAAAAAAATGGTCTTGGCACCTTTTCCTCCAAACGAGATCCGAGCTTTGCCTGCATTCTCCCATAGACATGGTTGCAGCCTTGATACTTAATTCCATCATTTCAAAATCCTAAGTACTGCTGATTGATGCTGCTGGAGCTGTGGTTATTCTGGAGCTATCTGCAAAGCTGAAAAGCTTTCCCTTAAGTCTTTGCTTGCCTGTGCTGTGCATACAGATTGTTGTTCTGTTCAGGACTGTTGGAATTTTACGTCTAGTGCAGGTGTCAGAACTCTGCAGGCTCTGTCAGGGATGTTGCAGATTTTCTTTTTTTCTCATCATCTGCACGAGTATCAATGCAAGGCATGGAAATATGTGTGTATTTCACTTTCTCCTTTTCAGGTCAACGGTGACATTCCACCTCGATTAAAAAAGAGTGCCCATGAAATAATCCTGGATTTCATCCGATCACGGCCTCCATTAAATCCTGTATGTAATCCAGTGTACTTCTTTCCTAACGAAAATGTGGCTTTTTAAAAAATGTCTGTGTTCAGGGAATGTGTTAAATATTACATTTTCAGACACGGTCTTTCAGAAATACTGATTTATGTATATAGAATGTGGTCTCTTGAAGAACAGTGTGTGATGCCTTGCAGCAGCCAATAGCTGTTCTCACCAGCAGCCCTTTATCTCTGAGTCACGGAAAAATGCAATTCTTCCTATGTTTTCTGTGAGTTTTAGAAATGAGTGCACATAAAATCCTATCACAACATGCCACATTTTATTGTGTCGTTCTCCCCTCCCCCCAGTGTGACATCTACTTTCAAGGGAGCACTGTTTTATGTAAATATAATTATCTTTATATACCAAGGCCTCTGCAAGAAAACTGAAACCAACCCCACCACGGCCACGCAGCCTTCACGAGAGGATATTGGAGGAAATCAAGGCAGAGAGAAAGTTGCGTCCAGTCTCACCTGATGAGATCAGGCGTAGCAGGCTGGGTAAGTCCATTGCTAGTTTTTACCAGCAGCATTCACAGAAAAATTCCCACATAAGCAGCAGCAATATTAGCAATATCTATGCAAATGTCACTGAAGATAGAAATTATTCTTGCCCATTCAGATGAAGAGAGACTAAACCTAATGACTTTGCTAGGGCTGTGTAGTCTTTGTGCTAAGTTATTTTCAAAAATAAGGTACTGTATGATTCGACTTGATCATCATGTTTTTAATGTAAGCGTTAGATAAATTTAATGACATTATATTGCTCGTTAGATGTGACAGTTAATGTTAGATTTGCTCAGACTGGAATGGATATTGGTTCTCCCCAGTGCAATATTCCTTACATATATGTAAGTATTCTTCACATGTCTGTTCTTAATTTTTTTCTCTTCATTTCCTGTTGCTAGCATCATCAATTTCCTTATTTTATTTGAAAATCTGCTTTCATTTTGTTTGCTGAAAGCATTGCTTTCACTCAGTGATTCTAAAATCTGCTTTGATTTTGTTTGCTGGAAGTATTGCTTCTATTTTGAATCTAAATCTTTGCTTCATTTCATAAGTGATGGAGCATGTGCTTGCATATGTTTTCAGTTGATCAAATAATTAAGACTTTTACTGCAAAGCTGTTAATTTCTGCAGTGTACATTGAACAACCCGCTATGAAATTATACCAATATTACACTTCGCAATGATCACCGATTCGCATTAGTTCAATGGTTCTGCCATTGACAGAAGCATGACAAATGCCGCCTTACATTGTGACATACTTTACTTTAAAAGCATGGTATTTAGACTGCATTAGGAAAGCTGAAGTAGCTTGATTTTTGAAGAGCAGAAGTGGCATCTTATGGTTGAAAAAGCATGAAATAATCCACGTGTGTGCTCTGTTGTTGCTTTTGCAGAATATGCGTGCCTGCCACATGTGCTTAAAGGCACTGATCCAGATGCAAGTGGATTTGACAACCCATTCATTCTCTATAGAGGAAAACAGTTTCATTACCTGTTTTGTTGCATTGTTCTTTGATAGAGTATGTTGTAGAGTTTGGTGAATGCTTGGGTGCATTTTAAAATGCATGGTGCTTTGGATATTGTTTCTTCGGGCCTTCCAGCTTCTAGTTTTGATTCAATTTATGCTTGTTGTATCAACTAATGATTCTAATAGCCCTAGACAGTTTTCCAAATACAGGAAGTTTGTAAAAACATGGAACAATTCTTTGCTTTTCTTTCAAACATTAAACTTCACTATTTTACACGTTCTCCATTTGGGAACTATCCTGTCTTGTAAGAGGTAGCAAATTTGATCTAATAGATTTTTACAATTTTTAACTGATATAAATTACATCAAACCCATTTAGTAAACAGTTTCTAAAAACAATCTTAGATTTTGGAGTATTACTGGTTAGGACTTCCTGAACTGATTTCAGGGTATGTCCTCCAGTGAAGGATACCTGTCTTCCACCAATTCTCCCTCTTTTTTAAGAGAATATTATTTTTAAACTTTGGAACTGTGATAATTCCCCTTCAGTCTAGTGAATTGTTTGTTTTAAATGTCATATTACTGGAGGTGTAAAAGGGGATGTGAGTTTTACTTCCCAACCGTAGTGTTGAAGATTTTATTTTTTTAATGTGGAATCATATACATTCTTATTTGTTGCTTGCATGAAGAAGAAAAAAGAGCAAGGATCTTGAAGATAATTGCTTCTTATGTTGAAATATGAGGTTTGGGCTTTTGTCACATTGAAATGATTGTTTTGCCCGGAGTTCCTTTTAGAATACAATGTGTTTGTGCAGAATTGGCGATGGAATAATGCTAGTGACCTTCAATATGATACCGATAGATCTGCCATATAGTTTAGGTGACCACTGAATGTAATTTAGTGGAGAAAAATGCAAGGCAAAAAGATTTAAGGATTGCAAATCTGAGGAGAAGCACGGTGTGGGACACTTGTACCATCTGGACAGAAACACTTGTTGATATGAGAAAAAAGAAAAAAAGGAGTATTACAATGGAAAATCTGGGAGCATGTGGTACACTCCACATGTTGCAGAGTTACTCGTTGTTGCTCAGTTTATAGCAGTCAAGCACATAACTACATTTGAATATCCTCAGCAATATGAGTGGACCTGTGGCATGTGCTTCCCAGCTTTGTCTCCTTGCTCTGCACAACCCACACATACAGGTGAGATCTTCTCCATCCCAGTTGCCACCGAGCAAAGGGAGCGGCTGGAAACAAAGCGCCAGCCCCTGAGCCTTGCTGGTGGGCTGTGTGGCTGGCCCAGGGCTGGCTGCTGTTAAGCCGAAACTTCTTTGGAAATGGTAATTTAATCTTGTTAGCTGCACTTACAGAGGGAGACATTGGGTAGAAGAATTTGAATCAGTTTTCAAACAAGCTCAGCTGATCATCAGAATAAACTATCAAGGCAAACACAGCCTTGAGGTACATGCCCTTTTAATTGAAAGTATGGATTTATGACTCAAGTTGAGCTAATGGAGCTTGGAGAAAACTTTGTTTCATGCTCTTGTTTCATTAACCTTCAGTTAGGACATACCATTAGGTGATAGCAACCCTACACTTTAAAATGTATTTGCCTTTATGTTAAGTTTGGACAGCAGTTTAGATACTGTTCTGCGCTGCTGTCTGTGGCTGATGTTGTCTAGGTAATAAACTACAGGAGAAATGCCCCGACTCCCAAATTTGTCTCAGAGTCAGCCACCTACAGTGCTCCCCACCTAAATTTGCTCTCATGAGCAAAAGTTGTCCCAGTACAATGCTTTTTCAACCTGTTTTCACATAGTTGTATGTGTGCCTGACAGACCCTTTCATACCAACGCTGCTTGTTCATCACCCACAGGTATCACAGGTAAGCTGATGTCAGTTTTGGTGTGTCCTGGTACATTCCTGTAGTTGGGCCTGGCCTGCTTATCTGGATTAGTATACTGAAGTTTTGGGTTCAGCTGAGAACATGTCGAGTGTCTACTCCCTGAATTACACTGCACAGCTTGGAATGTGGGTAGGCTGAACACAGCAGGGGTTTGTGTGCGTTTGGAGCTAGGACCATGGGCAGACCAAAGGCCGGGAGGAAGGTTCAACAGCTATGCCATGTGATTTTCTTGTATCCAGAGATTTTATTTTCATGTGTGATTTTTTGTTATTAAGCTGGCAAGGAACAAAGCTATTGGTTATGTAAACTTCCCAGAAATAAAGAACATCTGACCGCTTTCTTATCTAGGAATAAAACGGCTAGTGGCCCTAAAAAGAGAGGATAATATTAAGGATACGTTTTAAAGGCTAAATCCACATAAGGTTGTGGGTTTTTTTTAAAGAACAAGAATCAGCACAAATCACACTGTTAGGCCTTTTTTTCTTTCCTATTCAAGGAAATAAATGGTCAAACTTAGCCTGAGTGTCTCTCTTTATTAGTTTAATTATAATCATTGGAGATTATGCTTTAAAAAAATTAGAAATATTTATTTCAGGTCACTGAAACTTGTGTGAAATGTGGCTTTGTACTTTCAACTTTTTTCAGCTCTCTCTCTTTCTCTTCTTTTTCTGTCTCTCTTTTTCCCTTCCCCTTTCTTTCTTCATGGCATTTTAATTGAAAATACTGTGTTTTTAAGATACTTGCCTCTTGTTTTGGTATTTGATTTATTGATTTCAAAAAATCTGGTTCTATAATTCTACAGATATCTTTATGCTTGCTCTGTTTGCAAGTCCCATTTATGCTACTGTAGTTTTCAGACTTCAGGCTTTACTCCAGTAAAGCAATAGTATGTCTGACACATTTTGGATTTGGGCAACAGAATCCAAAATGCCTCAAGTGGAGTTAATCTTTTGTTTTCATTACCTCTCTGCTTTTCTAATAGCTGAATTATTTTCTTTTTGTTGTTTTTTTGTTGTTTCTTTTTTTACAGCAATGCGGCCTCTTAGCATGTCTTACAGTTTTGACTTGTCAGGTAAAAGGTGCAACAACACCTGACGTGGTTATTGTGCTTATTGTGAAATTTGTTCCATCTGTTTGTTGAATTCCCATTTAAGAAAGAAACTTGAAGGGATTCTTCCAAGATATGGTCAGTGAAAACAAAACTTAAGACGTATTACTTTTGTTAATACCTGCATTTCCCCTCTGAGAAAAGGATACCTAGGTATAGGAGACAGCTGTGTTTCACCTGAAATAAAGTGCTGGAATTCTGTGTAAATAAATGACCATAATAAGGTGGCCTGGAGCTATTCCAAACTCTTTAAAGGATTGTAGAAAACAATGTCACCTTCGAGTCTGATTTGCTTATTATTTATTTATCTGACATTGGTGTCTTTACAGTCACTTTTTGGCTAGACCGTTTTCTGCAGTACTTCATTTTTCTTGAGCATCCAAAACCAAGTTTTGAATTCTTCTGCCTTTCTAGATTTAACAAAATGCACCTATGACACTAATCTAGAAAGGAACTATCAGTTCTACCGAGTGTCTTTATAGTAAATCTTTTGTGAGTTATAAAGTGAAAGACATTCACTCAAAACTGGTTAAACCTTCCAGCTTTCCTGGTTAGCAAAGTAAGTTGCTAAGGTTTGCTGCCAACAGCTGATAGAGATGATTCAATAGGTGATCTTCATCACCTATCTAATACCAAATTTAAAGGTTCCTCTTAGCGGGCAATAGTTAGGGTAAGCAGTGACTGTACAAATGTGTTCAGCTTCAGAGACAGCAACTCCTGAGTTTGTGCCTTCTAGCCCTAAAGTAAATTTGGTCCTCCTTCCATGTGCACTAACAGGATGCTCAACCCTAAAGACTCCATCATCGAGGCTATAAATATTCTATATTATCCTCGAAGATTTGTGCACTGAGGAGAGCTCTTATGTTGGCTCTTACCTAACTTCCCTTGGGTGACTCCTGAAAAAAAAAAAAAGTTACCAAATAAATCCATGCCCTCATTTGTGAAGAAGCAACACCAGCTGTACCCTTCCCTCCCTCCTTCCAGTTGCACCTAGAAACATCTCACCCAGTACTTTTGCGGAGTCTTCTTCCTCTGTTTCTCTATCCACTCTCTAACCTCACTTTCCCTTAAAAAGGCATGATCTGATTGAAATGCTGGCCCACTGCAAACTAGAAAGACCATATAGAAGTTATTTGATTACCATGATATAATAAAATACAATAGCTTTGTAATATAGGCGTGAGGTTCACAAGTGATCTATCTCTGAATGTGGTTTCATGTTATGGCCAAGTAAAAAGCTTGCCATTGCCAAGAAGAGGGGGAGCGGGCTCTTGCTCCTTCCTTTTCTCCCCCAAAATCCCCCCCAAACATGTGATTTCCCCCTCCTCCCCTGCGCTCATTTATTCACAAGGTAAACTGGTTCAACTCACGTAACCCAGGCACAAATACTTAAATTTTTTTGCGAGGTTGGTTTTCTGCTATTTTTAGGGTTTTAAACCTGTTCACTATCTGATCAGATGATCAGAGAGCTGGGTAGATAATGAGCATGGGTGGATGGGAGGAAGGAACAGGCTCTCCCCGTCAGAGGCGGTGGCAAGCTGTTGATCCAGCTCAAGCCCTTTTGTGAAACCTTACGCTGATGTTGTATGGTACGGCTGCTACAGCTGTCCGGTGGGATCCAAATTCTGCATGTGCTTGGTGTCATGTTTTACTCCACAGAAAGCTGAAGCGTCCCCTGGAAGTCAGATAACGTCATAAGCTGCCAAACTTCAGTTTTCAAAAAATTGCTACTTTCAGATATGCCTGAAAATTGTCAATTCCTTCAGTTTTAAGGCTATAAAACTGATGTGCCAGTGCCAATGAAAGGGAAGTGTTCAGATCTGTCCTTTTGCATGTCTGTTTGCTTCTTCTTTTGCCTTTTATTTTTTAAGAATCCTGAGACATCCTCATTTGTCTAAATCCCCAAAATATTTTGTAAATTCTCCCTTCATAATCCATTAATTCATTACCATGATGTTTTTGTTTTGAAGAAGTAGCTTCGTAGCAATCTATGCTGTACTTGGATTTGCACTTTTTTACTGACCACTGAAGAACTCTTCCTGTTTTCTTTATCCATCTGCTAAATGTGATCGGTTTTGGTTTTTTTTCCAAGTCGTGTGGTTCTAAGCAAGTAGTATCATTGCGTGACTGAGTGAGCTGATAAATTGTCTTTAGAATTTAATTCAGGATGATTAAAACATTCCAGTTGGCTGGATGTGAGACACCAGATGAGCGGTACAAATGAAACTGATGTGTTGGGATGTAGGTAGTAAGCAGATAAGCAGTTGTTTCGAGTGTTGTTGCTTTGTATGTTTTTACTTTTTTTCTTTTTCATTATTTTGGAGGTGGGGTAGTCTATGCTTTCATTCTGTGATCACTCTTTCCACATATTTGCTCTTTCGCTGCTTTCATTGCTCTCTGCTTGACAGAATTGCTGTCACAAAAGCACAAACCTGCTGAATATCAGAATTGTTTTCTTCTAAGTGCTAAAGGACAGGTTCAGGGCTTTATTACGCTTGCTGTTTGCCTCTTTCTCTGGCAGCACACTGGTGTAGTTGATATGTCAATGTCATGCTGCCCAGCGCCACGTATCTCCCTGCTGCTGTCATCCCGAGGAGGGGAGGAGGAGTGCATTTTCCTGATGGGGAATAGAAGGAGCGAGCAGTAGCCACGTGTAATGAGAATAATCTGAGAGGTACTCTGGTATCAACTAGGGACTAAGGCAGGCGTTGGCTGCTTTCTCTCATAGAAAAATAGCTTAAGAGCAGCTTTACTTCTATGGACTGCATTGAATATGGCTCAGAATTCCAGTGTTTCATACTCGCAACACTCAAGTTCTTACCTCAAAGCTGTGTGCACACCTTTTTGAAGCTGTAATGTAAGCAACAGGGAACAGGGCAGAAGAGAGAGGGGAAAAAAGAAATCCAAATTTCACAGGGATTATTCCTGTTATTTCCAATGCCGGGAGATGATGTGTATTACTGTTGGTTTTGCACGACCTATGCCTCGCCTCGCACCAGTGTGAGGAAGGAACTCCACCAAGTCCCAGTAATCTCTTCATTTAGATAACATAATAAAGAATGTGATGCAAGCACCAGCAAAAGACCAGCCGTTTGGATATGTTAGTTCTCATGTTTGACTTCACCACCCCAGCCCATTAAAAGGAGCAGCATACCTCTGTTACCATTATCCATTATATAATATTTCCTAGTGTACTGGCATCATAACTAGCAAAATGTAAACGAGTATTAATTCTGCAAACCCATTTTAGCCTTCTTTCCATTTCAGCCTTCTTTCAAACTCAGTGTAAAAACGATGAGGTTGAGGAGTACACTTGCTGTACAGAACCAAATTCAGGTTTCTGTTGTCATTATTTGCTAAGGAGAGGTGCTTAGGAGCAGACAACATATAGTTAGTTACATGACTGCTGTAGTTTGCATGTAATGTGTGGTCTGCTTAATTCTTTGTTTCATAAGAAACAATCTTACATGTAGATCAAGGTGAATTTCTTATTATCCTATGTGGTTTTTTTTTCTCCCCCCTCTTAGGCTAGTTAGGGAGGGCCAACACAAAGCTCAAGTAATCAAATCCAAGACCTCTTTCATTTGCCTGTTGTAATGATAGTTTAAAAGAATCTCAGAAGAAACCAAACATTAATCCAATTTGCAGGTACTGTGCATTGTACTCGCTGCCTGAAAACATGGAGAAATGACGCTCTCCCAGTGTGTCTGATTATCTAATAAAGTCTTAATTCTAGGCTGTTTTAAAAAAATAATAATAATTTTTTTTTTGCTTCAGTGAATTTTCCATGAATTTCTTCTGTCATACTCATTTTAATAAGCATCACTCTACTCATTGTTTCTGACTTGTTTATCCCGATTAGCTTTATCTTGTTTATGGTGATATATGATTATTTGCCACATGGTAATGTTTCTGCTGCCTGAGTACACCACAAACGTAGCTTATACAAAGTGATACTATTTTTGCTGTGTATCAGCTAACAAATTCTGTTTTTAATTTTGGAACAAGTTATTTTTGTTGAAATCTGCTGGATGAAACTGAATTTTCATGATCCTTTCCTTAAATTACGATAATCCATTTATATCCAGTACTATAACTGCAGGAGTGATAAACTGAACTCAATCACTGTTGTCCAAAAACGTTTTATAAATGGATGAGTTTTTAGTTTTATTGGAGGGAGGGAGGTATTCTTCAGTGTTTGCAAATTCTAAAAACATTCCCTGTTTTTGCCTCTAGAGGAAAGAATGGCGATAAATTATTAGTCCCTACCAAAGAGCCCTTCAAAACAAATACTATGGATTGTCTTCTAGATTCACCTAAAGCTTCATTGGCTATTCAAGAAGTCATAAACAATGTGTTTCTAAACAACTCATACATATGTAAGCTTAAATAAAAACAGTTTCAGGCTTTCTAGATAGTGGTTGGCTACATAAATTACCTCTAAAATGGTTCGGAAATTTCCATCTCTGGAGCCTATATTCTTGGAAAACAAACCAGGCAAACAGAAAACAACAACAGCAAGCAATTTATGTCATGGACCGTGAATACGTATTTCTCTATATCACATCCCTTAGTACTAGGGGACGTCGGGTGGACTTTCCCTCCTGTTTGCTTTCCCCAAACCTATTGTGTGTACAGTTTTTTGCAAGGAGGGCAATACTGTTGGCTGGCCCATCATTTTTCTCCCAGTGACTCCAACAATACTTCCAGTCCAAGCTCCAGCCTCCCTACCACCGGGCGGGGAGTCACCATCCAGGAAGGTTTGAGAGGAGGGACGTCACCTTTGGTGCTGGGGCTGCTGCTTCGGCCGGTCTGGCCAGGTACCACCCTGCGCGATCAAAAGACAAATCAAAGGTTTTTCTCTTGCTCATTTGGGAAACCATGGGCTTCTTCAATCAACTACATGCCAGCTAATTATGAGGTCTCGAGAAGTATTGGCAGCAGGGAGGTGAGGCAGTTTGGTTTTCGTTTTCCTGCTGTCGCTTTCTGGGATTGCATTAAGCGATTGTTACGGCAGGAATGCATTTGATGTGGAGGGACGCCCATGCTGTACTCGCAAAAATCTAGTAGGGAAAAAAAACATGACCTAGAAGCCATAGTGCTAGTCAGGACATCCATTAGGAAAGCCTTTGAAGATAGGAACTAAAGGTTAGAGAGTCTAAGTCTTTGATTGCAATTCTTTGTAGGGAGGACCTGAAGGCAGTAATAACACTGTAGTACACGATTCATAGGCTTGGAATGTCACCATGGCTTTAATAGCCCAAATAATCCCCTTTTCTTACATTCCTAGTTGAAGGTATGATTTATAGAGGAACTGTAATATGTCCCCTGTCCTTTCTCTCTGTTTTCAGCATTTAACAATGACCTAATTAATTCTTTAACATATATATTCATTTAACTTATTCTTCCTATTATTCCTTTTAAATAGCCGCTCCGGTGAGAACGTTGTAAAACAGACGTCCTGCTGCAACAAATGCTTTGTCTGTACTGTGTGGTTTTAACTTACCTAGTGCAAGAACAGCTTTTATCAGTGCAAATTGTGTTGTGGCAGCAGTGACCGTGTCTGTTTAGACCAGGGCAGCGATGCAAGTGACTCCAAGTGATGTGTGAGTACTTGTGTTGTCGGCACTGGGAATACCTGGGTTCTATTGTTACTCTGTCATAGTCCTCCTGGTAACCTAAGGTACGAGTCATTCGGCCTTCCCTGCCTCTCGTCACCGTGTGTAAAAATGGGAATAATAACACTTCATTACACTAACCCTGAAATACCTGGAGGTACTTTGTTATTACAAGACTGGGGAAGGAGTCATATAATTAGATGTGTAGAAAAACACATTTGTAGAAAGACCAGATGCTTAGGCATACATGCAAATGGGAGATAAAAAGCTTCTCTTCCTTCTCCCTCCGACATAATTTTCTTCAGATTGGAATAGTGCACTTTGTACGTTTACAGGGATAAAACTGAATTATCAGACCAAATCTAAGCCCTCCTAAAATATCAAAGCCTAGGTCGTTATCTGAATGTGTAAGCTAAGCTAGGCTAAGCACAGCTGACCCTGGGCTTACAAGTCATGCATCTTCATTGCACACTGGCAGAAATCCTGAGTAATTTATTCAGTGGAGTTACATCCTTGTAAAACTCATGTAGATGAAAATAGAGCAGGATCCTCGTGTTGCTGCTGTTACATGAAGATTTGGCATCGCAGACATATTTTTAATACAAATGACCATGCAAACCAGGGAATGGCGCATATTTTTGATGAATGCTAGTTATTTAGCTCGTTCTCATTCCTTTTCTGTATACTGCAGAACGAAGTGTAATTCTGTCCTCGCAGGAATAACTAGGTTTACTCCATGCTTAACCTCATAATTTCTGTGTGGTGTTGTCTTCAGATTCGCTGGAAACCCACTTGTCCAGATACGGTTGTGCATTCTTCTGATACTTAGTTAATTATAGACTATAAGTTGAAGGAAGAATATTTTCAGTTTCAACATGGGAATTATTTTTTAGAGTTGCCTGGGATTAGTCTGAGGTTGTTTTTTAGTATTTTGCACTGCTGCTTTTTCCACTGCTTTCATTCCTCCATATTGCTTCTGTACCACAAGCCATTGCCTGTAGTTCTGAGCAGTGTATTGCTGGAGTAAAATAATTGCACACGTATAACTATCAAAATATTTTTCCCTTTTGTGTGAATTGCCTTGACAGTAAGTTTTGAGAAGGCAGAATAAAAGTTGATTGTTCTATTTAGCGCACGAGGTCCAAGCACCAATTGTTCTATTTCTCTTGCTAGATGTATCAGCGCCAGAGGCTGGAAGAAAATTAGTGGATGCCTCTGTAGCAAACGGTGGCCTGGCACCACAAGGAAAGCAGAATGGGGCCGCACAAGTGACAGTACAACGAAAGAGACTCCTTAAGGCTCCCACGTTGGCTGAACTTGACAGCTCAGATTCGGAGGTAAAACATCAGGACACAACTTCTTGTTTGTCAGAATTCAGTCTCATTCCTTAATTTGCTGAACTGATCCGCTAAGAAGTGTCTGTGTAGATTGTAATGTGAACTCTCCATGAGTGTTTTGCCAGCCTGCAGAACTTCAAGAATATTATATCAGACCTCAGAAATGAGAGTATTCTTTAAAAAACTTAAATGATGATTTTGTCTTTAATCCTAGTATATCCTTTTTTTTTCTTTTTTTTTTCTTTTTTTTTCATAAACGCCCAGTAGCTGTCCACTGTGCATATGCAGCAATCATGCTTTTGGGAATGATGCAGGCAAATGGTTTGCATCCTCCTGGCACCCATGCAGGAGCTGTCATTGAAGGCCTCAGATGTGAGCCCAGCCTCGTTGTCCCAGCTGTTAAATAAAGAGCATCAGCTATGCCGGAGAGGTTGCAGTTCAGTGCAAATTCAGTGGGTTAATTTGTCAGGTAGGCTTGGGAACTAACACCCAGCAAATGTTTCACAGATAGAGACAAGTAAATACCACTTTGATGGGGACACAATGTTGAATCCATTCTCTCTTAAAGGGAGAGTTAATGATTTTTAAAAACCATAAAACGGAGAACGGATTAAAAAAGCTCTCTAGCTTAAAAGCCACATTATATATAGTCCTTGAGAAGCACCAGTATTATATCCTCAAGAAAGAGTTTTGTCTTCTGGACCAGTAATATTACTGCATTGGAACCTTTCTAAAAGTTAAGCTGTCTGGAAAGCACATTCAGGCAGGGTTTTGAATAAAGAGGCTAATTTTAGCCTGGGGAAGGCAGTCTTCCCTGACTCTTTCTCTCTGTTAAATCAGGAGGGTGGGGTTTCCTGACAGGGCGCTTACAAAGGCAACTAAGCTGAGAGATAGGAGGCTGGAGAGAAATAAATGTGGGGATAAATATATCTTCTTGCGTACTTTCTTTATCCATGAGAAGTTGGCCCTCTTTGTGTTAGGGGTTATCCTATGGGTGACTTGTAGGGGTGCATAATTTGGTGCATCTATTCTGAAAGCCAAAACGTTTTGCATTCTGAAATCTCTCAGCAGTGTTTAAAATTACAATAGAGGCTATATGAGGTTTTGTTAATATTAATGAAGCTGGGCAGAATGCAGGAATATTGAGACTTGTCAATGAAAGAGTCGGATCTTGAACTCAGAGCTTCTCAGCTTGTAGGTCAGTGCTTCCTGAAGCTAATGCAGCATGATGTTTCACGTGGAAAAATGAGCAGAAATCACTAAAAGAAAATTCTGTAAAGGGAAACATTAAGTGATTCTTGTAGGGGGGGGAAATAAAATGTGTGACTATGGCTATTGATTAGGGAATACGGTGTAGGCAAGCAAAATCATAAGGAATAAGCTTTGGGGCATACAGCAAAAGATAAATTGAAAAATAAATCAACCACATCGAGCTGTCACAGAGAACAGATGCTGTATTGGTTTGAGTCAACAGAAGTAGCTGGTGAAGCAAGTAAGATGATTAAGATGCCCAGCAGAATACTGGTTGGGTTTCAGGAACAGTACTAACGTGGTGTAAATAAACATACTGGAGGGATTTGGGGTGAAATCTTCCAAGCTTACAAAAGGGATGGGACATAGAACGTTTGATGAAAGTGAACTTTGCTCTGTAAAAATGTCTTTTGTGCTGATTTTTGCTTTGTATGTAACACACAGAAGAGTGTATGTGTTGTCCTGTTTGTCTGTAAGCTACTCAGGCACCTCTTTGCCTGCAATTTGAATTGGACTAAACCTATTTAGAGTTACTCACTGGGAGTTAAATTATGACTGTTATGCCCTAATTACAGGCTGCAAATACCTGCACTGCTGAGCTATGGACCTCCAAATGGGCTGAGATGCAGATGCATTTTTTTTCCTCTGCAACCCCTTTGTTCTCTCAGCTGTATTGTGCTTCTGACTACACCCCAACACTCTGCATTGCCAGCCAGAGGTGAAAGAAGAGGTCTGATACAGCCCATAGGATACAGCCTATGCCCATTTGCTGGCAAGGATGAATATTGTACAAACCCTTACTACATTCTGTCCTTGCTTTTTTCTTCATTTCCTAAAATCATGGTTTCGGATGGGGAGCAGGGAGTGCCATATTGCCTGGTATGGTTAAAAGAAGTAGAAATCTAATAGTAATTTTTAATACAGTTAGGAAAAGTATCTTCCTGATGAAACTACAGCAATCTGGACAAAAATTTTGTCAGTAACATAAGACAGATGTTTTAAGGTGACGCCTTTAAAGCTGCAGCTTTCTCAGGACACGAATGTTCTGGCTGTTTAGTTCTCTGTGGAGAAGTGCACAGTTCCAGATGGTGGGGTTATCTAACCTCACATGTAAAGTGTCTGATTGCCTACCATAATAGTCAACAGTTTCTGCATTGATGCGAAGAAGTTTGTAGGAAGGTTTGGCACAAGATTTGGTTCCTGCACAAGATTTCATTCTCAAAAAAAAAAAAAAAGCTTTCCATGTCTGAGAAATCGTAGGGCAGTAATAGCACTTCCCTTGCATGTGTTTGTGCGCAGAAGTAATTAGAAATGACAGACTTGGAATACCTGTTGTCCAGGTAGAATACTGTGTCAAACAATGTACTTCTGGTTTCCATTCTCTCCGAAGTGCTGGCTGCTCTTCATTCATAGAAATAAGCAGCAGAGCAGCATGGTTATGGTTTTTGATTGACAGCTTTCCTAGTTCTTCATCTTAGCTTTTTAGCTTCTCTGGCAATGGAAAAGTAACGGATTTGACTTCTGAAGAGTGGATAGTTTAATGGTTCGCTTCGTACAGGGGTTATTCTCCTTCACAAAATTTAAATGTTTAACTTGAGACTTGTGAGCTCTGTTGGACCACATCCAGAGAACAATGCATTCTGCAAGTTCTGCAGTGGTCTCTTAGGGCAACCATGTGGCGTGAAGCAGATATCTACAAAGATCTCTGGATTCTGGAAGCCCAACAGCTGTTGTAATTAAATATGCTGTTCAGACTTTCTTACAGTCTTCCCATCTCAAATGCTTGGAAGGAGCACATTGGGTATGTTAAAGTGAATGTGTTGTTTTGGGATCTGAGCTGGCTGGAGTCCCTTTGCAGAATATTGTTTTGAGGCAAGTGCGTTGGAAGAGTATACATCACAGTACCCTTGCATACAGTGCGTGCGTGTCCTTGGGATAAGCACAAAGTACAGATCACCTGGTGGGAATTTATAAGGGCCCCTGTCCTGTGATGCCTGGTGTCCATCGAAGTGACCCTGCCAGCTTTGCTTTTCTGACTTGCTGTTACGAAAGGCTGCACTTTCAGTTAGTGGGGGTTTTCCTGCCTGCAGTTCGTGTAACTAAAGAAATCCGTGAGAGAGAGGCTCAGCCGCGTGCCGGATTTTAGAGCAGGTCCTTTGTTTGATCTGTAAATCTTGGCAGTTTAAATGAATCTCCTCAGTTAAAAGCATTCATATTAGAGGTAAACAGCATTCACGATCAGCCCTTCAACTCTGTTCCTTTGGGAGGCTCCAGTGATGGTCTGTATCTTACTAGTGTCTGGTGGCTGAAGACAGAGGTTTGGGGTGAAAGGATTTGTTAATTTTGGTGGCATAATGTGTTAGAAAGCTGAAAGATGTTAGCCTAAGCCTTTCATTCATCATGCAGGACTTGCTCTTGGCTGTTGTGATGAAACGAATAAGAGTTCTTTTAAATACAGAAGAAAGGAGAGAAATGCACCAAGATTAGGAATTAGAGAACAGCGCAGTGGAGATCAGATTAATTTCTCTGTATCTGAGTCGCTTGTATGAGGACCTCTCATTTCTTTGAAGACCAGAGAAATCCAAGTGCTGGTTCCTTACTAATGTGACACATAAAGTTGGCTTAATGTATCTCCTGTAGTTGCAAATTAGCAGTTGAGTACAATGAGCAGTTACTGGTGGAATAGTAACAGGTTACAGTAGATTCATGCACCTCTCTTTTGATCCTATTATTCCATGCAGTGCTTAAATACACTGAATTCCTATAATGTACCATTTATTCCAGTTTATAAAAAAGTTAAGCTTAGAAAGTTACGCAGTGCTGTGTAGAGTCAGTGTTTAACTGAGGACTTCTTCTAAGGCTTTGAGTGATTTAACATCGTAAAATACCTTTGATAGCTTGAGATTTCTGTGTGCTAAGGAGCAGTAAAAGAAGAAAAAACAATTTCTGAGGAATTCTATTTCTTTTTCTCTTTCCACCCAGGAGGAATCAGTGCATAAATCAACAAGTAGCAGCAGCATCTCCCCCTCACAAGTGGAAGACCCCTCTCAGGAAGGCACCAGCAGCAGAAAGAGTAAGTTTTGATTAGAGAGCTCAGTGGCTGCTTTTACACACTTCTGTTGCCCTTCTGTTACATGAACTTTGCTTGAAGTTTTTATTGGAAGCTGAAATTGAACATTACTGGAATAAATCTGTAAAGATGAACCCTAGAACCAGCTGAATAGATCAAATGTGATTACTGAGTGCAAGGCATTAGCCTATACTATATGTATATAGAATACTATACCTGTACTGAAGATGATCTGAGTGTGTATGTGTCACTTGAGCCACCAGTAGTAGGAATTCTAGCAAATCGATGTTTGTTTTAAGTACTGAGCAATGTTATCCAACATTGTCTCTCTTCAGAGAACTAATTTTTTTATACTGGTTGAATCTTTAGCGCCTCCCAAGTTCTTGCCCATATCATCTACACCACAGCCAGAGAGACGGCAGCCACCCCAGAGACGACACTCCATTGAAAAGGAAACACCAACCAATGTGAGACAGTTTCTACCACCTTCAAAACAGAGCTCCAGATCACTTGTAAGTGGAGTGGGTGGTAGGAGAGAGAAAAAGAGGCATTCTAAGAGTATAATGAAAATTAAAACTTGGCTTCAGTGTGATTAGAACTTGACTCAAAGAAAACTCCTGAATTCAGAAACTACCTTGGCTACTAAAGACGTTTTGAAATCAAGATTTGAACTTTCTCTCTCTCTATCATTTTGATCCAAAATCCCGGGTATTGGTGCCTCAAAAAGTGTGTGCACTCTGATTAGGACTCTGGGTAACGCCATGTGCCTTGCTTTTATTTCAAAATATTACCAACACAGGCAAACTTCACCTTATTGATTTTCAATTTGAATAGAGATGACTCCAAAGCTCTGGATTATTATTTTTTTATCTTTTTTTTTCTTTTTTTTTTTCTCTTTTTTTTTACCTGTTGATAGTATTTTAGTTAATGGCTGAATGAATGGAATGGTTTCTTTTCTTCCCATCCTAAGAACTTGTGTGGTTAATGTTTATACTTGTGAAAGTTCTTTCAGTAATCCAAATCAAGGTTTCTCTGTGTTGCTTTGTTGAAGTCACTGAGGCAAAAAAATGTGTTACTACTTGAAAAGAAAGTACAGTACATTTGATCAATTAGCTTTAATTGAGAGCTGTTTTCCAACAGAGTATAAGCAGCAAAGGGTATGAAATCCTGGTTCTTTTATGCCGACATACTGATTAGTGCTTTGTAATTTCATGCAGGATATGTTCCTCGTCTCTTTTCCTACCAGCAGGGTTTTGAAGTATGCCCCATGAGGTGCTGGTGAATAGAGAAATCAATAAACACATCCTGGTTTTGAAAGGAAGGGAATATTCACTCATCCTGTCTTCTAGAGCAGTTGTATTAGTGGGTTTTGAAGAGTGTTCTTGTTGGCCCAAGCAATGGTGGCTGGGATCTGAACCTATTAGTTGATGAAATTAAACTGTAACAAGAAAATAATCTCCAAATATTCCCACTACATGCTTCCTCCTCTTCATTTCAGAGGGTCTGCTGGATTTTCTTTATTATATCCTTCCACAAGAATGTAGTTTCTCATTCAAGGTGAAGTTCAATTTGTAGCATATCGATAAACACAAAACACAAGTAGACTTTTGCTGAAATGAACTCGGAGTGTAGCATGTTGCACCAGAAACAGGTTGGAAGGTTCCTCCACCATGTGTTCGAAGATGCTATCATATAAAGTGGATTGCTCTGTCATTGCCTGCTGCACACACTATATGGGGAATCATAGGGTTTATTTTCTGGCAGGTCCAAAGTCATTCACATACGTACTGTTTTAAGGGAGGAGGGAAGAAAGCATCTTATTATAGTGAGGTATTTGCTCCATCACATTTTTAATGTATCTAAATATGGTACATCGTAATACTGATCTCATCTCATGTATTTGAGGGGATCATACAACTTAAAAATCTAATTTGTGAGGCTGTTATTTTAAATAGGTGAAACAAGTTCTTAATAGAAGCTTGTTGGCCACGTATGTATTTTCTTGTATATACCTGTTTCTAGGCATATGTTTACTGACATATGCCTAGGATGATAATATCTGAAATAAAACCACTGAAGAAAATTTAATTCAGTTGTTCCACTCCTGCTTAAAAATATTAAAGGAAGAGGGAGGAAAAGACTTCAGATAAGTCAGGCAAATGTGGGAACAGATGGGAAAAATTTTTACTAGTTTCTTTTCTGCTTGATTTTTTTTGATCTCTGAAGAACTGTCACCTAGCTTGGTTTTGGCTACGAAGCGAGAAAGAAGGGAAAGCAGTACTGAAATGATGTTCCTTTAATGAGAACCTATTTTATTCGATGCCTAGAGAGTAAATTCTTTAACTTGGCAATAGTGCCCTCTAGGGTGTGACAGACAACTCCCACAATACTTTTGTTTTTAGTTTTGGTAGATGGTTTCTGATATGGTGGCACTGTCCCAGTTACACGCGTTGGCTTGCTGCAGAGTTTTTCCTTCCCCGGAGGATGCCAGCTTCGTTCAGTGGCTGCGCCAGGTGCTGCCTACGTAACACTGCAGTTCCTTCTCTGAACGCCTCGCAATACCTGCAGAATATTATTTACTTTTTATTTGACTTCACACTTCTTCGTCCCTTCCTCCAGGACTGATGGAGTTTCATTTCTTATCACCTGCTCCTGTGACTGCAGTTTCTCTTCAAGGTGAAAGAGGCCTCGTCAATAAATAGCTCTCAATACCAGTGAAAACAGGCAGGAGTTTTCTACTGTCTCTTAGCAGGATTAGCAAGAAACTGGTCTGTCTTGCATACTAACTATGGTTTTGTGAACTGGCATCTCATCAGACAGAAGGAGTTAGAGCTAAGTAGGTGGGGAAGGGAAACAAATTTGGAAAAATGCCAAATACCGTCCTTCTGATATGTCACCCTACCAGTGCTACGTGGACAGGCAGGGCAGCTCAGTGAGTTTTGGGGGGATTGCCCTGGTGGTGAGCTTTTTGCAGTGAGCTTACTTGGTGCTTAATCAGTGAGATGAAGCCAGTGTCCTGAGATGTACATATGAATGTCTTTGTAGTTTGTTTGCTTTTTTTTTTTTTTAATCATCATCATCATTATTATTTTTCATGACCCAGAGGACCAAAGCTAATGATTTCATTTATACACAGCATTCGCTTCTCTGCTTCCTATCTATTGTTCAGGTTCCTAGGATAACGAGTTTATTTCCAAGGATGACTTTCAGACCACTTTTTTCAACTATGCAAACAGCTTCTCTGCTCAGCTCTCATCCCGTTGAAGCAGCCATGTGTGGGGTGGCAGGGGCTATGTACTATCTCTGTGAGAGAGCTTTTGCCAGCAGGTGGAAACCCGCAAAGGTTTGCCTCTTTTTGCTGGCTTTGGAAATCACCTTCACCAGCATGTTCCCACTTAGGGGAGCACTTCCTAAGCTGTGGCAAGAATTAAAGCTTAGGCTGGGACATTGCACCTGATTGACGTTGATTTCGATGTGTGTAGGATATTTGTGTGTCTTCAATCACCTCGCGGGGAAAAGAAATCAGTTCTGAAAGGACAGCAAACTAAAAATGCAACATCACAAGATTTATCAATGGGACAGACCTTAAATGTTACAGCACATGAAGATCCTGCAGCAAAAGCCCAGCAAAACTATTGTAATCCTTGGACTGTCGTAAAGAATAAGCTCTTGTGTTTCTAACAAGTTATACTATGTAGAATGGAAGGGCATTTGCAATCTGTTTTACTTGAAAACCTACATACGGTTTTGGTCCTCAGCACACTTACGTATTAGAGCTTGCAGAATAACTAATAGCTATGTACCAGGGAAGGCAAACTGACTAACAAGAAAAACTGATTCATTTACCCCTATGTAGAATCAAACGTGAATAATTTAAATTTATCCTTCTTTTTCTTGTCCCAACCGATAAGTCAGAGTGGGAAACCTTCTGCAGGAGAGTTTATAGTTGAGATATCCAGCTGAGCTTCTTAGAAACATTTAGTCTGCAACATCAGTGAGAGTTTAGATTGCTTGATTAACCATTAATTGCAGAATTTAGAGGCCAATCTGGCACATGTTCATATTGCAATTTATTAGTGCAGCCCATTTGATCGCCTAGTGACATCTTCTAATGAGAAATTTTACAAGGAATATATTAGTTTAAAAAAGCTAGTCATAAGGACCTATTAGGTGTGTGCATGCTGAGAATGACCTACAAAGCACTTTATTTCACATAATGGATATGTAATTCTTACTACCTGTTTTTCCTGAGTAAAAAAAGTTAGTTACACACATACACGTTAAGCTATTGTGGTGCATATAATGACTGCACAGTTGAAGTGTAAAGCCAATTCTCATGAAGATCACGGAAACTCCAAGTTTAAATTAGTATTTTAAGTAAGATTTTTTCCTTTAAAAATAAGAATACCGATTACCTTTAATATTGAAATAACTATTGAGTACAATTCAAGCCACAGTTTGTCTTTAGTGTGTTTCGTTGTCTGTAAGTGTTGCAGAGAACTAAAGTTCTCTCGTTTGGAGCTGCCTAACTTGGGTGCAGATTATTGTTGAAGTTTGAGCAATAACTCCAAAGCATCGCTATTTAATGAAGTTTAGTCAGTGCTTAGTGTAATTTTAATTAATTTCAGTGCCTTAGAGCGAGTGTTGAAACAAAAGATTTTCTTGTGTACTTATTTCTATTCCAAAAAGGGAAAAAAAAATCAAGCAGTTTTCTGAAATCAGCATAATATTTATCTTTCATTTAATGTTGCATTAACATTTTGTTGTCCTTGTGTAACCTCTGGAATTAAAACATTAGCATTTAAACTTGTGAACATTTTTCTATGTTTCCCCTGTTGCCTGCTAGCTATTTCTATTTGCCGAAGCAGTAATCATTTTTGATTGGTACGACAGCAGACCCACACTATTCCCCTAGTAGCTGCTCTACACCTATAGTAGATCTACAGCCTGTCTTCAAAGGAGCAATATTCACTGACATCATCGTCCTATAAATTAAAGGAGTGGGCGCTCATGAGGGGGAAGGAAGTGCCTTCAAGTAAGAAACCTATTTCTAAAGGACTTAAAGCTCTGATTGATCGAAAGCATTCAGTCCACCTTCATTCACTGCAGACAGCTTCCCAGTCTCCCACGATGCAGAACTGAGGTCTTTTGCTGGCATTGTGTGCACCATGCTTTCCCACCCACTTCCTCTCCCGTCTCGCCCCGGCCCGCGGCCGTGCTTTCTCTGTAGCGAGGCAGTTGCTATGGGAAGGACCCCGAGTGAAATGCTGATAGCTGCCGGTTAGCTGGAAAGTTCCTCCTAATGAACACAAGTCATTTAGTTTGGCTAGGCTGCGTTACACCTCAGAGCAAATTGCGGTTGCTTTTGACATAGTTTGTTCTTTCAAGAAAACTAGCGATTATATGCCCCAGAGATTGAGCTGGCAAATCTAACAAAGTTAACTCAATTCTAGTCTTTTGTGGGGTACCTTAAACAGAGTGAAGTTTCTTTGTGTTCCCTTTCTAGATAGGTAAGACAACAGTTTTTAAAAATGTGGTGGTTCCTAAATGCTAATGTTTGCCAGGTCTGCAACGTAGAAAAATTTTCTTTTTAATCCAATGGAAAGACAGAACAGAACTCCGAATACAAGCAAATCGAGAATTGCACAATTAATCTGAATCATGGCTTCAATTTATAAATTAGATCTCCAGACTGTCAGCCACGTCTTTGTACTTGCAGGAGAAATTTCCTTCCTTTATTCAGACAGCATTAGATGTCATTGTCATTGCCACACAGTAGCCCCTCTGGGCTGACTGAAAAGGTTCACCAAGCATAAAGCGATGGGAATTCCCACAGAGGTTTCTGTCTTTCTGTTGGAACTGTATAATCAACTACAGGGCTGGATTACAAATTGGGTTGGTGCTTTTTATTCTCTGGTACCAAATTCAGGCATTCTCTACTCAATATTCTCCAGCATGCTGTAATACAGAATATAGGGAAATTTTGCAGATGGGACATTTGTGATCATTGGGTTGTTATTCTCTGATTCTCTTCCATTAGTAATTCAACACTGGGTAACCAGTTCTCATGCTTTATGTTTGAAGATTATTCTGTAAAGCCTAACTTGCTGTTGTTACTTTCTGGGGGCAGAGAGGAGAGCCTTTCTGCCTGAATTGCCTCGACTTTTTGTAGTTCTGCTCATGTGAGCGCCAAGATGTGGTACCACTGAATAAAAAATTCTGCTAGAATGGGCAACTAACAACTTTCCTTGGCCACTCTGGGCACCACAAAGTCTCGAGCAAATTGTGGGTCTTCAAGAATACTTGAAAGTAGTACCATGGGCCAAATTCTTTTTCTTTTCAAATTAAAAACCTGAAGATTGATTTGTCAAAATAATCTTCATAATAAAAGACAAATGGAGAGAGAAGGGTCAAGTGGCTTGAGGAGGAAAAACAAAGAAAACTGTCATTGTTGTGAGGGCTGAACATCAGACCAACTAGATCACACTCGAGGAGTCTCAAACAGTTTGAAACTCGTGTGATGCCCATGAATGAGCCGGTGCTATTCCAGTTTGAAGGGAGAAACCCTCTGTTTCTGGAGTTACTAACCAGGTGGTTGGTTGTCTAGGTTGAAATTTGGAAGAAGCAATGTGGCTTTGAATTCATATGTTTTTTTGGCTTCCAGGAGGAGTTCTGTTACCCGGTGGAATGTCTGGCTCTGACGGTGGAGGAAGTCATGCACATCCGTCAGGTGCTGGTGAAGGCAGAGCTGGAAAAGTACCAGCAATATAAAGATGTCTACACCGCTCTCAAAAAAGGAAAGGTATGGCTGAGCCCGCAGAGGTGCCCCATCTTATTGAGGGAGGTTGGTCCCACAAGCCTCTCCTTTACACGTTCCAGCTGATAGAAAGCTGGGAGTCAAAAGTCAAAGCTTGCTAGTTAGATCCATTTGCTTCTTACCCTGTACTGGAGAAAAGTTGGTATCCAGCAATATATAATGTATAACATGTGGGTCAGCTTCCTTGAGTTATGTACAGAAACATCAAAACTTTTCATGGAAATACCTAATTTGTTTATACCTTCTACAAAAACGCAGCAGTTTTTGCAATAATCAGACCACATCTTTAAGTGCATATTTAAACTTCACTAAGGTGTTTTCTGCCTCCACGTCTTCTGCAGTATTACTTTAAAGCACACTAGAGAACTGCAAGTATGTAAAAGCCAAAACAATCCTAAATATAAGTCCCAAATCTGATTTCTTTCCAACTTTTCTGCAAAGCAGTTTCAGTAAAATGCTTGTAAATTGGCCAGTGTCTCTCTTCTTGTACCTGGATACTAATACTTCACAAATGGAGTTCCCTTTTAAATACAGTCTCCTACAGCTTTCAGTCTGGCATATACTGATTTCTGTCTCTGAACGGTTGGTTTTGTGGTGTTGTGGGTTTTTTTTTCCACCAAAAAAAAAAAAGGGGGGATCCAGTCTTTGGGTTCCAGTATGTCATCTTCTGTTTGACAAAAAACCCTTTTCTTTGTTCAATGCCTTTTTTTCATATAAATGTTCTTGTGATCCCTACCTCCCTTGAATAAACTAAACATATGGGACTATAAAACCAGTTGTCCTCAAGTACAATAGCTACAATAGCTCATTCCTGGAATTTCTCTAGTTTTCAGTAACATAGGATTGGAAGAAAATCATCAGATCTTATCACAGGCAACTACCTAATATTCCAGAACCTGATACGAATGGTTAGGGACAATTTCCAGCCCAGATTTATTCATGGCTGAATTTATCCCCATTTGTTCCTGTGTCCTTCAGTTGTAATAGTTATTGTTGTTACTTTTACTGTCCTGTTTTGTTTCGATTTGGTTTTGTTCTAGCTTTTATATAGCACTGATATAAACACCGCTGAGGGAGGAGTAAAGTAAGTTAATAATTAACTGCCAAGTATTTAATTTAGGTAGGAAATTAAAAGAATATGTCTAAATATATGAAGTTACAATTCTGGACTCAACCCTGCAGGCCCCACGTTGGGCACCAAAAAGGACTGCTGTGGTTTAGCCCAGCAGGCAGCTCAGCACCACGTAGCCTCTCACTCTCTCTCCCCTGGTGGGACAGGGAGGAGAATTGGAAAGGTAAAAGTGTGGGAACTCATGGGCTGAGATAAAGGCAGTTCAGGTAAAGCAAAAGCTTTACACACAAGCAAAGCAAGACCGGGAATTCAGTTCCTATTTCCCATCGGCAGGGAGGTGTTCAGCCACTCCCAGGAAAGCTCATCACACCTAGTGGTTTCTTGGGAAGACAAACTCCCAGTGTCCCCCCTTCCTCCTCCTTTACCCCAGCTGTTACTGCTGAGCATGGCCCCACACGGTGTGGGACGTCCCCTGGGCCAGCCGTCCTGGCTGTGTCCCCCCCAGCCCCTGGTGCACCCCCAGCCTCCTCGCTGGCAGGGCAGCACGAGGAGCAGAAAGGTCCTTAGCTCTGTGCGAGCGCTGCTCTGCAGCAACTGAAACATCCCTCTGTTATCACCACTATTGTCATCAACAATACAAAACACAGCGTTGTGTGAGCCTCTGTGAAGAAAAAAAAGAAAAAAAAAAAAAAAAACGGCTCTGTCCCAGCCAAAACCGTGCTACTTTTCAATATCCTCTTGGAAATATGGACCGCAGAATTGGATGTAGTATTGCAACTCTGGTCTCACTGATGGCAGCTGTTGGGTAAGGTCATCATTGTGTGGGATTTTGTCTAACGTTGTGAACTCTCTGTTCTTCTTTTAGCTCTGCTTTTGCTGTCGAACAAGAAGGTTTTCTTTCTTTACCTGGTCTTACACTTGTCAGTTCTGTAAGAGGTAAATATTTAATATCTGTTAATAAACAAGTACCATTTCAGAGTGAAAAATATGGGTTTGTACCTTAGATACCCCCAAATGTTTCTGCTGCACACTGCTGATTGTTTTCATTTCTATAACAGTGAAAGTTTAGAAACAAACCAGCAAAAAAGCATACTAAAACAGATCTTTCCTAAGTGTCAGTCTTGCTTCTTTGGACTGAAACTCTCGGCCAAAAGTGAAAGAAACGTGAACTTTTGAACAGTAAGACAATAAGTCTGAAGATCTGTGGAATCACTGATTTATTGCATCAGTTACCAAAGGATGTTTCTTTAGAGGAAAAACAGTTCCTTTTCTTTTTTTTTTTTTGTAGGTGTAGTTCTTTGGAAGCTTTAAAAATAAAAATGTTTCTTTAAGGGGTTGGGATATTTATCCATTTTTCTTTATTTAAATAAAGTTTTGCCCAATTAAGTGATTCATGCTTTCATTTTCTTATGCAGGCCTGTATGCTCACAGTGCTGCAAAAAAGTAAGTAAACAAATTCATGGCTTGCTTGTTTCTGAAAAGCTCTAATCTTTGGTAATAATACTGCATGTTCCTTCTGCTGTTCTCAACAGATGCGATTGCCATCAAAGCCATACTCTACTCTCCCCATTTTCTCGCTGGGACCTTCTACCTTGCAAAGAGGAGAAAGTTTTATGAGGCCAGAGAAACCCTCCACCAGTCACCACCGATCACTGCGGAGTATGCCCAGGTGAGGAACAACCTTAGCTCATATGTGTGTATTGAAAGAGCTTACGAAGTCTTTCATCTTGAGTTATGAATCACTAAGAAGACACTGTCTGCTTGTTTGGTAGTTTTAAATGTTTCTAATGCTTTTAGTAACCTTTTGGAAGCCTTCTGAAATCCATGTTTCTCCCATTTACTTCTTTGACTACCAGAAATAACAATATTAACAGTGTGTCTTAAAACTTTGAAAAACAACATGACACGGGGACAACTGTTGTTTCCGTAGTACCTCTGGGACTTCATAGCTTAGAAGAGGAGGCTCAGGGTGGTATCTCATCAATGCCTATAAATACCTGGAGGGAGAGTACAAAGAAAGAGGGCAGAGCGAGGCTCTTTTCGGCAGTGCGGGTGGCCGAGCGCTGGCACAGGCTGCCCAGAGAGGCCGTGGGGTCTCCTCATGGAGACCTTCAGAAGCCGCCTGGACGTGGTGCTGGGCACCCTGCTCTGGGTGGCCCTGCTGGGGCAGGGGGCTGGGGCAGGGGGCCTCCAGAGGGACCTGACAGCCTCAGCTGTGCTGGGGTTCTGCAAATAAATCCTCAGCATTTCTTTTTCTGGTATGAATAGACTCTCAGGAAATAAATCTTGCAGGCTAGAATTACCAAATTTAATGTTATCTTGCACAGATAGATCCTCTAGCCACTAATTTTTTTCACTTTGATGTTACCAAATTGTCTGTTGATTTTATCTTATACGCAGGTAGTTGCCAAAGTCATCCAAGAAATTAAATAGAAATGAAATGCTCCTTTTTAAAGTAATATACAGTGTAAATGCTCTGCATAAATCACTAGTGTTATGATGCTGTGTCAAATTAGCCAAGCACATCATCTGGTTTTAGTTGCTAGTAAGACTGTTCTTGCCAAGGTAAACTTTACACATAGCTCCAGTTAGTGACCCTACAATCTTGCTGAACCAGGCCAAAGCCGTCCTCTGTAGTGTTTGCTTTCCTGGTGTCATTTTTGGGATAGGAAAAAGGATAACTGGAGTCAAGACCATTCTGTCGTGCTGTTTCCTGAAGGCATCCCTGGGTGCCCGCTGCCATGCTGCTAAATAGTGAGAGGAGCCCTGATCTTTTCCCTTTCAGGTTGGCGTCAAGGTCCAAATCCGTGGATAAGTCCAGTGAAGAGCTGCAGTTTCCCAAAGAATTAATGGAGGACTGGAGCACGATGGAGGTGTGCGTGGACTGCAAGAAGTTTATTTCAGAAATCATCAATTCAAGCCGGCGCAGCCTCTCTCTGGCCAACAAGCGAGCCAGGTTAAAAAGGAAGACGCAGTCCTTCTACGTGTCCTCGCCAGGAACCTCTGAATACTGCCCCTCTGAAAGAACTATCAATGAGATCTGAGCCTTGTGCCTTTTGCTTTGCTTTTGTCTTCATGAGGTCACCATCCATAAGAAAGGTCACGAAAACTGGATTCTCATTCCGTTGCTTTGTTTCACTCGACGGGCTTGAATTTGCATTAGATCACAGGGTTTCCTACTCCAATGCTTTCCAGAGACACAGAAGGCTGTTTTTATCTGTACAGAATGGGATGCAACGGGTCAGCACTGGAAGAAAATCAGTAGTTTGAAATTGTTGCCTCTTTTGTATGTGTGCATTGAAACTAGAAAGCTTTTTCTTGCTTTCAGTCCTCTTTTTTTTTTTAAACCATTCTTCGAATCATTTTTCAGGAGATGAGCTAAAACATGTTTGATGGAGAACCAAATCTAACAAGGTGTCAGTGTTAGCACAGTAGCAGACAGTAAGTCGTATTGGCGTTACCAGGCTAGTAATGCTCACATCCTAGATTAAGCAACAAGGAGTCAGTTCGCACACCAGGCACCTCGCGTGAGCGGCGGCGGTCCAGTCGGTCTTCCTGTGAACCATTTCTGTTGCTCTGAGATCAGGGTCCAGCCCGGGACTTCCCGGGGTCTGTGTACCGGGGCAAAATACATGACGGCTGTCGGCCCGTGTGGCTGGCTGTTCCCCGGGGCTGCTGGCCTTCTTAAGCCTTAGTGGTCTTCTGAGTGTCTCCTGAGCAGGTTTTAGTAGTTCTAATACTTTCTATCTCCAATGTACGGTGATGATTACTAGTAAATTTTAGCAGTAGACAGTCGCACAGCGTGTGGGGAGGACGTAAGGGAGGCTTCTCATTTTGACTGGAAACCTGTAAAGTTGTTCTCGTGGTTCCTCCGAGGAGAGGGTGGGTGAAGGTGTACATTTGTATTATAGGGGAGCGCGCAAATACTGCTATCGTTATGTCTGACAGCATATCCACTGGCAACCCCATTTTTTCTGGGGTTTGTAACTTGGCTGTAAAAATTAGGATTCTGCTGAAATTTGGGACGGTGCTGTCTCAGATTGGGAGCAGTCTCTCTGTTCCCCCCCATCCCTTTTTTTCTTTCTTTTTCCCTTTTTAATTTGCTCACAAAAGAGCGCTAGACTAGTTGGCTAGAAGTTCCAACGATGGTACACTGTTAACTGACATCACATGCTTTTTTTGCACTTTTTTTTTTTATGTTCAAAGTACTTTTTTTTTTTTTTAATGCAGGCGTAGCCAGAGTTCAGTCTATAATTTAGGGCCAGACCGTTTTGGTATTTCAAAACAAGCTAATATAGCCGAGTTATTAATACTTGAAAAGCAACTACTGTAACTTTTTCATAAATTTTTTAATACCCTGAGGCGTATTTAATATCTATATAGCAGTGTATTATAGAGTGACATAGCAGAAAAAAAAGTTTCAGATCTATTTATTAACATTTCTATACTAAGGATTAATGAGAGATACCTCAGAACTGCTCCAAAGTAGCTGGGACCGGATTTAACCTGACGTGATTTTAGTGGTGCATTCACCAAAACAAATCCTCCCGTCCAAGTCTGGTGCGTCTGGAAGCCCGGGGGGAGGCAGCCCTGGGGTGGCCCTGTGCCGTGGTGCGGGCAGCTCGGCTCCACTTCCACCGCAGGTCGCTGCTGCTGCCCAGGGGAAGAGGACTCCCCCTTCCCCTTCCCCTTCCCCTTCCCAAGGTCTGTTCGCACGTAACGCTGCAGCCTTCGGAGCAGCCACTCGTATATATTCAAGGTGATTCGAAAAGCACAGGCAGAAGTCTCCTTCAGCCTTCCCAGAGATTCATCCCTCCTTTTTTTTTCTTTAAATGGAAAACGAGGATTTCGCATATGCAGAGCTGATGGAAGTAACGTTTTGACATCTTTCTGACCCAAACCAAACGGGAAAAGCAGGGCCAGAGCTAGCTCTCCCTCTTCGGCTGCCCCGTCTGCGTAAGGTCAGGTGTCAGGGCCTTTTTGGGGTACCTCTGGAAGCGTTTTGCATGTTAAAGCGCCCGGAGTGTTGGCGTGGGGGAGCAAGGACGTAGGATTGCAGGGGCTGCTCGGCAGGGCCCTGCTGCTGCCGGAAGGGTCGCCTGATCTCACCACATCAGCACTTTTTCTCATTCCTGTGCCAAAACCAGGCCTCGGGTTTGCTGCGTCGTGCGTCGGGAGAACCGGGCGGAAAGAAAGGCGTGAAGTCTCACTCTGAGCTCCCCCTCTCGCCGCCGGTTCGATTTCCTCCTGCGGGCGCCCTGCCCACGTGCCGCAGTCGCTCTGACGCTCTGCTCCCCGTCCTCTTCCTCGGCCTCTTCAAGCCGCTTGGCCGCAGCCTGCCCGGCAGCTCCTCGTCCCCTTTGAGACGGACGCAGGGCACCGCAGAGCTGGCAGCAGCAAGGACCAAGAAATCCCGAGCGATCCCCCGGGACGTGCCAAGGCCCCTGCGCCTCGGCAGCGCTGTGGGGCAGCGGCTGAGCCTCCGGCCAGCTTCGCAGGGGGTGGCGTGGAGCAGGGAGCTCATTTCCTACGCTGCCTGCATCTCTGCGGAGGGAGAGGGCTGGTCGCAGCTTTCCGCCTCGCCGCTTGCTCTGGCATCCCCGCTCCCCTCCCGTCACTCGCCCGCGAGCCCCCGCGGCGCTGCCCTGCACGTCCTGGCCCTGCTCTGAGCTTCGCGGCAGCGTCAGGATGAAAGCGGAAGCCTGTAAATAGGTGTAATGTATTTATTAATATTTAGGGAGTCTCCATCAATCATGCAGTGGGAACTGACCTTCCCGTGATGTTTTAAAAAGAAAACGAGTCCTATTTATGTGTGTGTTGGCTGTTACCTTTATTAGAGTTAACGCTTTCAGCCCCTCAAGGCAGTTTGCTCTCCATAGGCATTTTAGAGTGAATTATTGCTGAAAGGAAGGTGGGACCAGCACAGTGAGCTCCCTTCCGGGAATTTTTACAATCTCGTTATTTTTCTAGCTTCGTTAATATGCCCACAGCCTGTTTAGATGGACCGTGGGAGACCCAAAGAGTTAAAAGTGCCGCGGGCAGCGTCGGTCTTGTTTCATCTATGACCCTGGTTGTGGAGGATTCAAACCCAGCTGTGCCTCGCTGCTGCGATGGAGGGAGCGAGCAGAGCCTTGCTGCAGCTCTCACACACACAGAACCTGAAGCTGCAAATGTTCATGGTGACATTATCGCTTATGGGGTTTGTTGGCTGTTTTTTTTTTCCTCCCTTTTCCCGTTATTTCTGTTATACTGGGAGGGGTGTTACTGGGCGAAAATAAAATGCCTTTCCATTATACAGCCTTTGTCCGTGTTAATTATTCATGTGGAAGGAAATGTAAAATTTCTATCAGCTTGCCTTTTTTTTTTTTTTCTTCATGCTTTTGCGGGTTTGTAAAGATCGGTCAGCTGGTTCTTCTGGCGCAGGTTTGTTAACGAAAATGATTGAACAGCAGCCGAGCACTGGCTGGGCTGCACGAAGGGAAGGAAGTACTCGCAGAATAGCAATAAAGCTGCTTATGTAACCCGGCGGCGTGCTGAGCGCGCAGTCACCGTGTCCAGCCCAGTGCTGTAACCCAGGTCTCGTTACTTCAAACACTGGAGGGGGCAGCTGAGGAGCGCCCACTTTTCCTGCACGCAGCGCAGGCTTTGAGACATCTCCAGCCCTCACCTTTGAGAGAGAAATGCTGGCAATCGCTTGGAGAGGTTTTTTTTGGTCAGGTTGCTTGGTTTTATTTTGTTTTTAAGCCAGAAGCGGGGAGAACGTTTTTATCACAGCCATGATGTTGTTCCCTCTTCTCTTTCAAGCATTCCCTCTGTCTCCCAGGCAAGTTCAGCGTCAGCATCCACCATTAGCCACTGGCTGCATGCTGTAGAGTTTAGAACTAATTCAAAAGCTCCGGCTTTCATCTCACGATTGCTGTCTCCGTGCTTTACCTCCTCCAGCACTGCGTACATCTTCTAGGAACGCCTTCCTCCGGCTCACCTGCGCGGCACCGACACAGGGCTGGTGCTACAGCGTATGGGTTCTGTTAACGTTACCAAGACATTTTATGGTACTTCCGTGTTGCTAACTTGGAGCTGCTCTAGTTTATTATTTTTTTTCTTTTGTATCTGTGGATATATCTTAAGGTAAATCTGGGAATGTTTACGAATATTGAGTCCAGCTATAAAGATCTGTTTCGTTGTTTCCATCTGATTTTTTTTATTACTGCTTCCTGTCTTTTGGTAACTACTCGCTGAAAGTAGTGAAGGTAGGAAAACAAGCAGAGAGGTGCATTAGCTCGGTCTGATGTGATACAGAAAGACACAGACCCTGTTTCCTGATGCATATGTGTAAGTTTGTTGTCACTGCCCTCGTGGCAGCTTGATCCGCGGTCCCTCCTGCTGGCAGGCCTGGTGTCGGCCCAGGGCAGAGCGAGCCCTCGCTGCGCCTTCTTGGCTTGACACCGAAAAATCCCAGGGCTGGTCCTTGCGCGGCTGACCTAGAGTAAGCTGCAAGCCCGTCCGTGCCCCAGCTGCAGGAACCAGGACGTCAAAGCAGCCCCAGCTGGTGAAAGCATTTTGGGAGCTGCTGGTAGAGGCGAGTGCCCGGTGTCGGAGCTGCAGGAGCCTGCGCTGCGAGCCTCCATCATTGTCGGGGCTAGGAGCAATCAGCACCGGGTCAAAGCGCGGTGAGCTCCGAACAGCCGTAACGTCACCACATTTGGCTAAGCAAAGGGCGTGACTGCATCTTACAGTCAGCCAGCACTCAGACTGCGTCGTAACCAGGAGATGGAGCGAGGTAGCAAATCTACGGGCTCGGCTGACTTTATGTAGCGACACCTCTGCTGATGTGCTTGCACTGGGCCCCAGCGCAGGAACGTTTTGGTTGGGCTGTTTTGCAGCAGCGCTGCCCGGCTGACCTGAATCTGAGGTCCGTACGTAGCCTGCGCTCTGCGTCCCGAGGCAACAGAAGCAGCACCGCAGTCGGAGTTGGTGGTAGGGACAGGTTGCGTACCACAGTCCCGGAGGAAGCCCTTTGGGACAGACGGCTCTGTAGCTAATCAGAACACATTTCCTAAGCAAACAGTCCTCATCTAGAGGTGCTGCCTAAGGGACAGTCACAGCTGAACAAGACCCATTGGATTATTAACCTGTTTAATTAGAAAAAAACACCATCAACACCACCATTGCAAGTGCAAAATATGAGCAGCCATTAGGAAAAATGCATCCTGGTGCCTCCCATGCGGGTGCAGCATTTACATTAAGCTTTGGGTCCTCCCTGTGTCTCTCTGACCAGCCGTGCCAGTGCTACGTACACACCGTGGGCCAGCAGCGTTTTGGATTTTGCAGGACAGGCTGTGCAGGACTGTTAAACTGTATTTCACGGGGTGCTAAATCTGGAATTAAAAGACACGGGCAGTAGTTGATGCAAGTTTGGCTTCCAAAGTTTGGCGGACATAAGCAATCCCATTGACGTGTGAGCATAAATGGTCTCAGGACCCAGCTTACAGGACGCTGAGAGGCCGCGGCCCCAGTTTGGCTCAGACCATTTAAGACAGGCACATTTCTATCGAAGGGGCCGGTGGTTACATTACCTGAATCAGAAAGCAAAACAAAGATGAAAGGAGGCGTGTGTTACTTGAGCTGTGTTTCTAATAAAGTTGGTCCCCCCCCTCCCTTTCCCCTCCTTAAGAAAAAAGAAAAGCCCAAGCAGGAGATGCACTTTTTGGACATTAACAGTCCTAAAGCACAAACCCTTCCCCTCTGAACTTCTCTTGCTTTTGTGCTGTCATTGCGCATGTGCCTTTGGTGCGGCTTCGGCTACACCAGGGGCATCAGCCGTCATCACAGAGAACGGCAGCAGAATCAATTTCTGCTTGTTTTCATGTTACGCGGTACTGAAATGCAATTTCTTGTTTATGCATTGCTAATAAAAAGTTGTTTAAAGTGGCATTTCATTGCTCTGTCTTGGCCTACTTGTGAAAATGGGAAGCATCGCGTGTTACACAACACAGCTGGGACAGTCACGTTCAATGTTTGTCTGGTTAGAGCCCTGAACCTTAGCTGCTGCTCATTTCAACCAGGCTAGAAACAAAATTGCAGAGGAGTCAGAACTGTTCTAGCAGCGGGGCCCCAAATTAGGAACTGATGATCTTACTTGCAGGTGCCTTCCCATAAAAATGAGCCCCATGCCTCGATCACCTTAACCGAGGACAGGCGGTGTTCCACAGCTACGCCTTCCATTGAACAAACTCGTTGTGAAAGCACGACCTTCCCCCTGGAGCTGCAAGGAAAAGGCTGCCGCCTACCTGCGTAATTCTGACCTGTGGCGGGTGCTGCTGGGAGGGGTAAGAAGACACCTTATTAGCTAAGTAAGGTCTCAGGTACAAGTCACGGTTAATCATTTAGGCGACGCCTTCCTGCTTTACTGCTAAATGAAGCAGCCGCCAGACCCGTGTGGAATTACCAGTTCAGACCCACAGACGTTTGAGCAGCATGCAGTACGGCTTACGGCTCGTTCCAGGAAGCCTCTTACTCTGTCCTGGTGTTTCCCAGCACAGAGTAACTCGAGTAGTTTTTCTGCAGACTCCTCTGAAAAGCAACAGTCCGTACCCAGAAGATTTTTATTTTTTTAACTGAGGACATCGTTTATTTAAGATAGCACCATAGTGTACACAGACACTTTACAGATTCCTGGCCTTCACAGCTTACAATCTAGGAAGATGCAAGAATAGTAAAGGTGTTACCAACTGCTCCCCTTGAGGATTTACATGAAAACTGCCACATCAAGGAATGTCACTGTTCAGGTTCCTCTCTCCCAGCGCTACTTCATTACATGGTCGCACACACAAACTCCTGACACACGCCAAGCGGTGCAGTTCGGTGCTGTGCTTGCGTTAAGCAGGCCTTTCAGTGCCACAACGTACAACAAGGTTTCCCCTTTTCCCAACAGCCGCAAAGTTCCCTGCATGCTGCCTGTTGACGCGGGGAAAAGAAGCACTGGGGAGCATGGAAGACTGACACAGAGCAAGGGCAAATCAACAACAACAACAAGGTTACACACACAAGGCCGTTCGACTACACCATTTTAGCGTAACGACTTCGCTGCTAACAGGCGCCTGCCTGCCCTAGCAAGACATCAACCAGAAACCAGAGCTCACTTCAAGCTTCTTATCTCCCAACATCTTCAAATCCATCAGGGCCGAGTGCTGCCGCTCCCCATCTTCCAAGCTCCGGGAGCCATTGCCTGCCTCCCCTCACCCTTCCCCCTGCAGCAGCCAGGAGCCAGCCCAAAGCTATCCCCAGCTTCACCGTTCCTCAGTGTAGGTATGGGCAGGGTGAGGGTTTGCAATCCTGACCTGGAGACAGGGTAAGCTGGACACGAACTCTTCAAGCCAAAGCTCCTCTCCACCACACACATCCCCCCGCCTCCCTTTCTCTTGAATTGCAACCTAGTGGTTGAGAGGCACGTGAAGAGCAGCAAACCACCTCGATCCCCCAGCACACAAAACGCTACTTGTGTTCTATTTTTAACTCTCAAAGTTTAGGATTATCATTCAAGACAGCACTTGCTGCCCATTCATGGTCACGAGTGCTGAGCTTGCTCCTGCTTGGTGCCCAGCGCTTCAAGATCCTTCCAAGTTAATGAGTCCACACCATTTCTGCTTTGTAAACTTCTTTCCTTCTGCGTACCAGGGTGTTCCTGCACTGATACAAAAAGCTACCCCAGCAAGCTGCCTAGCACCTTCCATCAGGTGGCTTTCCATCTCTGACACTCGCTCAGTGCACAGGACATAAAACAGACTTCAGAAATACGTTGTAGCCATTACCAGCAATTAAAAGAGATGGGAGTTTCCCTAGGGAAGGACTGGTGTACAAGACCAAGACATGCAATTCCAAAAATGTTTTTGCCCGAAAAGGTAAACTCAGACTATAACAGTGCCAGAACTAGGGTGGGAGGCAGCAGGCTTCGAAAATGGTTGTGTACAGCAGGGCTGGACATACAGCTGCTGACTGCATCAGATCCCACGGACAAGACTCCCATGGTCAGAGCAGAAGGAGAGCGGAAGCTCTGTGTGCAAACTCAATGAGCAGAAAGCAGAAAGCCCAACTCTCCATGGAAGCTCACAGGAAATTAAGAACCACTTCCCCTGCAGCCTACCTGGTCACAGCATGACCACTGAGTGCGAGCATCCTTTGTACACACAGGCAAAGTGAGCAACCGCAGGAAGGGCAACAAGCCCAGAGCTGCAGGAGTGCCACCTACCCCAAAGACATGGTGAGAAACAGCAGCACTCTTCTGGCAGTTGCGAGAGGCAGCTGGGTGCCAGAACTGGCCTCTGAAGTTAGCCTCCTTCTCACCCTAAGCTTCCCCTCTCCCATTTAGCTTAGAGAACAGCAGAAGAGGACCGAGCACCAGAAGACAAAGTGTTGAGCTGTGGCGAGTGGAGCAGCGGAGAGATTGGAAAGCCAAGCACACGCTGCCTAGCTCCTGAGTCGCAAGAAATGCGGAGAGAAACCAGCAGGGAACGAAAACAGAAAGGAGATGCTGCAACACAAGCAGGTAAGGATGTTTCTGGAAGAAGGAAACAAAGTGCAAAGAAAGTTATCAATAAAATCAGAGGTACAGCTGGTACTGATCCTACAGTACAGAAGACAAGCCTGGCCCCGGGCACAGTGCAGGTGCTCGCAGTGACTTTTCTGGGAGGGCAGCCAGTGCTGAAGGCTATATGCACAAATCATTCAGGTTAAGACAGCACTAAGCAATTACTTCAAATCTGATGTAAGAAGCAGCTTTAGACAATTCTTCCTCTGAACCTGAACCCCTCAGAAAAACTTCTCTACTCCCTCACAGTTTAGTTCTCACCATCTCCAAGAAGCGCGTATGGAAATGCTGTAGTACGAGCTTCCACACGCACACACACTTACTCATCCTTTCCTTTCATACGCAGAGCTCCGCAACAGCTGCACTCCCCTTGCTAGCCGAAGGTCACGAGGTGCTAGAACAGCTAGAACAGCTTCTGCATTCTTTGCACAGGAAGTGGCATTGCTCACCGGAGGAGCATGACAGTGACTTGCACCAAAACTACCCAGCAGATCTTCCAGAAAGGAGCTGCTATCATCAGACTTTCAAGTCTAAGTTTCTGTTCCAAAACAAGAAACGCTTAAGGTCCGTATAAAAATAGCAATGTAAATATCAGCTACTCATTTCATTACTTTTTACTAATATCTACATATATATCTTAAGTTTATTAGGATCGTGTAATTTAGCTTGACTATCCTTACAATCGAATCAATATTCACTTTCAAGCTAAACAGAATGCAAACTGAGATTCCCTTAAGCTACAGACGTTTTAAATGACCAGATCAAAACAATGACCACATTTTACTTTTTTTTTTTAAGAAGTTACTCATGCTCTTTAACAGCTTCCTAAACACATGGTTTGCCACTTGAACAAGTAAACATCCTTGCAACATTTATTTCAGTTTGTGCACACACAAAACATAATTTAAAATGCCCCAACAGAGGGCTGTCTAAGAAACACATACTACACCTGACCAAGTAGGAAAGTTTTGTGAACTTCTGACAAAGGCTGGTACCCATTTCCAATATCTATTTCTGTATATTTTAAAGGAGGCAATTTCAACAGTTACTGCAGTATTTTTCCAGATAATGAGAAGCATTTAAAAGAATTCTAAAAACATTTGTACCAATGTGGCAAAGTGTTGAAAAAATCAGTTACACTAGTAGTCAGTAGTTTGTAGAAAGCACTCTAAAAGGAGAGTCCGTGTGTTTGTCTTGTACTCTTTGTTTTCTCCTTTTAGGACGTGAAAAACACAGGTTTATGAAACATCACCCTTCGGATTTCAAACTTCCTGCTTATTTCAACTCTTCTGGTTATTGCATCAGTCTCTTCCTCAGTTAAGACATGACGTGAAGAGCAAGGACCAGTGGAACAGCACAGCCTCTTCACTCAGGTAGCCTACAAGTACCCTTCTTACAGATAAATAAGAGAAGTATTTTCCAGCACCTTCCAGGAATCACCACTCCTCTTCTGCTAGTGAGGGGAGGAACTAGGGAAAGTTAATAAATAGGAAAATAAATTATAACCTCCCCCCAAAAGAAAAAAAAACAACCATCTGCTTAGGCTATTAACATCAAACATCGATAGAACCTTTATCTTCGTTGGGATATAAACATCTAAGAGGTAAAGCATCCATCACGTTCAGACAGCACATTTAAACAACATGAGAAGAGTTAGTATCACACAAGTTTTAGCTTTTGGGGATGGTTCTCTCGATAGATATCTTACTCTAGAGTATCATGTCCTGTCTCATGTAGTTCCCTTTAAATGGTTATAAGATGCTGCCAGGTTACAAAACAAACAAAATTCAGTGCTCTAGTACCTATGGGCCCTCACAGAACAAATGCTCGTACGGAGAACCCTCAAAACACATGAGTTCTTTTCAAGTTTCAGTATGAAAAACTGAGATGGTGTAAAATATAGCATACTCTCAATCTTTGTTACACAAGGCACATTTAGGCAGTTTTAAATGTGCTAAATGTTTTGTTTCCAGTGTTTAAAAGAAATCGTTTCCATGAAAAGAGCATCTGCAGGGGGTCAATTCGGCCTTCAGTAGGCCAGAGGAGCTGCTGTGGAGATGAAAGATGAGGTTACTTTTCCGCTGATCCTATATTCTCACAAATATATAAAAAGTATGCAGATCAGCCTTGGAAGGGAGATCTACAAAGCAGTCGGCAGAATAAAATTTTTTCTGTCAGTTACTTGGTACTTTTGGCTTTTATTTTTCTGCTGATGCCGCTGCCATGGCTGGTTTCACGCCCTCGCGCGTTGATTTCAGCTCCTCCAGTTCTGTGTTTAGTTTGCTGATCACCCACTCCAGGGCATCTCGACCCTGCCAAGAAAATACTGAAATTTAGGATCAGAACAAATACAACGTCGCTGCGAACGTTTCTATAGTTCTTCCTCTGTCAGACATGAGATTTGTTTTAAAATTAATTCTGTACCCTGCGTGGTCCCATACGGGATTATTTTGATTATTTCTCATCTAACTGAAATTTCACTGCAAAGGCATCGGTGTAACCCATAAGCAAGAGGTAAATGCAACATTGCTGTGCGCTCGCAGTAGTTCATCTCTGCAAAAAGCCTCACTCAGCATTTAAGTCCCCTTGCGGAAGAGGATTGCCATTTTTACTGTTTGCTGCTCCCACCACCTGGAAATACCAGCAAATTTATGAAAGAGCCTACACACTGCTTGCAGATTCGTTAACCAAGATATGTATGGACACTTTTGGAGAAGATCCGGGACAAAGAAAGACAGTCTTCCAAGCGCTCTTTGACATAGCAGCTGATTGATTTGATCTCTAGCTAGAGTTCAAAGAGACGGCCTTGCACTGACGCCTATACACATGCACAGTGACTTTTCAGCATATGAAACAGACTATTTGAGAGACAACAGCTGCACCTTTTATATCAAGGGACGGTCTTTCTTCACCCAGTTCTCAGAAAGGGTCGGGAGTGCCTCAAAGCCAGGCACTGACAGCCCACGTTTTAGTAAGAGCGGTGGAATCCAGCAAAGCAAGCAGGTCGGAAGTCTTTTACCTTAAGACGACGCTAGCACCTGCACTCCAGTGACCACAAGAAGTAAAACCAGCAGTAACAGGGAGCTGGGGGTTCTGGAAGTAAACGGTTTATCTGAAGACTCTCATTAAATTAATTTAAGGGCCAACACTGGTTCTCTTCAGGTTTTTCATTCTACAGGGACCCACAGAGTAAACATGAAGTCTTTAAACAGAGAAAAGCCACCCACTTATCACAACAGAGCGTTCAGCCCTTGGCCAGAGCTCAAGCAAGAGGGATTTGTCTGTACCCTGAGCTACCTCAAGAGCTAATAGCTTTAGGTTCACTTAGTACATGACATGCCTTTAAAAGGTATCAATAAAATTGAAAAGGGCATGATTTCATCTGCCCAGTTTAAGCATGGGCTGCTGAAAAAATTCCTTAGAAGAGCACGAGCGTGATTTAACTTCTGAGTTCCTCCACTTGCACCGTGCTCCAGCGGGTGATTACTTCCACCACATCTACATCCTGCGCGAGCCCTGGGAACACCAGCACAGCATGCGTCAAAGCACCCCGACGAGAGCAGGCTGCCGCACAGCAACACGGTGTAACTGGCCATGAATTAGCCGAGTAGAGTGCTCGATCAGGAACAAAGCGGGGGGAGAGGGAGGGAATCATCTTTCAGCGAGCGTGCACTGGGTATTTACAAGTCAGGTTAAAGTGTCCTCTCCTGGGTGGCACACGGGCACAGAGAGCTGGGTAAGACGGCAGTGACTTTACGTTATATTTATGTAATCACACGGAGAGAGCTGGTCAGAAAGTCAAACACCTTTGATGCAGAAAAATGCTCAGTAGGAAAAGAGAGATTCTTTCAGGCCCTGAGTATGAAACAACCAGGTCACAGTGTTTTAGTTAATACAATCTACTTGTTGACAAGACAAAACAACAAGTGTAACACTCAACTCGAGTGCTAAAACATTTCCTGCAGCTTTAACAGCTACGGAGGTCTGCACCTTTTTCCTTAGACCTGCATACGCTATTTGCTATAATTTGCAGCTAGGAATAAACTCGTGGTGTTGGCAAGGAAGATCTCAGGAGTATCCTGCACGGGAAATTAAGTTACAAACTTTAACAAGATGTAAAACCTTCAAGTACTGTGGAACTACCAGTTTTTTAAAAAAAATCTGACAGAGGATTGGTCTATAAAGTTTTACAGTGTACAACCACTTCTGTAGTAGCTCATTAAGCAAGCACATTCATAACCAGGCATGCATATTGCATTAGTCTTCATTGCACGTGTTAGCAGCGCGATGGGTTCAGTAGACCAAACACCACATATGAAGATTTGTTGGTATAGCTTAAGTGGTTGATAAATGCTGAGCCTGCGTAGTTGACATTTTCTAGAAAAACAGCCATAAAAGCTTAGTGGAATGAGAACATAAAAGCAAACACTCGTCACATACACTGATCTCAAAGTAAGCAGTGTAAAAAGACCCTGCATTCTTCACAGACAGAAGCAGCGTGATGGATTATTTTTTAAAATTTAGTCTTGTCAGTCGAAGTGTAAGCTAATACAGGAATGACAGAGACAGGCTACACTGGCTAGCAGAAGAAAAACCATCCACAGAGGTATCAGAGGCAACTGCGCTCAGTTCTCTCAGCCTTGAAGTCAGACTTCGTCACAGTCGCGTGGCTTAAGGGACACACCACTACCAAAAAGAATATAACTACAAAACGAGTGAAAAACACCAAGAGAGTCTGGTATTCTGACAGCTTCAAACTTTGTACAGATTTCCACAGAGGTTGACAGAAGGGCAACGATACTCCTCAGGCATAAGAAAAGCAAAATACAATTTCACTATGCAAAGGATTACCCTTGTTAGGCAATCTGTTTTAAGAAACCAATTTTACATCCTAGGAGTACGATTCTGCTTTGTTTTCATCACGCCGATTCCAGTCATTAAACAACGTGTTAATTCCTTCGGGCACCTGTTTTACATACGGGAATCACAAAACTCAGACCAGAGCAAACACGTGATAGAGGGGCTCATTCCCGTGCCCAGTTGTTTGCAGTAGTCATTCCACTTCCATACCACAAGCGACAACGTGGCACAAGACAGAGCTGCAGCAGGTTCGTGGTTCAGTGACATGAGCACGGGCTAATCGATCCCGTCTAGGTGTGACCTACTCTCTACAGCTGCAGTGTAATGAACGTTTGCCATTCCTGTATGTAACGTGTACCAAACACACGTGCAGGTTAATTTATGAAATCCACATCACGACAATCCATGCACACATTTGCTAGAAAGCTGAAATGCTGCACCGAGAAGAACGCTGGCATTACCACTAGTTAGTACAAACTGCAGGTGTGGAGAACTGCTAGCTTAGAGCGCTTTCAGAATTTTGAATTATCCACTCAATAGCATCCCACCCCTGGAGTAACACAGAAAAAATTGACAACATAGGGCAAAAGATTTTTTCCATTATAAGTGCAATAACAAAGCATAATCTGCCATCTCTACCTCGGAGAAAAATCTCAATACTTATTTCTTTAGAAACAATATGTATTTCAGCAGCTGTCACGAAGTTTAAGAAGGGTGCTAAGAACCCAGTAGGGTAGCACAGCATGCTACAAGAGCTAGTAATAGCAGAATAGGTTACTGGGTAGCAAAGAAAAGGGCTGCAAGTACAAATTCCTGCCAAGTTCACTGTCTCTAAAGAAACTCTTCAGGGAAACAGAACGAACAAGATGCTATTTTTCATCTGTAAGAATCTTGTGAGACAGTGTGTTATTTGAAAGAGGCAGAATAGAAGAACAGCTTTTTTAAAAAAAGAATTGAGCTTTCACACGGCAACACATAAATCAGTACCAAGAAATATTTACACTCTTTGAGTTCAGTGGAGCCGTGCAAATTTGACAGATGCCACAAGAGGAAATCAGCTGGCACTTCTAAGTGTGCCCAGTTGAATTGTCCTCTCCAGCCAGCTGGTGTTTTGCTATCTCTGAGTCAGGCTGAGGTTTTGTTGTGAGCCAGGGTCTGGACTGCTGTTGCAAGACCAAAATAAATGCCCAGCACAGATTTTTAAATGGAAGCTGGATCAAAAGAGAATTTGAATTTATCTGAAACACGTTCCATTAATGACTTTCAAATCAACACAGAGAGCACTCACCTAGTTACTGTTACTCTTCAGTGTCTAAAAACTATCCATCACTCCTTCTTCATCCCCCCATTTTACGCTGCTTTCCTCTCATTTTTGGAGAAGCACAAAGACGAGAAGCAAAGGAGGCTTTCTCCTTCTCTGATATGTTGGTCAACACTTCCTACTACGTTGGGTTACTCTGTCTTGGTCAAGCAACACCTCTCACAGGGACAAAGAGCTGTCTCTCTGGCCTAGAAGAAGTTACCTGGGCCAAACTCCCAGCGTTCAGAACCTCTCCAGCAATGCAGAGCACAAGCTCACATTTCAGTTGCATTCATCCTGCTGTTAGGCAGCGATGCCAGCGCTTCTCCATCAACTCCACTTCTTCCCCACCTTCCCCAAAGAAGCGTAGGACAAAGTGTCCAGGAACAAGCACTCTCGAAACTGTCTGTGCTGAAGTTCAGCTCTGTGGCTGCAAGCCAAATAGAAAAAGCGAGCACAAGACAGAGGAGTGGGTGTAGTGTTACCTACAAAGGCCAGCATAGTTTCCTCTCTTCAAAAAATATGCCTCTGCTGACATGACATTACTTTCAGCCAAAGGCAAGGAGACAGCTCAATAATGGATAGGACCTCGCGAAGAGGCACAGAAAATTCGCTGGCATTAACTGCTAAATCCAGATTATAAAGGCTGAAAAGGAAGTCGCCTTCACTACTAGCACTAACTCCTGTAAATACGCGGCTGGTGTTTAAAAACGTACTTTGAAAACAAAAAAACCAAAAAAACAAATCATATGTTTCTGGTATGCGTCGCTGCAGCATACACATAGGGGTTGGTTTGTTCCGATGTGCAATTCCAGCTGAAAACCAGATACTTAGCAGTGAAACCTTTTCATACTTTGGTAAATTATATTCTACTTCCTGAGGTCCTACAAAAAGTCAACTGGAGTTCTGTGCACAAAGTTTAGAGAAATTAAATATAGTACTCAGCACACACGCTTGACAATTCCAATTTCAACAAAAAGAAAGGTGTTTGTGGGGGGAGAGAGGGAGAAAACAGAATAAAGGATACGTACCTTTCTGGCATTAGAGGATATTGTGTTTGCCATTAAGCTTTCCAAATAACTGCTCAAGCTAATGCCTTTGACAGTAATAATTGCCTCTTGAGTTAGCACAGTTCTGTAAGAGAATAAAGAGAAGTTAATACTTAAACTGAATTTGACTAACGCACTGTCTCCTATACATAAAAAAGCACGCAAATATCCTTACTTACTTTTCAGGGTTTTCAGGATGAGGCGTGTAAACCAGTCTCTCATCAACAGACACCAAGTTTGTGAGAGTAATCTTGAAGAGAAAGAAAGACCTGAAATTCTAACTTCCCAACTTTCACTTTTGCATTATCGACAGCATCACTCAATAGCAGAACAGTCATTTTAACGTCAGAGACAAAACAGCATACACAGAATATGAAACCCAGAACACAGTCAATAAAAATACCTATAAGGGGTGATGCATCTTGTCCTACCCTAGATCTAATTATAACCATCTAAGTTCCTATTCACAGTAAGCTGCACAAGCAGTTTTCCATTTGTTTTCTCTGAATGTTGAGCCATATCAGATTTAGGTAATGCAATTCAGAGAGGCTCTTTAAGACCAAGACCACTGTAACACTATTCTGAAGGTAAAGAAAAGTAATGTTCAGGAAAGAAAACGCCTCTTGTACAGAGACCAGGCTCTCCTACAGATATCTCTACATCAAATCTGATAATTACAAGTTCCCATCAAAAGTTAGCAAGATGCTTCATTTACACTTGTGGAAAAAAGGCATTTCAAATTAAAATATTTGTTGTAAATAGCAGCGTAATGTTAAACACATTAAAGTCCAACTGTCTTGTGAATTCTGAGAAATAATTTTATTAAAAACACAATCACATATGCTTGATCCCAAAGTATTTGTGGGAAGAAGAAAAAAAAAAAGAGCCAACTAAGACACATATTTCCGTATAATGAAAGATGTAGACACATTTCCAAACATTAAGAGACAAAGCATGTAATCTCCAGAACTACTAATCAGAAACTTCTTAAGCTATAACTCACATTAGTTGAGCAAAGCTCCATCTTTTTTTCTACTGGATCTACCACAGAATGTTCTTCAATGTAAGTCAGAGTTCTACTTGTTCCTAAAATCTGAAAGTGAAGAAAGACAACAATAAAGTTTAGTACTAAAAACAAACAAGGAAAAACAAACAACAAAAAAGAAAGCATAAATCCCAAATGAATACACCTCACAAATACCAAGACACTGATCAGTGGTAAGATTACATGGCAGTAACTTGCATCAGTCACACAGAATGACACAGACCAGCCTAGAAGGCACGTACAGACATAAAAACACACTGTGGGCATATTAAAGCCTATAACGTATTATTGCTACAAACCACGCTGATTACAGCTTATGTGATATTTGTGGACGACGCTTCCTATCAATCAAGCTTTTACTTTGAATTCAGCTCCAGTTCACCTGATGACATAAACGCAACACACCCCTCATAAACTATGAAGCCTGTATAGGCATACCGCTTTTACAATACTCGGCAATCCCCACTCTGTGCTGAGAAGGCGGTGACTGTGCAACCTCCCCTGGCTGTCAAGGCTTCTGTCGAGGACATCTACTCCTACCACACATGGATTCATCGGGTTGGGGTACTTTCTCATAGCAGCTTTGATCACTGTGTCCCAGGGGTGCCTGGAAAAAGAAGAAAAGACAACATTTGTAACTGTTTTGCTGTTAATTGCAAGTATTCAGACAACCCTGAGCTGACTAGGCTGCTCGAGCTTTCGCAACACGGCGTGTGCTGTACGACTTCCTAGCTCCCACATCAAATATCCCTCCGGAACCCAGTGATGCTCGGAAAGGCCGTAAGAAAGCATCGGTACACAAACAGGAAAACAAGATCCATTCCTTTCTTCAGAGTGAAGGAAAGAATTATTAACCCGTGACTAACAGAAAGAAGGGCAAGGGGCAACGGGCAAGCTGCTACGTGTGACGTTCCAATTAGCTGTACAAAAAAATAAAAAACTGACCACAGAGGAGCTGACCCGCAGAGGAACCGACCTCAGAGGAACTGACCCGCAGGAGGAGCCCTCGGCAGCCCCTGCCCGCCGTGCCTCGCCGCCAGCAGCCTGCCGTTAACGCCTAACCCCTCGGCCGGCCGCGATGAACGCCCTCCCGCCCGCCCGCCCGCCCGCGCCGCTTTCCGCGCTCACCCGAAGACGTGCTCCGAGCTCCAGATTTTCATGGCCGGAGCGATCTCGGTGCGGGCGGGCGCAGGGCAGCGCGCGCGCCTCGCGGCCGCCCGGCACCCAGGCGCCGGCCGGCGGCAGCAGTGACCGCGGGGGGGGGGGGGAGGGGGGCGGGGCCGCTGACGTCACTCGCTGCGTGAGCCGGGGGAGGGGGGAGTCGGGCGAGCGGGGGGCGTGGCCAGAGCGGGGCCCCGCCCCCTGACGGCGGCGGCAGCGGGAGGGGGCAGGCAAGTTGGCGGCGTGCTGACGTCACGCGCCGCGCGGGGGGGGGGGGCGGGGCGACGCGGCGGCCGTGGCGGCGGCGGTGGGGCCGGGGGGCGGTTGGCGGCCGTTAGTGGCCGTTAGTGGCCGTTAGGGCCGCTGGGCGCCATGGCGCACCGCTACCTGCTGCTGGCCCGGGGCGGCTGCTGCCGCCGGGGGCTGCCCGGGGCCCGGCTGCTGTGCGGGAGGGGCCTGCTGGCCGCCAGGCCCGGCCTGGCGCAGGTGAGGGGGGAGGCGCGGGGCCGGGCGGCCGCTCCCCGGCCGCTGGGGAGGCGCCGGGGGGCTGGGGGGGGGCTGGGTTCTGAGGGGGTTTTAGGGGTTGGGTTTGGGGGAGGAGGGAAGGGGGTGGGTGGTGCTGCGGGGCTGGGCCTGGGCAGCGTGGAGCGGTGGGGGGTGGCTGGGGGGCGGCTCCTGGGGGGGCTGCGGGATCCTGGCAGCTCTCGGGGGGCGTGGCTCCTGTCAGCCCCAGCTCCTGTGGGGAGCGGCCCCTGTCAGCCCCACGACAGGCAGGGGATACCCCTGGGAAAAGGGCGTCGCTCAGTTCCTGGGCCTCTCGCTGGCACCCCAGGCAAGTCCTGGGGTGTGTAGCGGGGAGCTGCTGCACCTCCGTACTTACAGAGGTATCGCCAGGGATTTACAGAATGGTGAGAGGAATATGCGTAAGGATGTCAGTAACTTTTCCAAAGTACCGCTATTTTTTTTCTTCGTTTTTAATGCTGAAATTACGATGGTCAACTCAGACCGAACGTTAAGACAATAATTAAAGAGTCAGCAGTGCTGCTAAGATGTCAGAAAGCTGATTCTGATCTCTGTCAATAAAATATCGTGGATGTTCTTATTTGGAATGGAACAAAGGGACTGTGGAGAGAACCTTATTTGCCCTGACATCCCCATGGTTCTATAAGTAGGAAAACAAGTTTGTTTGTTTCAGGAAAGGTTTAAAAAAAAAAAAAAGAAGTAGTGGCTTTTAGCAAAACAAAATAAGTAACTGACCTGAAATTAATTTTTTTTACCAGCTTTCTTTTCCTTCCACAACATACTTTTATGTAGTATTTTGGTGACTCTTAGGTAGTAGGGGTAACTCTGGGCTTAATTTTGTGTTCCACTTAAGAATTTTGAGTTGGGGCGTGTTTATGGATGAAGCGGTAAACTCGCAACTCTTCTGAGTTAGTGGATTCTTGATTTTTTTTTTGCTTACAT